>NW_027210633.1:2795000-3395000 GCF_029030835.1 Brachyistius frenatus | reverse complement strand
CTTCCTGTCTGTGTTTGGCTTGTGTTGCTGCTTCAGCCTGTCTGACTCTGTCTGTCTCTCCGTGTGCTGGCTGACTGCACCTTCAGGACTCTTTCCCCTTTGGTTTGCTTTGCCTGGTTCTTTAAACCTGTAGTTCAAGTAGATGTATCTGGTGCCACCTGCTGTTCTCTGAATGAATAAAATAACCTAACTACTTTTTTGATTGAATAGCAGGATGGTCTGCACGGCATGACTGGATTAAACTCATGCTATGCATCATCAGCTACAGATACATTTGCATAGAGTCTTCATCACCGGGTGATTTAGTGAAATTTGACATTATAATTGACTGCATTAATCCCATGAGGTATGCATGGAACAGAGTTTATAAAAGTCCGCAAGTGCCCAGAGGGTTGGCTTTCAAAATAACGATGTTAAGTAAAAATATAAGGTCTCCTGTTCAAAATATGATTTATTCAGTAAGTGTTTGGCAGTATTTCATCTTCTGTCTTCTTTTTCTTTCAGAATAAGTACCGGAGCCACTTTTGATACCAAGACGGCAGTGGAAGGGCACTAGAGAAGAGCCCCTCACCTCGGCACCTCACGAAGACAGTGTTATTGTTGCACTTACAATTTTATTGAAAATGTAATGTGGTAAACTAGTTTCCTTGTAAGCCACTGTGACCAGAGTGGCTGCAGTACACAGAGTCTCATGACACAGTCTGGCTTCCATTTCTCTACACATCTTTTCAATAATAATAGTGTTTTTATTTCTCAATGAATGTACTCATTATGTTTGTACTTCTCTTGTGTTGAGAAAATGCCATGAGAGACTCCTTTTTATAATGTGTAAAGCTGCTTTGTGCCTTTTAGAAAGTTGAAAAGATAGAAAGTATATGATCTAAATGTACCATGAACAAACAGAGGAGAAGTTTGAAAGATACTGGGAAATGTTCAGCCAGTGGCAAAAGTGAAATAGTTATGACTCATAATGTTCCGCCAGAACAAAGACCATTGTGTAACATCAGAAAATCCACATTTCAAGGCAAGAGCTACATAACAGAATGGAAAGTCCAATTAGTCGTAAACTAGGCAGTTCTTGATCTTGTGCTGGACCTCTCTTTCCTATTGTTTCTATTTGAGTCAAATCTGTCAATCTGTTTATTTACTTTGAAACCTGAAATTCATAGTCTGAAAAACAAAAAGCTTCGCTTTATTTTAAGACTGTTTTGTTGTTTGGTCTGGTTACTACATTAACAGGCAGTGTCAATTTTAGCCACTAGATGGCACCATGGAACACACATTTACTATGAATTGCTGACATGCCTGTCAACTGCTACTGGTGTCATCTGCTGTTTCTGTTTGTCCGGGGTTTTTTTAGTTTTTTTTTTTTAATGATTTCAATATGTATTTTAAATTTATAGTCATTCCTAATATTCTACTGCCAAACTTAGAAGTCAGCACTGCCACAGACACAAATAGATGTATCTCCGTGTCACTTTACTCCTCTGAAACATACCAAAAGGCTGATGGTCCATTTTAACTACTAGACCAAGAAGACTGTGTCACAGGTTCCTGAGAGGATTATATTTTTCCTTAAAGCACCACTGTCAAATGATGTGCTGAATCCTTTTTTTTAATAACGTCACTTTTTAGCAACATAACGAGTTATTATAGAATTAACCACATAGACTTTTGATCTGAACCTCAGAGGTCGCTCAAGGCTCTGATAATTCTTCCGTGTTGATCACCACAGATTTAGAGATTTCTTCAATGTACATTTTAATGTGCCAGACTCTGTTTCTGGGATGTCACTCATTTTGAAACATGTGCTACTTATCACATGGTTGATCTTTGAACAAAACCCGTACAGAACATTGCATACTGTCGTAGTATAACAGTATATAGTTGCAGGATCTCAGGTTCTACTTACAATCCAGTTTTTAAAAGCCATATACAGTAATTCTCCCAGAGAATACGGTACTGGTGCTCAAAATGTAATCATTTGGATACACTCCAAAAAAAAACAAAAAGATGAGACGGTAATAGTGTCATAGTTCGTTTTCTTTTAATGAACAACAGTGAATGTCCTGTTAATTTATTCTGCCACGAAAGACTTAGAAAGATTTGTGACTGGTTTTATGCCTGTGAAATGATATATAAAGTATTGTATGTATGTGTGACTGTTGTTCATTCGGCAAATGAATAAATTCAATTACACCAGTCTAATTGCGGGTGTGTTTTTCTGTCAGTCTACTTTTTTTGGAGGTGAGTTTGAGAAATTTCCTCTTTGTTATTCATATTTCATCCCTCACTGATAAAGACACTTCAAAGCCCTCACTCTGAAGCCTCAAGTCCAATATTCAGCAGGGCAATGGGTCCAAAGTGACTGGATTGCTTAAATTTTGTTTGTCATCAGCTATTGAATGCTTCTTCAGTTCAAACTACTATCACATGATGTTGTCAATGCCGTGAGCAAACCGCCTGTTTTAAAACATGCATTCTTACTGATCAGCAGGTCACCTCGTAAGATAAGTCCCAAAGTGAGGGTTTTGAAAGTCCAATCCCCAGTTCACGTTACCCCGCTGTATATGTTTCGACACAGCAACCCTGTTCATTGTGTCCGCCAGGTCCCAAGATGACGAGGTGAGAGCGTCCGACTCCGACAACAGCCGTCACTGGTGCGGCATCTCCATGATCCCGACCACACCCAGCGACACCAGCGCAGATGCTGACTCGGAGCCCGGAGCTACTGTCAAATCCCTCATTAAGTCCTTTGATACTGTTGGACAGAGTGAGCACGAGCACCTCGACACACAGACACACACTGACGAGGGATCACATCAGAGCAGTGTAACTAGAGCAGAACAGCTGATGGGCTGCTGAGATCTCCAGCAGGAATATCTGTCATTTCTCTGCAGCAAAGGCATGTGCACTTGTGCCGGACTGTCAGGGCTGCGTTGACCCCAGGCAGGTTTTTTAGTAGATTAATTTGACACCTATCAAAAAGTGACATGTTGGATAAATCTGCGTCTGATGAGGGGTCATTTTCAGCGAAGAGATTTAGTTCCAGCTGCACTGTGGAGACGGTTGTCCTCATTGCTTTTACTCAGCAACTTCAGCATAAACAGTGAATGTGACATAAGTACAGTATGTAGAGCTGGTTTGGACATGTCAATACACTGCTGAGGTTTCACAAGTTGTTTGTCAGTACGTCTTTCAAAACAAAAGCTTTTTTTCAGCAAAAAAAAAGCATGTCAGTCTTCTCAAAATCATCTTGTTAAATGTTGTTAACAAAAACAGAAAGACCAGCACTTTTCCTGAATAAGAAAAAGTATTAAATTGACAAAGCTGTCATGTAAATCTGTTATACAATATGAGTCAATAAAACTAAGAATCTAACCAAAATAAATGTCAACAATGGGGACATGATGGCTGTTGAATCTTGATGCAACAAACACATATCAGAATTCAGTTGATATCTTGCCGTCTACTCCATGCTGAACTATTGATTTGAAAAGATTTGTATTATGGATTATATGGAGTTATTTTGCTCTAGGTTTAAAAAGTTACTGCTGCTTCCTTTTAAGACTTTGTTCTATCTTGGGCCATACTGAAAACACGTTAGACTCATTTTCTTTCAGCCTTTCATTGCCCCATCATCTGCCAATACCTGCTTTATGAATGATTGTGTTGGAGGAACCCACTGAAATCTACGCAAATATACCGGCAGCCATATATAGTCAGTCTTCTCTGTAGAATTATTGTTTACAGTCATCATGCTGAAGTCACTGAATGTATATGATGTTTTTTAGGAATGTAAGATATGATACCTGAGGCTCTTTTGAAACAGCACTCGGTGGGTATGTTACTGGGTCTTTCAGATGGACCAGGCCACACAGTTCAAATCCATTCCACACCAAGAAGCCCGCTGAGTGGGATCCCTGTTCGCACTGCACCTGCTGCCGCCGTCTCTCCTGTCCAGGTACACGCCAAGACCAAGAATTACAAATAGATCTGCTGTTAGTCAGACTGGTTCACACTGATAAGATCCTTGTTCTGTTTTGTCTTTTAGAGGCAATCTTACATAAAGCCACTTTCAAAGACACTGGAAAAAAGAATCAACCTCGGAGAATTCTCTCATCTTCATGGTATGTAACACAGACCTGTTTGTAGGTGTGTAGTCACAGTGTTTCATTTAAAGGATGTACTGAAAAGTAGCAGCGCTGACAACTCTAAACCTTAAACATTATTTTAGGTGCACGGTTGTCGGAAGAAACAAAACTAATAGAATAGCATCGCTCACAGATCAATAGTCTTCTATTTATTGTTGACTAAAACCAGAGTGTTTCAGTTTCAAAATACCATCTGCGTCACATGATGAGCATATTTCACAGCACTTGTTTTTGCCTACACTATATAGAAGACTATTGATCTGTGTGTATTCTGTTTGTTTTGATTTACATGCATATCTATTGTATGTATTACATTGTATTATATGTCATTTAGCTACGCTAACAAAAGATGGGCCCCACATGCGTTTTTTTAAACAATGGTATGCCAGCCAAAGTACACCTATGAGTCTGTATCCTCACTGAAAGGTAAATGAATAGGAACAATGATATGCAAACATCCGGCTGCTGCTGGGTTTGTGGAAAGTTTTATGATTTTAAAAAACAAATACCGTAAATGTGGTGCGAAACTCTTAAGAGATCAGCAGGTGTTCCAGCTGCTTCACTGAGGAACTGTTTGAGAAACATACTGTAGTTTTCAAATCATTGATCAGAAGTTTTTAATGTACTAAGTTGTGGCAGCAGATGCAGATTGTTTAGATTTCATATCTTATTAGGTTCAGTTATGTCTTTGTATGGATGGTGGTTACAAAATAGACTTGTTCAGGCAGCACAGACGCTCTGAAGCTGAACACTCAAGGTGACAGGGCGTCACTGGTCAGAACCGGAGTCACTTTCCTCAGCTGCAAGATCTAAAACTTTATGATAGTCCCTAAAGTAGCATGTAAGAATAGTCTCTCCATTTGTTCCACTTTTCTTCATGGTGCGACAGGAGGGTGACCAGATCCCAACAAGCCAGATGTGGGGCAAAAAGTAGGTTTGTGGGGGACAATGTAGGACATGTTAGCAATGCTGACAAGTAGTGGAACATTTTTATATGTTTATCAAACTTAGAAAATATATTTAGCTGGTTACAGTTAAGCTGTTTAGCATGTGAAGGGACTAAAGAAATGCATTTGTTTTGAATGCAACTTTCCATCCTCGCATGCTAAGTAAATAACGAAGCATAAAAATAAGTTTCACTTCCACAGTGCCAGCTGCGGTGGTGCCAGCTCACTACCACAGTCTGCTGACCTGTATGATTGCCTTCCTAATTTCTTCACACCCTTTGGACTTAGAAAATAGAGCGTTGACTCTACTGTTAACTAGGGCCAATCAAAAGGTGGGATTCAGGACAAAGGAGTGCAGTCATAAAGTGGGACACCTGGTCACCCTACCCTACTGTCCCGCTTTCCCACTGCAGACTGTAATTTGTCAAATGTTCTTCATAATTTGATTCCTTCATTTCTGATTGCCTTTCCTGCATCCTTTGACTCAACAGATAAGTTGTCGAGCTGCGGGGAAGACCTGAAACCTAACAGCCTTATGAGGAAGAGCCCTTCTCTAGAGTCTGTCATCAAAACCCCCGCCTCCCTCAGGAGCCGCACATCATCCTTCAGCTACAACCGAAGCAACAGCAAGCTCAGGTGATCTCACCTAAACACGTTCGTTCCAATGACTCACAGTGAGATATACGTGCAACGTTCAGCTGTGCAGATTTATTTAGAACCGGTGAGGTAATCCTTCAGTCAAACATTTATTTCCTTGAGGTCAGGAGTAGTAAACACGCATCGTTCAGGTTTGTTTAACTTCACAAGAAATCAGACAGAAATTCAAACCAAATGTCATGAGCCCAGCTTGTTCTGAGTGTACTCTGACTAATCCAAATGAAAACATCTTCTGATTAAACCCAGCATTGCAACAGACAAGTGAACAGTCTCATACTGAGCCTTCGAAGCCTTTAAATGGCACAAGAAACAAATCCTGTAGTTGTTCCTCAACTTGTTTCTTTGTGTGAATTATTAGTCACACAATTTTTATATTTGTCTAAAAGAATCAGGATTGGTCACATGGCTTGTTAAGATTAAAAAAAATTTTTGCAGTGGAATTATACCGTTTCATTTCTACACTTTTTGTGACATATATATCATATCATTGATAAAAGATTTCACTGTGAATGTAACTTCCTTCTTTATAGGCCTTTAAAGTAACCACATATTACACTCAAATCATAGATGGAGTCTTTGCTTATCAGAAAAAGGGACGAGAGACATAAAACTAACATGCTTTCATGTCATTTACATGCGCACACCATTTATCTCTGTGGTGTAAACTCAAAAAAAGATCAGCTGTAGAAGCCCATTTGATACTACAACCGGTTATATTGGAGGTGCATGACAGAGTGTTCAAGTTTAGCTGTATGTGTTGGCACAGTGAGGCAGTGAAGTTGTTAGAAACACTGGACAACACCCTCAGCTTCAACCAGCATTAATAAACAGTAGTCAAAGTGTTCTCAGAAACCTGTCTGTCCAGCCCACCTCTTCCTCTTCTGATATGACATTACTGAGCTCTCTGCTCTTCATCATCTGTATTTACAGTAACATATGCTTACATGACACACAGTCACTCAGGTATATTTTTTCAGCGTCTGTCTGTCTCTGTCATTTTGCATACCAAGACATTTACTGATACCATTACTAATGTAAATGTGTGAGACTGCATTGCAGACTTCCTCAGCAGCGGTCTATTACCATGTTTGGTATTTTCTAGCTTTATGATATAGCTGCTGATGATAAATGCAAATGCTCTCCGCTCCCCTATAACATTTGTTTGTACAGGGTCTCGCTGCTTCTGGCATCACAATGCCTCAGACAGGGAAATAATGAATTCAACAGCCGAGTCGCAGGGACGTGTGAAATGTTTACCGTGCTCAGAGCAATGACCGTGTCCCATGGTCTTCCCATGGCCTCAGCTCCAGTACGAACCCCAGGGAGAAGACCCCCTGAATAATACTGCAGACCGGCTGGACAGACATGCAGACCGGCATTTAAACCAGTCTGCTGTAGGAAATAAAGGAGAGAAATTACAAGTGGTATAACAGTGCAGTCAATACACTGTATGTAAATATTTGAGCTTGAGTACGTGGAGGTAGAATGTGAAAATTAGAAGTAATGCCACAAAACAACTGTTCTAAAGCTTTAGATCCCACACTTAAGGCCAGACTGGTTACTGTATGGAGCTGGCTTCACTCCAGAGTAATCCTGAGCCAAGTCTGAACTCCAACAAAAATATACAGAACTACAAAGACGCTCCTATCTGGTAATGATAATATCAGATGAAATAGCAGAGTTCATCCAAGTAATGGAAACTCTGGAATTCAGAGAGAGAACATTTGGAAAAATAAAGCAGTATAACAATTTTTTTTTACAAATGGATCATTTTAATTCTGTTAGACAGGATTGTATTTTTATGTCCTCCCTGATGTCCATACCCTGCAGGACATTATAACGTGTCATGCTGGAGGCATTTCTCTCTTCTTCTTTTTTTCATGTCTCTGTGTCAGCAGTATAAAGATTTTCAACTGTGGAATTAATATTAGTGCACCAGTAATGTTATTTTAGGACCAACATGTTGTAGCTGTGATTTTGTGTGAAATATTTCATAGCTAATTAGTTTACTTCAAGACTGCTTATACTTTTTCCTCTGGCGACTGAGAACTTTCTGGTTTCTCCATCCCCCCAGGCTAAGAGTCTGGGTATCATCTTTGACACATATCAGTAGTCTTCACTTCTTTCATCTAAAAACACCAGCATTCTCACACGTGTCCTGATTTCATCCCATATCGATTATTGCACCTCTGGTCCAGCTCTCAGGCTTCTCTGCAAACTTCATCTTGTCTAAAATTGTAGCTGTCCAAATCATAACCATAATCCTTTCAATAGATATCACCCCTGTCCTCCAGCAGCTTCACTTGCTCCGTTAAATATCATATCCATTTCAAGACTTGAAATTACTTGAATTACTACTTCTCACTTTCAAGGTAACTGAGCACCTGCATGTCTCACTGATCTCCTTTATATCTACAAACTGTCTTTTACTCTCAGATCCTTCTTCATCCTCCTCAATAAGCACTGCTATTAGCATATTTTATAAATAATATTATTATTATGAGTTTTGTAATAAAAACTATGTTTACAAAATTGTCAGAATTAAGACAAGCTCTTGAAGCATTCCTATAAGAGATCTGTAAAGAGTCATGGGTTTTTACATCAGGGCCACTTATGAACTAGTTTCAGAATACGGAAATTATTACATTCGTCTGCATTGAATTTTGTGTGTGAGTGTGAAGATAGTATTTTTACAGTTGAATCAAACCTTGGACATACCATAATCCATTCTGACAGACTGCCAATGTCCCTGTCTCTCTGTCTGTGGTTGCTGTTCGTGGTTCCCTGGTGACAGTGTGGAAAGAAAGGACCCTTTGGCTGCACTGGCGCGGGAGTACGGAGGATCTAAGAGAAACGCTCTATTGAAGTGGTGCCAGAAGAAAACTGAAGGCTATCCGGTAGGATCACAGGCCAGAGACATCTCTCACATACGGGACATGCTCCCTTCAATTTCACACCCTGCTTTTTTCTGCACTTTTATTTTAATCTTTCTGTCTTCGGGGTTTCATTTAAAAGTGAGATGACAGCTCCCACTCCCCCCCTTTTATATTGCATGGACACAGTATTGGTTAGTTTGCCCTCAGGTTCTTTTTTTTCTCTCCGCCGTCACTGAGGTGTAGCGGCACATCACTGTGTCTGTCCACATCACCCACCCTGCAGCCATCTGTCATCTCTCAGGGGATATGAAGTCACTGTGGCCCGGCGGTAATGGAAACAATAGGGCAAAGCACTCAGTGTCGAAGACATACTGGATTTATACATGTGTCTATTTATAGCACCCGCTTGTTTTTTATGCATGTCCATTTGCTCATGCATTGTTACTACGTTGTGTTCGCAGTTTCTCGGTCCATGCTGACAATCACCTGGCTTAGCTGCTCCCCTAATACCCAGTTTAAGGAGCCCATTAAACCCAATGGGATTAGAGATTTGTCTATGTAATCATCATGTTTTTGTGCCAGACTGCCAGCATCTAATGCCAATGCTAAAACTCTTAAAAGCAAGCAGACCAGTTGCAGCCTGTAAACTCTAGTTTATAAGGAAGAGGAGTCATTTCCGCCCTCTGATGGAAGATTAATTATTAGTTCAAATATAAGTGACTCTGTTTCTGTCCTCTTTAGGGTCACTCTAATGGAGTGTAGCTCTGGCTTGACAAAGTCAGTCACAGGTGATGATAACTGCTAAAAATAGATCCGGCTCTCCCAATGATGAATAGTCTGCGTTATTGGATGAGTTGTCACATCAATAGTTGCTGTTTCTCGAGCACAGAGCGGCTCAGTGAACTTTGAGTCACCCTGCTTCCATATGAGGCTGGATCACATGTGTTGGTAGAACACACACAGCAGATGTTCTGTTGTGGAAACATCTGACAACAGGAGATAAAACTGTTGATCTGTCTGATAAGATGCTGGACCTGCACACAGACGGCCGTGGCTCACATTGTTTAGCTTGTACTGATGTGGATCGTTGGGCAGAAGCAGCATGTCTACACACAGCGGCTTGTAATGAAAGGTCACTGGTTTAGTAGTGATTAACGTCACAGTCTCCAACATCAGCTCATTGAAATAAAGTTATTACAAAAATATTCTAAATAATGTGCTGCAGAGGAAACTAACAAATCTTGAAATGGGGGATGAAAAGGCTAAACAGAGTCCACCGGTCATATGTTTTTAGGCAGTTTATTGTCCCTTCTCACCTCGCACTGCTGTTAGATAGGTTTTGGGACTGCATAACTATTTTATGTCTTTTGGGGTATAGTTTAATCTTCAAAATGTGTCATATTTTATTTCTCCATCATCTGTTTTTGGACGTGAAATCCTGCTGGGCGAAGTAACTCTTCACTGCAGCTGTTATATGAGTATAATGTAGTAAAAAGTAGAATATTTCTCCCTGAAATATTCTTAGTTGTGCTCCATCACTGCTTCAGTGTAAATGGACTTGTGTTAAATAGTAAACCAAATTGAACAACAAATATCAGTTTAGTGCAGGGCAGTTTCTTCTAGCAGGGTGAAACCCTCACTAGAGCCTCATTCCCATTGGTCTGGATTTAACTATGGAACCTATGATCCCCTCTCACAAAGGGCTTAGAAACACGGTGTGATTAGTTGCAACTATTAGGAATGCAATAAGAAGCTTTGGCTACTAGGAGTGTTTCAGTCTGTGGCATAATCACTTCCCTCCAGGAGTAACTGTTTTTGACTCCAGCTGTGATCCTGCGTGTTTATGCACCGTGTCCATGTGCGACATGTACCTGCTCTGGAATTAGCTTTATTAACGGACTATTAGGCAGTTAACCTTAAAAGTGTCTATTTTTGGAAGTGTGACGGCTCCTTCATGTATTTCCTCAGGCTCATTTCAGCATACATTTGCATATCTGATGAAATTTAGTTTCCTGTTAACTCATGGCAGTTTTTCAGAAACATGTTCAGATCAATTGTTTTGTTTGTTTTAAGGGAATAAAGACAACAATGTTTGTACATCCGTCCATCAGACCAGGTTTCCAAAGAACTTCTTTACATTATATTATACAGTAAATATGCAGTACAGACTGTGAGATAAAATGCAACTAACTGTCTGCATCAAGCACAAAGGATGAGAATAGGAGAAGCACACCAGTTATTTACCGGGTTTTCCCTGGTTTCTGGAGGGCTTCGTAGGTGGAAGGTGCTGAGAAGTTATTCGACCGAATACTATACATTTAAAAAAAAAAATTTACTATTATAGTGACATTATTTATTTAAAAATGCCCTGTCTGCCATAAAAACATTGGTTAAGCAAAGCTTATAATGAAATAAGCTATAAATGAGCTATAAATGTAAGGTACTGTGAAAAAACACTCGGGTTGAACATTAGGGAAAACCCTGATTTTATACCTCCAACATCTGTGAAATTAGACTGAGCAAAAGGTCCTGCAACAACAATTTCCCAAAATATTTTGTGGAAGTTTAATGTGTTTGACTTACAGTGTTTGCGCATCAGTTACGGTAAGTGGAGCCGTGTTGAGTGCACTGCATCAGGACATCTGACTCTGACCACAAGCCTCTGCTTGGCGGGCTGAGAGAAAAGGTTGCTGTCAGATGATGTGCCGGGCTGTATATGTCTGGCGAAAGGTCAGGCTGACGCGGCGTTACGAGGCCTCTGTCTACGGTGAAGCCACTAATTACACGTCTAATGTCCAGAGAGACGACTGATATGTCACCTGGTCTGTAGCTGCTGTACAGCAAAGGACAGGGACGACGACGAAGCTCCAGAAATACAACCACATCCAGGTTTCTCTGCCATGCTTGTGTTCGGCTCTGATAAAGGTTAGTGAGGTTAAGTTCCATCAATACATCCACATGCACTTTGCGGTTTCTCTCTTGACTAAGGTCAAAGAGATAATAAGTCAACACTAATTGTCTCTTCAGTAAAGAGTCAGTGAGTTGTAATTTGTGCTTGGCCTCTTCGGGCTACATAATTAATGGTCAGTTTGAAGAGGCAGTTTTGACCATCGCCGTTCACTTTCCATCCTCTCTCTGTCTCCAAGCGTGGAGTCAGGAAACAAGCTCTTATATCATCTGCCAGCAGTGAGCCAGAAAAGCTGCCGTGTGAGACGGATATGAAGCTGATGGGAGGGTCAGCCCCGTGCCGGTTTTTATTACAGTCCTATTGTCGGCAAACCTTTTTGGTCAAACAGCAGCCTAATTAAGGTGAAACAGAAACCGGGAGCTAATGCATGCTGGGAGATTATTTGATGTTTTATGGCTGCTGAGGGAACAGTGAGTGTAGCTGATGTCACACTTATCTGTGATCAATAAAGGAATGAGAGAGAGATGAGGACATGTAATCAGAACAGAGAGAGGGCGTAATTAGATGTATGATGTGCTTAAACAACTAATGGTTGTCTCGTATCAGGTAACAGGACAGGTGAAGTCATGCTTTTCTACTTTAGTCATTTATGTAGGTGACAGTGGGGGAAAAAATGGGTTGCCATGGCCGACATGTCTTAAATCATGCACCAGTCGAGGCTCAGGTGTGTGTGTGTGTGTGTGTGTGTGTGTGTGTGTGTGTGTGTGTGTGTGTGTGTGTGTGTGTGTGTGTGTGTGTGTGTGTGTGTGTGTGTGTGTGTGTGTGTGTGTGTGTGTGTGTGTGTGTGTGTGTGTGTGTGTGTGTGTGTGTGTGTGTGTGTGTGTGTCAACATGTGTTTGCCATATGGATGGTGTCTCTGTGACAGTAAATACAGTTTGAGGGAAAGAAAAAAGGGGAAAACATAGCAAATGAAATGCATATAAACACAAAGGTACGCAAGTACAATGGCCGAGCTATCACCATGGAGAAGAGCTTTTTAACCCCGGAGGGAGAATAAGGTGTGTGAAGGGGTTTGTTTATTCAGCAGTCGCCTCCACACTGAGTAACGCAGCGGTCCATCGAGCTGCTGAATGCCTGATCTGTTAAACTCTCATGAGACGACTCTGTCACACCTCAAATGTCAGATTCTGGGAAGCACAGATCGATCGGCGAAGACCTTAAGCTCGCTCTGATTGACTGTACCCTGTGGGAGCGACTGAAGGGGCCTCTTACAAGAAATTTGTATTCCCAAGTGATCCCGTGCACGTCAGCGCTGGACTGGACATAGACTTGAAACACAAGACTGCTTTTATCCACCTTCTGTTACGCTGGTTTTCAAGGCAGTTTGTTAGCTCTGAACCAAAAGACAGTGATGCTGCACGGGAAGCAATCTGCGTTGTCTTTTCTGTGTTCGTAACTTCCTGCTCTCCTTCTGTCTTTACGTTGCTTGAATGGACGTTGTGGTTGGACAGCAACCAGGATACAATCAATTATTATCATAAAACAATCTGGAACATTTTCATATAAAGTTTTTTTAGCAGCGAAATCATAAATTATTGCGTCAAAACTTTTGACATACACGGTGAATCCTTTCACCTCAGTTGTAAAAAACTGTTGTCTTGTATTTTTTTTTTTTTCACTTTATTAATCCCCGAGGGGAAATTTCTTTGAGAAGCAAAATGTCTACTTGTTTTATAAGAGTGGCCATTTTCAGCCTTGTTGAATAAGCAAAGTGCCCTTGAACATTCAGCCTGTTGGAAAACTCTCTATCCTCCTGCTGTATATTTTCCAGGCTCTTTGATGTCTTAATTTAGGACAGCTCCAGACACTTTTTAAACTCTTTTTTTTTTCTCAATTAACCATAGAAGCCAAACAAAAATAAATGTACTGTTTGTTCAAGATGGGAACAATGAGCAAAGGCTCTGAACTTTGGGCTCAGCTGGGCCTGAGAGTGCACAGCTTATCCGGCCTCGTCTGGGAAATTCACACACACACACACACACAAAATCATTGAGAGACAGGAACGGACCCCCAGGTGAGTGTGGAATGGAGGTCAGACATCGAGGAGGGGAAGAGGGTTGGAGCTCAAAGAGCAGGCATTAAATTCTAATAATGTGGGATTAACAGTAATTGTGGGTGAGCTCGTCACTGTAAAATAAACAATTACTAATGGTGGTAATAGAGGTGTCTTTACAGCTGAAATGGACTGAAATATTTTAATAAATGTGTTATTTGTTCTTATAATCATCACTCATCACACTCACTTAATGATGATCATGATATGCTGTCGGTCAAATTTAGATAGAAAAGTCTTGAGGCTGTCTAGGATAAAAAAAAAAAAAATAAAAAAAAATACATATACAGAGTCACTCACGACAGTTGGTGAGTGTTTGTGCTGAGTGGTTACTAGATTCTCTTGGCTTGACCTTGATGTACAACTACATATTCCAAGGTAACAATGGAAGGAAATGTATTGAGCTGCCTAATATTAAAAGAACGCTGTGACATTTTGAGAAATATGCTTGTTTGCAATCTTTTTTTTTTTATCAGATGAGATAGTAATGAGGAGAGAGAGGCCAGAAAGATCCAGGAAGTGTTCAGTACAATGGATGTAGACTCCAGGTCTGAAAAGGGAAGATAATGTGGAAGTGTAATAAAGTGCAATACCAGTGAGAACCACTAGGGGCTGGAAACCCTGGCTCCAGTAGACTCCCATTAAAAAAGCATCAAATTCTCTCATGAAATACATAGTTTGATTGACATGCCCAGGATGCAGGCAGGTCTTCAGTATAGGTGGGTGGGCTGTTAGTCAGTCCACCCCCGCTCCTCCCCAGCTCGTCCAGATATGGTCATTCTGGCTCCAAAAAAATGCTACTTGGGGTCTTTTTTCACATCTCATTTTTAAATACCTCACCATAGAGTGTATATAAGAGTGGAAGTAGCTTCTGGGTCTGAAAAATGAGGCCCATTTGGAAGCGCCTTAAACTGCAATATCACTGAGGGCCGCTAGAGGTCGGCTCCAAACAGGCCCCGGCTCCATAGACTTCCATTCAACTTCCATTTCAACCCCCATGAAATACAAAGTCAATAAAAAAATTTCCACAAGTTATAATGCTGTGATTGGCTAAAGTTTTCTTTGTTTTCTTGCATCCATCTGAAAAGAATCCTGTCATTAATCCGATATTTTGCCTTAAAAAGCAGCATTTCTGGGGGCGTGTTGGTTTGATTGACAGAATCTGAATTTCGAGACTTTCGAACAGCAAGTTTTCACAACCCAACGGGTGACGTCATTGTTGGTTGCAGCTTGTACATTACAGTGTTGCAGTGATACATTACATAACTCCTTGTCACGGATGTGGTTATAGTCCACATAGAGATGTGCTGTTTTAGCTCTTTAGAATATTTTGAGTGATGAGTAATTGCATTATTTTGTAGAAGTGTGCGACCATACATTGCACTACATTCGTTTGGCAGGTGACATACAATAAAGCGTGGATGCAGTTGACCGTGTGCTGCAGTGCCCTCTCTGACCCCCGTCACCCTCCCCACTCAGGACTATGTCCCGTGTGCAGAGCGGCTCCATGAGATGGACAGACGGTCTGGAGAGCAGCACTCTCCACCAGCTCCACCAGCTCTGACCTTTCCTGTTGCTCCATCTTTATCTTCACGGTCCCGCCTGCTCAGGCTTTCAGTCTGTCATTGCTCATGACTATGATTCATTGCAAGGTCCATTAGGGCGTTCTCCTCCTCTCTCCCGTCTCTCTCTCTGTCTCCTGCCTTTGTCCTTTTATTTCAAACTTCTTTTTCTTCTTTTCCTTTTGTTCTCCTCCAACATTCTTCTTTACTCTCTGTGTAATTTTTGGTTTGGTTCCTCTCTCATATCGTGACATTTATTTGCTGTTTGTGTTCTTGCTGCCCCGTTCATTCCCTCGCGGTCGGATATGGGGATATAATGAGAGGAGATACACTGAGATGATCTCGTCAGTCGGCCGATTTACTGGCCTGAAGTTTTTCCGCTTTCACCCTTTTAGATGAATGACTTTTCAACAAATGTGTGCACACGGTTTGATGACAAACCAAATGACACACACAGTATAACTAAGCGTATGCGTCACAGCATAGCTATCCTCCATCCCTGCCGGCCTGCATGCCGTGTGTTGCATTGTGCTTTGCTCTCTTTACATTCTTGATCTGTGAGTAAGAGCTCAATATTACAACAATGCCACGTTGACAATGGAGTGTGAAGCGTCATGAAAGCACGACAGCAGCTACTGGGCTTCACACCACGCCTTAGCATTGAGCTGTGGCAGCAGAGAGCGCAGGCTTACCTTGTGCTGCTGCAGTGCTAAACTGCTCTGTGTGTGGTGTTTAGTGTCTGGCTGCTGTCCAGCTTGTCTGTGAATTCCATTTCTAAATGGTTTACAGCAGAGAGGATGTGTCGCCCAGGCTGCAGGAGACACGGCGTTGGCCTTCACTGTCCACTGCAGCTAAAAATCACACATAGATCTGAAATGATGATTCGATTCATTGATATGTTTATCGGCAGAAAAACAATCGACACCAGAAATATCACTGTTGGCAGCATCTCAGTCCTCCTCACAGTTTTCTGCTGTTCTCTGTTTCATGTTCTTATAAAATGAATATATTTGGATTTCGGATGGTTGATCCAGCAAAACAAATGATTTAAAGACTCATTTAGGAAATTGTTATTCATTTTTTCAAGCTTATTTTTACACTCCGACTCGATAAATAAATGTTTGTTTTAACTCTAGTCACATGTCATTGGGGAAGTGTTATTCTCCACCACTCATTCCACTTTTTTTCTACAGTAGCTGCATATATTTTGATATCAGCTTAATGTGACATTGACCGGATATTTTAAATAACGGTGTTTGGGCTCCATTTGAAGGCTGAGAGTCACTGCTGAAGGCTTTTCTATTCTGCATTAGAACACTATTGATATGTATACTATTATAGATCTAATCTGTTAACGGATTGATATGATACTATTATAGATCTAATCTGTTAACGGATTGATATGATACTATTATAGATCTAATCTGTTAACGGATTGATATGATACTATTATAGATCTAATCTGTTAACGGTTTGATATCTATACTATTATAGATCTAATCTGTTAACGGATTGATATGATACTATTATAGATCTAATCTGTTAACGGATTGATATGATACTATTATAGATCTAATCTGTTAACGGATTGATATGATACTATTATAGATCTAATCTGTTAACGGATTGATATGATACTATTATAGATCTAATCTGTTAACGGTTTGATATGATACTATTATAGATCTAATCTGTTAACGGATTGATATGATACTATTATAGATCTAATCTGTTAACGGTTTGATATGATACTATTATAGATCTAATCTGTTAACGGTTTGATATGATACTATTATAGATCTAATCTGTTAACGGATTGATATGATACTATTATAGATCTAATCTGTTAACGGATTGATATGATACTATTATAGATCTAATATACTATTATAGATCTAATCTGATCTAATCTGTTAACGGTTTGATATATTATAGATACTATTATATGATACTATTATAGATCTAATCTGTTAACGGTTTGATATGATACTATTATAGATCTAATCTGTTAACGGTTTGATATGATACTATTATAGATCTAATCTGTTAACGGTTTGATATGATACTATTATAGATCTAATCTGTTAACGGTTTGATATGATACTATTATAGATCTAATCTGTTAACGGTTTGATATCTATACTATTATAGATCTAATCTGTTAACGGTTTGATATCTATACTATTATAGATATCTGTTAACGGATATATGATACTATTATAGATCTAATCTGTTAACGGTTGATATGATACTATTATAGATCTAATCTGTTAACGGTTTGATATCTATACTATTATAGATCTAATCTGTTAACGGATTGATATGATACTATTATAGATCTAATCTGTTAACGGATTGATATGATACTATTATAGATCTAATCTGTTAACTATATCTATACTATTATAGATCTAATCTGTTAACGGTTTGATATGATACTATTATAGATCTAATCTGTTAACGGATTGATATGATACTATTATAGATCTAATCTGTTAACGGTTTGATATCTATACTATTATAGATCTAATCTGTTAACGGATTGATATGATACTATTATAGATCTAATCTGTTATTGATATGATACTATACTATTATAGATCTATTATCTGTTAACGGTTTGATATCTATACTATTATAGATCTAATCTGTTAACGGTTTGATATCTATACTATTATAGATCTAATCTGTTAACGGATTGATATGATACTAATCTAATCTGTTAACGGTTTGATATCTATACTATTATAGATCTAATCTGTTAACGGTTTGATATCTATACTATTATAGATCTAATCTGTTAACGGTTTGATATCTACACTATTATAGATCTAATCTGTTAACGGTTTGATATCTATACTATTATAGATCTAATCTGTTAACGGTTTGATATCTATACTATTATAGATCTAATCTGTTAACGGATTGATATGATACTATTATAGATCTAATCTGTTAACGGTTTGATATCTATACTATTATAGATCTAATCTGTTAACGGTTTGATATCTATACTATTATAGATCTAATCTGTTAACGGTTTGATATCTATACTATTATAGATCTAATCTGCTCTCCACTTGGTGGCAGACCAAAGCAATATACCCTCAGTTCAACTGTCTTTCCTCTCTGTTCAACTCCCTGCTTCTCTCTCATACTCTCTTTCTCTGAGCCCTAAAAAGCAAACGGCTCTGCCTTTTGTGCCCAGCGAGACGCTTCCTGTCGCTTGATGCTGTGTTTGCTTTTCTGAGCCGGCTCCCAGAGAGCTGTTGTTGTCCGCTGCTGTTTTAGCATTCATGCCTCTCTCCCTCTCTTTCTCTTTCCACCCCGAACGAACTCCCCCACCGTCTCCCTCTGCCTCCCCCCACCTCCACCCTGAACTCCTACATACCTGCCGGCCCTGGTCCGGATTAGGATGAGTTCTCCTCAGACACCCCCTCCTCCCCTCCACCCGCGCGCCCCTCCACATCCCCCCTCCCCTCCCCCCGACGCCCAGACACACTCTCTCTCACGCACACACAAACTGCCCCCTGCACTCCTCTCTTATCAGCTAGTTTGTTATTGTCTGTCTTGGTCTTAGAGTATGAATAACCACCCTATCACTCCATCTGTGTGTGTGTGTGTCAGTCTACACATACATCACACACACACACACACACACACACACACACACACACACACACACACACACACACACACACACACACACACACACACACACACACACACACACACACACACACACACACACACACACACACACACACACAGAGTGCTACTAGTGGTGCTGCTGTGACAGCTACAAGAGTGAAGGGGGAGTTATGAGAGGAATGCAGGCTGACATGACTGCACAGGTCTGCCCTTCACAGACAATAGACAGATGAGAGGAGGATTGTGCTTCCAGATTCACTTTCAGCGAAATAAAACGTTGCTGTTAATTAACAGCACATGCTGATCAGTAAAGCGGTTATCAGAGTTTATACTGAAAGGGAGTTGTTTGAGAGATGTTTGATTTCTGTGGTGATTTTTTTCCCTCATAGTGACAAATAACAGTGAACGTGAACAAAGCCAGAGCTCCGGACTTTGCATCCTGTTTGGTTTAATTCAGATGAAGCAGCTGCACCTTCAGATCCCATTGTGACTAAACGCTCTGTGACTTTACCTGATGACTCCAGTACAGAAACAATGCATATCATTTTATAATGCTGCAATTATTAAGCTACTTAGTATAACAACAATTCTGGTTTGGCCCACTGACATGCTGCCATGCAATATTTAAACTTCAGATTTAGAGAGATGATGAATATAATTATGGACTCACTGCATGTGAACAGTGTGTAGGATTTAGGAGGATCTATTGGCAGATCAGTGTTGAGTCCCTCATATCTACACAGGAAGCAGGTGGTCTTGCAAGGAGTCCACCATGATGCATCGCCATGTTTCTACGGTAACCCAGCAGGGACAAACCAAACACTGACTCTCGAGAGGGTCAATGAGATCTGCAGCCACCGTAGATTCTCTTCTGTGAAGAGGAGGGTGAGCGGTGAATCCGTATCCTCACCGCTAGACGCCATCAAATCCTACAAACTGCTCATTGAACACAACTCAGAGTCTGCAGTTATGCTGGCGGCTAAATCAGGCTATTCTCGTGCTTTGAGCTAATTGTTAATGTCACCGTGTTAACATGCCCACGTGGAAAGATGTTGTGCAGCTAATGTTTAGCATCGTTTCTAAGTTTGTTAGCGTTCTACGACTGATGGGAGTGTGATGAGTCGTGGACAAATTGAAATGTTGACTTGACAATGATGCCAGACGAAAAGTCAGGGGGCTCCAAAGTTACTGCAATTCATGTGGAAAATACATGTCTGCAGCAGAATTCATGGAAATCCATCAGATAGTTGTTGAGATATTTAATTTAGTTTAAAGGTTGAAGTTTTGAAATTAGTTCTTGTAATTTCATGTGTGGCCCGCATTAATAATTGTTCGTATAACATGTTCTGCGTGTTGTGCTTTGTATGCGGTTGTTAAATTTGGGGGATTTTGTGTTGGAAAGGAGCCTTACGAGGTTTTTGTCGACACATTTCAGATGGATGAACATACAGACGTCCGCAGAGCTGCTCTGCTACGTGGTTTAAAGTTACATGTAAACGAATCAGTGATCGCTTTCAGTGAAAAGATGCATTTTGATATCAGTGACGAGCAGGAACCGTCTGATCCACCAGATTATATCAGAGCATCACAAAAACAAACCAGCTCGCCACAGCTTCCCTCTCCACAGGTTTTCAGCCTTTAATTATTAAGTTGAAGTTACAATAACATCCATCCATGATGTCAGAGTGGACAAGTGAAGGCGATGACAGATAAAACATTTGTCAACAATTCGTAGGAGTTTAGGGGCTTCTTAGAGGAGTGATTTAAAATTTCTGTCCCGAGGACCCGGAGATGTGTTGTTTTTCTGTCCTCTCGGGTAGTTAATTCTATTCACTTGGCGTCACACTTATGGATCCGTCGCTGATTGAATTTGTAGAACGACAATCAGGAGCGCTCGAGTCCTCGGGGCCACAACTGAAGACCGCTGGCTCAGAGCAACGGTAAACAAATCCAAGGCCGCACGTCTCTTCTTCAGCGTCTCAGTGGAGCTGATGTTGTGTACAGACACACGGTTGTACCTGAAGATATTTCATAGAGTGCTTTATCCCAAACACTTCAAGTGTTGCCTTCAGTCAATCAGATTGTATTTGTGTTGTACCTTTTTGGACGAGTCGGTCCAATTCAAAGGGACAAATTAATAACAAGACGCCTCAAGTGTAAACAGTTGAACAATTTGAGACGTTGTACACAGGAAATAAATCTCGAACAGTAATGATATACAGAGCAAAAATGAAATCCAACCTGTTAAAAAGATAGAGAGGGAAAATAACATTTTAAAACATGAATACAATAAAATAAATGATTTAATAAAGTAATTAATCGCCATAAAACATTCTGATCAGCAGCTGTGCTACAAAAACAACTTGTTATGCTTTTTGAGATAACAGGGCTTCTAGTTTCATCTGGAAAACACAGTTCTGCTACCAGCTGCAGATGCACCTCACACATTCAAGTATTAAAGAATTCAATGTGCAAACATCGTCCACAATAGTGTAATAATTTGTAATATATTGCAACACCACAGATATATCCCAGGAGAGACTGTCTGTTATCCAATATATATATTTATATATATTTTATCTCCCTCTTTTCTACGACAGCTTTCTTTTTCACTCTGCCTTCGAGTGTGGCTGTTTGGATCAGGCGTAATCACTTAAAGATGGCCTCCAGTTTAAGTTTTTAACCTTGTTATTCTGTCCAATCGGTGTCTTTTTTTATCAGCTATGGCACCGACTGTTTATTTCACTCATCAATCTGGTCAGCTTGCTGAAGGAAGCTTTCATTGTCATCGAGCTACAGGCGAGCGGCGGAGCGGTGGCTGGCCAAGTCCAGTATGAGACTGGACGTAGCCTCCGGGTCTGAAAAGTGAAGCCAATGCAGAAGTGCCGTTAATTGCAATACCACCGAGGGCCACTAGGCGTTGGCTCCAAAAAGGCTCCATAGACTCCCATTCAACTTTTCTCATGAAAGGCCAGTGGATGACACCACTGTTGGTTGCCGCTTGGTGGAGATAGAGCCGGGGACTATTCGCATTTTCATAGATTCCCACATCCTGAATGTAGGCGAGTTACGTCGAAGCCACTTTAAAGAATTGGTGGATATTTGGGGGGAAAAACTAAAACTCTAAAGTTGAAAGTTGAGGACAGATTTGAGTTGTTTAATAAATGCCAAGAGGACGAGTGTAGGATTTGTGTTATGGTGTGATAGTTGTACTCCAACATTACATGGCCCTAATTTTACCTCTCGTATCACCATGGAGTTGATGGTGACGTTTTTTTGTGTGCAAAGTCTCAAATCGTGGTCCCCAGAGGAAGACTTGTATTGACTGTGGTGATGCTTCACTTTCATTATCACACCACCATCATTTTAATATGTCCATTACTTCGGTTTATGACCTGATGCCCACACTAACGACATTCCCATCATCCTCAGCTTGTCCGTGGTAAATGTACAGACAATCATTCTGTTCATCATCAACATGTTGGAATTGTTACCGTGATCATGCTACTGTTAGCATGCTAACATGTATACTCCTGGGAATTTTAACGTGGGATGTGGAAGTTTCATTTTGTAGCTTTAGTTGCATCTTGTCTGCTCTTTGGGTTTTTTTTTTACCTGCACACGATGGACCTGGATCACAATGCTGTGACTTTCCCAGGTCCAGTGTGTTAAAGGATAAAGGTATGAGAGACATGTGGAGGCTTACTGAGCCTCACAGACACACATCCACGACTCAGGAGACCCTCGCTGTCTCCCAAAGGTCATGAGAGGGATGAAACAGGGAGACACCGGAAATATTTATCTATCCAAATCCGGGCCATTGTTTGGAGGTCTGTTGCCTCCAAACAATGGCCCGGAGGAAGTCTTTCCTCTCCTCTTAGCAGAGACTGAACACGCTGCACATACAGAGTATGAGGTGATGGCGCTCTGCGAATCACGCAAACAAAAACACAATAAACTGGACGTGCTGCTATGCACGGACTTCACCCAGAGGAGAGATCAGAGACGGCATCGAAGGCTTAAAGGGAATCTGGGAAGACAATCTTCTTAACATCCCCAGAAGGAAACAGAAAGCGGCAAAAATGTTTCTGAATAACCCATAGCAGCATGTAATTACATTTTTAATTCTCATGTTGTTTCCTGTGGTTCTGACTTAATGGATTTTTTTCATGGCGTGTTCATTTACAAGGAACTATTAGCTCTCCCACACACATTACGGGCACTTTGAGCTCATTTTCATTGTATGACATGGATTTTGGATTGTTTGTTACTTCATGCCAGGTTTTTTTTTTTTGTTTGCCTCCTTTTCTTTTCTCCATCTACAGAATATCGATGTGACCAACTTCAGCAGCAGCTGGAGTGACGGCCTGGCTTTCTGTGCCCTCTTGCACACATATCTGCCCGCCCACATCCCTTATCAGGAGCTCATCAGTCAAGATAAGGTAGAAAACAACATGAAGACTGAACCCACGCACACACACACACACACACACACACACACACACACACACACACACACACACACACACACACACACACACACACACACACACACACACACACACACACATTGAAGTGCTGAAGTATTTTGGTCCTTAACAAGTAGGAAAGTGCTTCATCAGCAGGTAATCGGGGCGTCCTAAGCACTCTAAACTGATCAGAAATCACTGTATTTGTATAACACACACGTACAACACGTTTAACGCGATCTGGCTTTTTCCTCGTATCCTTAAATAGGTCATCTCCTCACACACATGATCTCTGACCTCTTTATCTGAATGCTGCTTAACTTACAATCTTCAGTCATGGCTGGGTTGTACTCACCACTGTGAGTAACCCATGTAGTGCAGGAAGGGAATTACTGTGTTGAGAAAATCCTTTCTGTTGTATGAGATTGGTTTGAGCATATTTATTGTTTTCCCTTAAAAAGCCAGTTTTTTAGTGAGTTGAATTTGCTTTGTCTGCCTCCATCTTTTTGTCTTTTTAATTTTGCCTGGTGGTATAAACCGCTTTGAGACCTCTGTGGAAAGGGTCTCTAACCTTTTTTCCTCTGAGAGCTACTTTGACAAAATAAAAATCTCCGATATACTGATGTAGATCTAAAACTAACATGTATTCACATAGCTGAGCTCCACCAAACCAGCTGAACAAGCTTCTTTTATGTGAACAATAACAAATTGATACTCAATATACACATACTCAACCAGTAGCTCAATACTGCTCGAGGGTGATAAAGTGCCATGTAAAGGCAGACCATTTACCATTTTCCTGATTTTCTTTCTCAAAATTATACCATGAATTTCCTCTCTGATTCAGGAGCAGAGCGAACAAAGTATTCAGCCTCCTGTTGTCCTTCACCACAAATTAGACTTGCAGAATTGCGGTTATTTGTGGAAAATGTGAACCCGTGGAAGGTGAAAATGTTCTGCTTCTCCAGTGCAGGTCTGACTGATGTTTGCGTGCCAAGAGGAAAATAAAACAGCCTGCAATGCTTTGAGACCATTTCGTCAGGAGTCATTTTTTCCACCATTAACCGGCACATTACAGACTTCCTTTACGTGGTTGTATACATTTTATAGGTTCCAGCATATTATCCACACAGCAGCCTGAAGATGAATTATGAAGGAAGCATTTGTGGAGTCCTACTGTAAGTGATCCGGAGCGCAGAGCAGCAGCTACAGCTCTGTGATGACAGCTCTGTAATGCAGGTGGTATGCACGTTAACATCGCAATCAATGTAGTTCCTCTCAGGGGACTGCAGGTCCTTCAGCCTGCTATAACATTAAAACAATAGACACACACCTCCGACCAGGACCGACACTTCCTACGTGCCAAATTACTCGTGTGGGCGTGTGTGCACACGGTCGTGTCGGTGTGCATGTGTAACATTAAGTTGATGACAGAGACATTGCGTGGCCCATCTGCCTGAATAATTCAATAGACGTGTGTTGGCTTTAATAACTCTTGCTGAGTGACTTCCCCCGAGGCCCAAACAGCCAGCCTCTTCCCAGTGTAATCTGTCCTCCAAATAATCCCATTACTGCCCTCCTTCATGGATGTTTTTAAGAACGCAACATCATAAGTGGACTCGTACGTGAACGATGGGGAATTTGTTCTTTAAAGCAGATTCAGAACTAATTATTAAGAATTTATAATTAATTGATGCATCGTGGCGGTTGTGCTGATGTCTCGAGGGGGTTAACATGAAGGTCGGAGTAGTTGTGAGTGTCAAGAGTCACGGACCTGCGCTCTCCATTTTCAATTCACTTTGAGTTTGGATCAACTTCGCCCACTCGGAGGTTCATTTTGCATTTCACTCTTAGGTGTTGATTTGTGGAAAAGTGGCTGCAGAAAATCTCCACAGTTGAAGAAGGATGCGGTTCACGGGGATGTTTTAGTCCAGTCTGGTTTTACACTGATCAGATAACCACAAGGGAGAATGTAATACACTGAAATGCTCACACAAACAAGCAGAGGCTTCATTAGATTTTAAGCTGTCTCTTGGGTGTTTGTAAGGTTTATTTGTGTATCTGTGAGCTTATTGTTGTTGTTTGAACCTCCATGTGTGGTACACAGTTTCCCGTTTTCTCAACTCCCGATGTTTTCCTTTTTTTCTCCAGGTCCGGAATCTGACCCTGGCTTTCCAGGCCGCCGAGAGCATTGGCATCAAACCCTCTCTGGTGAGTGCAGCTGCCACACATCTCACACACACTGAGATAACACAGAGCCTTTGATTAGGCTAATTGGAAACAGTCCACTGCGATTTGACAAATTTTCCGGATATGAAGCTTCAGAGCAGAGAGGCCCCTCAACCGTTGTGTTGATCCATTTTTATCCCTGACGGTCTGCATCTCAACACTCGTATCCGATACGGACTCTTTTATTGTGGATGTATTGTGGAGTCTGTTCTTCTTAGCTTCAAGAGAAAACTAACCTCAAACCTTATTCACATTTAAAATGGACTTTCAATTGCTCCGTTGTTTTTTGAAAACCAACTCTTTTCAGAAATAGATGAGTAAAAAACCTCCGTTCCACTGAAACGTTTCGACTTTTTGAGAAAATCCCTCCATGTTCGGCCGTGACGTAAACAAAGTCACAATCGTCATTATTTCCAGTGAAGTAGCTCAACAAGCTCACGGTAACAAATCAAGAGTAAACTGTCCACACCTGAAAGGAATACGACTTATTCCTACATCTTTCTTATTGTATTTCTGTATCTAAAACGTGAAGCCTGAGCCTAAAAACACTTAGTTAATTTAGTATACAGACATGTTCTGAGAGGAAAATGTAGAGACTCATGTGGAGAGGAACCCAAATCAGCAAATGTTGCATGTCGCACTAAACGCAACGATGAGCTGAGACTGATGAGAAGCTCATTAGTTCTGCAGGTATTTTGTTAAAAACAGAAGTATTGGTCCTGAACTGAAAAATGAAGGAATCATTCAAGTTACTGCAGTTTCTCCCTGAAGGGTCTAAAAATGTTTCAATCAAATTACAAGACAATCCGTCCAAAACTTGTTCAGATATTTCAGTCTGGACTGAAGTGGTGGACGGACCACGTCGCTAGCAGGACAGAGTTTCAGATTTACAGTTCAGTGTTAAAAATCGTCCGAAAGACAATCGATGTTAAACGGTTAAAAAAAACCACGTCCTCAGGTTTTTGAAAATATGAAATAACTGTCGCTTCATGAGGACAGCGTGTGTGTGAGGTGGGATCAGACTTGATGACAGCCGCCTGGCAACATGAGAAAACACCGTCATAACGGTCATCACGATCTGACTAAGAGGTTTTGACTAAATCCTGGTCGCTGGAGGGAAGTGTGACATCATTTTTTCCTGCTCGGCCTCATCGGCTTCAAAAACCACCAAGAAAAACACAGACAGAAACACAAACAGAGAAATTATCATTCATATGAAATGACCAAAGTGATCAAACTTTGGTAAAGAAAAAAAACTTTTTTTCCCCCTGTAGGCGCCAATCGCTCATTGCAATGAGCTGATTGAAAAAATATATATAATAATTCTGGCCATTTCAAGTCATGTTTACAGGGTTATGTGATTATTTTTTTTTTTATTTTTTTTTTTTAGGTGATATTTTGGGAAAAAACTAAATCACTTCATTTTAGCTGTGATTGTCATTAAAGTGCCGAAGCCGGTATCACGCCACAGTGTCGTACACCCGTCCGTCCACCAGGAGATACCGTGTCCGTCACGTTTGGTCTCGTCAGGGTGCTTAAAGTAAGATGATTACGGTTCAGGCACCAAAAATCAAGTGGTTAGGTTCAGAAAAACTTCATGGTTCAGGTTTTACAAAGTTAACAATACATACATTACGTAAGTTACGTATGTTACGTTATTTAAGTAACTTACTTCAGTTGCTCACGTTGTCTTTTACTTTCTCATGGACTTGAACTCAAGTCTCCCGAGTGAAGTCCTGTTTTTGTTCCATCCAAACAACCCCGACGTCCTCCCAAACAGGATTTTATCGCTGTGTGTACATTATGACATGACCTCTGTCACATGACCTCCTACTTCTGTGTTCTCTTCATGCCTGTGCGAGACAAAACGTGACACTGACTGATATCCTATTGTGAAATGACGGGTGTTTTGCACACTTTGGCTTGATACTGGGCTAAAATGTTCTTCCTAGTCTACAGATGTCTACAGATGTTATTCTTAAAAACAACCTCCCACCCCACACGCATACAGACGCATAAACACAGTCTTTAATACTGATGTGCTTTCAGACATTTTTCTCTGAAACACACATATCAACTCATCACCGACAGTGAGAGTGTGAACACCAAACAGTTTCAAACTGACCACGTCGAGTGCATTCCTTCCAGGACACACTTCTAAAAAGGACGTGCTTTACTGGAATAATGTTGAGCAGTCTGGCAGCCGGCTCCACGTCTGTGCATGATGTCTGTGTTGCACCTCTGACGACGGCTTCATGACTCCAGGAACGTGATAAAACGGACCGTGGCTGGATTAGAGAAGTCCAACTAAAATATCTGCTCTGACGTGACTTTGAAAATACACAAATCTGTCCAACAGCTCATTGGCTCTAAATATGGAAGCACAACCTCAGCAGTGAAGTGAATTAGGTTTAAATGTTGCACTGAGACCACATTTCATTGTCTTATTAATCCTCCATTACGTTCCTGTGGTTACAAGATAGGCTACAGCAAACTTGTTCCCATGTCAGTGACTTAAAATGCAGTGAAACGAATGAGTTACTCTGACCTGACTGACCCTGTCGCACTCTGTCTCTACTGACAAACTTCCATTCTTTGTTTAGGACTCCTATTAAATGTGCTACGTTAATGAAATCTTGAGACACAGCCCAAAAAGCAGTTGATCGTCATCCCGTTGGGGGCTGAGACCTCACAGGAGCTCGCTGTACCGAAGCTTCTGCGTAAATCTGAACCAACGGAAGCAGCTGGATGTGGAGTCATGTGCTTCTCCGTCTGACTCAGCAGAGTCAGAGTCTCCGAGCGGCCGACTGCAGCTCCACACAGCCGACCACAGTCTTAAAATGACAAGAGTCTCATGTCACATTTTCTAAAACACTTCTCAAAACACTATAATCACTCACTAAGCAGGTCATTATTCTAATATTTACCAAGCACAGGCGTCCTGCTGTAATCTTGCTGTGGACATTCATGCTGTCCTCGGTTCTATTCCAAAACGGATACCGGCTCAAACACGTACGGATGAATTCAAGGAGATGCTAGTTTCTAGTTTTATTGTGGCCTTTCAGCATCTCTGCACCAGCAAGACGATGAAGCGGGGTGCAGACTGGGTATGAAAGTGGAAGTGGCTGCCAGGTCCGAAAAGAGAAGCTGGTGCAATACCACTGATGGCCACTAGGGGCTCCAAAAAGCCTCTACTTCCATAGACTCTCATCAAGCTGCAACCAACGAGAGTTTGGCATTTCGGCCGTCACCATCTTGCTATTTTGGAGTCATAAGTGACCATATTTGGACAAACTGGGGAGGAGCGAGTGGTGGATCTGACTTGTTATACACCACTTCTTATATATTGCTTTTTTAGGCCTAATATCTAATTATTGATTGTTTTTTTAGATATACCAACAAAATTTCTGATGAGTTACTTTAGCAAATGACACCGTAATGACTTGTGGAAAAATGAGTGACGTCACACGACAGGTTTTCTGGAAGTTGGTCTCTCGGGACGAGGTCCTTAAAGAAACAGGGAGTAAAACTACTTGTTTCAGACAGGATGAGCTGAGGCTGCATAAAAAGCCAGTTTATCACAGAATCATAACTGTCTGTTTTTGTGCCAAAGCAGCTGACAAGGACTGAGCTCTTTACAGAAAACTTGATGATGAAAGGAGATGATTGAACTTGTGCAGATGTTGAATCTTTGCTCTGTGTCTGGCTGGTCTAAAAGATGTGCTTTTATTTTGAAAATCCCTATCATTGACATTCATCTGTCATGTTTGACAGACACTTTAATGAAGAGTGACTTCATACTAATAAATCTCCCTGTATGTGACACACTTTTACAATCAGATGTTTCTGAATACATAAATGAAGCTGACTTTTTGATGCTGCATTTTTACTGTGGTCCGATTGGCCTGGTGGGGGTGCTGTTTGCTCAAAGCTAATACAAGCTGTGACACCAACACTTTAACCTCTACATGTTCCCTCTCTGCTCCACGCAGGACATCCAGGAGCTGATGAAGACCGACCGGCCGGACTGGCAGAGCGTCATGCAGTACGTCTCCCAGATCTACAAGTACTTTGAGACCTGAGGGGTAAGGAAGAGGAGCAGGACACTGATGAAGATCCTGTCCCGTCTGTCAGCACTATGTTCAGACTGCTTCCTGCTCGACACCAAGGCCGAGGAGTTCTCTGCTGTTGAGAAGTTCAAAGCTGCTGTTTTTTCACTTGACACTACGGACAAAGACTGCTGTCGGAGAACCCGTCAGTGTTTAGAACCGTCACCTGAGCGTTTCATTCACAGACAGGTGATGAAGCAAAACACGATTCGAGCCTCGAAGCAGTGGACGGCACACTTGTGATTAAACTTCCTGCAGTAGAGCAGCTGTTGTCTTCGCTGTCGACACTTTTCTAAAAGTTACCTGCTCATCATCAGTGTCGTTTGCGGATCAAATGCTCCTCGGAAACGATCTAACGTGCCAAATGTTCTGCCAAAATCCACGACAAAATCCACGACTACCTATGCATGATTTTAGTGTGAGCTTTCTGTCTGAGTTCGCAGCGGACGTCTCCTTTCAGTCAACGGCTCTGTTCTCCCACTGAGAGCTCGCCAGAAACGAGCTGGAGTTTTCCAGAGCGGAGACTGTTCCCACCTGACAGGTTGGAGTTGAACTGAAACCTTTTAATTTGTCCTTAAAAAAACAGAGACAGCTGCCGTCTGTGAGGATTTAACACTTGAAGAGTTCCTGAATAGTTTTGTAGAAATATTTTTTATGAGTACAGATAGATGTGTGTGTTTGGTTTGTTTCCAGCGTTGAGGACCGAGTGAGTGGAGCACCGTCCCGTGCCCTCCTGTGCTGTTTCTTCCTCCAATCAGAACTTCTCTCTACAACTGTGGTACCGCAGCTGCTCTGCAAAATGTGTGCTGTATGTTGGATTGTGAAGGAGAGCGACTCGTAGAATCGAGGGCACGACTCTTTCTCTGTGTACATTTTAGGAGTTTGCCGAGGCCCTTCTGTTTGGAAGGATAAAATATATTGATATTTATTTATTTACAAGACATGCTGCAAAGGGAGAATGTGGACAGTTTTCTATTTACGGGTGTCAGATCTGGAGGTCTCTGGGATGGTTGTTGCCTAATAAAGGATTGTGAAGATTTATTTTCAATCATTCGATTTGTTGTTTTTTTAATTCCTCGTACATGTTCAGTTTGTGTTGAAGCCATCAGCTCCTCCCTGTGTTTCAAATATATTCCCGTTTTGCTCCACTGGAGGTTAAATTGCTTTTCCACTGAGCCCATTAAAGCTGTCCCAGGGCTGTAAAAGATTTCTGGGTGTGTGAGAGTTGCCGGCTCTTCACTGCACACCTTTTCTTCTTTAACAGATTTCTGTGGCTGGAGTTTCCCATGAAGTAAACTTGCAGAATAAGATAATGGATCTGAAGAGTATTATAATGGATCAATGAAAGACTTTATATAAAATTAAAAAAGAGAGAGAGAAAGAGTCTATAAACGGCAAACTTTCAGTTTATAATACTAAATCATGTCAGTTTTCAGAGATATGTGATTTTTTTTTTTCTTCTCTCTTTCAGGCTCGTTTCCATTTCTAAACTCTGATTTGATCTCGTGTGTTTGAGTCAGCCCGAAGCGGAAAGTAAACAAAATCCAAACACCGTAAAGTCGTGTGAGGTTTAATTTTGCCTCCCCGGACTTTATGATTTCGGCCTGCTGTACACACAAAACGGCCTTTACATTAAACTGAAAGCACGTGCACACGTGGGTTGAATGCAGTTTCATTGGCGCGTAATTACGCACGGCGGAGCGGTGACGCTCACTTGGGATTCCACCCTGATCACTGTACTTGTAACCGCTGTGCTTGTGTGGGGGCTATTCGTGTGCGTGTGTGGTGTGTGTGTGTGTGTGTGTGTGTGTGTGTGTCTGTGTTGGGGCGTGGCTTCTCTGTGAGTTTGAGTCCCCCCTCCTTTTTTTTCTTGCGTTTCTCCCTCCACTTCAAAACTGCTGCTGCGGGGGAAGTTGGTTGACACTGCGTGCGATACGAATCTCCAGATGACGCTGAAACGCTCCACAGATCAGTCGCTGCTGATGTGAAAACATCCAGAGACGATGTGCAGGTTCATTAAGGTGAGCAAAGATGTTCAGCGCCTTTAAATCTGATGGCACATTTACGCAGCGAGCAGGAGGACTGAGGGGTTACTGAGCAGCTATTACATATGTGCCAACTTTGCAGAAACGGTGAGCTTCTAACTTTTTCTTTAAATAGTAAAACGTGTTGTCTTTCTTTCAGGAGATGGCTGATTCTGCAGCTCTCACTTGTGGATTACTTCTGGATTACATCAGAAAAACGTCTTTACTCCTCTGGGACTAGAAACAGTGTTGTCCTCTCTGTGCACAGCCTGCAGGTCCTCGTCCTCCTTCAACACACTTTAGCTGAGATGAATACGTTCTACATCGTGATTGAATTAGTAATTGCTGTTCTCTCCATATCCGGCAACATACTGGTGTGCTGGGCTGTCGCAATCAACACCACTCTGAAGAACGCCACCAACTACTTTCTGGTGTCTCTGGCTGTGGCTGATATTCTGGTCGGTTGCCTCGCCATCCCCTTTGCCATAACCATCAGCATCGGTATATACCTGGACTTTTATGGATGCCTCTTCCTCGCCTGTTTTGTCTTGGTACTCACTCAGAGCTCCATTTTTAGTCTCCTTGCTATTGCCATTGACAGATACCTGGCCGTCAAAATTCCTCTGAGGTGAGTGCTCACTACTACTTCCGAGCTGTTTTCCTGGACTCTCCATCTGTCAGATCAGTGATGAAAGTGTGAAGGGTGAAGAAACCTTGATCCTTATCTTCACTTTAACTCACTTGTCATTGTTCCTCATCTGTCAGCAGGACTTTAATGCTGTTTAATCATTTGTTCATATTGAGTGCTAAATAAGCAGAAACACTCGGGACTTCTCTGCTGTTTTCTTAAAAAGCCCGCAGGTACCGTCACGTATCCCCTTTACAGAAGATTAATATGAGTTCTGTGACCGGACCCTTCAGTTTACAGCAGAGCTCAGTGGCTCCTGTTGTTTGATAGTTAATATTACATGATAATCAGACAAACCCTCTTCTTAAACAGGGTTTAAATCTGGTGTTACAAACAGATTATGCCTTAAAGTGCTTGCCCTATAATGTAAAACTGGTATTAGTAATTCCCGCCTTTATTCATTTCGTGATGACTGTAACAAAATCTTCATCTGCGTGTTTGGGTAATCTCTTCTGCTGCATCTACGACGCTCAGCATGCTGGCTGCGTGTCATCCGAAGCCTCCTGCAGCTCATAAAAAAACATGCAAAGATCTGGTGTGTGATGTGACAGCAGAGCGGGCGCAGCTGCTCGATCGATAGCTGCCACAGTGTCACTTCTGCTGAACCTCGTGGCGAAGGCCACCGAGCTCTACTGAGCGCGTCCGCCGTCCGCCTGAAGCGGAAGAGCTGCCGGCAGGGACGACACGCCGCTGCTTGATATTTCTGGGAATTGAGAAATACAAGCTTTTGTTGTGAGATGGGAGCTGTCTGTCGGCAGGTGCTGTTGTTTCTGGGGTTTCTCCGTGTTGGAGATGTCGCTTTCTCTTTCTTTCAGAAGTGAATGTTTTTAACCGCCGGATGTGGTTTTGGCACTCTGTTTCCATCAGACTCAAACGCTGGCTAGAAAGGACAGTTTGACACCAGTCTGGGATGAGTTGTTCGCCACCAAGCGAGCGGCTCGTAAAATTCCCCCCCGACAGATGGAAACCGAAGCGCAACACCTCTCGTTTCACCTCCTCACACACACGACGTGGAACCTGCCTTTAAAAGAGCAACACACTCACAGCGTGCTGTCAAAACTTCTCTACATGACATTTAAGATATTTTCATACACATAGTGTGCACTGAAAACAATCCCCCTCATGTGATAATAAGATCTGTGTGTGTGTGTGTGTGTGTGTGTGTGTGTGTGTGTGTGTGTGTGTGTGTGTGTGTGTGTGTGTGTGTGTGTGTGTGTGTGTGTGTGTGTGTGTTCAGCTCATGTCCACAGGCTTGTGTTTGGCCGGTCTGCAGGCCTATGGGACCTCGATTAGGTCTCAGATAAAAGTGTTTTTGCAGATGGTTTTAGTAAAAGTGAAAAGACCAGCGCCAGATGTTTGAAGTCCCCTGAGATAACAGAATCTCCCCCCCCCCCCACACACACACACAAAGACCCTCCTCCAGCCTCCAGCGATCCCCGTTCACATTTCTCAGAAAAAGACCCTCTGGCTACTTTGTCCCTTCGTCCTGGAGAAGCTCTCAGATAAACTTGAGCACATCGTGGACCTCAGAGGATCCTCTCCACCCTCAGCAGGAGCATCTCGCTGCGGTCGGGGAATGGGTTCAGCATCCGGCCTCAGGCTGCTGACTTAAACAGATTTCAGCTCCGGGATTTTAATGGGTACTTTCTTTGCCTTTGTTGCAGCACATGTAGGAGGGCGGTGGGTGTGGCGTTCTGCCGTTCTCCATGTAAATCCTGACAAAATGATAGAAACATGAGGAAGAGTTAGAGCTGAAGAACTGGGCCGGACTCTGTTGACGGCTGGACTTCAAACAGCTGATTATTATTCATGGTTTCCTCACGTGAAAAAATGGTGGGAAATATGATCCGAGATGCAGACATCCAGCATCCGCAACAATAAATACAGCGAGTCAGTGAGTCCTGAGATGACCCGGGATCATCTGCGGAGAGAAGAGAGCGATGGAGCGCCGCCTGATGTGAAACCACTGTGAAGGTTTGAGGTGGAGGACTGCGCGTCAGCGTCGTGATTAACCATGAGCGAGAGCGCTGCGGCTTGTCCAGAATGTAAAGTATCAGAAAGTGACATTAATCATTTGCAGTTTCAATCAGAGACTCTGGGTCGGACTTGACAACAAAGTCGGCCTTGTTTAAAGTCACTAACAATACACAGACTGGCTTTTTTGCTGAGCGTTAGACGAGAAGCTTGATGCCTCCCACGTCTGTTTGCTGAGTATGCAGCTAGAAAAATTAGTGGAGTCGAAGGGGAGAAAACCGCTGACCTGATTCAGTCTGAAGACGACAACTTCTGTCTACCAGCACCTCTGAAGATAAATAATGAACAAGCTGTCCGTACAAGAACAGAAACATACGGTGTATATGACCCCTGCACACCCGAGTGTGTAACACACCTGAGAGTCCACTAGAGGAAACGATGGCAGTGTCACGTTTTGCCTCGCCGACGCGTCAAAACTAAAGTGCCTCAGTTTTAAGCAGCAAAAACCACGTTAAGGAAAAGGTCGTGTTTTGGGTTAAAATCGGTAAAGTATACGCAAGTGAGGTCGCATACATCACGTCAGAGAGACGCGTGGCCTCGTCGTCAAGGCAAAAGTCCTTTTTTTCTGTTCAGTCCAAACATCAACTTCCTCCTTACGTGGACTCGATCACGTTTGTACCCCTGAATGGGAACGATCTGGTCGGACACGGTGTCCTCTAGTGGACTGACGGCTGTACTACACCCCGCTGGCGCCAAACCGTTCTGACTCCAGCTTTGGACCGAACTCAGATATGAGACCGCCATCGTCGAATTCTGGAGGGGGAAAAATATATAATATAACACCAAATATAATTGTTGAAATATTCCTTTAATAATCACATCGCGTTCATTTGCAAAAAAACAAAAAAGTGTTGTATGGACTCACGCAGATGTTAAAGAATGTATAGTTTCATGTGGTTAATATAAGGGATGTTTTGTGTTTGTATATTTACTGACAGGTTGAGCGATGAGTCAGCAGAGTGTAGAAGATCTTCTGTTCTCGTCTCCCTCTTCTGTCAAAGCAAATCTGTACAAATTCCAGTCTGTGTTTACTCTCAAATCACCAGATTACACAGCTTGTTGTTATTTTTAGAGAAACATCGTACAATTCACAATGCAAATGCTGCACGCCTCCGTTTACATGCAGCAACAAGCCGGCTGAGATGTCAAACTGTCCGTCGGTGTTTGATCGTGCAGGGAGCTTTAAACGGATGTTTTGTGTGCGTGGCCCTGTGTGTGTGTGTGTGTGTGTGTGTGTGTGTGTGTGTGTGTGTGTGTGTGTGTGTGTGTGTGTGTGTGTGTGTGTGTGTGTGTGTGGCCCGGCATAGGTCAGCAGCCCCGCGGGCAGAAGCCCAGACAGCAGCGAGAGGATGTATGGAGAGCGGAGCGGGTGGAAGACAGCAGAACAAAGACAGATGCCAGCGTGCTGTCGTCATGCCGCCACTAATCCGCTCAGCCGGCCGCTCGCTCGCTCGCTCGCTCGCTGCCACCGCGGACAGAAAGACAGAGAGGGAGATGGACCTTCTGGGAAATGGACTCTGTGCGGCCCGCCGTGATGAACGGAGAGTGGGAGGGAGAGGAGGGTGGAGAGGAAGGTGGAGAGGAAGGTGTGGCGTGCCGTCCAGCGCTGAAGCTTCCTCTCCTCTGTATTATTCATGACCTCGCTGTCAGGACGGAGGCTCGGCTCGCTCACCGATGAACGTCTGACTTATTCGTGCACGGAGCCGTTTTCCGCTGCGAGCTCCGCCGGGCTAATCGTTAAAGACGCCGGCTCGTTTTCACTTGCAAATTCCTCCCGGCTGAAACAGGACCTCGACGCCACTCGACTTCCTGTTCGTGTCGTGGAAGTCGGTGGCGAGCGGCGGCGCCCGCGCCTTCCTCATCGCGCTCGTCCTCACGGCCCTTAATGGGACGAGGCAGCAGCTACTTTACCAAAAGAGTTCTTCATGAAGCCCACAGAGACCAGAACCAGCGTTTTCTCCCGTTGACGAGCACATTCACCGGCAGCAGCCTCGTGTTGCGTCATCAAACACAGAAAGCAGCGACGCTGCTGGTGTGTCCGACACCAACTCCAGTCCTGACACAGCGTGACATTCAGGAAACGACACAAACAGCAGCCAGCGAAGCAGCTTCTGGTGGCGGACGTCGCTTCTGTTCATGCTGGCCTTCACTGGATCTCTGTGAACAGATCACAACAAAAACAGGGACAAACCTGGAACTGGACGATGTGGTCGTTCAACTTCTTCATCTTTGCTTCAGATAAACCGACTTCAGTGGAAGTGACGTGAAGCTTCGGTGTGAATACGGACCGGTTTTTGAAACAACGTGCAGCATTTCCTCTGTTTATCTCACTCGCTGGCTGTTTGTGGCCCGACGCCGGTCCGTGTTAGCGGCTGCAGTTCGGTACCTTTGGTTAATTACGGGACAATATTTGTTAACCTCTTTTTTTTTTTTTTTGTAATTTCCACCTGAAAAAAAACATTTCAACCATTTTCAATCCGTATCACATGCGATGTGAAGCCGCATCGTCGCGCCGAAATCAACAGACTCGGGGGAACTCTGAAATATAAAAAGTTCCTTATCAGGAGGATAATTATCATGAACCCAAACTGTAGATTAAAGAGTGAATGACTCGTTGAGAAATCTTCAACTGCAAAACTATCAAATGTGGTGCAACAGAAATGAAGTACAACAGATGTTACATCCGTGTTTGTCACATCGGGGCGACGCAGCGTCTTCAGTGAAGCGAGAGACGCTGAAGTTAACGGAGAAGCTTCTCACTGCAGTCGGAGGGCGTTTTCTTAATGTGGGCGGAGTCAGACGTTTGACTCCCAACCGAGGAGGAACTTCGTAAATCAAACTCAGGTGCTCGACACTTTGACAACATTATATTAACATCTACAAAAGCTTTATGAGGGTGACGGTACAAACTCAACTTTTACAGAGACCTCTGCTCACTGGTGTTATATTAATATACAGCACCGGTATAATATTTATTCATTATTTACACTAGCATGGTATCAGTTTATGATGTTTGTCTCACTTAGCAGGAGGATAATAAAAGGACATACGGGGGTGTGAATACAGAGAGGAGAGTGTTGCTTTGGAAAAAAAAAAAGTGAAACTACCTTTTAAAATGTTTAAACGTGTCGTTAAATATTCACAATAAGGAGTTCTTTGTTGATTGATCAACAATAACTTGGCAAATGTTTTGTTACGAGCACAAATGATTTATCAATATTTAAACGTCCACCATCAGCTCGTGTTTTCAGAAGGATCCAGAACTGATCATCGTAACAAAGTGTTGCTGCTAAAGTCCCGATCGAAGTTCAGATAGTGTGACTGCAGCAGGACAGAGATCAGATGGATCGGTTGGGACACCTCGTCTCAGACCGACCTCTGTGTGTGTGTGTGTGTGTGTGTGTGTGTGTGTGCGTGTGTGTGTGTGTGGGGGGGTGTGGGGGTGTGTGGTGTGTGTGTGTGTGTGTGTGTGTGTGTGTGTGTGTGTGTGTGTGTGTGTGTGTGTGTGTGTGTGTGCGTGTGTGTGTGTGTGTGTGTGTGTGTGTGTGTGAGTCACGACCATGCGACCGCTCGCCTGAATCACTTTGAGGAAACGGTGAATTTTGCCTCCAGCTGTGCTCACATGATGCGGACGATCGGGGCGACGTGAGCGTGACTCGGCCGGCGTCTCCACGGCGCCCGTGTGCTGCGGCTCTCCGTACGATCTCAGATCACATTTCTGTCGGGCCGCGGCTCGGCGAGGAACACGGCGAGTCCACGTGCGGCTTTGTCAGTCGAAAGCACTCGTCCGCCGCTCCCTCGGTCGGCTCTGAAAAACAGGAGGTGAAACTACGAGAGGACCAGAACATTTGTGTGTTGGAGCCGCCTGTGAAACTCAGCATCTGAACACACAAGTCGGCCTCGCGGGTCGTACGAGACGCGTTTATATATTTAGCGCCGTGTTTGCTGTGTGAATTGAAGCGAAGCAGGAAGCGAGAGGAGCAGCTTTCACTCTGAAGATGAGAACGAGCTCGGAGGAACACACGAGTGTTGCCTGACTGGGTGTCGTAAAGTTCCACTTTCATGATCGGAGATTTATGCTGATTGTATTGGGTCAATTGAGAGGCGTTCCTAATATTTTGTCCCTCCGATTAAAATGAATTAGGTCGACAAAATATTAGAAGAACGTTCAGTCGGACCCGACACAGTTAAACAGCAGCTCAACACATTAACATTAAAATGAACCGACTCCTCTCTGAATACTGAATATGAACATTATAAATATTATTATTATTATTATGATTATAATAAGGAGGATTTATTGCTTGTGTGTTGTTTTGTACTTAATGCTTCACCTGTCTGTGTTTTTGGCTGATTGCTGTATTTTCATCTTTTCGTGGACTTTTTGAATCGATCTGAGGCTGCAGTAGATACATACAGACCGCATGAGCAGCTTATAAAATATCAAGCCTGGTTTTAGCCCATAATATCCAACAAGTAGTTCAAATTAGTGCCGTATGAATCAAAGATGGACTGATTTGATTTTGGAGGTCAAAGGTCACCGTGACCTCACGACAGTCCCATATCTCAGGAGCAGAGTTATGATCGGGACCATAGTTCACATTTAGTTAGATGACTTGGTGACACTGATCTTTGGACCTCGAAACTGCTGATCGTGTGAATCTTCCCTGCTGTCGTGGTAAAACTGTGCGAAGCCTCCACCGTTGAGAATTTGTAGCTTCGTTGCACCAACATCCATATTTGAAGCATCGTCGACTGTCACGGCTACAACTCTTGAGTTTCTATCAGAATCGTCTCTGCTTAATAAATCCCTTCGAGTCTTGTCTACATATATTACGAGTCTGGACAGACACGGATGTAAACAGCAACTTGTCTGGTTGGTGGAGACAAACAGCCTTTATTGTAGTTTTAAATACATTCCGCTGTTCCTTTATTTAGTCAAATTCAGATTTATTTTTCTGTTTATTTCCTTGCATTTCTTTTTGCGTGGTATTTTTTCTTCATCCAACACGGCCTGAAACAAAAACCCTGAACATCGTTGTCAAAATCAATTTGGTGGCTTTTTACAAAAACAAGGCTGCCGACTGTCGAGATGGAGAATCTGATCTGTCCATTCTCCCTTTAATGTGCTTCAACTTCCGCTATTTTATTCATTCAAATGTTTCTTTCCCTGTCTTATTTCCTGTCTTTTTTTGTTGTTTGTTTTACACGACAAAAAAAAAAAAAAAAAAAACGCATTAAAAAAAAGAATGAAGTCCAGGTTTCCTGCAACGCGCTGCGTCTCACCGTGAGTCCACCGTGTTGCTGAAAGTAGCTGCTTCAGAATAATGTGATGCAAACTGCACAAACACCCACTCACAAGTCCTCCTCTGAGGGTGGAGGGATTATTTCATCACTTCTAGTGTGAAGTTTTGCTCGGATCGTCTTCATGACTGTCAAATCGGAGTCTTTTTAAAGTCCTAAAACAATAAGAAGAGGCAGGTGTTGAATTATCACATAAAAAAAAAAAAAAAAAGCACCCGGAAGATGATTTGTTCTCACCTGTTTGCACTGTTTTGTTTTCCCTATTTTAAAAGTGACATTGGTCTGAAACATCCTAATTAAAAAACTAAACGTTGAGGGTGACCTCTGCTGTGTTTCCTCCAGGTACAAGGAGTTGATGACGGGAAAAAAAGCCCGCGAGATCATCGCTATCTTATGGATCCTCTCCTTTGTTATCGGCCTCATCCCCTTCTTCGGGTGGAACTTAAAGTACTCGGGCTGCGGGAACGGCAGCTCCGAGGCCGGCAACGGGACGAGCGGCGGCCCCGTGGGGGGGGGCCCCCCGCGGGGCGCCCGGGACTTGCTGCAGAGCTGCGAGCTGCAGTGCTACTTTGAGAGCGTGGTGGACATGCACTACATGGTCTACTTCAACTTCTTTGTGTGCGTGCTGCTGCCGCTGCTCATCATGCTGGGCATCTACCTGAAGATCTTCACCGTGGCCCGGAAGCAGCTGAGGCAGATCGAGCTGAAGTGCGTGGGCAACGGGGACAACCACCACCACGGGCTGCTGCAGAAGGAGATCCGGGCCGCCAAGTCCCTCTCCATCATCGTGGGGCTGTTCGCCGTCTGCTGGCTGCCCGTCCACATCCTCAACTGCCGCACGCTGTTCTACCGGCAGCTGCCGAAGCCGGAGGTCGTCATGTACGTGGCCATCATTCTGTCTCACGCCAACTCGGCGGTCAACCCCATCATCTACGCCTACCGCATCCAGGACTTCAGGAACACCTTCCAAAAGATCCTGACTCGGCACTTCCTGTGCCGCAAAGAGGAGCTGTACCGGAGCTCCAACGGCAGCAGACGCAACAGAGACCAGATCCACATGACCATCGACCCTCTGCTATAGGACGCCACTTTACGTCGCCGGCGGTTTTAACCGAGGTTTTTCCATGTTTACAGAACAAGGGTGTGAAGTGAGGAAGACGCCTACCGCATCCAGTATGTGGACATTTATTTATGAACTGAAAGCAGTGACGCGTCGAGTCGAGTCTTGCGTAACGTTTGTGTCGTGAAGGATCTTGAGTTGTAAGAAGCTAACTGGATTTGTAGGACCGTGAACAGGATCCAAACTTAAAATGCTCTTCGTCATTCAAACACTCCTCTTCTTCACCCCGCTATATTTTATATTGTCAACATTAAGTGCCCGTGTTTCATAATTTATTTATTATAAGACCTTGTTTTTGAGAATGTACAGATTAAAACGATGTGTGGCTCGATCTGTACTCGTGGACCCTAAAGGTACAGTAGTAGTAGTAGTAGTGGTAGTAGTAGTAGTGGTAGTAGTAGTAGTGGTAGTAGTAGTAGTAGTAGTAGTAGTAGTGGTAGTAGTGGTGGTAGTGGTAGTAGTCGTCTTCTTTAAAGTGAATCCATCACGGGGAGAAGAGGAACTCTTCATGTCAGGATCCAAAATTAGAGACAGAAAACAAAACCTTTGTATAGTAGAAATGTTTCCAGTGTCATCTGCTGCTCAACGAAGTGCCGGTGTTTGTGGCCGTCGCTGTGCGTGTGCAGGTGGAGGACCTCGGCACCGTGTGCACCGTCCTGCATGTCGGAAAGAACGAAGTCAAGAGAGCAGCAAAAATAAACGAGAGGAAAAAAATAAATAAAAAACAACTCATTTCCAGCATGATGGATCATCTCTCGCAGCCTCGGAGGTCACGGACTCGTCGCGTGACCCCGCGTGGCCGAGATCCACGGGAAGTCCGTTCGTTTGTCCTACATGAACACGGCGATTTGAATCGGCCGTCGTTCATCTAAACCAACCTGGGTCTCAGCTGGGATCCTGAGGCCCCGTCAGTGCAGTCAGTCCTCCGCGAGTCACCGACTGAAAACAACACGTTGTTTAGGGTTTAGCTTCACGGAGGACCTATTTGTCTTTGTGATTTCTGAGTGACCGCTCGACGCTCCTCCGTGTTCGCAAACATCGACGACAAACTGCGTGAACCAGGCAACACTAAGGAGGCCGAGTCTTAACGCTCCACGGTCCCAGTGAGGCGACGCTGCTTTTCAGGCCCGATGCTCCGCCTCCTTTTTTCTTTCTTTTCTCGGTGGAGGTTGACGTGAGCTTTAAATCCCGGAAAAGTTCCGGTTGAATTCAATCGGAGGAGCAGAGATTTGTTCAGAGTGTCTTTTGTCATTAAAAACCAACCCTGACAGCCATCACTACACTGATGAAAACATTGCACTGAGGTTTTACGGCCTGTCCTGTTCGGTGTGCTTCACGTGCTCCACCGCCTCCCTTCGTTCGTGTCCAGTGCACCACCTCTGACTTCAAGGGCTACACCACCGGAGTGAGACAACGCTTTAGTACATTCCAATGGAGACATCTGCACTGTAACTGCAATGTAACCTTGTGTTATTGTCTTCGTTGTAAAACAAAAAAAACAAGTACTGTAGCTTTCCGGCTTTCTACGATCTATCGGTTAATGTCAAACTATTGCCTTCTTTTGGGTTTTAAAGGACGATAACGAGCTGACGTGGTTCAACATTCCTGCCTTTCATTCCTGTCGGGTGTCGTTACTAATCAGGACAAACATCCAACTGATGTTCGACTTTTCCAGCAGCCGTTCTTCTCTTTAAACTCTTACTGCTATTTAACATGATGCAATCTGTATGTACGGTGAATTATTTTGTTAATAAAGGCTGTTTATATTGTTAAAGGCCCGTCTTTATTCCTCACATCTTAGCAGTCACATTTACAACACAGCGGAAACATTGTTTGTGCTTTTAAAATGTCTCTGATGACGCTTCAGATCCAAAGATGCTAAAAATAAACCTGCATGTCCTCAATGAACAGATGCCATTTCCTTGGCAACAGATTAAAAAGAATAAATAAATAAAGCAACATCTGTTGTCTTTCCGAGACAAACTGGCCGACAGAGTAGGAACTGTGACCGTGTCCTCTCTGTGCTGATCCAAGCTGTCCGTGTCCAACGTGGGCGCCTTGTCCCTCTGTGTGTGTGTCCCTCTGTGTGTCTCCCACCTGTCGTCATGGCGCCGTCGTCCCGCTGAGCAGCGTGGACATCTGCTGATCGGACACGCTCTCCTGCTGAGTCACGGCCGTGGCCCGACACAGGTAGACGGCCAGGATGTGTTTGCACTGCGAGAGAAAAAGAGGCGCGATTCATCACATGAACTCCGGCATTCAGAGCGACTAATGACGCGGACACAAAGCTGTGATGACACCAGTAATTTAAATCCACCGTAAACAGTCGAGCCGCTCTGCTGAATAATCTTCATTAAGGAGTGTTAAACAAATCAAATTATAGACATCTACATGAATGAAAGAAAGAAAGAAAAAAAAAGTTGAGTGCATTTTATTTCCCAAATGGATGTTTGTGTGATAAATAAGTGACCCCGGGTTGATTGTGTTGATGAGTGACGCGCGGCTCTGTATCACGTCTCTGAACACGCATATTATTATCAGTATTAACTCGTTAATCATCGGCTTGTTTTCAGCCGCCTGCTCGCAGCATTTCCACACTCACGCTGTGTTTTATATAAACGACTCCAAAGGACAGTGAGGTGCTGCGGTTCGTGCGGACCGTTTATGAGCGGATCTCCTTCATGTCGTCGGACCGACTCGTGATCACACTCTCCGCCTCTCCGGAGTGTCGTCTGCTTTTGACCACAACACACTCGACTCCAGCTTCATCCAACAAGCTGGAAAAAGTCGGAGCGGAGTTTTTCTGAGTCTGTGAATGTTTTGCTGCTCGCCTCCGTTTCTCACACTGATTATAGCGGCGTCCTCCGGGGAGACGAGTCCGCCCGACGGTCGGAGGAGGAGCGGAGGTCGTTCGCCGGTGACCAGAGAAAGACACGACCTGACCACGAGACATCTGTCGCGCACGTTTCACCGAGCGCTTTGTCTCCGGTGTTCTGGGATACACACTTGACTGACAAGTCAACACAAAGGCTGAGAGGAGTTTCTTCTGTGTGTAAATACGACTGTCAGACTATTCGACACCACCCTAAAATAACGCTGCACCGTGTTTCGTTTCGTTTCGTTTCATTTCATTTCATAGCACCTGACACTTTCCATTCATCCCAAGCTGTATTTATTCATTGCTCTTATTTTCTTTCTTATTTTATTGTACACGTATTCGTTCTTATTGTGTGCACCTTTTTGTGTTTCTATGCTGCTGTGACGACTACATTTCCCCACTGTGGGATTAATAAAGTCTAAATCAAAAATAGACTTCTCTATCCTGAAATGTGAGTTCAGCCCTGCAGGACTTATGCACACGTAGGTCTTCAGGATGTTTTTCTTTTTTTATATACTACCAACTATGTACTCTAATTTCCACTGTGGATGTGGGAGCAGGTCCCTCCCACTTTTCAAAATATGTTGAGGTGTACATTGGTGGGTTATTTGGGACTTTGAGTGTCACCTCTCAGGCTACAAATAGGTGACAGCGAACTCCCTGACAGGTGGAGGAGCACCATGTGGAGGCTGCAACCTCATAATCTACATATCAAAGTCTATATTCCGCAAAAACGATGCAAAAACTTAAGACCATTAAAATACTGAATATTAGAAACAGCAGGAAAGGATACACCAATATTAATCTAGATTAAACAAAAACTAAGTTAGCAGATCTTTTTTACACCTGTTTTGCGGGTGATTTATTAAGAGTAATTGCATCATTGAAATGAGGTGTAAATCGCTTTAAATGAGGGGTTTGTGTGTGTTAAAGTGATTCCAGCAATGGAAAACAGAGCGACCGCAAAAGGAAATCTGATCCCATTAAAATTAAGAAATATAAATAGGGGAAAAAATGGCTTCATAATAAAACGTCGGCAAATAAAAGAGGAGCGACGGTGGATGAGATCCTCCAACAAACACCGATCAGCAGGTCCAGATCTTTCTGTGATGAGCAGGTGACTTTTCATTCAGTGTCTCGCGAGTGCTCGTGAACCTGATGAGGGAACCTGTGAATTCTGCGGGACTCATTCAGGACCTCTGACAGCTCACCTGAATAACGGGATTGGTGGGACGTCCAAGCAGAGATACGCTGGAATGACCCAGAGGCAGGAAAATGCTGAGTTGTAAGAAGTTTTGACGTTGCTGGTATTTCGTGGCTCCTCCTTGTTGTTGGCTGCCAATCATCATTCAGTTCATTCAATAACTCAGAAATGTCATCTCTGGACAAACGATATGTCTGAATAGTTTATAAATTTGTCATCTCAAAACAATATCTCACGGGTGTAAAACACGTTTTTATCTTTAGTTTCCTGCGTCTTCTCACCACAATAAGAGCAGCCGTCTCCAGATGTTCACACCTGATTAACATCTTCAGTCGTACTAAAATACACAACAATCACTTCTCTTATTTCTACTTCCAGTAAATATCGATGCGGGTGCTAAATTGTTCTATTTGAATGTTCCTTCCCAGTATTTTGCACCCTTAAGCAGAAACGGCCAATGTTACATAAGCATGCAGGCAAACACGCAAAATGGACAACGTGTGTTAAATTGAACATTTGAAAGACGCGATCCTCACTGCACGTCGTTAGTAGATCAGACGGGACATTTTTTTTGCGGGTGGTGTGAAGTTTGCGTGTGATTTTACATTGTTAGTAAATCAGGCCCCAAGATGTAATCTCAAATAGGGCGTTAAAAACACAGCTGCTTGTACAGATCTTTATTAAACTATCTTTAATACGAAAAGCCTGATCTGATTTCAGAATAAGGTGCTATTTAGCAATATATTTAAAATGTTATTTTAGGATTCGCACATTTTGTGACACCCCTCCTCCCTCCATTTGTGAATCCAGAAACAGATGAAAGTAACACGTGATACTGTGTGTAGCACAACGTTTGTGACAGTTTGCGTGAAGCTCACCAGCAGGCCTTCGTTCCTGCGCAGCACGGTGTAGGCGAAGGCCGGGCACGGGCAGTAGTGACAGGACAGGAAGCAGGTGTACAGCCGCCCCGAGCCTCCCATTACCTGCAACAGATTCATGCAAAGCACATTTGAATACCTGGCAGAGTGTGTGTGTGTGTGTGTGTGTGTGTGTGTGTGTGTGTGTGTGTGTGTGTGTGTGTGTGTGTGTGTGTGTGTGTGTGTGTGTGTGTGTGTGTGTGTGTGTGTGTGTGTGTGGACTTTTTTGAATTATACACAGACTGCGATCACAGTGCTGTTTGTGTCGGCAGCCGAGGGGCCGTGAGGAAACATCTCCAATGTGCCTCAACGAGTCCAGACATGAGCTCTGAGAATCAGAACAGGGAGAACATGAACTTGTTTTCCAAGAATCTTTTTCTCATCCGTGTCCATTGACAGCCTTAAACAACCATTGTAGCTCTGACGCTGATAAACTTCTTGGGAGTTTTTTTTTTTTTCATATAATCTCTGAAACTTTGTCTCAGATCAGTGATGATGTCATCTGCAGAGAAGCCCTGCAGCTGCTTCGTGTGTGAAAACAAACTGTTCACACATTAGAGCAGCAGTCACGAGATGCAGCCCAGCTGTAAGGTCCAATCTTCATTCCCCATCCGGTGGCCCTCGTTCAGGAGTGCATGCTGGGTGGCCTTCAGACTACAAGTGGTAGGGCTTAAAATCTCCAAAATAAGGAAATGGGACACCACTTGTTGTTGATTATTAATTAATATTTTTAAGCCTCATGGAATTTGATTAATAAATGTATAGAAATATACAGTATGAGATAGTGTATCTCAGAGAATCAGCTGTTAATGCTCACAAACAGGACTTCATTCAGTCTGTTTAAACCAGAAATAGTTTTATCATCCAAAGCGAGACTTCCAGGTTACCAAAAATAGTGTTATTAGTTATTTTATGGACCATTTTTTATGTTCTGCTGCTTCAGTTTCCAAAACATTCTTATATCACCCCGTTTGGAGGCCAGTTTGAGGGCTCGATGACCACCGACCACTCAATCTGTAAAAGTGAGAGTGTGGTGTGTGGTGTGTGTGTGTGTGTGTGTGTGTGTGTGTGTGTGTGTGTGTGTGTGTGTGTGTGTGTGTGTGTGTGTGTGTGTGTGTGTGGTGAGGGGGGGAGGGGGGGGGCTAAACCCTCCATTCAGATCCACTTATCTGCCTGTAAAATGTCAGAGCTGTCTGAGCTAAATATGATCCTGTGAGTTTACAGGAATAAAGGATGTGGACTCTCACATGTTCCATCTGTGGGACAGACAGGAAGTTCTTTGGGTGAAGGTGAGGTTGCTTCCAGAGTTATCTGGAGGAGATGAGGTAGAAACGATGCATTTTTAAACGTACGGATGTTTAATGGCCTCGGCTGACACAACCTCCTGTCTGCGCCCCCTCCCAGCCGCCGACAGTGATTTAAGGCTCGTCCTCATGCGCATGACACAAGAGGACATTAAGTCGGCAGATTAGCTTGACACGTCACAATAAGTAATGCGTCCCAAGATGGCGGAGGAGGCGCCATTATTCTCCAGAGCTTCGATAAATTACCTTCCTCTATGACCTACAAAACTAAAAACACCTCATTTGTTCAAAGTGACACTTCATTATAAATAAGGTACAAAGGAGACAATTACATGGACTTTAAGCACCGTGCACACCCTGATGGGGATCGAGGCAGTAAAACTGAGCCAGCGACCGAGCCAAGAGCTGCTAAAGTTTCTAAAGAGCAGAGATTATTGAAAACCAGCTCACACTCGGGCTTCTTCCTGCTGGTATCCCAGATAATGTGGCTCTGCTGAGGCTCACACCGCAAAGCTGGCACCTAATATGATCAAAACACACAACAAACTGCGGGCTTCCTCTGGCTGGCAGGCGTCCAGGCTTACAGCAGCAAACACTACAGTGAACGGTGAGAGTTAAAGACTGAACAGAGTTCTGGCTCCGGCTCGGCCTGAAACGCTGGCTCTCACGGGAATACTTCTGGGAAAGACACGGAGAGCCGGATGGGCCGGAGTTTGGACAGCCCTCTACAAAAAGGGCTTCAGGGACATTTAAGGCTCTGGGAATGTCACCGAGATACTCAGCCGCAGTCTGTTTATCTGCATCACCGATCAACACCGACCAACAATGATCTGCTGCTTCTAGTTTAATTCACCAGCGTTTCAACAGCAAACTGAGTCTCACGTGTGCCGACTTGAAGCACTAAAAAACACCACGTAGACTTTGCTTTGGACTCCACTCAGGAGAATCGTTGGACAAACTAACTCGCGCTCTTTTGGCAAACGGTATCCGTTCAGCTGCGTCGAACGCGAGCTGGTCATTTCTTTTCCGGAGCGTCCTGCAGCTACAATGTCCAATGAACCTGAAGATATCAAAACAGGGAGTTTTACCATCTTGATAGCCAACAGAAGCGTGCTTCAAGCTTTCATGTTTTCTTTCACCGAAATCAAAGTCATTATTGTTTGCTTTTTATAGGAAAGTCAGTAGATTCTTCTTTTTCTTTTCTTTTGGATAAATCAGTTTATTTTCTCTTTAAAATGTTGTTAAAATCTGAACTGCAACCAACAGCTCAAAAACCCAAATAAGAACCAGAAACCTCAATATTTAGTTGCACAAAAGAGGGACAATTCAGACAGTTCATGCTTAAAGCTGCAACGATCAGTTGATTAATCATTCAATGAGTTGACAGATACAGAAAAACGATCTGTGACAGACGATAGATTTTCCTGTTCCAGCCTCTCAAATGAAAAGACTTGCTGCTGTTTTATTGGCAGATTAAAGGTCCCATATTTTAATTTTACTGTCTTTTTATTTCCAGACTTTTGTGGTTTTCAGTACCAAAATCATCCTTAATATAGTTTTCTATCTCATCTCTGAGCTTCCCTACCGAACACGTCCCGGTTTCAAGATGAAGCCGAGACACATTCAGATGCAACGAGTGGGAACGCTCCTCAGTTGAAAGTGGAAAGAGCCGTTTTCACAGTGAATTTAGATCTGGTAACACCAGGCTGGCAGCAACAGGCCGTTTGTGTCTGTGTTTTTAAGGTGCATTGATATCAGTGATCCTCTCTTCTGATTGGCTGCCTGTTTCCTGAGTGACGCACATCCAGGCCAATCACAGGATTTCCATGGTGTTCGTGCTTTGTAGCTCTGAGACAGAACGGCCGCTCTGTGTTTTCGTCCACATAAAAGGTTGGAAAGTGGGATGACATGAAATGCAGCCTGTATGTATTTCTCTGTTGACTGAGCATTTTGACACTTTAACAGTATTTACAACACCTTTATAATTAAAATAGAAATGGGAAATCTGAATTTATACACCATGGGACCTTTAATAAATAATGATGCTCTTATCAGTCCTTTTCCTGTTTATACATTTGGAGTTTTAGTAATGTGACAACACACCACTCATGACTTCTGTTTCCCAGCAGGTGTAAGTTCCTTACGAAAAGGTCATTGCACATTTACAACGAGATGTGGGGAAAAGTTCCTGCAGTGAAATGCCAAGTTTTCATGAGTTATTCATTCCTTCTGAGAGCAAACAACCACGACAACATGAGCAACTCGAATGGAAAAAATATATTTAACGGGAAATGACAAAAACAGCTGAATTTATTAATTTATCAACTTCTATCTCAGCGTCTCGTACAGAGTATTTAACAAAAGTGTCTCTGCTGCCAGGATACACATTTCATAGTAATGTCTCCGATTAGGTGATTTTTATGATCTGCTGAGAGACATCTGCTCTCCTCCTCTTCCCGTCTTACAGGATGAACTCTTGACAAATAGGTGAATAATTACAAGGGGAGTTTTATTTCTAAAACTCACTTTCAGAGCTTTAACATCATTCTTCTAACTCACAGTAACAGGCTGCACAAACACGGCCGACCGGAGCAAAGACACAAGTCCAACCTGACCTGGCTGTCATGACCTTTGACCCTCACAGAGGCATCGTCATACACTTTGGTCCACGTTTTATTTCTTAGAAGCCAGAGATCCGTCATTACATTTAGCCAGAAGCTAAATGATATCTTAATGCGACGCCAGCCATCTTCTGGTTTCAGACAATTATGTGGACAGACTTTTCCATCGGCTGCCTACTGAGCAACTCGGCATCAGATTTAAACCAGTCGGACGACAACGTGAGCTCAGTATTTGCAGCGAGGCTTTGAGAGACCATTTATATCCACTTGATGCATCGCTAACTGTTAAAACATACAACAGAGCTGTGAAGATCACAGAGCAACACTATTATCAGCATAAAGTTTATGTTGTAAAACCTTTCTTTGAAGCCGTGTGCTTTACTTTGTAAAGAGAAGTCTGTGTTCAACTACGACAGGTTTGATTGGCTCTCACAGTTATCCATAAAATGCTCAATATATCCCATCAACCCGATTAAATACTTTCTCATTACACTCTAAAATGCTTGTTTGTGCATTTCTGAATATTTGGGTGGTTACCGAAATATTCTGGATCAATTTTCAGATTGCTGTTATCATAGATTCAACAGACAGGGTGAACAGCGATCTTCTGAACACTTCAACATGCTGAAATCGATCCCCGGTTCCTAGTTTTAATGCTAAGCTAAGCTAATCAGCTGCTGGTTGTATCTCTATGTAGTTATCATATGGCACAGACCGCACATTGGTATCAGTGTGTTCCCCAAAATGTTGAACTGTTCCTTTAAGGGTTGTTTACCCATGATTAATCTACAGCTGTGATTGAGTGACAGCCTGAGTGATAAACTGAGATGTTGCAGAGCAGAGAGGGAGAAATGTGTGACCAACTGGGATGTCACCCGCTGGTTTGTGAACTGCTTCTTTGAAGCCTCTTGTCTGACATTTTGATCAGCGCCATCTTTTTTTTAATTCATTTTTTGGGAAGCAGAAGTGACCATATTTGGACGAGCTGAGGAGGAGCGACTGAACCCGAGAACATGTCAATCAAACCAGGCACGCCCCCAAACATGCTTCTGTTTTAGGCCTGATATATAATGAATTATGAAATGATTTTCAGAAGAACCACCAGAACACTGATCAGATGAAGGGAATTTAACTGACACCAGAATGACTTTGTATTTCATGAGAGAAGTGCATTAAAATCGACCTCTTTGATTATTCATCGCAGCTCGAGAACAGACAAGAAAACATCAAAACCTCAACGAGAAATAAAATGCTCGTAGAGTTACAGACCAGTGCGAGAGCATCGAAGCATGTAAAGACGATTACATTAATCATTTCCTGTATGTACCCCTGAACAACAGACGTCACACAGCTTCGAGGGGAACGAGGTGAGACGACTGAGACTCCACAGTTGAAAGTGTTCCAGCAGAACAAAATCCGTCTTTATTTAGCTGCATTGTATTTTTTGGTTCCTTTCATAAAACTATTTTTATAAGAGCCTGAAGGAGTTTACAGGAAATTTGGGGCACAATGACCACAACCTGACTGGACTACTTTGTTTCTCCCACCACAAGTAATGCTGCATCCTATTGAGGTCGAACTTTAACGTCGAGGACAGCGTGACTCAGGACAGATTTCAGAGTAATAGCAGTCCTTCTTCTATGAACTCATTCGTATCAGTTGATAATATTCTTTATTTGTGAAATGTTTTTTGTTTTTTTTTAAGAACTTTTAAGAGCTCACTTCATTAAATGCAGGAAATACTGAGACAGGTCGTGTTTCTGAGGTTTGCGATGACACATCTGTTCAGGTGTAATGAGATAACATCTTCTATTGTATCCTCGAGGGTCGCTGTAATAATCCACTGCTCAGTGCCTCTTTTATACAACTATAAAATGTCACACACACGTCAGGACTTCACTACTGGATTATATTTAACGGTATCTAACAGAACAAATGGAAACTACAAATACTTTATCCAAAACACCATCTGTCACACTTTTCTTTCACACCAACTCCGGTCCCTTTAAAAACCCAGCAGGGTGAAGCAGCTTTTACTTTCTATACTTTCCACATGTAACAAGCTCCCTGAATACCTGAAGTCAGCGTAAACTGTCAGCTCATTTAAATCATGGCTGGAAATATTCATTGCTTCCTGTGGCTTTTCAATTAATTAACTAATCTTTACTTATTTATTTGCTTGCTAGTTATTTATTATCTTTTAAATGTAATTCTAATGTCGTCTTGATGTCTTGTATTAAATGTACTTAAATAAACCTGCTCTTTCTTGGTTATAAAATGTTTGACATTATGTAAAGATAAAACTTGTTACTCAGGCGAAAAATCCAGACACGTAACAGTTGGATTTAGAGGAACACAAATACTTTGAATAAATACAGTAGTTCTGTATCTCATACATGTTGTAAACGGCTCTGCTGTGGAAAACTGTCTTTGTGGCAGTGATTGGATGTTACTTCACAAATCAGTCATTTTGTAGGATGAAATCTTTGGAAGTGAGACTACTGAATGTAAAGAAAGTGTGCTGACAGAAACAGACCTGGAAGATCCTGCGTCCGCTGGGAGAAGACAGACAGGTGACGGCACGCTGGTCGACCAAGTCCAGAGCCGGAAGCGCACAAGACCCGAAGACGAACTTCAGCCTGGAAGACATGAGGCAGTAAACGAGTCGAGGGAAAGACATCAAGACACCCACGACGTGTGTTGTACTTTTACTGAAGCGATTGTATACATGGCAACGTGAAAATGTGACGTGTGGAGCTGCAACGTCAGCAAAGCAAAGTCATTCTTTAGACAGAAATACTAAATATTTTATTTTATTTTATTTTATTCTCAAATTTAAGAAATTACTGAATTTGTCTTTGGGTTTCAAACTGGTGGCACAGTTTTTTTTTTTCCAAGATTAAAAGACCAAACGATTCAGTGAAAAAAATTATCAAAAGAATAATCAACACATGAAATAGTCGACAGCTCCAGCCCGATTTTTGCAGATAAAAGACATGTACTTGTTATACATAGACAAACTGCTCTTTGAATCCGTGCATTAGTAATGGGCATGAGTGTGATGAGCCCCAAAACCAAAAGCTGCCTGCCTAACTCACAGGATGTGGCCGTGTTGATGCAGACAGGCAGCACCCCTTCACTCTCCGTAATAAAAAACATGTTAGGAAATGCCTGCGTGAAGACACACAGCAGTGTCACGACACTGTGTCTCAGTGCTGTGTCACTTTGGGCAAATCCAGACTGTGAAAAAGCATCTGTCGTCCCCCTCAGTGTGGTGTCTGCTCTTCACACCCACTCAGACTCAGCCATGTGCAGACCGGACATCTCGACTCAGATGACTGCTTTTATTGGCAGTTTTAAAGTGAGAAAAACAGTGAGTGAAAGCAAAACGATGTAACTGGTGGCAGAGCTGATGTAAGGAAATGTGATATTTGATAAGAAATGTACACTTACGCAATTAGCAGGTCATTGGGAACTGCAAAAAGAAAACATTTAAAACTTAATTCCACAAATTTAACAGAAATTAAACTTAAATACGAAGTTTCACAGAAACATCAGAGTCTGCAGAGAGTTTCTGTCGGAGAACTCACTGACACATTTACATACACTAACGTGCAGTTACACAATTGGGAATTTGTTTGGATAAAGACAAACATTAACTCGTTTAGGTTAACTGTGTGCTTCCTTAAAAAAAGAAATTATTAGCCACTGGAGAACTGGTGATGAGATAATTATATAATGAGAGCCTGATGTTTTCATTTTAACTACTGTTACACAGGATGTTAATCAAAAAAACAAAATAAAAAACACCACATATTTACCTGATGGGTGCAATTACTGATGGTAAAGAGCTTTACACATACAGGAGAGTTTAAGTGGAATTTATTTTCTCACTCAACACTGATAGCTGTGAAAGTGATAAAAATTGTAGGAAAAAAACAACAACCTGAACTTAAATAAAACTGTGGGATTGCTTCTTATGGATTATATATTTGACAAGTTTTCTGTCTCCTGCAGCAGCGACAGATTTGATGGTTACGGAGGAGAGAGTTTACGTCTCATGATTGTCTCAGATAATACAGGTAAAAAAAAACGTTTTTAAAAAGTGTTCAGATGGCCTCGGGCCAGGCAATACCTCAGACAGGCTCGGTGCCAACTCTCTAACTTGCACAGATGTTACTGCAGTAAAAAGAATAAACCCACTTAACCTGGGAGGCCACAGCAATAAATAGAAGCGTGTGCTGTAGTTTGGCCATTTAAGAAACCACAGTAAATGAATGTTAGTGTTCTGGTAATGAAGGCTATGAAGGCATACAGTGGACAACATTGGGATAAAGGGCGTGGCAGGGTGCAATCCTGTAGTATGGACAATATAAACAACTTGACTTGACTTTGTTGTAAGTCTTTATTGGCATAACATTCCCTTATTTCATAACCCTGTCAGATAAGAAGTGATCAGGGACGACTGTGTTGTGTGTAACTAATAACTGAGGTGGGAAACCCGGTCATGAAGTTGTTGACGTGTGAATTGCAGTCGTTGGTGTTGATGTTAGTCTGAATAGAAATACTACTAACAAACAATGGGTGAGCTGCACCTGAGTGTCCCAGTGAGGCAGCGTGAATAGCACAGGTGTGAATAATGAAATCTGTGGTGACTCAAATCCACTCAGCTGCTTCTGTTGTGTCGCATTGAAACACGTGAATAGGACATAACCAGTGCTCGTCGTTGTCATTGTGCCATCTGAGCTTTTCGAAACATGAGAGGTCAACATATCTGCTGAGGAAAAAAGTCTGTCTGCTCAGCAGTGTAAACCTGGACAAGTCAATAATAACACAAGTCTGGGAAAACTACTGGAGTTGAAACGTGCTCCTGCAGCGCCCCCTACAGCCCGGATATTAAACTACGTCGCTGTAACACCAAGGAGCAAACAAATGATATCAAATACTACATTAACTTTACAGCGGAGCGTATTAAAAGCGGCACTTTTTTCTTTTATTGGAAGCAGAAATGTAAGTAGTTCTTCCTGAAAAGAGAGATTTTAACGTGAAGTGCGCTCAGAAAGTCACTTTCTGCCAGCTGTTAGCTCGTGTTGCTACAGCTACACTTACGTGAAAACTATCACCGGCCGAAATGCCGTTTATTAAAATATATTTCCCTTTGTTAGTGTCGTCTTACTTTGAGACGTTTCCTCGTACGCTTTCTGGATATCTCGGAAAAGTTGTTCAGCCACTGCAGGTAGAAATGAAGGCATGTTCAGACCGTTTAGTTTCAGGAAGTCTTCAACTTCTCCAGCCAATAAGCTTGGACCAAAATATTACGACTTCCGGAGTTGTGTTTTCCTTCCAAAATAAAGGTTCACTGCAGACACGGACACGTTACAGCACCAAAAGCACAGATACGACCAGTAGCACTTGCTCCATCTCACCGAGGTGTTCCCCTCCCAGGATCCTGAATACTACGTCATCAATACAGTCCAACACTTGAGGGAAAACAGGTCATTATTAAACCTGTGGTTTTCCTGATATAAAATATCTGCTTATGAAGCAGACCTATATCAGAGCTCTCACAATGGCACACCTGCATGGAAAGCAGTCACTATGTTTTATAATAACTGTGTCTGAAACCAAGTCTATTGTACAATAACGTACACAGCTGAAGGCTCTGAACAGTCTGGTCCTGTGACTCTCTGCTTCAAGCTTCTTTAGCCCATCATGAACAGAAGGCCTTCATCTTCACTGAGCACATAAAATATGCAGACAGGTCTTCTGTAAAGTAAAGCACAATATTTATGAGCAGCTGACTTTACTTATGGCTCATGTTTAAATGTCTGGATTAAAATATCAGTCTGACTTCAGTAGAAATCTGTATTTTAAATGAACCTTTTCCCACACCGAGCTCCGACGTGATCGTTTTCATTTGTCTTTTCACAACATTTTCTGCGCGTTAACAGTGATTCAATTAACATCTCTGCCTAAATCACCTTTAGTTTAAGTCTGAGAATCATTATTAATGTCTCATCTTGCAAACTTGCAAGGGATAGTTTGAATTTAACATTTTTTCAAACAAACCATGAATTCCACGTTTTAATTTTGTATCAGATTCATTTCAAAAATAAAAATGAAATGGAAGCTTTACTGTACACCTCAGCAGCTTAAATTATTACCAGTGCACAAATCAAAAATGAAATAACAGCAGTTGATTAAAAGATGGAAAACCTATTTTTTTTAAAAAAACATACGTATTTCAGTGGTGGAGATCTGATCCACTTTATTTGATTGGTCTGAACTCTTGTAATAGCCTACTAAGAGACATTGTGCGATACAAACATTGCATTTCAACATCATAGGATACACGAGTTTTCAAGTCTCAATTCCAAAACGACAAAAAAAGTCACCACTGTGTGTTTGATAGAGAGCTGAAAAGATGCTCCAATTCTTTTTCGGCTTTATGTTGGATTTCTTTAAGATTCAAGTTTGTAAACTTTTTTTGTCACTGCGTCTGTAAACACATAACATCCCATCTATAACAGGATGAATAACAAAGATGTTGAAAATGACAAAAGAAAAATCTGAACATGTGCTACGACAAATGATTCGAAATCAAAGTGAAAGGAAAAAAAGGAAATATCAAGTTTAGAGCAGAATGGATTCGTTAACTGAGCAGAGTGTAAGCCATAAAACGCCAAAATATGGTACTGTTTCACATATCTAAGAAAAAAAAGACGTTACTGCCATTTATGATGTTGACCTAGTAAAAGTCATATTGAAAGCTTTATGCCTGTTGATTGACACAATGAAAGATTAAATGGTCACGGTTTTGAATCACCATGACAGCAAACATCCAACGGTACCACACACTTTAAAACTGTAACTGAAGCAAGTGCCACAAAAAAACAAAACAAAAAATGTATGTACCAGCTACGAGAAAAGACAGGAAGTCAAAACATCCAGATTTCTGTGAGTGGTGGGAAAAGTTAAAGCACATCTTAGTATACTCCTGGGCTGGAGGTTGAATAAGTTACACAGCAGGTAGTATGCTTTTTGTTGTCAAAAGCTACAAAGCAAAAAAAAAAAGAAAAAGTGCAACAATGGTGCAGACCATTCTTTAGGTTTGGTTAGTTTTGTCTTTTTGTGTAATGGAAAGACAATTTACAGAGTTCAGATTTTTTTCAGGACAATATTTAAAAAAAAAAAAAAAAGTGGGACTACAGAAACAAATACAAACATCAAACATCAACGTATATCTCTGAGAAAATTAGTTAAAGCTGCCTTCTTTCTCAAGTCACAAGGCATGGCAAAAGCATCCAAAAAAAAAAAAAAAAAAAAAAAAAAAAAAAACCTTCCTGACATACTTTTTTAAACCATGACAACATTGCAGAGCAAATCATTCTGGACAGGTTGGAAACAGAAACAGCAAAGAGACGTGTGACACACCACAGTCAGCTCTGTTGAAAGAAAAAAAAACAACAAAACACGTTGGCTCACTTTCGTTATTCAGACGGGGTCCAGGAGTAGTCATAAGGATATCCTTTCTGGCAAAATTAAGCTTATATCAGACTTTTCACCTTTCTGCTGTGACACCAGTGTTCTCAACTTTGTTTTGAAGACATTTCTCTGTCTAGAAGGGGTGAGAAGTTCTCTCTACCGGCGGAGAGTTACCATCCATGCATCATCTCCGCCGTGTGGACAGGCATCAGATGCTGTTTGAAATGTTAGTCTTGCGTGTTTCTTTTTCTCCTCTAATGTCCACAATGTTCAGGCTCTGGTGGTGCTCGGTGGAGGTGCGCAGGGTGGCACAATCTCTGTTCTCCACTCATGGTCAAGTACAAACCACAGCTCCGGCCTCGCAGCGTCGCTATGGAAAAAATATTCGATGGGTGTCGGGTGGCGGGTGGGGGCGGGGCGGGGCGGGGTAGGGGTTGGAAGAGACCAACTGGTAATCAAAGATTACACCCCTACTCTTCCCATTTAAGGTGGATCAATTTAAAAGCAACATTAAAATAAGAAATAATCAAGTTAAGAAAAACACTGCAAAAAGGTTACTCTATTTAATACAATGATTTTCTTAAAGACAAAGTATATCTTTACAGAAATCAAACGAAATTCAGAAATAGTTTCTTATGTTGTTTCTTTTTACATATTAAGTTCTTCATCTTTACTATAGCTCATGTCATCAGGTGAGTTTGATTTCCCCGACAGGCTAGGTGAGTGCTTCCGGACCAAAAGCAAAGTCTTGTTCAGGAGAGCCCTGCCTGTCATAGGCTGCTGCTTGTGCTCTTAGCTAACAGCCAGGGGGCGCCATAGCACCAAAAATAAAGAAGACACCACCCCATTTACTTGTCACGCTCGCCTGTGAGCGAGGTTAGTTCTGGGAGAGGGGGGTGAACAGACAGACCTCAGAGCAGGCCTCTCTTCTGGTTGTCAGGCTGGAGCGAGCAGGGCTCAGTCGTCGCTGTCATCAGACAGGGACTCGTATTGCGCCGACAGCAGAGACTGCCACACTCGCTGCTGGGCCACCGGGGCTCCGGCTGGAAGCTGCTGCTGCTGCTGCTGCTGCTGCTGCTGCTGCTGCTGCTGGCTCTGTATGGAGGGGGAGGCTATGGAGGTGGGTGGCGTGTTGCTCAGTATGCGCATGGTCAGTGGGTTGTAGGGGAACTGCATGGGTCCTGAGGAGAGAAGAGAGACAGGATGTAGATGAACTGGTTCCAGGTCTGGGATGTCCCGACTCTGACAGTTGAGTCCGGGCAGCTCACCTGTGGATGAGGGCCGGTCGTCCCAGCTCCACTGGGGTTGAGCTTGTCTGTGGTAATCTCCCTCGGAGTGGACGGAGGACACTGAGGAGGGACGCTCCCCTCCAGCGTAGGCCTGTCCCAGGTTAGGGGACTTGGATTTCCGGCTGCTGGCTTTACCCTGCTTCTGCTTCCCTGCAGATTGAAATGGGCAGAATATGTGAATCAACAACATGTAACACAAGAACCCCTCTGAACATGTAATATGTGAGTGGTGTATGTATATTATGTAGTTTAATGCCTGTATGGATTTCTGTTTTTTGTTTCACACCTACCCATACTAGGAGACGGACTGGCCTCCTGCCGGCCGTCACTGCCTGCGCCGGCTGCGTTGTTGATGGAAACAGCCCCGACTCCTCCCTGATGCTCCTCCTGTCTCTCCTCCAAGTTGCCCATCAAGGCCTTGCGGATGATGTCCTCCAGGCCGAGGTTACTGGCTGGGTCACTAAAGGAGTGATTCCTGGGGTTGATGCTGCCTACAAATCACAACAGAACAAAATCTTCAATGATGAATTGATTATCAGCCGGAGCGTCCCTGTGAAGTGTCTGAACGAGTTCACGGCGACTTACTGGAGCTGGTAACAGCAGGCAGGTTGAATATCTCTGTGCCTGGCTGTGCGTTTCCTGCAACACAATTATTTGCTGTTGAAAAAACGAATTGTCGAACAGGAAATGGAGCTCAGTGGTATAATAAATCCTGTTGTTACCACATACTTATAAGCTAGAAGAATTAGAGGAAATGAATTTAACAGAGAGGATAAGAAAAGACCCACTTACCAATATCAGAATCACCGACACCAGAGCTGGAGTTCAACTTACGAAAGATCTCCTGCTTCTTGGATTTCACCATCGGCGAGGTGTTCTCCAGCTTGGTAAAGAAGGAGGGCAGATAGCTGACGCTGCCCGGGGAGCGGGAGTCATTCCTTAGACCACACAAAGAGCAAAGAGTCAGAAGGGACGATGACAAATCCTTTGGCAGGACGACAGTTTCAACCCCGCTGGGATGTCAAGCGGCCTCTGACGGGGGGGAATTCACCGCAAATTAATTTATAGTCCATTACAGTCAGGAATCCAATGTCAGGGTGCGAACGGCTAACTAATAGCCAACTTTCACAGTGTGAAGATCAAGTATGTAAATACTGCAGGATATACCACAGGTGACGTTTATCATTCAATGCATGTGTACAAATTGTACAAAGAAGCTACGTTACATTAGAATGAAATACTATTTTAGAAAGGTGCAGAATATTCTCACAATGTTTTATACACGTATCAAAACTGAATCTACATCCAGCTGTGTTTTAGAGACGTACAGACTCGTTAAACTGACAGCTTACAACTATGGAGTCAACAAAGGCTGCAGATCCGGTACCTGATCTCAGAGTTGTCGGCCTCTCGTCTCTGAGGTGGAGGCCCCCCAGCGTCCTGTTTGTCCATGCCTTGGTAGCTCTGTGGTGGAGAGATGGGTTCGTAGTTCTCCATCTGCCTGCCTCCTCGCTCTGGAGACTTACCAGGCCTGAACGGGAAGGAGAACAAATCTTAGATGGATGATGGGAAGTAAATTAAGTTTCCCTGTAATCATCGAGACGTCGTGTACCTGGCTCGGGGCTTGTCCGGGGCGTTTTCTGGGGAAACTCTGCTGGAGGCTCTCTGGTGGTGCGGAGCCTGGACCTGGTTCTCGGGGCTGTAGCGGCTCGGCGCCTTGACTCGACCTGAAGAGGACCCGGGCGGCACAACGCTCTGGAATGTGGCCGAGGCTGAGGAGGAGACGGGAGGAGGGTCCTGGTTCCGGGCGAAGTCCTGGGTTATGATATGCTGCATTTACAGGGAATGAACACAAAACCAGTGTTATTAAGGCACATTGTCGTTCTTGTGATGCAGAATACTGTGTTCTCCAGCATTTCTTACCGAAATGTGGTCTGCCAAGGTCATAACTCGGTGAGTTTTGGGGACCTGCGAGTAGCTGTCAGCCTGGGAGGACGGCAGCTGCTGGGAGCTGGACTGCGGTGGCTCCCCTGACGGCCGGTAACGACTCGTGTCGTACGCCCGCATGCCAACTGGTGATGGTTGAGCAAGAACAGAGCATTGTTATTTTGGAGAGTGAGAGAGGTGGCGGGGAGCCAGCCGACTCTGTGCCAAAGGTAACTGATCTACTGTACATCTGCCGGCAGGTGACAAGAATAACTTGGAGTGCAGTCAGGTGACTAGGAGGTGCAGAGGAGTGCTTTCTGACAGCCTCAAATGTCAAGGTCGGTGGGTTAAAGTTATTCATGTTATGGTATGTTTGGTACTCGACAGCGAAAAGTAGCCTGCACGGCCAAATCTGCTTCACCACTGTTACAACAAATTTCTTCTAAAAAGAAATAGACTCAAAGTTTGAGTTCATACCTGCTGCCTGTTGTTGCACGTCTTCTGGTTTGTCCTGTTGGGTTTGGACCGGGGAACTAGCAGGACTGATCACCTCGATGGCTCCTCCACCCGTGTTGTCATATCGGCTGGACGATACTGCAGGACAGAAACAAAAAAGGGTGGACAAAGGATTACTTCTTACAGCCAGCCAAGGACAAAACATGCCTGCCCATTCAGCGTATTGACCACGTTGCTGTGTCACAGTGTACTTATGTAAAGTTGCCAGTCTAACACACTCACAGCTGCTGGAGGAGTCAGAGCTCTGAGAGCCTCGCTCCCTCGAGTCTTTGTCTGACGCTATCTGACGCGTGATGATGACATCGATGAAGCTCGCGGCTGTGATGGTCGTCTTTCCGTGAGTCCGAAGCTCCTCTTCAATGCGGGACTTTGTTTGAGGTCCCTTCTCCTTCACCCCGACACCCGCACCCTCGGAGTAGGCAGGATGGGGCTTACCGCCCGGCAGAGACATAGAACCATACGGCGAGTGCAGAGATCTCCGCTCTGCCTCCTGCTGCTGTTGCTGCAGCTGCTGTAGCTGCTGCTGTTGCAGCTGCTGTTGCTGCAGCTGCTGTTGCTGCTGCTGCAGCTGCATCTGCTGCTGTTGCTGCATCTGCTGTTGTTGCTGCAGCTGCTGTAGCTGCTGCTGCTGCTGCTGCTGCTGCTGCTGCTGTTGCTGCTGCTGCTGCTCAGAGAGGCTGGGCGCTCGACGAGCAGCGGCCGACGAGGACATATCGTCGTCACGTTCGTGTTTACTCTCCTTCACCTTGGCCACGTCCATCTGTGGAGCAGAGGCTGCAGCGTCCACCAAAGCAGCCAGAGCGTCGGCTGCGGTACTGTAGCGGGAGCTGCTCTGTGCTGCTGATGTGGTCGCTGCTGAATGAGGCCTGAAGAGCAAAGAAGGAGATAAAAACATCAATAATGTTTCCTGAAGGATGGGTTGTAAGATGTTGTTGTGCATCTCAAGTCCAATGACCAGACTTCATAAAACATAAGTAAAGTATATAAATACTGTGCATACACACTAACAGAATAATAAGTGAGCTGATGTAAACGCAGGTTTAGACTCACATTAGGGAGGTGATGACACTCTTTCCCTGGAAGATGCTCGGCCGCTGCTGAACCACCACATCCTGTGTCCTGAGCGAAGGGGAAGCGGAGTGCAGATAACCTCGACTCCCGGGCCGGACTGGCTGCTCTGGTCCACCTTATAAAACACATCAATGAAACTTTACAACACTGTTTTTAAAATATTAAGACCCAAAACATGATGTCCTCTATTAAAGGGAAATAAGCGTAATGAATTTGAGTTCTACTTTTGTGGTAAACAGCAACAAAACAACTCACCTCCACGGATGTATTCGTTGGCTCGCTCTCTGTCCCGCTCCCGCTCTCTCATTTCCCGCTCTCGCTCTCGCTCCCGTTCCCGTTCCCGTTCCCGCTGCTCCCTTTCTCTTTCCTTTTCCCTCTCTTTCTCCTGCTGCTCCCGGTCACGCTCCCTCTCCCGCTCTCTCTCAGCATTGGCGGCAGCGGCAGCAAGGTGGGTCGGGTGGCCTGCGGAGAACAAGGACATCAAACACACAAGATGAATGAGAACACTACTCATGTGGTCTCGGCAGGATGGATCAGGTTTCCTGTAGAAAGCTGAAATCTGCACACTCATGGAAAATTGGGTCCCAGAAACATCACCGTATTTTCCATTTCAGACGAAACCATCAACGGCGCAACGGACCACACAGCCATCTTGAGCTGCTGCTCGGGAGGCATATCAACTATTCATAAAGGCTTCAAATGATTTTAATCTTAATTGGATAGAAACACAAAAATGCTCCTGCAAATCCAGAACAAAAACAACGATAGTCCAGATCACTGAACTGACGTCGTCACCATCATCACGGTTTGCTTTGGTGAGTTTAAGTCTACGTATTACAACAGTGGATTTAGAGAATATGACTCAGAGACATTTGAGTTTCAAATCCAGACATAAAAACTAGAAAATGAAACTTAAAAAACTTGCAGTATATAAAAAAATCCATTTCTTTTCCTAACTAATTGTTTTGTGCCCCTGAAAATTTAAGCAAAAGACAGACTACCACCGAGGAACAGCCAGACGGTTTCGTGGGAAAACATTCCCGGTATGGCAGCGCCACTTAACTGGATCTGCGAGCGGACAGGCAGGACTGACCTTTGACCCCCTCAGGCCAGTGCAGGGCTGCGCTCTTACAGAGATGTGAGGGAACACGGAGATTGTGGCAAGGAAGATAAGGGAACACGGAGGTGTAGCGGGGGGCGGAGGAGGGGGGCGGGGGGAGTCCTCACCTGGCGACATGGAGGTTGGGTTGAAAGCCCTAGGAGGGAAAGGGGGCTGAGCTCCAGGGAGGTAGGCGATGCGTTCCAAAGTGGAAGTACCTGTTCCCCCAGGATGAGGCAACAGGATAGTTGGAGGCATCTGGGCTAGATCAATAATCCCTTTTACAGACAGAAGCAAAGGGCCAGCGGTGAACAACAAGAACCGATCCATCAATTTCTGAATGTACGAACACCGTATACACTTAGCTGTAACCCATCAACTTCATCTGTTAGTGCTCCCAAATACAGATTGATCAGTAAGCAAAAAGGGCTGCAATGAGAGTGGAATAGTGGTCAACTTGTAAGAGGCAACCACTCAGCAAATGGAGATTTGGATGACCCATACCCAATCGATAAATTGATTAGTAGCCGAATCAGTTGCAGCCCCAATATAAAGAGCAAATCAGTTAAATTTGTCAAGGTCATTTGCTTCTGGGCGTCTGGAAAAGGTAGCCACTACTTCACAAGCACACAGTCTGCCCACGGCAGAGAGTCAGCCAGTTGAGGGCCATACCTCGAGCTCCAGCTGTGTACGGGATAGCGACAGGCTGTTCCCGTGGCGACAGCCCTCTAGCCATGTCGGGCCGAGGGATGACTTGCATCTGCTGAGAGGTGATATAATCGTTGAGGATGGTCTGTCGCGTGTTCTCCATGGTGTACAGCTGGTAGGTATTGTGGTAGCCTGTAGGGGACTGCTGCCTGGGGAACATGAACGCTGCAGCGGAGGACCAGAAGGAAAAAAAAAAAAAACAATATATGAACAGACGGCTCACAGATACTTATCACCACTGCTGACGTCAACAGCTGAAAAAGATCCTGCCCATGTAATGCCTATGAATTAGAAAGCCTGCGTTGCTTTCATGAATTTATTCCGAATCAAGTCTATTATCATTCTATTCACGGTGGAAAGAGTGAGAAGGGTTGAAGCGCCGTACCGGGATCCAGCACTCTGTGGAAGGCCAGGGTGGGGTCGAGATGCGGAGGCAAGTGGGCTCTGTACACCTCCCCAGGAACAACAGGCCGATGGTGGGGGTCGAAGGGGCTGTGAGAGTCGCTGCCCGACACGGGGGACTTGGCTGGGACGTTGTCCTTCTGTGTCGGAGTCATGGCACTCTTTCTTTCATGTGCAGCAGACTTAGCAGAGCTCATGCCACCTTCATCACAGAGAAGAGCACATGTGGCTCTTTTTAATTAAATGATGCAAAGACTTAATCTCATATGTCATTACTTCTGTCACAGAAAACAAAATCAGGAACAAAAGTTAATTCATCACTGAGCACTGGGTAAACATTATGTACCACTTCTAATATGATTATTGTAGCAAATGAGATGATCTGGTTTAGTAAGATTAATGTTGTCTTACACCATAATTATAGTAATTATAGTGTTAGATAAGCAATGGATGGCTGAGAAGCTGAAGATCCACAGTTTGCGAATAAATAGATAAGGCAATATACCATCTGGACCACGTCCCAGCATGGGAGATCCTCGAGACACGGGATTGGTGCTGTAGTTGACAGGGGTCCTGCGAGCATTGGCGTCCTCGTACATGCTCGGGCTGAGCTGGGATTTGGCGGCCTCCTGGTGCGTGGAGCGCAGGACAGAGGTGGAGTTGACCACAGACGTGTGGCGTACTGGCTTGCTCTCCTCGTATTTGACTCGCTCCATGGCCTCGAGTTGGGGCATGCTGTGGGGAAGCTTGCTGGGGCTGGTTATTAGAGACTTGACATTGTGTTTGATGGTGGGCTGGTTCAGAGGATGAATCTGGTAGATGGAGGGAAGCGTTTGAAGAAGGTCCGGTTAGTCATGAATTCATTATTAACATCATTGGTTAAGTTCAATATGTTTGTGAATTTGTTATATTCAATATTAAAAAGGCTCAAAGTAAAATGAGAGTCAGTAATATGATAATATGATATGATAACTGTCTAACCTGAGACATGGAGCCCTCCATCACCCTGCGGTCCGACAGGTCAGGGGTCTTGCACATGTCCTGGCCAGACTGGTCTTGCCGGGGGATTTCATGAATGGAGCGTCCCATTTCTTTGATGGTATTGCCTCCCTCGTAGGGCTTGCCCTTGCCGATACCCCCTTCGAAGGAGCGGATAGGCGGGCTCTCTCGTTTTATCTGTTTTCCATATTTCATGGCATCCTCATAAGTCTCCGCAGCGGTTCTCGGCGTTCCTGGAAGGATTTGAAAAGAATTTCAGCTTCCTTTGTTGTTTAATTATGCTAATAACATCAGGAAATATGGTAAGCATTACAGTTAGCTTACCTTGCATGATGGATCCAGTGATCAACGGTCTTTCCTTAGAGTCTCCATGGAGACCTTCTCTGGGTAAGGCTCTGCTAATTAACCCTGAGGATAAGAAGACAAGCACCATCACCCCCTGATACAAAACACACACACCAGGACACAACTATGGACTCGGTGACACAAGTCGTACCCTCGAATGGAGCTCCTTCCCTGCCGGGGTGTCCTCTGCCCATGGGTCCCTCTACCATGTCGTAAGGGCGTTTTAGCTCGTGGCCTGTTCGGGGGCTGCGGGTGTTTTCTCTGGGGTTCTTAATCGCTATTGGACATAAAAGTCTATGATCACGTTTGTGTGCTCAGTGAAGAAATACACAGCAGTTACTTGTCTAAATCAAGGCATTTACCGTCATAGGACAGGATGTGACCACTCTTGCCTTCATAGATGACATGACCTTTAGCCAGCTGGTCTCCCCTGGCCTTGTCTGAGCTGCTCAGGTCCTCTGTGGCCAGCTTTGTGATCGTGCCCTTCAGGAGGTCAGCGGCGATGCTTGCCTGGGGCAGGGCCGGTGTGCCCTATTTAAAGGGGAGCGCAAAGAAATTGCAACATCAATAGCTAAAACACACACCGCAAAATATATCAACACCACAAAACAAAACAAAGCAAAAAACACAGTTCATTCGTTACCTGAGTGATCGATCCTCTGAAAGGCAGACCCTCACTGACCTTCGCTGGGTTTCCTCTGCCATCCTGTATGGACGGAACTGAGGCTCCTGGAGAAGAAAAACAGAGAGAGGCTGTTTGACTTCAGTAATAATAGTTGGTTGAGTGTCAAAATATAAACTATAACAAGATATAGGCAGAAGAACCATAGAAAACCACAGAAAGTAAACTGGTTATATTTTTAGGGCATTCACAGGAGTGACTTTTTGCAAACAAATGGAAATTTAAATGTCTGGAAAACATGTCTACAAACAGGCCTCAAATCAGTCAATCCTTCCAATTCTTTATTCACAGGACAACTCCCCTCCAAGACAGCAGCTTCTCCTGGTGTGGTTTGTTGTAGTAAGAATACTACTATCAGAGAGACGCTGTATAGAAGTTCAGAGGTCAACTGAGAGTATATTTCTTAATAGAAATGGCTTTTGATTTGGACTAGTGCTTCACTTTCTGTCAGTTCTGGAGTAACACAACAGAGTTGTGATTAGATGACTATAATAATGTGATCCCAGATTAAAATCCTAATCGCCCTGTTCTGTCGTTGATCATGGAAGGATGAATTTTCACTAATTTAGTCTTCACAACAACTGGAAAAAAGTATGCATCAGATTTTAAGCAAACCTTTTGTTAGTCATCCTTTTTTTTATGTTTGCTTAATGACAGGCAAAATATATATTATACAATAAAACGTTGTTATAGCGTAGTTTTATGATGCATGAGATAAACCCTTATGGCCTTCAAAGTATGATGTCAGAGGCGGTGAGGTGAGGTTAGCACTATCTGTACTAAGCTGCAAATGAGTCTTTGCTTGATTTTAAGTCACACTGTGTTTTGAATGTTGTCGTTTATGTTTGAACTGGACAATTACGAAATAGTTTCGTCATGTGCCAATCTGTCGTCCTACCAGGCTTGTGAGGATCCTGCTGCCGAGGCAGACCCAGAGAGATGGAGCCCACGGTGCTCTTCGTGCCCTCCGGCCCGTAGATAGCGTGGGACGGCAGGTATGTACCAGGAGTTCCCTGGAAAAGCGATGACAAAAAAGACGTTTCAAAGTTTTTGTGAGAATAATAAAGTCGTATCCAGTGATGATGATGATGATGATGATGATGATTTTAAAGTGTGGCAGCGCAGGGCCTGTAACACGCTGGCATTAAACTGTGGTAAATGATGGGTTAACAAATAATAAACAAATCAAGAACACACATTTTACAAGATGCATTTTATTAGGATTGTATCAATCGACACAGATATTATAAATAGTATAAATCATAAATTAAAATTGAATTTGGATATTGACTGTGTTCAGTGCCTTTGTTGTGTTAAAAATGTGTGAATATCAGTGGTGTAGAGACGTAAGGAGGGCTGTGACATCACGCTGTTGGTGCCTCACCTGGGAGATGGAGCCTCCCTGGATGAAGGAGGGCTTGTCTGTGGGTTTGGTGGTTGGAATGAGTGGAGGAGGAGAAGGAATGTTGGGAGGTCGACTGGGTCTGCTGAACGTCACCCGGACTCCGTCTTGCATGCTCTGGATCAGCTGGTTGGGTGCAGGGTGGAGGACTGGTGGGAATACAAAACAAGAATGAAGACCATTATTAACATTTGGGCATTAAATATCTACCTGGACAGTAAATAACATCAGGTCACTTAAACCTGTTGTGCCAATACGTTCTGCTTGCAGGGCGCCACAACTCCAACCCACTCAAAATCAGCACCTCTTCCACTGCTGATACGGCTCAGCTCAACTTTACTAGCTATTTCGGTTTGCCATTGGCAAAAGTCGCGGAATGGTACCGGATAACATTTTTGGTATCACCTCTGAGCTGAGCTGATTCTAAAAGGTTACATGGGAACACTGCAGACCACTGATATGCAGAGAGAATCTTCACTGCATGCGCGTCACAAGACCTCCAGCACAAACCCGTCATTGTTAACTTGCCAAGCTACTATGTTGGCTGCTGGTTGTTTGTTTTTTTTATTCACTGAACTATCTGATTAATGGTAACCCACAAAACCACACTGTGGCTAACTGAAGAGGTGTCTGGTTGCAGATGAAAAGATTAAGCGAGTGTGTGTCGAGTTAAAGATAACCACATGGCATCGCCATAGTAACGATGACGCATTGAGGGGGTACTATCTGCAGTGGAAAATGAAAAACAGAAAAGAATCTGGCACCAGAAGCAAGTCAAGTCGAGTCGAGCCGAGCTGGTACCAGTCGTGCGAAAGGGGCTTTACCCATTAAAGTTCAATTCCCATCAAAGATGACATGATAAAATATTCAGTCTCATTCGGACAAGACTCCAGTGAATGGTGAAGTATGCACTGAGGGCCTCAGTTGATAGGTTGTCTTCAGCCTGAGGTAACTTTGGCCCATGCCGGCTGTCTGCTTCAGAGTCTCCGGGGAAAGCTGAGTCGACGAAATGGATCATACCACACCACAAACATACATACACCCACACCGACCGGGAGTAACCTCCCTGCAGGGAGAGCGCCTCGTGCTCTGCACTCTACAAAATCAAAAATGCAAATGGATGAGAGTTTCTCCAGCGGGCATGGATGTCACCATCCTGCTGCCTCATAACAGGGACAGATAAGAGGACAAGCCAGCCTATGACGGATTTATAAATCCCTGTTGCAGGGAGACCTTGTGTCACGCATTAACATTCATGCGGCAGTTCAGCATCAGAAACAACAACATAATTTGTGAGGACAGGATAAATATGTTTGCCCCAAATGGCAAACACCAAAAACAACAGCAGTTCAAGTGAAAAATGCTATTTTCAGATCAACAAGAGCAACAGACATTTTCACAGGGAAACTTCACAGTGCAGTTTAATCCTCAGTGTGACGCAGAAAAACTCATTCATGCGTTTGTTACTTCTAGGCTAGATTATTGTAATTCCTTGTTGTTATGATGTCCAAATTACTCATTAAAAACCCTGCAGCTGATCCCACATGCTGCAGCAAGAGTACTGACAGGATTTAGCAAGAGAGATCATATTTCTCCAGTTTTAGCTTCTTCACTGGCTTCCTATTAAATCAAGAATAGAATTTAAAATTATCTTGATGACTTACAAAGCTCTACATGACCAGGCTTGATCATATCTTAGAGATCTTATAGAACCATATAATCCTAGCAGAGCACTTCGCTCTCAGTACGCTGGTCTACTTGTGGTTCCTAGAGTTTACAGAAGTAGAATGGGAGGCAGAGCCTTCAGTTTTCAGGCTCCTCTCCTGTGGAACCAACCAGCTCCCAGTTTGTGTTGGAGAGGCAGAAACCCTCTCTGGCTTTAAGGTTAGACTCAAAACGTTCCTTCTTGATAAAGCCTATAGTTAGGGCTGGCTCAGGTAGACCTGAACCAACCCTTAGTTATGCTGTTATAGGCCGAGGCTGCTGGGCGACCTCGTTACATGCTGAACTTCTTTTCTTTCCTCCTACTCTTTAACTGACTCATACCTCACCATCTTTTTCTCTCCCATAGTTTCTTCTTATTATCTGTTGTCTCCATTCAGTTCCCTCGCTCGCATAGTTTCTCTTCTTTCTTTTGCAGATGTCCCGCCATGGAGCTGCATGTCTCAGCCCTGCGCTTGTTGTCTCCACCAACAGTTCTTCTCTTCTATCTCTACGCTGTCCTTTTCTCTCTCTGCTCTCCTCTCACCCCAACCGGTCCAGGCAGATGCTCCGCCCACCTCTGAGCCTGGTTCTGTCTGAGGTTTCTTCCTGTTAAAAGGGAGTTTTTCCTTCCCTCTGTTGGAGTTTTTTTTTCCCCTCCTAGTTTATGTGTAAATTGTTGTATTGTTGGGTTTCTCTGTATAATATTGTAAAGTCTTGCTATAAGGACTTTAATGTGTTAAGTGCCATGAAATAACCGTGTTGTGACTTGGCGCTATATAAATGAAATTTAATTTAATTGAATTAATCACCGCTGCAGTCCTACAGCCAAAGTCTGTGAATACAGAGAGTGAATGCTGTTTTATGACATAATGAGAAACTCAAATTTGAAGCAGGATCAACATCAAACTGGTTTACAGCTTTGATCCCCTCCTGCCTCCCTCTAACATGTCTTTGCTCTGGTATCAGTTTCAGATTCTTGTAAGTATCTTAAAGTTGTCCTGCATGAACTACATTCCTCTCACCTTGTCTGGCTTTGGTGTCCCGACTGAATTTAAAAGGATGATGTAATAACCATCCACCAACAGAGGGTGCGTGACCGCCTGTCTGCCAGTCCAGGCAAACAAACTCAAATTCAATTTTACAATTAAAAGATTATTCATTTATTACAACCATGTGCAGTATATTTTTAACCTTGAAATGTAATACACTTCAAGCAATCATGGTGCAGCAGTGTTAGTACAGTTCATTCACCAACAATAAAAACCCATTTGTCCACACGTGCTCCTGTACGACTGATAGTCAGCTTTAACATTACAGCTGCAGGAAAATGTATTTAATTACTATTATTTATATATTTAAAGTTATAGTACAATGATTATCAGTTCATTACAATAATACAGCTGCAAACAAATATTGAAAATGGTCATATAACTAATCAAATAAATGATATAGTTAATACTTGCAATTTGAATAGGTTGGTTTGAAATGCATTTATGCTTTTTCCAATGAGTAAAAGATTTAAATCTCAATCTATATTCATGTTAGGTGAAAAATTGCATCCCATTTAATTCAAAACGTACTAATCCAAACAACTTGCCTAAAAAAACCATTTCCAGCAGGTGAGAAGTGATTGCCCAAACTGGTCTTCTTAGTCATTAAAATATGGATATGGAGTGATTTTGAAAGCAAATCAAATTTCTCAAATAATTTATCATTCAATGCAAAAAATAAATAAAACTGCAAATAAAACTGGAAGTTGATTGCAGCCACCACTGGCAGTGATTGACACACAATCTCAGCTTCTTTCTGAGAGAAGGAAAATGTAGTGGAAAAGATTAAAGCTCAACGAAGTGTGACAGAGTTTTCTTTCCACACAGGTGGAAAAAAAACAACAACAATGTGACTGACGTATTGACACACTTGGTACAGTTATAAAATCATCAACCAACTCTAGTCTGTGATTATACCACAAGGAGCTGGCTCATGCTTGTTTAATTTGCCCTCTACAGTACTGGTGCATGTGTCTCAGCCCACAGTGCTTTTCCTTTGTACAGCAACTCAGGCACTGCGTGGCCCAAAAAACGGATTCTTCATGCAGCCTAATACAAAAAGTAACAAACTGAAAGCTTGGTCCACATGAGCAACTAGTCAGAAAAAAACGGCATCTTATCAGAATATAACTATCAGCAAAAGTATTAAGTAATCATTATGTCTGGCAGAGGTTTCACTAACACTCCTCACATCAGCGAAACATTGATTAAATTCATCCTGTGCATGGGAGACTCTTCGGACAAGACGAAATTCAACCTGACCTGTCCAATGCACAGTCCTCTAAAACGTTGCCAAACCCTGACTTACGACAGGATTAAACACTCCACAACAGCCTCCTCTCTGCTCCTAATTCAACTTCCAATAAAGATGATCCAGTTAATGCATATACAGATATAAAAAAAAACAGGTGTATTTAGAGTTGCCTCCAAGAGAGTAAAATAGAGATGCAAAAACATGAACTGAAACAACAAGTGTGCAGCATTTCAGTCCAAAATATTTAACCCTCTACTGTGAACGGAGTCAAAAAGGAGCCTCCAATGTCAAACACAAGAGACAGCATGGGTGTCAGATGAGGCAAATTGTATCAGCAAGGGAAGGAGGAGGCAAGAAGGGTGGGGAGGAGATGAGGATGTGTGCTTTTACCTGGCGGCACACTGTAGAAGGAGGCATTGGGGGCGTTGGGGTCAGGCCGGGGTGAGGCCTTGCTCAGCTCCCTGGGGATAAGTCTGTAAGGAGAGCCTGACTGACCAGAGAAGGCCTCCTGGTCCACAGCCAGCATCATGTCATAGGGCATGTAGGAAAAGGGCTTACCTGCAGTACACAGGCATAGGGACAAAGGAAAGATAACCACTATTAACAAAAAAAACCAATGCTGGTGAGCATTGAGCTGACCCAGAATGGATGGACCTGAACAACTAACACCACCACCAGGACAAACACCCGCTAAAACCAACACAATACATATCTTGGTGTCAAAGCTCAGCAGCTTCCTGACAGCTGCTTTACTCTTCACAGCACTCAGGCTGAGAGGTGCTAAAAGCTTTGCAAAAATCAAGCCATAATGCATTCTGCCTAGCGACTGTGCAGCTCTGCCCTCTGAAGCTTAGTGGCTGAACTACGCCTGACTGCCCAGGAGCAGCGAGTGTCCTCCTCTGACACGCTCAAGTCACACAGCTTCAAAAAACAAACAAACACCAAAGTCCCCTTTCAGGGCATCAACACAGACTTCAGCTCATGAGTCTGCAACCAAATGTAAAACATTTTCAATGTAAAACTTTTTTCTCTTGGCTCAAGCCAACATTACGACAGATCAGCCTCAAACATTTCCTTTTCTGAAACTGCACCAAAATGAATGGGTCCTGAAAATGCGATGGCTATAAATAGTCCACAGCGACACGGAACAAGGCTGACGGAGCGGTGAGCGGGAACAAGGAGATGTGCGCATTGAAAGAGGAGAGCTGTTGTTCTCTTACCGTCTCGGTCCAGGATGGTGGGGCTGCAGGTGTTGAACGGGGGTCTGCGGTCCAGGTCTCCCATGTCCTGCCTCTGCTTCTCTTCCTGGTGCGCAGACTCATGCACCGCTTTGATCTGGTGTTGCAACATGGCAAAACCGCTGATAGGCACACCGCCGGGGCCAAAAGGACCAGGCACCTGGAAAATAAAGGAGGGAAGAAGGTCCAGATGAGTTGGGATGACAGATATAAACTAAGTCAAACACAGACCAATTTGTCTGGGCACTAAAGCACTGCACAGAAACCACTGATCAAATTTCAAATAAGAAATGCAATAAGAAATGCATTGGAACTTATGTGTTTGGAAGATAAAAGATTAGATGCTTTAATTTGTAACTCTATAAAGGATATAGTTATAATACAGACACAAATGAACTGTTGGTACATACATACTACTTAGAAATTAGAGGATTAATTTCTGTAAGTCTAAGAATGAAGGCCTATAGTGTTTACTATTATTATCACTGCTCTTAATGACTGATGTTTGCTTTCAACCCGCTGCTTTCCTCCGTGCCAGTCAAAATGGGTCAACCGGAGGGGTGACTAACCATGGGAGGGATGGCTGCCGCCCGCTGCTGCAGCTGCTGGATGTTGAGTTGGGCTTGCTTGGGTGAGGACACCAGCACTGAGCTTGGAGGGTTGAGCAATGAAGGCTTCTCCATGGAGAATATCCTGCAGAGTGGGACAGAATGTATAAGTCACACAGTAATAACACAAACATGGTACTGTTCCTGTTAAATGCAATTATGTAGTATGAAACATGAGGGCGTGAATACAGCGACTGTGAAAATTCACCTCTGTCGTTCAGGCTCTGCTTCCACATCCTCGTCAGCACTGCAGGTGGCGCTGGAGTCATTATCAGAGTGGAGCTCCCTCTGCCTGTCCCCGTGGTCTCCCTTTTCTCCTTTCTCTTTGAGCTCCGGCTCCATCTTGACCTGAACCTCTCCTATCTTCATGTCCACATCCTGAGGTTCAGTTTTAGGATGCACCAAGCCTGCGAAGGTAACCACCCGGGTTTTTTCCTCCTGACATCCAGCCTCACTCTCTGGGCTTTTCTCTTGTTTGACGCGGAGCTCCCCATATGGCGGCTCTGGGGCCTTTCCGTTGCTGGCCTGTTCTTTGTCCTGGTCGGAGCACTGAGCATCTCCTGCACTGCTGTCTGCCCTCTTGGAGTCCCCAGACTTTGAGGAGTCAGCCTGAGAGGGGGAAGGGGCACTCTCCGTGTCGGAGCTGTTGTCTCCGCCTGAGGAAGCATCAGAACAGGAATTAATGCACATCAAACGATGCATTAAATTGACTGAAACTAACAAGACTTTTAAGTATATTTAGGACAACATACGAGGCAATTCTAATAATGAAAAAAAAAAAAAAAAAAAATCACCTGTCATGACGTAAATCTAAACAGCAGTGAATACTGGGTGATTTATTGTGTAGGACAAACCAAGAGTGTCAATAAATGAATAGTGAATTAATAAATAACCCAAGAAGCCACTAAAACTATTAACATAGGCACCATCATGCAGGCTGCAAGTAATAATCTCAAAAAGATGCATATTGCTGCATCAATATCAACAGCAGATAGTGTGAAAGTCTGAACAGAGAATCTACAGCAGCAACCTGCAAGTTAAACTAACAGCTGCTCATCACATCCAAAACTATTGGCGAGACTTTAAATTGACATTTAACTGATGATGAGGTGTGTTACCTCCACACATTTCATAACTACCCATCTGGAATGGACTCAGTCACACTTTACTCAAGCACACATGTACTTGCCATTTTCTCCTCTTCCATATTTGGTTTATTTAATTATCTTCATTTATACCACTAATGTTTGTCTAGGCTATGTCCAAGATCTCAAAGATACAATTGCAACCTTTAATGATAAAAACGAATCATCTGTTGCTTTAACACCTCAGTTTAGGCATCTCAAACACAAACTGTGCAGATATACAGCATGTCAAACACAACAGAGAGGAAACAGAATATTTTTTGTGATAAAGAAATTAATGCATATCTGAAAAATCAAACCTCTTTGAAATAAGAAAAACAGCCTGCCCCTATTGGTGTCCGTATTGTCTAAGGCTGCAGTTGTTGCCATGGTGATGGTAGGCCAGATGGTATGTCTATGCAAAAACAATTTGCAGATGCATAAAATGTATCAAACTAAAATTCGAGAAGCTGCTTTACTAAACAGACAAATGGCAAAAGAGTCCACTTCATTGCCTAATATGTAACTGTATAATATGTATAATGCGAGCTCTGCAGGATGTAATTCACCAGGGCCTCCAGAGCAGTGTGGGTTTCCATGAGATGAAGAGAAAGTCAAATAAACACGACACAAAACCTTGTGACCTCCTGATGTCGCTACTGCTATCTTATGAACTGAAGGTTGTTTAAATTATACATAAATCTCCTGAGCCTGACCACTTTCCAGCAAAAAGCACATGTAAAACACGGTGCTTTAAAAAAAAAGGCATTACTCATGATAATTTATATTTCTACACGCAGCATGGTATTTTTTTTCATAGTGGGCTCGCCTCACTGTGTAACAAAGATAAGAGCTTCTGGAGAGGACGGAGGCGGGCAGACGTGCAGGGTTGCTGGATCAAATAAGTGGACCAGCACTTTTTGTTCAAAGAGCAGGACTTTCTACAGTCTTCAAAGGCTCAAACTGTTATGCAACAGGCGCCCACGGCCTGATTTAGTTCATATCTTTTATCTCTTCCTCTACCCCTAGCCTTTTATTATTTGATACTCCCTCCCCTCCTGACTAGTCAGTTGAGAGCAAGCACATTGCCATCAACTCAAATGAAATTCTTACATATCAAAGGGCAGCTGGGATCAGGCTTTCCGGGTTTGCACTGCATTCTTTCTCTCCCTACCCTCTTTACTTAACATGTGTTCAGGCATGAAGCTTCAACAATAGGACACAAATTGGACGCACAAACCTATGAGACAAACGTGCGGCCTTTACCCAAGTTGCTCTCGTACTCTTACCTCAGATAAACAGGAAGGAAAGTGGAAAAACAGCGTGCTTGGGAATGTGTGTCGGACAATGAGTGCATGCTTCCTATCATCCATCTCTCTGACCTTCACTGTCATCTGCGTTGTCCTCATCATCATCAGGTGATGCTGTGGCTAGACCATCACCTTGAGACCTATCAGCACGAGCCCTCCGTGTATCCTGGGAAACAGACGGACAGAAATGATCATCTTGTACTCGTGCATTGTAGTTACAACAGTTCAATGGCAGACAAACAGAAGCCTCTTAGCAAATAGCTTACCTGCTTATGCTGCTGGAGCAGGTTGTCCAAGTTGTGACGTCTCTTGTAATTGAAATAGAAGTTCTTGCACTGCGCCTCGCTTTTGGTGCCCACCATTTTGGCGATGGCTGTCCAGTTTCTGCCATGCTCAACCAGCCCTGGTGTGGAGGAACAGAGACAATTCATCTTTAAAGGTGTAACCTTAATACTTGTCAGAAGACAAATAAAAAAGGCTGAAATCATTTGTCATGTATAATAATAAGAGCTAATGCTATATAGGACTGATCAAAATCATGTTATACATTGTATTTGATAGGCTTCAGCTGCAGGTATCAAAAGCCAAGCTCCCAAAGCCTGATTTGAGACAAGTGCCCTTACACTTCTGACATTTCCAACTATTGCTTCAAGCTGTTTTAGGGTCGCAGCTATGGTTCAAGAATTAATTATTAATGGGCTCTCTTTACAAAAAAAAACCCAGGCTGTTCCAGTTGTTATGACTAATGAAGGAAAACCTGTGGTATTATTGCAGAATTACACTCCATTCATGAGATCCCTGTTGCTATGGTTCGCTGTTGGTCTTCCCCGTCCTGATTAACACTGGGCTGAGGACACAATCAGCCTCAATAGTCTCAAACTTTTAACCTCCTCTGGCACGCTGGCAGTGAATTGGACGACTGCCATTTACCTTTGACATTAGAGCGTCTCTTCTCTAAATCCTGCAACCCGGGTGACCTCGCCTCCCTCCCAGCCCCCGCTGAGATGAGGGATTCTGGCAGCTAAACACAAAACCCCATTACGGTTCCAGTTAAATGAAGGAATGAGGCCTTGGGGCTGTTCGAGTGACTCGTCGGGAGTTAAAGTTACTTGAACTTTGAAAAATGTCAGCCAGGATGGTCTTGTGCATTTTGTGATATATAGTAAACTGACTCTATCAGCTCTCCATGGAGCCTCATTTGTTTTCACCACTAGGACAACTTCATCTCGCAGCCATTAAAACATACTGTATATAAACTGATGTCTCTCGCACATACTGATCACTGTCCCACTGTTTCATATCAAAGCTGAGCACTGCACCAACACATTCAACCGGACATATTTATCATTGTTACCTAATGTCTTCGGATGAATTTGCACTCTGTGGCTCAACCATCTCGACAGTTATCACATGACAAACTATGATATGGTGCCACGTGACGAGAAATACTCAAGCGAACAGAACTTCTTCAACCCTGTCAACTCTGACAAGACGAAAACTTTACAGATATTGCAGAAAATATCAGTATTATTCGTATTATCATGTCAACAGTCAACCCAAAAATATAACACAAATATTTATCAATGTCCTTGATAGGCCTTGACATTCTTGGCACAGTAGACGCTTGGCATGACAAATACTTTATGATTGCTGTAAATATTATGAGGGAGAAGTAATAGCAAATAACACAACAGCCTTTCGGTAAAAAGTTTCTTTGTAAAATGTATAATTTTGAGTCTAGTTAGAGGGGTGTTGATTAATTTCTGATGTAACTTTGAGGTAACCACTTGTGGTGCGAAGTGTTATATGCACATTGTAAAGCGTCCTAGTTATGCAAACATCATCTGAAGCAGTAAAATCTCCAACTTCACTGACTAATTACAAAAATAACAGTGACCAGCAATCTTGAAAATACACATGTATTAAACTGTGATACGCGAGTTCAATATGACAAGATTCTGTTTGGTAGCGTTGACTGTGAATCTGTGAATGTTCTGTTTGGTGACATGTTGACCGGTTACATTTCTGATTGGCTTTAAGTAGTTTTTTTTTTAAAGACCGAACCAGAAAAAAACATCATTCCTCCACAGGGAGAACTTCTGATTTGACCACCAGGTCTGCATTAACACCAGGGCTTCTGGAGATCAACAAGTTATAACTTATGACTGTGCTTGCATGACCAACCATGTGCAGCACCATGAAAGTGATTTATGAATCTGGCTCATCACATGGCTGGCCTCTTTAAATTACACTAATCCACAGACATATGTATCATACAGGACTGAATGCTTGAGGACACAGCAGTAACATGTAGTTTTGTAAAGCCAGAGAAAATGGACCTGACTGAGAGTCTTAATTAATGGCTCTTAGTACTCTGGGAACTCTACAGAAGAGCCTACACCAACAAAGCCAAGCAAAAAGGGGACGAGGGGGAACACTTGAATGGCATATGACCGACTAGAGTGCAGTGGTGCAGCCTGAGTTCGAGCACAGAATACAATAAATATTTTGAAGAATTTACAAGACCAAAGTAACTTTCAGGAATCTGAGAAAGTGAAAGTGAATAATACATGGTGATCTTAGGAGGGGAGATGTAACTGCCACGCTCTGATGCTTCTTGGATGGCCTTAATAGATCACTTCTGAGAAGCCAGCAGAGCAGTGCAGCTAAAAGGAAAAAAAAGTCTTCATGGTCTCTGGCAGCTTTCAGCAGAACACCAGAATAAGATTCTTGTGTAAATGCACATGCACATTCATTCCTGTGTGCATGGAAGCAACAAGCAGGGCGAAGGATATCTGATAATCAGACTCCAAACAGCAGGGAAAAAAAAGGGAGGAAGAAAATGAGACCAAGAAACGCAGAGGAAGCTCAGCCATGCTGAGAAAGAGAGGAAGGACAGAGAGATCCAGCAAGAGAGAGAAATTAATCAAAACACTACCTTTTTTGGCAACCTCCATCTCCTCCTCGGTCCAGCGAGAAGTTTCTCCTGCTTCACCAACACCAGCTAATCACAAAGAAAAGAGACACAGCCCCATCAGCACTGACAGAAAGACCAGGAGAGAAAATGAGAGAAAGTGAAGGAGGGAGGGAGACACAGAGAGAGAGCGAGAGAGAGAGAGAGAGAGAGAGAGAGAGAGAGAGAGAGAGAGAGAGAGAGAGAGAGAGAGAGAGAGAGTCCTTTCTTCAGCCTCCTTCTCATGGCCTCTAATCTAATAATCTGTTTACATTCAGGGGCTGCAGAGACCAGCTCCCTCACTTACACTCTTGCTCTAGCTCACTCTCACCCTCACCCCTCCCCCCAACTCTCTTTCTCTCTCTTTCCCCACAGCCCAGAGCAAGCCCTCCTCCTCTCTAATCCACGAGGGGAGGGCCTTGGTCAGCTGATGCAGTGCCAGACAGTGGAGGAGTTGAGAGCCATGCCTCCCTCTTTGGGAAATGGCCTTGGATGGAGACAAATAGACAGATAGAACAGCCAGCCCGAAACCCTCCCACCCCTTTCTGCTGTGTGTGAGACACACACACACACACACACACACACACACACACACACACACACACACACACACACACACACACACACACACACACACACACACACACACACACACACACACACACACACACACACACACACACACACACACACATCCCTCCTCCTTGTCTCTTGGCTACACAGTTCAACACCCCCCCCCCCCCCTGAACAAAATTCACAGAAGTGTGGAGTGGGTCAAATGAACTGTAGCCCACTCTCCTCCATGGCATCCAATGAGACTGTGTAAACATTCGGACTAATATAGCTGCAGAGGTACCCTTGACATTAAGAGGACGTCTGCCCCGCCCCCACCCAACTTTAAGATGAAGAGATCAATTCCCATATTTTAGATTGCTCCTACCAAAGTTCCCTAGACACACAGTCTGCTACATTTAGTTAAACAAATGTCTACTGGACCTGACTTCCTTCTCTTGTGGCAAAGTGCCATTACCCCATGATGACAGGTTCGGCTCCTCTAAAGCGGTCATTAATCTTTGAGATATAAAAACAGGAAGCGTGTCAGTCTCCAGTGTTGCTTAATGACCTAATGACATAAACATACACCCTCCCCCATAACTTCAAACTAGATCAAACCCCCACCTTTGGGCCCCACTGAATGAGCAGCTTCTTCAACTTTCCTGGCACCTTTCAAACGAGGTAAAACTATCTCTCTCTGACAGATAGCTACCCTTTAGCTCCTAGCCAACATACTTCTAAGAAGCACCATAGCTGAAGGGGTTACAACAGGGCACACAAACAGTCCTACACAAAATCCACAATGTAGTCACTGAGGGAGATTACATTGACACAGTCCTACGTTACCCATGACATGTCCAGACTGCAGATGGTTTATTAATCACATTATAGGGTAAACTTTGAATAACCCAGACTGCTGAGAGAAGCCGACTTCCACCGGCTGCGGTGGGAACAGGTGGCTAAGAAACACAGAACAGTTACAAAACAGTGAATTAACCACACAAAAGGCTTAACAGGCAGGCACCTGGATACCTGAAAACCCAAGTGGACACTGTAGCAGTGACACACTTCATAAAGGGTGGGAGAGGAGCCGAGTACCATGACAACAGCTCCACCAGAGCAGCCCATTACTGTGGTGATGGACGAACTGCAAACAGCTTCCAGAGTGGAAAGCAGTTCTACCTGGCAACAAGTGCCTGAGCCAAATGGCCACTTTCAGCTACAAACAGCTTATTCAGCATGTTAAGAGAGCGAAAGCCAGCAGAGCTTTATTGTGAAATGTACCTAAACCTTTTTTCAGTTGCGTTTGCCAAGAGAGGAAAACAAAATATATTTTTGTCTCCTCATACAGGTTGATGGGTGCTTTTTTGGAGCACTGGGTCAATTCACATCTAAATGACTGGAAATTGAAATTTTGCATGTGCTAAAGGTATATAAACTGTATATATACACTGTGGCAGCACAGTGGTGCAGTGGTTAGCATTGTCACCTCACAGCAAAAAGGTTCCGGGTTCAAATCGGTCCTGGGCCTTTCTGTGCAGAGTTTGCATGTTCTCCCTGTGCTTGCCTGGGTTCTCTCCAGGTGCTCTGGCTTCCTCCCAACATCCAAAAAACATGCACCTCAGGTTAATTGGTGGTTCTAGAAATTGCTCTGAGGTGTGAATGGTCTTTGTTTCCGTCAGTCTCTCTGTGGACCTGGGAGGGAGGCTATAGCTCAGTCAGTAGAGTGGGTTGCACACCAATCAGAAGGTTGGTGGCTCAATCCCCAGCTCCTCCTGCCCACATGCCCAAGCATCCCTGAGCAAGACACTGAACCCTAAAATTGCTCCCGATGGTGTACCATCGGTATGTTGTAAGTCACTTTGGATAAAAGTGTCAGCTTAATGTAATATAAACTGAGTGTTGACTCTCAAATAAATAAGTATTATTTAATAAAAACAAAAAAATGACATGCCATCTGCTAAAGCAACTTGGATGAGCTTTACTCTCATGCTTTAATGCTGAGGAATCACCAATCTGATGCACTTTTGCTTATATTACTATTGTGATCAAAATATTGTCTGATTGAATTTCCTTCCTCTGATTCTGAGTCAGTAAGTGGCTTCCTGTCTTGGAAAAACACAAAACAATTTCAACAACCCCCAGAGAGCATATTCAGAGGAGTCACCTTTACTAGCATCCATGGAGGCTACTGGAGTCTGAGGTTTTGCAGGCTCCTTCATGGCCTTCTGCCCTGAGTCCGGTTTTGAGAGCTGTGGAGGATCTGGTAAGGCAGGCTCGGGGGCAGTGGGAGGGGCTTCCTCTGCTGCCACAGATGCAGCCTCATTGGCCATGGAGCGTGTGGTGATCCTTCCCTTACGGCGGCCCTGGCTGTTGGCAGTCTTCCTGCCACGCGGCGTGTTTTGCTCCTTTCCGTCCTCGTCCTCCCCACCGTCGCACTTGTCTTTGTCCTTGCCAATGTCCCTGTGGTTTTGGACAGGGAAACACAGCTTTTAGCTGGTGGTACAGCAAATATCTATTCCCTTTTGACTCAGCAATAACAGGCTCTTCTGGTGATTTGTTCTTTTCCTCCCTGACTAAACTGGACAGACATTTTAGGAGGTTAGCGAGTCGTTTGTCTGACCCTGCTATACCCCTTCTTCCAAAGTCTTCTGTGATGCATTAACATCCATCTCTCCCTCAAAGTTCTCCCAGAAATCCTCATGATGTCCAATGATAATTTTTATGAGACAATATAACGATCCAAAAACAGAAATGGCCTTCTGTTCGTCACAGGATTGCAATGGACAACTCAATAAAGACAAATTGACTCTTACGGCATGATAAAAGACACCTCTCTGTGACGTCTTCACTCCTCCTGTGTTCATTCTTTTGTTCCTATTTGGCATCAACAGATTAAATCCAGGAAGGAGTGCTTCATTACCAGAACGAGCTACAGCCATTGCCTCTTGTTTACAAAAGGAAATAATTTTGTTGATATATACAACTGTAGCAGTGCAGAGTCATTGAATGTTAAATAGGGTTGGGCAGTGTCGACCAAATTAGCTTCTGACGATGTCTACAACGAACCATCACAATGACATCATGTCTATTTCAGTGACCACGGTGATCTTGATGCCAGAGTCCAATCGCCAGTGACCACGTCAAAGGTGAGTTGTTTACAATTTATCTTTCAAAAAACAGCATATAGTAACATATACAATTAACTGAAAGGCCTGAAATATTATGTAATACGTCTAACTAAGACATCCTTTCTATGACGTGAATGGATCAAACACTGAGACCCACCAGAAGGGAGCTGTACCTGCAGGGCTGACGGACTAGAGTGACACCAGGACAAACAACAATTCTTAACTCACCTAGAATCCTCCTTTTCATCTTTCTCTTCCTCGTCCTTCTTTTCCTCGTCCTCTTTTTTCTCTGACTTCTCAGATTTTTCCTCTTCGTTCTTCTCGTCTGCCTTTTCTTCTTGTGAGGGACGTGTTATTTGCTGAGGACAAAACACACAGGGAAAAGATTCGGTTGTTTTACCTTGAAACATTAAGAAAAAGCTCAATGTGGAGATTAGTTACAGTGACTTCTGTTTGCTAAAAGTTCATATAAATAAATTTAAAAAAGGCAGGGACTTATTAATTCTTAAAAAACCCTCTCTGTGATACATTTAAAAGGTGATTCAAACAATCCCCACAACCAAAAGCGCCATATCCGACTTTATCTTCTTCTGTCAGAATATGCCACTCACATGTCAAAGACTTACGGCCTTTACAACCCTCCTACTGATAGTTACTCAATTCCTGGTTCCTGCATCCTATCAAACAAGCTCTCCTCTAATGCTACAGCAGTGCTTTCATTGGCCCTATAAGCATTTAAGAGGAGCATTTAAAAAATGTACAAATGAATACTTAAAATGTTCTATTTTAAAGTAGCCAGATTAAATCATAGCCTGGTATTACCAGACCATAATATGTGGGTCTGGCCGTGCTCTTTTGGGTATTTTTTCCAGATGTTGCATCCTGATTGGGTGTAGACCTCAGGTTAATTTACCTATTACAGCAGCGTTTAACCAATCGGCAAAGACCACCATATGACGTGTGTTGTACGCCAAAACTGACCAAGCTGAGAATCTCCTTCAGTGTGAGTCAGTTGCAGACTCTAAAATTTTAGTATTCTTGCTACAATTTCATTTCCTTGATATTTGCCAACATTGCTACAACTCACCGCTTTATCCAGCTCTGCCACCACCGCCATTGTTGGAACTACATTTAGAAACAAACGCTTGACTTCAGCGTCATCGGACCGGTCACTGATTGGTCCGTCTTTCAGAGCGGCTGAGCGAACCTTCCAGAATATAATCAGAAAAACGACTGAAGCTGAAAATCAGGCGGGTGGCAGAAATATATGCTGCTGTTCAGTCATCAGACGTACTGCTTTCATCTGCAAAATTTCCTTAAAATGATCGATGCAATAAAAATGAACAGCTCTAAGTACACAGGGCTCTAGATGTGATGCTATGCTTTACTTTAAATATCCTCACTGTGCAGCAGAAACTAACTACATTACAAAAACGGTTTTCTCATGTGTTTCTCTTACTTGCAAAATGAAGATATCTGGAGTGTGGCTGCTTCTCTTTTTTGTCTCAGTAAACTTCTCAAAGAGGGAAAAGGGATTGACATTGACTGTCATTATCAACTTTATAACAAACTACAACAAGTAAAAAGATGGAAAGTTTAAGAAGAAAAACAGATGATCCTAGTAACTGATAAAAGGCAAGAGTTGATTTCACACTATGACTTCCTGCATAAGAAAAGTAAAAACGTCATTTGTACGTGAATATTACAGACGGCCACAACATAGCGACTAAAGACAGAGCAACCGTCTTCATCATCAGTGGTGGCGCGGCACACGACAGACTGCTCGGTCCTGCCTGCTCCATGAAAGCTCTGTGCTGGAACAAGTCTGGCTCTGCCAAGCCAAACATCCCATGCTGGTACTGGATGGGGCCAAGGAATGTGCTTCACTCCATGGTAAAGGCAAAAGATATGGACTGAGGAAAAGAGAAAGAAGACAGGGGTACGACTGGGGGGGGAAAAAAAACAAAAAAAAAACAGGGCTGTGGCCGTCTGTCTATGTTACACCAATATGGCTCTGCGCACAAGGAGTCTGGCTGCCTCATCTAGCGAAGTCTTCAGTGTCTCTGACTTGCAGAATGAGTGGCTGCCTGAGCCAGCCCAAACAAGAGACAGCCAATAATCAGAGGGATTTTGCAGTGGAACAGAGCTACATGACAACTAAAGTCAAGCCTACAGTATCGGAAAGAAAATTGCGTGTGATGCTAAACTCAAGTTTGCCAGATATACTCTATTGGACTGATCAGTTTTCAGTTTTTCATGTTTGATGCAGATATGGGGTCATGCAAAAATCTCTGAATAAGATAGAACTGTCTATCTACAGTGTTTCAAAAGTGCAGTAGCCCATATTTAGGCTGCTAAAACAGCATCGAAACATCCACATAACAATATTTTGGATATGGTATGCTGGTATCCAGTATTATATATATATATATATATATATATATATATATATATTATATATATATATATATATATATATATATATATATATATATATATATATATATATATATATATATATATATATATATATATATATATATATTATATATATCCAGTATATTCTGATGATGCAGCTGCACTGTTGAATTCTTTGAAAAAAGCTCTGCACATCCAGAGCTGAGGTTGCAAATGGATGGATGCAGAGAGGACTACGTCACTTGGGCTGGGACTTAAACTGTTGACTCATTTCCTGCCTGAGTGAAAAGCATGCTTTTGGCACTCTGCATTTTTGTTTTATTTTTCAGAAGAGACCTGCGTGATTCTGCAGAGTTATTCTCCCCATACATGTCCTTCAGGGAGATGCTGTTCTGGTTGGGTCAGGGCGCGCTCGTATTTGCTTTGGAGGTGGCCAGAGAGCCGTGGCATTCCTGCCTCTTCTCCCACACGGCGTAAAGAGTCTCTACACAGATGTTCTACAAATGTCAATGACGCCCTATGGTTCTGTGGTTCTTCAGTGTTTTAAAATGAAGCTCTTTCCTGACCTGTCTTGAATATTTTAAGAGTTTTAATTTCTCCCCTCTTTTGCTGATTCACGAGTCCTGTTTGATTTAGGAAATGACAGAGCCACAAGTCAATCTTCCCTTTCCTACCACAGAACTTAGGCCACCAGAGGAATCTCTCACTCTTGCTCCAAGCATTTCCACTGCAGCAATAGGAAATTAAAAAAATGCCTCAATTATTACAATGCATCACCTCTATCCTTGCAATACTTTAGTTTTTGACATCATACAATGGCACATTTACTTGAAACATTCTGACAAAAGAATCCTATAAAGAAGGAAAATAGAAAAAATTGGACATTACCTCAAACCATCGCAGTTTCTATAAAAATGCAACACACAGCTGAAGCAAACACTTATTCCTGCATGATAAAGGTGGAATAACCTACTGTCAACCAATGACTGAAAAATAAAAATAAGCTACAAAAAATATCAAGCAGTGGCCACGGTTGCCATGGTTACTGGGAGCTCTGCATGGGAGAACTAACGAAATGAACTTGGAAGGCTTAAAAAAAAACTTTTGAGAAAGAGGCTCTCAAAGGACTTTTTGTCATTATAAAGTATCAAAAAACACAGACGTGGAAAGAGTTTGCAAAGATATTTGCTCACTTTGTTTATGTATGATGCTACACATACAGATCATAATATAAAACCTTTGTGTTGCCATTAAATGATTTCTGTCAGCTCTCTTTAAGAATCTTTACTTTACTCAACAGAGGAGATAAATAAATCATCTGTGGTAAAACTGGTCTACATGTATGATGTCTGTTTTGGAGCGCAGCAACTCGGAGGATTTAGAAACAGAAACAAAGTGACACTTCCAAAACTATTCTTTTTCTTTTACGAAGCCCTGCAAGGTGAATTAAATCAATGTAAAAGTTACTGTTTCAAGATAAAACGTGGCAGATGGCAGAGCACCTCATGTCTGATGTAGATAAATATGAAACATCACCAAGATGTTTAAAAAAGGAAACTGCAGCTGGTCTTAGTTGGACCACCATAAAAAGAAAAAACACCTATATGTTGAAAATGTTCCTTTACTGCAGAAAACCTGTTGTCAGGGCAACATGAGTATGAAGAACCTCAGACATGACCAGGGAGTCCAGTCGTAAATTCTACTTTCATGACCGATGAGGTGGTTGCAGACACAGCGGGGGTGTAGCATGTGTAGGCTTTCACAAGAGCATAAACTCCAAGTGTCAAACTGATGGCTATTGTTGTCTTGTCCATGTGTTCACAAGCCAAGTCAAAGTATTCATTTAGATCAGCGGTCCAGTCATTTAGGTTCATCTGACATGGGGGACATCCAGTATACCACAATGTCGGAGGCACATTTGCTCAATAAATGTTGCGTATAACACCTATTACAATCTGCACTATAGAATATGACATTAAAGCTAATTCCTACAGTTTGCCATTTTAAAATAGAGAAAAATACCCACAGTATTAACACATGTGCATGACCACACAGCCTTGGCTAGAGTCTTAAATTAAAAACCATGCATGCACATGTCGCAAAAAAAAAAAAAAAAACACCTTAAAATAGCCGAGCTTGACTGCCTTCAAGACTCAAGTAAATATGGAGGCTGAGAAACAAACTGACAGAGGAACAGAAAATATGACAGACTAAAACGAGAAGAAACAGAACGAGAAACAAACTGAATGAGCGTTGTGTCGACCAAAAATGTTTAAAAAAAACTCTGCTTTTAAAGTTAGTGACATACCTGCAAGCTCATTTGCTAGTCATAAAAACCCCTTTCCTCTGCTGTGAGCCACAGCTTACTGGTGTTGCAAATGTGAATTTACCCTCCAGGACTTCCATAGCGGCGGTAACGGTAGCAGTAGAGGGGCAGGACAGCACCATAGCAGAGCTCCTTAGAAGGGCTGCCGGGCCACGGAACCGCCGCACATATTCCGGGAAAGCGTGTCATCAGGCCGCTTAAGCCGCCCAAAGAATTGTCCATCTCACATGCACGCACTAATCTATGCAGGGTCACTCAAGGTAATCCCTGCCGAGCACTCCTCTTTGATTGGCACTCACAGCAGCACAGTGAGTTTTTTGGGCCTGTCAGATGGCTGGGCTGTACCAACTCAGCTGTTGCCGAGAGGGGTGTATTTCTATTTCTCTCACTCTCTCAGAAGAACAGAAGAAAGAGGAAATGGAAAACGGACAAAAAAAAAAGAAAAAGAAAACAGCACACAGTCAGCGGATAAGCTGCCAGCGCTGACTCGCTGAGTTTTTTTTTTTCACTCAGTTTCACTCACTCGGCCTACATTCCACTGCTCTTGCTCTTGCTGTTGCTCACTCTGTCCTTTTCCTTCCCACTCTAATGACTCACTCTGCTCACTCGAACTGCAGTTGTTCAGGCACAACAGAAGCTTGGAAACCCACTACATCCTGATGTGCATTACTCCAAATGTCAAAAAAAATAAAACACCCATAACATTCTCAACAATCACAAAATGATTTGGAAAAGGAACTGGAGCCACATAAACAACAGCACTGAGTCTCAAGACGATGACAGAGAGCATCTTACAACACTTTTCACCTTGAAAGTGACAACCAATGGAAAACGTATGTTTTCATGCAACTAAATTACCATCTGTCACATTAAACTTTAAGTGAAACTAGAACTTCTGCCTCGCGGTTGTATGCCACTGCCAACCAGTCAAGTTGCAGTTTGTATTCAGATTCATAATACATGTAGCGAAGACGTTGAAGGGAATATTTTTAGGGATATATACGAATCAATTTTGACCTGACTTTGTTCAGCTTTGCTGTTCTTCTGCTGTATGTCCACTGTGTTAGTGTGTAAATTCATTGACAGAAAAAAACAAGCCGAATCAAATTCCTTGTCAGCTAATAAAGCTGATTCTGATAGAACATAAAAGTTGCGGCCATGACATGCTTCAAAAATGGATGTTACTGCAAAGAAGCTACCAATTCTGAATCGTGGATGGTTTACACACATTTTCAACCTGACAGCACAGAACATCTATAAAATCAGCACAGTTTAAAGTTGTCCACCAATGATTAGTGTCACCAATTTTGACTGAAGTAATGTGGTCACAATCTCCTCAACATACTGCCTCTGGCCACAATTGTTGCCGACGTGGAGACATTAAAACAGTGCAGTTAGAGCAACTTTTAGGGGTTTGAAATGTGAATGTCAAAAACAATCTGATATGTGGTTTCAATATCTAAAGTTATTTGTGTATGAAAGGAGTATTTGAGGGCAAAAAAAACTCTGATCATCTGAGAATAAGTAGCTGATAAGACAATTTCAAAGAAAGGACACTTATGTGACCTCTTCAAAACAAAGACCACATTGTGCTGCTAACATAAAGCAACATGGAAGCTGCATCAATTGACAATAACGACAAAATCCACTTGTTTGACATTATACTGCTGATGTACGACCCTTCGTAACAAATGACAGTGTACAAGTACACAGAGATGACAAAAGTTTCCTAAGATTCATGTTTAAGAGCTCAGAAGCTGCAAATACAGACGGACATATTCCTGCACTTACTTGACATTCTACGTCACAGAAAAAGAAAAGTTCTCTCAACCGGTGGCAGCTTCATATGTGAAAGGTGCAGAAGTCAAAAGGCCAACTATAGGTGTATTACCCATGAAGAAACTGAACCAATCACGTAGTAAAGTAAGAAAAAAACTTCAAAACTACAAAAAAAGTTGTAATCATGAACTCACCTCTGCCTGTGTAAAAAAACGGTCTACAACCAACTTGTGTTGCACGGTAATGTACATAATGAGAGAGACAGAACAACCTGGACATGAACTGTGGCATCAGTGAAGGAGGGGGGGGGGCTTAATAAGGAGAAAGAAAATCCAATAGAACGATTCAAATCAACATTAATGACAACAATTATATACAGACCTAAACAACAATGTGTACAACAACATATCGGTGCAGCCAACAAAGATCACATTCAGGGTACGACAGTGATTTCTTACTGAAGCTTCATAAGGAGGAGAATGCTCCAGTTTGTCTCCATGTTTCATGTCAAATGAAATAATACTGGTGCCCATCTCAATAGAGGCTTTGTAACCCTGTGACACTCATTAAATACCAGTAAACAAAATTGTTGGGTAGAATTTTTTTTTTTTTAAAGCAGATCAAATGTTGCTATTTCCATCCCAAAGTCAGTTTATCAGGTTCAGTTCTACATTGAGGGACTTTGATTCAACGGCCGTCAGAACTTAAACTTCACTATTTACTGGAAGCAACAGTGTCGGCTTTCCTCATCCAGAGTGTCCAAACTTCAAACTACTTATATGATGTAATGCTCAGTTTTACTCATATTTATCTGTAATGGGTAAAGTATACATATTGCATCTTCTACAGATATTTCTCATATGTCTTTGATACTTTCATACTGTTGTACCACAATAACCACATTTTTACTGCAGAAACACTCCAGAAAAGGTGGGGTGAGCTCACACTGACTCATCAATAGTAAAGTATATGTACAACTATAGAATAGTAGCCTGTATAGTAGAGGCCTGTGGTGTCACCCATCTGTAATTTCGAGAGCAGACATACATCTGTCTCACCCAAAATGTACCACCAGTCTGATGAGACATGAAACCGGTCAGACATACCCAGTGATACAAACGCAGCACGTAAAACAAGCACAGCAAACTGGCGGAGTGCTTTCAACTGCCAGTCATCCAAGTGTTAGCTGAAGGTATCCGTACTATTGTTACTCTATGACGTTTGGTCACATCCAAGATGTCAGGCATGCAGTTCAAGTATTTCTCATCTTGAACCGAATCAATACTTTTCCATCTTTAATGCTTTCACGCTGTTTTATTAGTGTTTGATTGAGTCAAATCCATCATCCTGTAAACCACACGAGTAACAAATCTTCAACATATATTTAATAGTCTTTGGTTTACCTGGTTCCTTCCTCTCCGTCTTCCATAGTTTCGCCTCACCAGCGTCTTGTAGTTGTGGTTCTTTTTGGTTAAGTAGTAGTAAAGGACACAGTCAGCAACACACTGAAACAAATTATGAACAAATAAGACACAATAGATCAGATTATACAGTTGTAAAAGGTTCTTATAACAAATCCTTAAATAAGTACAGCTGAATGCCCAATTTCAATCTGTTAGACTAAATAAAAAATTATCAACTAGAAAAAAAGTGATCATATATCATAATGTACAACCCAATAGCTGTGAAACCCTGCTATTTATTGCATAAATGGGGATGAGATGTGACAATACAAGCTGCAGTTTACCTTTCTCTCTAGATAGGAGGCAATCAGGCCAAAGTTCTTGGGGTGCTGGACAAACCTGCAAAGACAATCCAGACGTTTTTCATGTGCAAAATAACAATAAATATCGCCGGCCCTGAAAGGTCCATTAACCACGTCTACACTACAGGACGGACTGTGACCCAGACGTCTCTGTGCTACTCACTTCTCCTTAAAGATCTCCTTTTCATGCTCGGTCCAAACATTCATGAACTGCCGGGCTTTGTACACCTTCATTGAGTCTTCCATCAGGCCGTTCATGTTGATGAACTTCACTCGCCTCTGCTCCGAGTCGAACATCATGGGAGGGATGACTGACAGCTGTCTCATCTGTTTCTCGTTGTTCTGTGGAGACAATGACAGGAAAAGTGGTCACTAGTAGTCCGATAGAGAGCAGTCTCATCTTACTGCTTCAAGAAATCTATTCTGAGCACTTGTGCATCATATAGATGATATATATCAAAGATGATGTAATGAAAGAAACTCTCTCCTAAAAAAACACAACCTGTTACAGGTTGATTTGGGCTGTTGTCCGTCAGCTATGTAGTGTCATATTTACACTGTAACAGGATTTTTCCACTTCAGCTGTACTAAACCACGATGACATGCATTTCCACAGCAGGGGATAGCAGCGCTGCTTTGTTCTGCCAGGTAGCAGTCCTCGGTGCCAAAACCGGGCCGGAGAAGAGAAACAATCTGTATGTTTAAAGTCTCTTTGTGTGTTAAGCTCTCAGGACTTTGAATCTCTGTGGTTTGGAGTTTGTGCATTTAAAAATCAGCCTTATTTAACTGCTTTTTGATCTCTGCATACATATCAAAGCTGTGTAAAGTTCCTCTTGATGCACATTTAGCCTTTCCTGCTGTTCCTGCTTCACACTAAAAGCTTTCCACTGTCTAACCAACAGAATGCTAGCAAGTTAGCAGAGCTTCATTAGCCATTCAGCTAAACTACTTTACCTTTCTGTGCAGTGTCGTGGAAAAAAACACTCAGAGATCGACTGATCACAGCTGTTTACAGCAGAGCTCGGCACAACTGAACCCCCCCCCGCAGTGGAAAAACCCGACAATAGATTTAAAATGGACTCCAGTTAGTACCAACCTCCTGCTCAGAGAGGCCGTCTATGATTTCAGAAATCTCATGCTCGCTTCTTGCAATTGTTGCAGAAAGACCCGTTCCTCTTTGTCCAACCCTGTGGAAAACAGAGACATAATGAAATTACACAAATTATAATATCACACATTTATATTAAACACTGCATTAAATTTGGAAGCTGCACAAAGATGATATCAGCTTTTACCATATTGTGACAGTTGCTGATAGTTCTGACAAAAAACAGTCAAATAGTTGAGAAGAGAACAGGAGGCAGGCAGGTTAATACATACAATCTTTATACCCATTCTTAATGAATAAAACAGTCTCTCTGGAAATGTATTACTTGCTTTCACCTGCACAGTCTCGCAGTCTGCATGAACAGCGCTGGATATCTTACTTGAATACTTCAATGAAAGCACAAAGCGTCAGCGCCAGCAGCAGACAGACGCTGGGCCCTGACCCTGTCTCCCAGAGAGCCACTGTCTCTGCTCAAAGTAGGCCATCACACACCACCTAGTGTCCTCCATTTAGGTGATAGCTGAACAGACATCTTAAAAATGGAGACAACATTAACATCGTGGTGGGGCGGCATTTCTTGTCAACGTTTTTAATGCATTACGAGGATGAAAACAATTTTACTGTAGTGCCTCCATCTTTGATCCCTGTCAACATACAGTAGATTCTTCACTGTTTTAAACAACATGCGTTCCCTTCAGTCCTGTGATGACACAATCCAAGTGCTACAAAACAAAGGCCACTGCTATTGAAAATACATGCAAACTGCTCAAATTTATATTTTCTGCTTTTGATGCTGAAAATCTTACGTGAACGACCAATAATCAGAGAGATTACCAATTTCTTTTGTGTTGATCAGCTAACTGTCTAAGCTTTAATGCAGACTCATAAAAAGCGAGTATTTTAGCTTATATTCCACTTGAAGCTTCAATTTCATAATCAGCTCTGGTAAAGTGAGTTTAAATCTCAGTTAGCATTAAACAAACAGTTCTGAGGGTTTAAAGTAACATAACAAACACATATTCAACCCAACTGTTCAGTGCAGGATGTTTGGTGCAGTGAGACTTCCTCGGCTTTAACGAATCAGCAGGGTTCGCCTTCAAAGATGTGCGAGCTTTATTGCTTTTGTATAATGTGTTAACGCACACTACGTATTCTAATCAGCCTCCCAGAACTGCTAACTTCTCTGCTGACACTGTACGAGTCCATCAACCAGCCGTCATGTGGAGCTCACACTGAATGGAAGTATATTCAAATAAAGGTTATTAAACAAGATGGCCGTGTCCTCAGTGTTGATAACAAGAGAAATGGAGCATTACTGACATCCGTGTTATTTATTCTTCTTGACAACATGAGTCCCTTTACTGTTACAGTCAAAATTATGGCTAATGTTATTTTATGCATTTCTTGTTTTTTTCTGCTGTATCAAAAAGATACCAAACCGTGACAACTGAACTGAGGAACGTTCTGAACTGTGTATGTTTTGTACTAATTCTAAAAGTAAAAATATATGCTTGATAATTTGATTAAACCAGACATGTTCATACAGATGGCTGCCTAAAAAAGTAAATCAAACTTCAGAAGTGCATTTAATATATACTGTATGTGCCTGTGTGAGTTAATGAATGAATGAATTATGATAATTTCGTAAAATTTTAAACATTTCTAACTATTATTTTAGTAATATTTTGAGCAACAATTCCAAACAAAGTAAAATTGAGCAGTTTGAATTAAGGTAAAATAAAATAAAAAGCAAATTCTTCAATAATGACATTTATATAAACTAATTTTAGTTGAGCTCTAGTCTGTATGTTCATTGCTTTAAACCGGTGTGAACCAATAATACCAAATCATAGACTGTACAACAACTAAAGTATGAGGAGTGATCAAATACTTCAGAGACTGCAGCATTGACTAGGGATGTTACGAGAACCAGTACTTTAGTACAGTCAGAACCAAAATGCTGAAACGCAAGGGTTCTCGTCTCCTATTGTACTGAAAGTAAAGACAGGATGGGAGAAAGCAGGTTGAGCAAACCCTTTGCTGCACCTTGTTTAAGTCAGGATTTCCTCCTCTCAAAAGAAACAAAACGTTGGGTTATTTACAGCCATTCTGCTCGGTCACTCTTTCTCCTCTGTTTGTCTTCTCTGCTCTCTGCGTGCTGCTGGAAGGGCGCGGAGCTTAGCCGCCAGACACACACGGAGCAAAGGAGACACCAGGTGATGTGAGCAAGTCGACAACAACTTAACAACTTGAAATAAAAGTGCAACAAAAACCCTAAATGAACATAAAATGGAGAAGAAAAAAAAAAAAAAATCGACCCATAACTGAAAACTGGGCCAAAATATCTGAATCTGTCGACTGCGGCGAGGAACCAATCAGGAGCTCTGCTGCTGATCATGGATGGTCTTCCTGGCCAGACAACTAGCAGCTCTACGGCTGAGACATCTACAAGCACCCTCCATCTTTCAAAACAACAAATTCAAGTGTAAACACACTTATTTGATTGGTTTATCGATTGGAGTATCGTGGATTTTAGGTGTTGGTACCGACTACCAAAACCTTGGCATCATGTCAACCCTACCTGTTACAACCAAACACCGTCCCTGATTTAAAGCTGGCCAACATCGCCTTCAAACTATTCCCTATGTGCAGCGATACACTAGTCCCAACACTCCTGCCTCTGTAAGTGTGTCAAACTCTATCTGCGATTCCCTCTGGATCTATTCCACAGTGTCAAAACAGCAACCCTACAGCTTGAACTTCATTTTGGGGAACAAAAAGAAGCAGCAGAGAACCAAATCCAATGATTGTGTTGTTTTGGGCGAGAAACGTTTTGACGCGTGTCATGTTGGAGAATCCAACTGCCACTGCGCCACATTTCAGGTTGTTTGCGGCGAATGATTTCCCTTCAGACGCCTCGTGGAACGCAAATGGCTCTCCAAACACCTCGCCCGGCTCAGTGCTTCATTGCTGTAGGCTTGTGATTTCCCGAGTTTGACACAAAATTTTATGTATGCTCTCTGCTTAAGCTTCAGATCCATGTTGAAATCGCAGAAGTGCACATGTCAGCGCTCACAAAAACGTGTGTAACACAGGTGCTGAATATTTACTCACGAAGGGTATTTCTTTCCCCCTGCTCCATGCGCATCACTGTGCTCCGCTCTGTTCGTCAGCAACAGAAACAGTCTGAGAACTTTTTGATCGCACCTCGTGAGTCAACGTTTTGACGGCTCACTGGTAAAGACTGTTACCTCTGGAAACGCTCCTGCTGCTCTCTCTGTTTGCGGATCTCAGGGAATTGCCTTTCATAGTACTCCCGTGTTCTGCTCTCCTTGGCTTTGCGTCTGGGGTTGTTCTCCATCCGCTCCACCTTCTTCTCCCACGCCTCCATTAGCTGGTCATAGCGCTGGCAGATCTTCTGCTCCTGTGGACACAGCATGAAAACCGTATCCGTAGTGGGCATCAATCACTGCAGGCTTACAAAGACCTTCGTACCAACATGGTGAGAAAAAAGATCCACAAGAAATATAGCTGCAGATATCATGAGGGTTATGATGTTGATATTTTAAAATCCCCAGTCAGCTACAAATCTACAATAAAACCACAGACTGTGATGGATTAAAATGATATTACCTTCTGTTGCTATACTGTTACTTAAAAGAAACTTAAAAAGTACAGCTGATCCCACGAGCAACACTTACCTGCAAGTTCCTGATTAATGTATGGAGCTCAGGTTGTTGGAGGTATAGTAATTATAATATGTTGCTACATCTCTGAAGAGATCAGGCAAAACAAATGCAAATAATGAAAAATGGACCATGACCATGACATCTGTCTGAAGAGAAAAGTTGAGTGAATACGTGCTGTAGAGGAACTGGTGTTTGTTGTGACCTTTGACATTGCTTCATTCTGTGTCTTAATCCACCGCACACTTTGTTCCAATGCAACTACTCTGTTTACAAATAGCTTTAAAAAGCTCACTGTAATTATGTTCCAGAGGATATTTTATAACCAGCACAAACAGGTACTCTTTTTTACAAATTGAAATAATTTCTCAAAAACAACCTTAAAATGTTGAGTGAAGATATGGAAAGACTGTTAAGAGCACAATACGGCCTCATTTCCACTCTCTGCAGCAAGGTACAAACAATTGGCCTTCCTCTTGGCGTGAGGCCAGGTGAACTGGACCATTGTTCAGAATCCAAAAGGTCTGTCTGACTCTGACAGCAAACAGCCAGAGAAAGCCATTGCAATACAAAGAGATTCCAAGAATTTCAACATGGGGTGATTCTGAAATATTTAAATAAATGGTAGCTGATAAGAAAGGTGGTCTGGAGAGCGATGTCTCAGATCTGTTCTTTGATGTGAAATTATTTATTATTGTACTATAAATAAGGGCAGTTATTGGCTTACACAATACATCTGAACAAATGGGAAAAACCAAGGCATTTCCTGTTCTGTAAATACATCAGCACATTATTTTATTAGCCTGCGAAGCTCGAGGGATGCTGATGTTTGTCGGTCTGAAATTTGTGCAAAATATCTGAAAATCTATTGGATAGATTTTCTTTTGTTGACATTCAAAGTCTCAACAACTTAACTTTCGCTACCAAATCTAAATTTTAATTGGACCAAATTCAATCAACAATCCCATCATCCTCCGCTGTACTTTGTTTTTGCTGCTAATTAGTAAATGTTAGCATGTCAACATGTCAAACTAAAATGACCCTGGCAAACCTACAACTTGCTGAACAGCAGTATGTTGGCATTTTGCTCAAAGCACCCCTGTGACAAAATACAGCCTGACACCTAGCACCTAGACTATTATTGGCAATTGTAATTTTTTTTAATTTTTTGTATCATCATTAAATCCCCCAAAAATCTATTCGTTTATGCAACTTGTCCTCGTCTTGTCCTAAAAGAACATTTTCCTCTTTTTTTTTTCTGGCGCCTGATATTAACATATTACTACCACCAGTAGGTGGCATTAATTCACCTAAAAGCTGTTTGTCAACTACCATTAAACAACAAAAGAAGAAGAGCATGTTACTACTTGGCTCTGGTAAAACATGGAGGTGTAAGATCAGATGTCACTGAGGGGGGGCCCTTCCTAAACAGTACATGCACAGAGACCTTGTAATTACAAAAGTTTATTATCAAAAGAAAATGCCAAAATCAGCATTTACATGCTCAGTAAGTGCCAGTATTTGACTGTGTCCAATAATATGGACATTCATAAATGTGTAGTATTATCCTCTCAGTGTGCAACAGTCAGCAATGCAATGTCTTGTGTGCCTTTTGCAATAAAATAAAATTGTCAAAACCAGAAAAATGTGCCACATATCAAGAATGTGTCAATATTCTGTAGCTTTGGGTAAACAAGGAAGATACCATGTATAGAAGCTTTAACAGTCTCATAATATTTCCCCCAGTCAGCTGAGGTCATCTGAGCACAAACAGTCAGGTGTGATATGGTTGTCACACTGAACATGGGAATGGGAGGCTCTGATAATGTTGTGTCCATAACATTGGCATGAATGCCTACAACATGCATCTTGCTTTCCCAACAGCAGGGACACTCACCCTTTGTTTACGTGCATGGTTCCTCCTCTTAAAAAACAGAATCAGCTTCTTCCTCATGACTTGGTTTCTGGAAGAGAGAATTCAAGATGTGACAAAATTCACAAGCAACATTACTGTGGAAATTACCAGAAAGCACACAAAATTGTTTAATGCATTTAAAGTAATGCCCTACTAGGAACCTTTTATTTGAGCAGAGATGTTGGCAAGAGTGAAGGAGTCCCTTTAGCAAGTACAACACTACCTTTGAAAATAATAAAAATCTTTGAGACATCGAGCTTCATTTTCATTTCAACACCCTGCCATGAGCAGCATTGTTTATTTGCACTGTGACAGGTACAAAATACTGGGAACTCTTCTGTTTACACATGATGGTGGCTGAGGGGGGAGAATAGTGAGAGCACTGACCCTGAGAGTGTGGCCTGTACAGCAGATTCACACAGAAGTGGTCTCTGTCCCAATAAAAGGCTGAGCCAGACGGACTGCTATCATGGTACACACTGATAAGGGTTTTTTGTCCGAGACAACATGGCCTTCAACCCCCCCAAACACAACCTACAACCTACTTTAAACACACCTAATGCAGACATATTCTTTCACTTCCTTTCTCAATCACTCTCCTGGGTGTCAGTGGGGCAACTCAATCAGGTGACTGAGCAATCAGATTAGACAGAATTATGAGCTGGGTTTATCATACCGAGGTCACAATTACCTCCAACACTTTCCTCAGCTGAAATCGCTCTTATTGTTATCGTAATGTAAGCATCGAGCCGATATTCATTCTACAAATCCATGGAAGAAAATATAGATACTTACGTCTTGATGTTGTCATGGTACACCTTTGTATCTGATGGCTGATTGTACAGGGGCTAAAAAAAGACCAGACCAGGAACATGTATTGCATTAATCATGAGGCACATATAACAATTATTTCCTCCTCAAAGCTTATGCAAGTAAAACAAAGAAACATAAAATATTACTAAATATTAAATCACATACCAGCTCAACCTTGGGACCGAGACCTTCCAGTATTTTATGGGCCTCTTCAGCCTTTTTCTGGAAAGAAAGAAAGAATTGTCGACTTAACAAAACAACGTCAAACGTCAACATCATCATCTGAAGTCCGGGTGGGCCGACGTGGCCCTAAATTAATATCACAATATTTCAGGGTAGTTCTGTGTCAACGATATTGTTGATGATATCATAAAATACTGAACAATATCTTCTTATTTTTAAGAACATAAATTGCACCAAAATAAGTGTCATAAGTGTCAGCATAAATGTAACATATTGCCTTTAAATAATAAATAGAGAATAACAGGTTGTAGGTCTGATCCTTCGTAACCAAACCGTTTCCATGCGACTAACGTCGCTCCCATTTTTTTGAACTAACTCCTCCACCATGAAGCTGCTTTCAGCCATGCATGTTGTGGTTGTGTGTAAGTTAAGCACATAAAGTACATCGTTATGAGTGACCATTAAGATGTGTAACGATATGAGGTCATTACAACCACATTTTGCAATATTGCCATTATCACAATATAAATATTTTTTATCATATCAATATTATCGTGAATGATATGGCACACCCCAAATCTGGTGATCAATATTAAATCTGGGTTAATATCAATCTTAAAATGTGATGCTTTATATTTATGAAACATTTTTATTACCACAGCATAAAAGGAAAACTTTGGTCAAAGTATCTAGCAATGGTCTTCATTAAAATGACCATTTTTAAAGTTAAATTTGCTGGTGAACTTACTGAATGAGGGTGTAAACTGTTACATAAAAACATTTAGAAAACCTATGACTCAATATAAATTTGGATAATAACCTCAAGACCTGGATACAGACAAATGTGTATAATGAGTGTTTGTTTGATCATTTTGGTTGCAAATTCAAATTGCTCTTTAATTATTAGCTACAGCCATTCATAAATTCAAAAAGCAAGCGGCTACACCGCCTGGAAGGAGCAATAAATAATACAATTAATTAAAAAAAAAAATAAACTTGGCAACAGTTATCCTGGCTGTCATCTCTTTCAAGATCATCAGGATCATGTTGACTCTTTGTTTTCACATTTCACAAGCGGCCATGTACTGACTGAGACAAACAACCACAGCTGCCAGAATAAAAGCTATTCACACAGCTGGAGCAGTTTTACAGCCTGAGGGGTTAATGGTTGACTGAGAAGGAAGGCGTGGCTCAGTGCTCTTCTACCACAACACTGTCTGACAGACATGAACTGCAATGACCTCCGAGTGCACGCCCTCACTAACGGCCCTGTTGTGCAGCAGAAATAAAGTTGATGAGGCCCACCTCTGCACATCAGTTCACTGTTATCAATTAATTTTAAAAACGTTCAACAAAACAAATGATGAAATATGTGACAAACAGATACTGCAGTGAAAACAAGGCTACTTTCTCCCACTACTGCCTTCAAAACATCAATAATGCAAAAAACGCAAGACATTTCAACAGAAGATGCACTTGAAACATTGCTATGCCAAATGCCGTTTTTAGACCAGCGTGGGGGAAACTTGCACAAAGAATCAGCAGCAGCAGGAAACATTCAGTTTGCATCAGCAGTAACGCAGCTCTGAAATGGCTGAAAGCGATTAGTGAGCAGTGAAATATTTGAAAGTAGGAGCAGGCACGTGGGAGTGAAACTAAACTTCAGACCAATCACTAAACAAAAGGAATGACGGGAGACTGTCAGTGGTTGCTTGTAGTTGCCATGGTTATTCCCTGTTAGAAGTGTTCTCGGCTTGGTGTGGCACAATTTAATATAGTGTATAAGTTTAGATTACCATTTCTTTTTGACTATACAGCAGGTGTAGGTGCTATAAATACTGTTCACGAAGAAATGTACACAGCCCGTATTCAGCAACTGTGCACTTTGGACGAGCCGTTTTGACTTCCATGCGTTTGTGATCTCACAAATTTGAAAAAAAATTCCCTTGGGGATTAATAAAGTAACTACCTTACCTAACCTAACCTAACCTAGCCTAACCTAACCAAACTCACACTCGTGTCAGATGACTGATTGTGGGCCGTACTGCGTAAAACATTGCCTGTCCAGTGTTTTATCTCAAATAAAACATTGTGCGGTAAATTCATTGTGGAGTTAGCAAGCTACAAGACCAAGACAAAATGTGGTTGGTCTGGTTGAGGGTCAGTGAAATCAAAGCACCTTAAAGACACAGACACAAATCAGCCTGTTCCCGAAAGAGCTGCAGAGAACAGCTGCAAAACTATACTGAGGTTTTTGGTACTTAAAACCAAAATAATATCCTCTTATGGATATCAAGATATCGGAAAAGTGTCAAATATGGGATCTTTAAACAAGTAAACCTGGGTCGTTTTTCCACCTTGAAGATTCACAGAGATTATTCAAAAAATAGCTGCAATTATTAAGAACACAAACAAAATAACCACAGGAGAGGAACTGACGCTTGTTGTTGGTGTTTGAAGCAGACAACTAACCCGGTTTTCATCGTAGATGATCTGGACTATGCTGCGATGCTTGTGCTCCACTGGGGGAGGGGTCACTGGCTTTTCTGGCTCCACTGGCTTTGCTGCTTCCTCCTCGAGTTGTTGCTAAGAGATAAAATCAGCACATGAAATTTTCAACAATGGTACGCAAGAAAAGACACAGGAAAAATACAGGGTTCCTCATTTCTTCTATACATGATCCAACTAGGTATCATCCCAAACAAATGGTGGGAAACACAGATCCATCTGCACTGTGTTGCTCTGATCTTCTGATATCTGAGGCCCAAGCAGGTATTATCAGATTATTCCCAACATGCTTGTTCAAGTATAACAAATTTTTTTTTAAACAGAAATGAAGGTGGGGGCCATGCTGATGATGACACTAAGCGAGTCTGGTGAGTGTACGGTAGGTCAATGTTTACAATTTAAAGGTTAAGTAAACTACCAGGTTAAAGGGACGAGATTAGGAGTTCCTGAAATACTTCAAATAAACAATGAAATCCCTGAAAATCTTGGGAAAACGCAGACGAAAAAACGGAAAGGTATTCTCTCCCAGCAAAGATCAGTCTACATTCCTGTCTAATGAGACTGAAAAAAAGATAGCAGGAGAAAGACTGCTTAACACAAAGTTAAAAACAAGCCAATCCTGATAGAAAGGTGCACTGATGGAAAAAAGTAACACAACTGATTAAGAAAAGACATTAAGATGAGGATGGACAAAATGCTTTAACAGAACTATGGCTTGACAAGTTTGTAGCGACCTACCTACCTACAAACTTGTTTGTAGCGACCTACCTACCTACAAACTTGTCAAGCTATAGTTCTGTTAAAGCATTTTATGGCCCAGATGAGTTGCTCTTACCTGAACTGTATCAACAAATTATTAAACCTGTTTACATAATCTGATTTTTCAATCCTAGTTTCCATGTTTCATTTGTAGCTGGATTGTACTCTCACTATAAACAATTCAAATAACATCAGACACCAGAGAAAATTCATGTGAGAAGACCCAAAGACAATGTGAGTGTAAACACAATTTTCAAATACAGTCACTGACAAACCTGAACTTTTAAAATGGTATTATTACTTAAACCCAGCACATATATCAGCCAGCTGTTTCTATCAGCCGATATCACAGATATATGTGTTGGCGTATATGTAGGCCGATATGAAAACTTCTTTTACAGAACATAATGCATAAAAAGACGCTTGGATGCTATTTGTGTGTTGTCGTTTTTTATGGTTATTTATAATGATTAATTTGTCAAAAGTGTTTGAGAACCACATTTAAGGGATTTTTGCTAAATTAAATATGTATTTATATATTCTGTATATGCAGTGTCTATATAACATCCATTGTGTCTGAAGTATGTTCAGAGATAAAACGTCTTGCTGGGGAACCAACCTGCTTTTTCTTCAGCTTGAAAATCTGCTGCTCCACTTTAGCAATCTCTCTGTCTACACGGTCCATACTCTGGATCAACTCCTCCTTGGACAGTTTGGAGGGAGAAGCATCCTGCTCTTCCCCGAGGTGTAGTGTATGTCCTCCTGGGGACTCCACTTTGACAGTGAACTGAGACTCCTGCAAAAAGACAAGGTTCGTTTAGCTTGTAAAATCTATGACACAAAATCTGTACAAACAGAATAATTATGATGAGGTCCCACATTATATTATTCCAACTTCAAAGCAGCCAGCGAGCTGATTTTGATGCGAGTCCTGTATCTGTATTTATGCTGAGTATCAAACTCCCAATACTTTATGGCACCCATTTGGTTGAATCAAAAAATGCTTTGTCATTCGGTACCAAATCTTAATGCCTAGGCCACACCCACGCTAACATGTTTTCTTTTTTAAATGCTTAACTTGTGCTATGTTTACACAGGAGTAAATCTCATCAGCGTCAGTAGGACACAGCGTTTCCCGCACACGCATTCTACTTGGTTCGGTTTCAGCTTTAATAAATACTCGAACGCCTTATTTCACTCTATTCAAACTCATCTTTGGCCACATACTTGACTGCGTTGTGTGTGCTGCAGTAACTGGGGTCTAGAGACACCTCTGTGCACAGCTGGCTAGCTAGGCATCAACTGATAGCATGTGAGGCGTATAGGTAACATTGGCAATCAAAGTGTCGAGCAAAAGCTTGCATGTGAGACGTTTAGGGGACATCAGTATATCGTAGCTGCAGAAAATACCTGGGTTAGAGTTTTCCTCTAAACTTCATGTAAACTAAAGCTCTGTAACATCAAGTGCAATGTAAATTTATTTTATTCAAAACTGGGTTTTATGAAATTGGTATCAAAAAAAGAATCATTCAGCAACTAGTATTGATGCCAATGTACCTTTTTGTCCACTTCATTTATATCAGTGAGGATCGCATAAATAAGCACCTTTCAGGTCAAAAGGACCACATAGTACTTTCTCCAAGATAACAGATGAAACAGCAGCTCTCTAAAACAGCCATGAATGCATTAGTTTTAATTAGTTGTATTAGTAGAGTGTGGATACAGTATGAGCTAAAAGAGTAGGACCTTCTTGGTTTACAAAAGTGGTTGAGAATAACCAGGGCCCACCTTCTTGACCTCCACAGTGGCTCTTAGGCTGTCCTGTAGAGTATGGGGCATGGGGAGAACCATGCCCCCTGCAGAGGCAGGAGTGCGGCTGATATGGGACTCAGCAACGGTCTCCATGCGAGGGCGTTTGACCTCCAAGGACTCATGGTCAGCCTGGGATGAAACCGAGTGAAACTGCTGTTCGTAACCATGGCGTCTCTCTGGAGGCCTGAAGAACAGAAGTAAACAGGAAGCTTATAAACGTCTCTGAAACTGCATTTCGTTGTTAATATGAAAGACATATCCAGGCAGAAGGCCTGGTATTTGAAAAGAAGCCTTGCCTTTCAGTTCCAGGGTGGAATTCAGACAGTAGAGACGGTCTTCTGCGACCCTGTGGATCCTGCATGTGAGTCCGATAGTCTGGGACGGTGAAATCCTGAAGGAGAGAGGAAGGAAAAACACCACAAACGACTTCATAAAGCAATCGCCATCATCATCAGCCATCATAAATTCCTGCAATGCTACAACCATGACAAAGCACCTCACAGATGCAGCAACCACATCATGCTCACAGAGGCAAAGTCCTGCCTACGGGGGCAACACATCCATCTGACGTAAAAGATATACTGAACCTCACTTTTAATCAATACAGTCTACACTCGCTTGTTCATTCACACAGAACTGAGACCTGAAACAGAGCTTTTGGTGTCAAGGTTGACTGAGATGCATCTCGCTGGCCGAGGGGTTCGAGGCTCAGCTGTTTAATTTCAACTTCCTAAGTTTGAGTCCAGATGGGGACCTTTGTTGTCTGTCTGTCCCTGTCCCTGTCGCTCTCTCTCTCTCGCCCCACCCACCTCATTTCCTGTGAGCTCTGTGATGTACTAAATCTAATAAAGGGAAAGTTCTTATATGAACTCAATAGGCATTTTTACCGCTCAACAAATATGTGTACATACGTCTTTTTATTGTAAAACATGTGAGGTAAAGCACACATACACGTTATCAGCACAGCGTGACCGTCAAACAGACCTGAACACGCACATACAGTTACAGGAAACATTTCCAAATCCACGTTTTGTCCCGGAAAAAAACGAATGCTCAGAAATGTCCTGCTGACACTTCTCTGTGAAAGGAAGCTTCTAAGAAGTACTTCTAAGAAGTAAAATGGCTGACGAACATTATCCAACATTCACGACATTCAAATGAACACACAACTGTTGCTGCACAATTATGATTGAAATAAATAATATAAATATCTGTTCAGTACTGAGATCATTATGACCATAATTAAACTGTTACATTTTTAAAACAAACTTTCAGTTTTGTAAAGTAACACTAAAAATGAATGACATTAAAATAAGCAAGTCAGTCACAGAATATTGACTTTTAGGTGAAAAGCTAGTTGCCGTTAAGTTTGAGCAACTCAAGAATCCTTCAGCTGCAACAAAAATGTCAGTGAGCTCAGCAAAACTACAACTTCTTACTCATTTTCCCTAAAAAGCACAAAATGTATTACAAAGAGGTCAGCGGATGCACGTTACCTGTCCAGACTAACTGTGACCGCAGGTTTAGAGGGAACTCAAGGTCTTACTTAACAACTAACTCTGAACGTCTGCCCTCACCGCTCTGCAACACATTCATACACGTAGTACAAATAAAGTCTTAGGAATACACTTTCTACAACTTCAGTAACAATAAGCTCTTACAATGCTTTTTAAATAATAATAATTCAACATATACAGTATAAACAGAGTACCATCTCTTCCAACTGGAAGGCTGTATAATCTCATGCTTGAAACTATAACTCACGACTAATGCAGGGACGTGTGGTGATGATTGGTCGCCTCATTCTTATGATAGAACCACATTTCCCATAAACCCAAGAACTCCCTGTTGCATGGGGTTTGTTTTGATGAGGAGAGAAGGAGCTGAGTTATCTTTGTTGATAGAGTTTGTTTTGTATGGACAGGCTGCGTGCTGTATCTTCAGCAGGGCTTCTGGTGATTAGGCCGATGTTTAATGCTGCGAAATCGCAGGAATTTAGCAAAATTGCAAGCTCCTGCAAATATTGCGAGGACTGCTTGAATTTGCAATCATTATTGCAATCGGAAAATTTCCTGGAGAGGCTGAGTGAAGCTCTATGAATACCTGAATTTAAGGTCTAGACCCAACCCAACAGGGTTATAGGGGAACTACAACCAAACCTCACAGTCCTTTTCTAGGTCCACTTCGCCTCACTAGAGCCCCAAATCACAATTAACAGAGCAGTCTGTAGAATTTAGTGGCATCGAGCAGTGAGGTTGCAGATTGCAACCAACTGACCACCCGTCACCTCCCCCTCCTCCCCCAAGCATGTAACGGACTCTACCAAAGCCACAAAACGCAAAAAACACAAAACACTCTCTCTGGAGTCAGTGTTTGGTTTGTCCCTTCTGGGCTACTGTAGAAACATGGTGGTGCAACACGACGGGATCCGTAGAAGAGGACCGGCTCGCTATGTAGATATGAGGTCATGAGAACAAAACGATTCTTAGCTACAGGTAACTGAACAGTGAATATCATATTAGACATCTGTCCTCTAAATCCTACGCACTGGACCGTCGGGAGCAGAGAGGAAATATCTCTCATTTTGCATACTAGTTTGGTTCCAGCTGCCCATAAATTAAACTCTGAAAGTAACAGGAAGACAACAGTGTCCAGTAGTAGGATAATGTAAAAGAATAATAATAATAATAAAAAGTTTAACAGCATAACAAACCTTAAATTTAACCAGTCAAAGAGTTAGTTCAACCTGACTCTGAATACTTATACAAGAAAAATCAGGTATCTGGCTGCAATCGGCAGTAGGATTTAACAGACTCATAGGAAGGAGACTCCAGGAACAATTCAGCTCTAAGTAGACATACTGCAAACATAAATATTTCATTGTATTTAGTATCTGTGTATGTTATATATCACCACTAAAGATTTTAACAACCACACCAAAGCTGAAAAACGTAAATGGCTAAACAATTCTGATTCCTCATATCCACAAGTCAAACTCAATAGCAGGAAAACTCATATGTAGCCAGTTTTTACTGTAAAACAGATTGTAACCCTCAGAAAGGTGCTATACAGATAAAAGTATAAAGTGTTATTCCTATTGATCAATAGTTTTACTGAAAGAAATGTATGCATTTACATATGAACTTCCAATACCCGGCCGTAAAGTAGGGAGGCTGTAGCTCAGTCGGTAGAGTGGGTTGCACACTAATAGGAAGTTAAGTGGTTCGATCCCCGGCTCCTCCTGTCAACATGCCTAAGTGTCCTTGAGCAAGACACTGAACCCTAAGTTGCTCCCGATGACGTACCATCGGTGTTGTAAGTCGCTTTGGATAAACGTGTACAAACAAGCACGAGCGTTAGCTCAAACACAGCGATGCAGAGGGAAGCTTGTACCTGTTGGTGGCGCGTGCCGGAGAAGGTGTACTGGACAGAGTGTGGTGGGTATCGGCTCTGCTCGCTGCTGAAGCTCCCCTGGCTGGGGGGGTAGCCCGAGCTACTGGACATCCTGACTCAGCGCTCGTGGGCCGTTGCTGCTTCACGGATCAGAGAGTTTATCTAAACCATGTTTGGAGTCACAAACCACCTGCAAACAGAAATGTTCAGCCTTTAAAAGTCACATTTTAGACATTAAAATGCTTCTAGTCTCGCAAAGCCAGACGAAAGGCTGATTCTGGATAAAATGAATAGAAGTGAGATCACATTTAGGTCTCATGAGAAATATAAATGTTTAATGCACTCATTTCCCTGATACAGAGGGACATGTATCACCAAGTAAGATGGTGCCTGACGTAGGACCAGCGCATCCCCTTTGAACAACAACATTTGTAGCTTGATGCTTCATGAACCTGACACCGGACATAAAAACTATCCGCCTCAGTTTCTTGCCTTCTCTTATTAAACACAAACTTTGGCACGAGTTATTTTTCTGTGCGTTTTCTTTACGAAGCTGTAGGTCACTCGCTCTCACTGGGTTTACTTTCCTTAATGAGAAAGTTGGAGCGCTTGTTTGGATGCAGCTGTTGCATCAAAACGATGCAGCAGCTGCCATTGTCATTTAGAAAAAAAATCACATTGAGGCATGAAACAAGATTGCTTTTTTAATACAATTAAATGGAGCAGCCCTAGCTGCACCCTTTTCCACCGTGCTGTGCCAGGGCTGGAAAACATATATGACTGCACCCAAATATCAGCCTGCTACAGGGGATGAAAACATGCTGGTTAGTTTGCATTGCTTTTAACTACTCAAGTGTTTTAGCAGGCGCTAATCCCAGTATGCAGCAATGATGCCTTTATAAATTGTGTGTGTGTGTGTGTGTGTGTGTGTGTGTGTGTGTGTGTGTGTGTGTGTGTGTGTGTGTGTGTGTGTGTGTGTGTACTAAGCAGTCCTGACTTTTTACATGATCTTCATCATTTTATCAAATAATCAAAGAGGATGAGGCAGCTAATACCAAGTTACATGACGAAAATCCTCCTGCTGCCAAATCAGAGAAAATGTTGAACTGGAGACGAGCGCTCGTGTGTGGCCTATTAGGAATATAGCGTACACTCTCAATGGGCCTCACTGTGACTGTACTGATCTTATCTGAACAAGAAATTCAGCGCAGTTCATCGACTATCACCTTTCTCAAACATTTGAGTCTCTGTGTAGGTGAAGCACTGGCCTGCATCACCTCGTGTTATAATGTTAGAAGCAAATCCAAAATGAAACACGACAAAATCGTATGTCACTTCCACTTTAAGATGAGGATTTTAAAACAAAAAAAAGCAGGGATGATGTTGCAACAACTGGTAAATAAACATCAGGCGATCAGACGTTTGTTCTCAGAAGATGGATAATTCAGTTAAGTGATTTGATTGTGGATGATTTGTGATTAACCTAGATTATTATTTAGTTTTTCTACAATGTACTCCTTACATCCATATTCACAATAATTTGCATAATTTATTTTCCAAAACACAAAAATGGGATTTGAAGATCCAATTAAAGAAAATAAATACTGTAAAAAAAAAAAAGCAACCAACATGAAGGGCATCTAAAGATGTGCTCAAATCTGACACGAGCCAGAACAAAAGAAAGGTCCATTAGAGTAAAGTTAGGTTAATCAAAACATTTGGATAAATACAATGCTAGAAAACGTATATGTAAATTACAGATAATTCAGTTTAATTCTAAATTTGAAAACATTTTATAAAGGAAACGCGATAAAAAATTATGACGTATGAAAGACTAATATTGGCATCATACTGTATAATTGTACCCAAGATAAACAAATGAATCCTAGACTGGCATTTAAAGACACATTTCAGTAGTATGAAAATTAGAAAGTTTATTTTAGCTGCTCAGCATCATGTTCGACTGGATCAGTTCAGGACTGGACAAAAAAACACGGACCCCGGACAGAGCAGGGGAGCAATGCAACCGTTTATGACGAATGTATGTTCTCTAATTAAAGAAAACATACTCACTACAAGTCCCCGAGCGTCTCCACTCCAAAAAGAAAGATTTATTTGTTCTGATTGTTTAGTGTTAATACAAAACATGCTACCAAACTAGAACAGTTTCTCCATCCTACTTTAGAGCAAATGCCTCACTAGATGTTTTTTTTTTTGACTATTTTTGTCCGTCTTCACAGGGATACGTCATATGAATCTGTGCTCTGCTGCGTCTCTCCGTTTTATTCTAGGTCTGCGAGATTTACTGCATGACCACCACGCCAACATCGTATGATGCTAACTTTAGGGTTTGAAGAGCTACAACGTGCCACTATAACCAGGGCGGGAAGCTGTGATTTTATTTCTCTCTCCCCGGGCCACAGCGTTTGGTCGGTCACAGAATACGAGATCTGCTATTACAATTTCAGAAACACTAAAAAATAACAAAGTTAGGTCTGCTGTTAGATGGCACTACGTCGTACCAGTATTGAAAGCGCTGCCCATATTTTCCAAAATGTCCCTGTAAAATGAGAGAACTTTCATTGTTGCGCTAAACACAAAGACACGTCATGAATCTTGCTATTAAAATATAGAAAAGGGAAAGTCTCATTTTGAGCAGCACCTTTTGGCTTTGAGCCAAACTGAGGCATCACAAATGAGTTCAGAGAAACTTGTCAATTTATAGAAGCAGAAATCTAAGTCAAAATGTTTGAAACAACAAAGGAGAAAGTGCTGAGCGAGCACCTAGCAGCACCACAGCTGCCTTATAGTATTATATATAATATTATATATAATATTACAACCACCTTTTGTGTTTTTCTGTAACCGTCGTGTTTTTCTGAACTTGATTTATTCTGATATTATCTTCTCCAGTGTCAGTTTAGTTGATCCCCGCCCAAACAATAATCAGCCAATCGATTGACATTGATAACACTGCTGAATAAGAAAAAGGCATAATCATAAATGGGAATACTGGAATCCTTTGAGGCGGTGACCAAATATTTGGCTGACTGAAAGACAAAATTAAATTTAAAAAATGTTGCAATGTTTGTCATCTTTTCGGCGAAGTGTCGCTCCTCTACAAATCTTGTACAATTTTGCTCCAAGTATTACAAACACATTATTTGTTCCTCTGCTGCTCTGGACAGATGGAAAAAATAAAAAAAAATTAACAAAAAAAACCGGATTTACTGTGTTCAAAAATGCGTCACAGTTTGTTTCCTGTTTAGCAAGACCTAAAACCACTTAACTTATTACACTATTCAAAGTAAATGAGTGAGCAGTTTAATATAAATGTGCTTACCATCAGAAGCAACTGGCACAGCCTTGATTGGTGACCTAACTAGAAGTCGTTTCTCACAATATATAAACCAGGATTTCTTTTTTTCTTTTTTTTTTTAACAAAGCAGTTTAAGCTGCATCTCTCTCTCTCATCCCTTCAAATAAGGAGTATGAAGGCAGATTAAAGAACTGGTACGAGCTCCTGGGTGTTCCCCTTCCCTACCTCTCCTCCGTTTTCAGCAGTTTAATTGTAGTATCCGACGGGGTTTGAGGCTTTTTGAGGACGTGCAATTTCGGGATGTAAAAATAATTCAGCTTCGGTCAACTGTCGTCGTTTAACGGTGAAGTTCCCACTCACATTTTCAACGGTCGCTATGACGACCTTCACGACCTCCGACGAGACAAACGAGACAGAAATGCTGCTGCTGCTGCTGCTGCTGGTTGTTGTTGTTGTTGTTGTCTTTTAACACCACACAGTCATATAAACGCAGCTGGATTTGTAGCTTATCTTTTGGTGGTGGTGGTGGTGGGGGGGGGAAGGGACTATTTCCACAACAGAGAGCATCTCCGGAAATTGCGCCGAAACCGTGCAAACAAAATAATAAACGTCAGCTTTTAGTTGTTTGTTACTTTAACTCTCCGGTTTACGAGCACGACGTTTAAGATGTTGTTGTTGTTGTTGTCGCTAGCTAGCTAACTTAGCCTGTATTTCACCTTTGAATTCTCAACCACGTCGCCATCTTGCGAGGCAGATTTTCATCGTAGACCAGGGCGCTTAAATAGCGTGCTAATTAAACACGGCGCTGTGCTGCACATGAGCGATTTGTACTCACCGCATATTTAGAGAATATACCGATGGGAGAGAAAGGCGGCCCTGGGCAGAAATAGGTGTCAATTGTTGATTGTAAATCCGCGGGTTGTGGGCTGTGGACGACTGGGCAGACTGAAGGCTGCGCCGCATTTGTCGGTCGATGTCCTGGCAGGGTGAAATACTTTGTCCCGCGTCGGATGAATCCTCGGGGAACTGGTATTCCTCAACAAATATGTACGCACAAAGAAACTATTCGTTGTATATTTACAAATAATACGTGCTGTTGTGTTACTCTTTTGACAAACAATTTTTACAAATCAATTCAGTTTTTCTTTTTTTATATATATCTTTCAGGACAATGCGGTGCGACAAGCTAAATCTTCCCCTCAAACATGATAATGTTCCTGATGTAAGTAATTTTCACTTTTCAAAAACACAGCTTTAACTCAGTTAATGAAATTGTCTTCTACGTGTTATGGTCTTCTTTTTTAAGATACTCTAGAAAATGATCCCGCAATACAGTTATCTCTGTGTTTTCCTTATGAATTCATTTCAACTCAAGTGAAGTTACAAGCAACATTGACGCTGGATGATTAAAAAACAAAGCTATTGAGGGAATTAAATGTGAAAGCTATTGTTTTGTTATACTACTCCTTGTTGTATACCTTAAAGAATGTGTAAAAAGGGTGTAAAGTATAGATTATTTTTTTTTACACATGGAACCATCGGCTCGTTAGACTTTTGTTTTTACACGGATTGTTTACAGTAACGGTCAAAAATAATGAGTATTTACTTGGTTGTCTTCATCGTTTTATCCTATCTGGCTTTGATCAAATGCATTTACTACCGACATCGGCGAACTTTTGCGAAGTCGTTCGCACGTGTCGTGAACGTTTTATCAGGCAGAGGAACGGACGGCGCTGACGTCAGAGCTCTCGTCGTAACTGCGCATCCGGATGATGAATGTTTGTTCTTCGCGCCAACGATTATACGACTGGTTGAATTCAATGCCAGCGTTCACTTGCTGTGTTTATCTGAAGGTACGGTGACGGCACGCGTTGGTTTGCACCGATGACGAGAAGAATCGACGTTAAGTTTTGGAGACGTCGTGCGGCTCGTTGCTAACTAACGTCCGCTGGCTTCAGTCACGTGTTTTACATATGACCCGATATGTTGCATAAAGTAAAAAGACAGCTCCCACTAGTCCCCTACCACTCCTAAACGTTACATGATATTGATTTGTCAATCAGTCAGCAAAATATCACGTTTGCATTTCCTTTAACAGTCTCACGTTTGAGGATTATTGCATTGAATTTCAGGGCTAAATAACATGCCGACATGCTGATTGTGTGCTGGAGACAAAGTGGGTTTAACTTGAAAAGTGTTGTTGCTATCTTATGACTCTTTTTTGGTGTTTTTATTTTATTTTAAAGACCAAACAGCTAATCGATTAATTGATCCAATAATCTGATTAACGGATAATGAGAATAATCCATGTTTACGTGATGTTCACGTAATAAACTGAGAGAATCAGACATCAGAAATGTCTTTGCTGGTATTTTACATGTACTGTTTGAGTGTCTTGCACTAAATCACTCTGTACTGTCAACTATTGTAGGAGTTTACAAAGCCAACATTTGTTTTTCCAGTGGAGTGTGGAAGTATTTCATAAATACCAAGAGTTGTTGAAAGAATGTTAAAAGATCAGCTAAAGAAACTGTTTAGCATGTTTCAAATGACACCCAGATGTAATCTACTGACAAATAATTTGTCCTCTAAATATTATACAGGAAACTACTACAAACATGGAGCTCAGCGTAAACAAGAACTTCTCGACAGCTGTGCCGTGTTGGGGATCCCTGCCTCCAGAATCACCATAATAGACCATGCGTAAGCAGCCGTCTGCACCAAACACGTAACACACAAATTACAGCATTTCCCTTGTTTGCCTTTAATGATTTGTCGGCCCGTAAGAACTTGTGCTGCTGAGGACTCAAATTTGTTCCCGTTGCTCTCTTGAGTTTTAGCTGAAGCTTTAAAAAAAAATCTTCAAACAAAATACACATTTGCTGCCTCAGGTCAAGTGTCAGGTCTCTCAGCATGTGTTCCTGTTGAAGGCCATCAGTCCCCTCCCCTCCACCCACTGTCTATCAGAACAAATAGAGAGTTGACCACAATTCCCACCCACCCATTCAATCTACAACAGATCCAATCCAGCCTGGCCTGATGTATTACCTCTGCATCAGAAATGAGGAGGCCTCATAGGCAGTGATTGGTCGTCCCTGTGGGACACAAAGCCCCCTAAAAAGCTTGAACATTCCTGACTAGCATCAATCTATTGGTCCTTTTTGTTATATATTTACATTTTAGTCATTTATCTACACTTCTATTCATATTGTATATCCATATCTAAAAAGTTTAATAAGGCAAGTTTAAAAATTATTAAAAGACAAATATATTTTTACTATCTTATATGACAAGTTTTTTTTGTTTTTTTTCCCCAAGTTATCCAGTGGGAGTTTTTCATTTTGCCTGTTTGCACCATGGAGCTGTTTGTATATCATGAGCAAATCATTCAATCTGTTTACGCAGTTGCAAAGGATGAAAGACTAAAAGTCAATGATCCCTCAGGGGAAATGGGGCACATCTGGATGACTAGACCCTAGTTTACAAAATGTTTTCAGGTATTTTTCATTTGCATTACCTTTGAACTTACTTTGAACATATCTACCCTCAGAGGTAGCAGTTGAAATGAAGGGCGTAACTCTGTGCAAGGCAACACTTTTCTTGTGGAAAATGAGTTGGAAGAAAATAGTTTTACGTTGCAGCTTTTGTTGCGGGAACATAATAATTTAAAGGCTTAAAGGTTAACTGTCTTTCATCTCACAGTAAGCAAATGTTTATGAACCAAATGCATCATGAGGGTTTAATGTCTTCTTTCTGGCTATTGACATAGTGAAGTTACACAGAAAGTTGTGGTAAAGGTTGTTGTTTTTTATCTTGTGTGTGCTGTAGATCACCCCTGCAGCTTCCCTTGAAAATGTTTTAGGTTTCTAAGAATCTCCGGGCTGCCTGCATGTGAGTCTCTACATGCTGGCTCGCCAGGAGAGCTGGATGAACTCTGGCACCAACCTGGACCTCACAGTAACAAGCTGGCTACCTGCCCGGGTTGTCTGCCCCCGGGAACATTGCTGTGTGTGTGTGTGTGTGTGTGTGTGTGTGTGTGTGTGTGTGTGTGTGTGTGTGTGTGTGTGTGTGTGTGTGTGTGTGTGTGTGTGTGGCCGTCCGTCTTTGTGTGTCTGTTTGTCTGTCTGTGTCTGTGTGTATGTGTGTGTCTGTCATGCATAGACTGTGCAGTTTTATCATCTTGTGCACACAGAATATGGCTGAACTTTGATCTCAGAGCTGTCTGCACGTCTGATGAACTGGAGTGTTGCCTAGTTTCCCCTTTCTGTGTATTCTCTTGTTTGCCCCAAAACACACATCTAATCAGCACTTTGAGAGCTCAAGTCCCACTCACTCACATCCAAGCTCTCTATCTCTCATGCTCTCTGGCTCTGCTCCACCCCTCCTCCTCTTGTCCATGTCTGCTGAAGCCAACCGCCGAGAACTGTGGGATACATTTTGGCAACGCTCTGAGCGCTGCTAATGTAGGTCATTCCAAACTGTTTTTGTCTTTGTGCGTCCTTACACGGCCAGCCACACTTTGGCTTTGCTTTGAACCTTCTCTGCTCAAGTACGTGCAGTTGTTCATCCCAGCCTTGACCTCTCCCTGTTTTTTCTTCCCACGGCTTCATTCATCGTGCACAAACAGAGAAACACAGCGCAGTTGCAATATTTGCTCCAGTTTTAGTGTTTGCAACTTAAATGCACAAGTCAGAGTTGTGAACTATAGAATTATAACCATCTGCTGCCAGAGGCTGTTTTTATTTAACTTTTTGAATAGAAACAAAAGCCCTGTGCATCTTATTTGTTTGATTTGAGCATATGCAAACAGTCTACACTTTATTAGGTACAACTAGCTAAAACAAATCCAGTCCTGGTGAATCCTACCAGCATGAAAATTATAATGTTCAGCTTTTGTTGAAACTGTTTGTCAGCAGTGTTGACTTTATTATCATCTGGGAGGTGTAGTTTATGGGTCTGTGGAACTCTACTGTATTAAACTGAAGTATTTCCAATATTTTGTCTACCCATGTTTATCAGGACAGATATATTGGATCAGCTGATATTGGGCCATCACAGATATATCAGTGTATATACTGACCAATAATTATAAATTCCATGCCTTGTTTTTTCCTATATTGTGTCAGTAGCAGCTGTTCAATAAGTCAAAATAACTTTGAATAAATAACAGAACTAAAGCAATTTCTAATTTACTCTGAGCTTCTATTTTAGAATTATATTTGGAAAACAAAGTGTTCATATATCAACATATAGACCGATACCAACATATGTGACAGGCCAATATTTCGTCTGAGCGATATATCGGTCGGGCTCTAATTCAAACACGAACCAGGACGTGCTGTACAGCCTTGTCTTCCTACGTTGCCTACATGTATGTCAATCTATTGCCTGCAGCATGTCTCTGTACTATTATCTCCTTCGTAAGCGTGGTGTGCAGCAGAGCCTCCGCTGGACCTCCTCGACTTGAACTTCACAACAAATGCGCGCAGCAGCGTGGGTTTAGTTTCATGACGACAGATCTGCAACTGGCCGCAACTGTAGCCGACTTCTCCAAGATGACAGGAATAACACGTGAATTTGGTTTTAAAACAAAAAAGGCCCCAGTGCATGCTGGGACCTTTGTGATCAAGCTCGATCTGAGCACGCTCCGGTGCCACTCCGCTGCCGCTCCACTTGCTCTGGCTTGACCTCTGTCTGCTCCCTGCACTCGATTATAGCAGCTCACTGCACAAATCCATCCATCGCACTTCTTCATTGCGTTGTCCATCCACTGAACTGAAGCCTCTTTCTGTCCCACCTCATGTCTGTCTGACTTCAGTAATTGTACGTCTCTGTTCACATACTTCAGATGTGCTTTAGATGTACGCAGACATCTTCTCTCACAAGTAAATCACCAACTGAAAGCTTTTATTTGATTGGATTAGTGTAATTCTTTGTGGGGATATAAACAGTGTTTCTGGAAAGGAGAGCCGTGTTCGCTGCAGTAACACCCTATCCCCACACAAGCTTTAAATATACATTGATCAGTGGTAAAAATAGCCCTCGCTGATTTATAAGCACACAGCAGTGCTCAGTAAACAGTGATGAGATGTTCCAGCCCTGCCACTGACCTCTGGCTGTGCTTTTACTCTACGTACATTTTTCAGTACCTCACAGCCAAACACTTTTTTTTCCATTTACTGAATCCCGCATCCGGCAACAAACTGTCCTTTTCTCACCGTAGGTTGCTTCTCTTTCAGCACAATTTACTTTCAAAACAACAGTCGTCGAGTTATTCTGTTATTGTTTTGCTTTATTTCCTCAACATGAGTGAACATTGGCAAATCCTACTCCCAGAACAGTCTGTAAATCTGTGTGAAACACGTGTTTGTTACGATAGTTGTAACTGCCTTATTACGGTGGGATACTGTAGGCGTAGTGGCATCTCAACCATTCCCAGCAGGATATATAATCTGACTGTGTGGACAGAAGTCTGGCACTTTCACAGGCCTGTGGTCCATGTGACCAGACTAAACAAGCCTTCTCTGACACACACACACACACACACACACACACACACACACACACACACACACACACACACACACACACACAGAATCCCTTTACTGGGCCAAAGTTCAACAACTGCACACAGATGCCTGCAAGCAATTAGACATCCACATGCAAAGCTACAAAGGGGCGCTAGGGAGGTTACTTTAGGACATTATGCACTGTTGCCATGGAGAAGCTGACACTCTGCCTGCATCCTGCTTGAGAAAGGTCAGGTGTCTTATATCTTTTGTTCACCCCCTCCCTCCTCCCGGGCTTGTGCTTAGCTACGGTTGTCAAGCAGTAATGTCTGAAATGATAAATGAATAAATACAACAGTGGGAAAATCTGTTACATTGAACTCAGTGTGGTGTTATGATGGTTAATATTCATGTACTCTGGCCAAATTCAGACAAAAAGCTCTACCTGTTTTTATTAGCTTTCAGTCTAAAGCAGACTGAAACAAGGACATCAGGTTTTTATTTAATTTGTTCCCTCAGCATTTAACATCCAGTTGGATAATATTCTGTTTCACAGCACAATCCCACTCCAAACACACACACATACTCTCCTTAATATATGTAGGTCGCTGGTATCGAAGTGTCAGGGCAGCGCATTCACTCCATGACAGACAGTTTTAAACTATCTCTGAACCCCCGACCCTCTGCCCCTCCTCCCTGTTGGGACATAGTCGACCCCCCATAACCTCCGTAACCCCCCTCCACCACTCGCTCCAAAGGCCTGACCCTCACATCACTGGCAGCCAATAGATTTGTGTTCTAATCCATCACTTCCCTCCATGAGCTCCACTGTCCTGGTTCATTGTTAGCAAAGAAGGGGAGGGAAGCAACTGTTGACACACTGCCACACACACACACACACACACACACACACGCACAAACGCACACACACTTTACACTTTATATATACATGCATGTGGGGCTGCAACTAACAATTAATCTGCTGCTGGTTTCCTCGATTGATTATTTAGTCTTTAAAACATCAAATGTTGGCCATTTTAGCTTTAAACACGTCTGACTCAACTCATTGATTATCAGAATAATTATTGCTCTACTTGGTTGCATGCACCGTCACTCATGCTGCTCATGTGGCAGCCAAAGTGCACAACTACACATCATGTCACAGACCTCTCTCCTCATCTTTTAGCTTGTTTTTAGTGAGGTTCAGAATTTATTGCGGGGATTTCACTTTACTTTGTTGTTCATGTTTTTTTATCAGCATAAAAAACAGAGAAATAAATACCATTGAACCAGCTGGATTCACTCTGCTTGAAATGCAGCAATGAGGACTTTGTTTTTAATAAGTGGACTAGTGGACTGATGGCTGTATTACACGTTAAGATAAGGGGTTGCATGAACTGTGTCAGACTAATTCATATCAAAGTGTGCCTCAGTAGATTTAAGCACTTCTCTCCTTTTATTTTATATTTTTTGTTTGGTTACAGTTTAGTTTAGGAGGACATTGAACAACTATAAAAAGCAATACTCATCATTTCAGCCACAATGGGACTGTATGAATGTGGAGTTGGCCAAGAGAGAAGACCAGCCAAGTGTGGTGTTTGTTGTTTTGGCCGTGTTTCCTCCAGGCTGCAGTTTTAGGTGAACACAATGCAAACGGCCTTCCGACCCTTAACCTGAGCACTTCCCACCACTCCTTCGTGTTTGCATTCCACAACAGCCCATTTTCTTATGCTGCATTAAATCTGCACTGTGAAAAAGCTCTGTTGCTTGGGATGGGAATAAGACTTCCAGCTACAGTGAGGTTGCAAAGCAGACACAATGCACTGCTGTATCTCAGTGAAGCCCTGTTCTAATATTAACTGGGTAGATAACCAGAGTCCCTTTTTTGCCCTCCAGAAATCTTCCAGATGATCCCAAAGCAGATTGGAGCACCTCACTGGTGTCCTCGACAATTGCGAAGCACATGAGAGCTCACTCCTTCAACATGGTAAGCTCAGCTCTGCTTCCAATCCTTGCCTTTCAAAGCAGTGGCTTTTCTGTCATTTCCTGTTTGGTGTTAACACACAATTTTCCTGCCATTCAGTGTAAGAAAATCATGTACTGTGTTGTTTTGTTTTGTTTTTGCCATATGTTTTGGCACCACAGCCTCCGAGTTCATTATCCCAGTTAGACTGTGGTCTAATCCTGTCAGCCGCCATATCTTTTTAGTGCAGCCCAGACGGCATTTTAAGCCTCCTTTAAACCAGGGGAAATGGCCTCTGCTGCAGTAGAAAGTTTGGATGTAATTTCGGTGTTTACACAAAGATTCTTATCGTCTCCAGAGCAGTTCCGAGCTGGTAGCTAATGGGAATGTGGCGAATTTAGAATCAAAGGTCTTTCTTTTCTTTTTTTTATCTCAACAATCCAAAATAGTCATTGCTCTGAAAAACAGGAAGTGAAAAAAAAAAAGGTGCAGTTCTTGGTAGATGATGAAGCACAGCTAGGTTCTTCTTTCCTTTAGTTACTGATCTCTTTCTCTTATCAAAGATCCCAAACAAACACACCGTCTCCTCCCATCCTGCCAAACACCTCTAGTCCAAAAAGTAGGCTGGGGAATCATGTTAGTCACACAGAAAACACATCTATGATTGCAAGCATGGTGAAGCACAAACATAACAAACAGTTCATTTTCCTTCTCTTAAACTGTATATCCCCCTTTTGTTTTAATATCTTATCTTGTTTTTCCACATAAAGATTAAATGGTCAAAAGTTACTTATATGTGGCGGTGAGGACCTTCAATTTATGTTTGATTGCAAAGATGCAGACATAGAAGAATACGCCTGAATGCAGCAAATGCTCCAGTCTTATAGGTGCAATATGTAAGTTTTAGGTTTATCTTAAAACATTCACAAAGTAACTGAATTTATAGACAGAAATGTAAGAACTAGTAGTGTTGATGTTTTGTCAGAGACAGCTATGTATTGTGCTGTACAGATGTCTGCTGATTTGAGCATGCTAGCCCCATCCTGTAATACCGCCCTGCTCCACAAGAGGTGACAGTGAGTCAGCGTGTCTAGTCTGCCCTCAGTCCAACATGAGGAGGAAGAGGAGGAAGAGGAGGAAGCATATTCTAACTTTGTTGTAAAAGAAATGGAAATATAACCACGGCAGAAATTCTTAAATGAATTGAAGCAAAACAAGAGTTAACGTTGGTGTTTCTTTCCACCGCTGGAGACAGCTATGAGTGAGTTAAGAAATTAGGTTGTGCAGTTTCTTCTCAGCTGTTAATGCTAACGGTCGCATTTGCAGAGTTAATATATTTAGTTTGCTATTTATTGATACGCAGTTCAGACCATTTAGAGTAGCTGGATGTGATTAGCTCTATTAGCTTGTCATCTAGCTATCTGCTAAACTGAGGCAACATTATTTAGCAAACAAACTACAATCATCAATTATTTAAAAATAAAAGCAGACTAGTTGCTTACAGCAAACCTGTGCAACTCTGAGAGCCACACTGAGGGCAAACTGACTCACTATCGCCTCCTAACGTATGAAGTGGTATTACAAGATGTGACTTAATTCTAACACACTGCTCCTTTAGCACTTTTTCTTCTCCCTTTGACCTGATTTTTCTCCACCTGTTTCCACTGGCGCACACTCCAGTGAGAAACTGAAACCCTTCCACTAACCCAAGAAGAATCTCTCCCTCTGTTTTTGCCTTGGTTTACTTAAATTCACTTTTAGATACACAGATTCAGGCTTTCCATCCACACAGTGAGATATTTTGTTGTTTCAGGTGCTGACCTTCGATGGAAGAGGAGTGAGTGGCCATGCCAACCACGTAGCCATCCATAAAGCTGTCAGGTACAAAATTATCTTTGAGGTTTTGCCACCAGAAAAAACATTGTTGTTGTTTTGTTTTTTTAAAGTCCCTGAACTTAAAGATGTCATCCTCATTGATATTATGTGGCTTAAACACTGAAACCAGCCCACCGTCCAGGAAACATTTAGACTCTCATCAACATCCCTCTCTCCAAATTCCCCCCCCCCCCCCACACACACACACACACACCATGTTTTTCAGAATTGGTCTGTTACATAGCTGAGAGGTCATCCAAACAGTCCTCAGAGGCACTCAGCTCTGCTCCCAGCAAACAGCAGTAAATCCTGGCCCTGAAGTGGTGAGGTGGGAGGGCAGCTTTGGTTTGGAGAGCCCAAGCAAGCAAGTTGCATCAGACTGTTGGTTTAAAAAAAAAAAAAAAAAGTGTTTTGCACTGAAGTTAACATGGCGGTCTCCGTCCTGCATTTTACTGTCTGCCGATTGGGTCGTGGTCTTTTCCCTCGTTTGACTCTGTGTCGATCTGTGTGCCACATCTGTTGATGAGATATGAGCTCTTCAAATCCCGACTCATGATTCCCATTAGGCTGGACCTCAGAGGGGCTGTTTACAGTTTCCCTGTGCTCTAAATCTGCTGTTGTTTTTTGTCAACATGTTCACAGGAAAACTTGACTGTTTCCACTTACTGGTGTGTTGTATCGTTTCGTTCACAATGATATTGATATAATTATTAATATTATTAAAGAAAATAATGGTGTGATAATGGCAATATTCCAACTTGTTTATGTAACTTGCGCACAGCAGCAACAGGCATGACTGAAAGTGGCTCCACAGTGGAGCAATTTAATCCAAAAAGAGGAGCAAGTTCAGCCGTGTGGAAGGAATTGGTTCCTAAAGTTCAGATGTACAAACAAGTCATAGTGGTCGCAGGTTGATCAGGGCAGCCCAGATGTTCCAGCTCCTCCTGGGGGATCTTAACATGTTCCCAGGCTTAATGAGAAATATAATCTTTCCACCCTTTCCTTGGTCTACCTCAGGGTCTCCGACCAGTTGGAATTGACGGTGCCTGAGAAGGAAACTGCGTCAGCTGGCTCCTTTTGAAGTGAAGGAGCAGCAGCTCGACTCCAAATTGCCCCCAGAAAAATAGTATTCAGTATTTTTATTTTGTCATGAATATCGTTAACCTAAAATATTCTGATATTATTTTAAGACCATATCACCCACCCCTACCTCCACTGACTTGAAGACGTGCTGTTGTCGTAAAAGTACAATCTTGGAAACACATTCCCAAACACACGCACTCCGGCCATTTCTATCTCGGGTTTCTACCACAGACCTTTTCAGTAAGATGTGTTCCCGCTTTGATCATGTTTGAATCAGATGACATTGTTGCAGGCGACACTGTGTTTATTATTTGTTCCTCTTACAGACACCTGGCTAATACTGGACAAGTACCTAATGGTAAGTTTGACACAAAGGAAATGTTCAAGAGATTTACAGTTGTATACTGGTTTAGATTTACTGGTCACTCTCAGATAAGTTGTCTCTAAAAGTAAAAAAGTAACTTGTTTGGAGAAAAACAAAGTAGTGAAGTGCGATAACAAGGAGTACATGAGTACATTAAGCTGCTGCACTTTAAATCAAAGACAAGACAGAAATGACTGGCAGGAGAAGCACCACTTCTCCAGGCTGCCCTCTCACACTGAGAGCCCTGTGGAGGACTGAACACTGATTCAGACCGGGTGGTTCGTTACTGTACAGCTCCCTCTTCTGTTCAAAAGTGGCTGCATGAGTCTCTTGTCTCCTTTGTACATTCTGGTCTGCTGGTGGCAGCGTGGTGCATCAGTGGCAATACAAACATGCCCTCAAACTACATATGATATCTCTATCGTCGTTCCAAATGTTTGTTGCTCGCAGATGTTAGAATCAGCGTTTCTTTGAATCTTTACTGTGCAGTCATAATCAACATCTATGTCTTTGACTTTGAATTTCAACCCACAGAAAGCGACTTTTTACTTTCAGTTGCTCCTGAAAGGTCTTACACTCATGATGATACTGGAGGGGAAATCTCTTGAGCTGAATGTGAAAGGAAAAGTAGACCACTGAAGACGGGAGGCAGCGTGTTACAACAATCCTGCTGCTTTGCCAGTTCAGTAAACATTAAAGCCTACAGAGAACAGCTAATCATTAAAGTTTGAGTAGGCAGCATGATAAGAAACAAGCAGGCCCATGTAGTTAATGGTAGGAAGACACCATCGTCTCAGTCCTGAGGCCTTAGCAAGCACACACAGCGACCTCAGTGTGCCTGAACAATCTTAAAAAACAGCAGGAGTGCCATTAAGCACGTTAGTTTGCCACCAGGTATTTTCACCTCACCTGTCCCACTGGTTTTACTGTAGGCTCTAGAGAGGAAGGGGGGGAAGCCAGGAGGGAATTAGGCCCAATGTTAAGCCTCTTCACCTGGCTGGACAGCAAGACTCCCTCCTCTTTACCTCCAGCTTCAAGGTCCCACACACTCCTGCTGCTTGTAAATGTTTTGAAAGACGATTGAACATCTTTGCTCCATGATATTTTTGTACAGAAGAACAGCCCGAATGCGGACCCTGAACAGTGGCCGGGTTAGCTGTCTGCCTCTGTAGGGAGCCTTTAATCATGTCAAAAGCTGACTGGGTCCCTTGTCTTCCTTTTCAGACTGCTGTCTGCTGTCCCTTGTGACTGTTGGCCTCCTGAGGAAGTACATGTCCTTCCTGGAGCTCCCCCTCAGCTGGCTGCTGCCCTCATGTCTCTGCTGCATTATAGACTCACAGGGCTACAAACAAGCCAAAGTAAGCCTCCGAGTAGACAGCTTGTTGGCAGGATTGTCTACTCTTTGAGGGCATGTGTTTTTAGCACATTATAGTGAGGTTATGTGCTAAAGAGGCAATATTTAAAGTTAAAAAAATAGTGTAAAGTACTGAGTTTGGAGGGTAAATGTTTTCTTATCAAGCTAATGAGTACATTTCCACACACACAAGCTCAAAACATCATGCTACCCCCTCTTTCCCTTTCCAGGCTGCCATGCTATGTCATCGCACTCAACTTTTGTGGTTCCGTTACCTCTACGTCACCTTCTCTCGGTACATGTTCGTAAACACGTTCCAAGTGATTCCACAGGGACCAAAGAACCTGAAGATCTATTAAAACGCACTGATCACTTCACTTTCTGCCCTCACACTACAGGAACTGCTCAAATGCAGTGGTAAGGAGTGAATTTAGTAGCCGTTTACAATGTTTTTGATATTTTATTGAATGTACCAGCTAAAATATTTTCCTTAGCACTTTCAAACAAAGCTAACAACCATTTTGAAAGAATATGTAACAATATCAACAAAAACTTCTTGTCTTTTTACTTCAGAAACCACTTTATTGTTTCCAGTCATAACACTGTATTAAAATCACTGATTATTTGAGTTCATGGGATTCCGTTTTATTTATTTTTTTTTCCCATTGTATTATTTAAAGGATCAAAGAAACTACTGTTTAATATTTCTGACATAATGCTGATTCTTATGTCACAGCGGTGTTATTTTTGCTGTATGTCCGCCTCAGGTTTGGACATGTCTCTGATGCTGGTGTGAGCCTGCATGCTTTCTTCCCACTTCTCCCCACGAAACTCCTCCACAGTGACACCGAGCATGGTACCTGCATCCAGACAGTGTGGGGCAACACCTGGGAAGAAAACAGGAGAAGTCCTTTGATCAAAACAGCCCATTGACTCCTGCACCTTGTGGCACCCCAGGGGGGCGCAGAGGCAAGATTCAGGGATAAAACAGGAGATTCAGAGACGTTAACTACGTAACCAAAAGTGTCCTTTAATAAGCAGGTCAGGGCAAAGCGGGATGAGGCCAAATTTAACTAAAGATTCCTCCCGGTCGGGGTCGTTGCCTTTGGTCTACACCATGTGAGAGATGATTCCTCCGTCCTGTTAGGGCAGAGCAGAGGAGAGCGATGAGTCCGCTGTACTACCTCCTATCTGACGCCGCCCCTCTCCACCGGTGCAGGGGATCCTTGTAGTCTTCTTCTTCATATTGTTCTCTCAGTTTGTCTCCTCGCCAAGCTCCTTTGACATCTTCAGTCTTTCTTCTTCACTCTGGACCAGCCTGCAGGGCAGGTCTGGGTTGGAGCTGGCCAGGTGGTCCAGTCTGTCTCCTCAGTCTGTTGCTCAGCTCTGTGAACATATACTCACTCACTCCAATTAGCTGATGGCCTGCAGGTGTGACCAACCTAGTGGCTGCAGCACCTGCACTGGATAGTAGATTCCCTCTGTCCCCTCCCGCAATCTGAGCTTGGGTATCTGCCTCCTGGGCTGTGTCTGCTCAGCTTTCCCCCCTGGTTTGCCACACACCCCCTCCACCAGCTCCAGGTGGGGGCTAGGAGCGTCAACTCAAAGAACCAGCATTCAGCTCTCCTGGACAGGGCCTCTGCGTTTCCATGAGCTCAACAGAAAAATCCTTGTTTTTCTTCGTCACTTCAGTTATCTGCTGGCAGTTCTCTCAACAACCTCTAGGTAGGCATCTGTCATCTTCACCAGTCAGTAGAATCAGGCAGCACATTTTTTTGATATTTCTATTGGTTGCACAGAGGACATCAGTTGAGTAGGTGGTCCTTCAATGTGGCTCAGGATACAAGAATGTGTTCTCAGTTCTCAGACCACCTCTGATTGTGGTCTGAGTAGATAATATCTCACCTGTATTTTGAGCTGCCCCCTTTGTGATTGGATCACCCAAGATGCATATCAATACCACTAATACTGAACAGGGCCAACATCCAAAATAGACCATTTGACTTCTATCATGAATATAACATTTCTGTTATCTATATAAATGTAGGGCAATAAAGAGCAGACCAGGTCAGTTATTTTGGAGTAAACACGGCAGGATGATGAAATACGTTTTCAACACATGAGGGTGGTGTGACTGTCTTGTGTCAGCAGCCAGAGGTCATACCATATCCATCAGGGTTGGATCGTGGTGTATAGAAACTTTGGACTCCACAGGTTTTACAGAAGGTGTGTTTAGCAACGTGAGTGTTAAACGTGTACGTGGTCAGATTATCCAAGCCCTGGGAAGAAAAGAAAAACGTTTCATTTTAAAGATAAATTAGATCAAATGATGCGTTTGAGACAGAGTTTCTTACCTGCAAGAGCGTGAAGTGATTTTTGGGAACAATGAAATGATGGTTTTGCTTCTTTGTGCAAACGCTGCAACTGAAGAAACAGACACAAATTACTGATTTACAACCAAATAAAAGTGTACAAGCAGCATTGTTTGAAATCTCTTTGACGTGTTATGTATGTATGTTTTACCCAAACCTAACAGTGTCTTGATTGCTTTGTAATGATTACATTATGAGACAGTCTAATTGAATTAATTATCCATACCTGCAATGAAAGACATGGAGGTCTGGGGAACTCCAGACTTCAAATCTTACAGCCCCGCAGTGGCAGCCGCCGGTATGTTTCACAAGGTCCATTCTGTTGGTAAGAAGAAATAACAAACCATCAGCATGAATAGATACGGTACATACAGATCTGAATGTACTGGGATGGTATGACTTACTTCAGGTGAAACTGGTGTGATGTGTTCGTTGTGAAACCTGTTGACGTGGAGCTCGATACAGTCAGCCTAATTAAAGTCCATCACAGATAGATAGCTTCGCCCTTTGTCTCATTTACAACTACTCATGTCGTCAGCGAATATTTCAATCATAAGACCAACGTCAAATTTGCTCTCCCAAGCCGTGAACACTTTTTTATTTCTTTTGATGATTACTTACTAAGTACTCAGCTGGACCTATTTTCTGTTTAAAATGTTATTTTCTAGGAACTCTTTGAGTCGCACCATAATTAGTCCAAGCAAGGGGCAGGACAAAGTACAGCAGACTTGCACAAACACATTCCTCAGAGGTTGAACTAGATCAGTCAGACGCCCAGCTCTGTGTTGGAAAACATTGGCTTGATGCGTCACGTGTTGGGTGTCATATGACACGGGTGTTGGAGGCTGGGGTGGGGTTAGGGGAATGCTGTGACCCAAATACATAAATTAGAACTCCAAGAGCTGTATCATATCTGTGACCCAAAAATAGAGGCCCAGTAGGATACAGACCCCCCCTATCCGATTCAATTCAGTGTCACAGATATCATAAATGGTGGGAGCTAAAAGTGGGCACGAATCAGTACTTGAAGCTGCAAATGATTAAATTATACAAACATCTGCCTCTCTTATCAGAGCCCTGTGATAGTTCCTGTAACTCATTTTGGAGACTACTGACCCCCAGTAAATTGCAGATGTTCAGTATGCTTAATCAAATAGGTCACTCTGCAGGAAACTAATGAAACTCAAAGGCTTGACAAATAAGGTACAGAAACTCATATAACATCTGACCCGTCGGAGCTGTTCAGCTCATGGTAGAAAGATTACAATGTCCATACGGCAGGAAATAATCTTATGTCCTGTTAAAAACCAAAACGTTGATGATTGTGTTCAACATTGTAATCTGGTTGTGTTTTTTAACTCCTGTCATAAATTCATCTCAGGACAGAAGACCTGAAAATCTCCCCTAGATTATGTTTATCATGACGATGAGAATTAGGACAAAACTTTAAGTGCCAGACACTGCTTTTACTTTACAAGAACTTTACCATACCTATTTCCCTGTTTAAAGTGGTGACACCTTGATTAAAACCCAAATTGGCATGTGAATATACTAGTCAGATCTATTCAGTTACATTGCAGCAGATCACTCAAGCCTGGGTACATAAGCACATCAGGTCTCAACCATAACCTTACAGTATTTAGGTCACGATCATGCAGTTTATGGTCACCAGTGATATCGTGTATTCAGTATCAGCAAATACTCCTCGTTAAATGACCTATTTTGTAGTGGTGATGGCTGGCTATGAGTTCTTAATGTATTCTTTATTTAGATGGTCTGGATAACGAGATTGGCTTGCTAGAAAATAAAATTAGGACGGCAAAAGAGGACATTTAACAGTGTTTTCTTTGCCTAAGATACCCTGCTGTCTCAACAGCTGGCGGCGCGTTTACGAAGCACGTTTCCATCTGTTAACAGGGTCGTTTAATGGAGCTCGAGTCCTGTCCACACATGCCCCTCTTGCATGACTTTCACATAAATGGCTTCGTATATATTTAGACTTGACACATTCTGATACCACAATATACAGGAAGGTCCATTAATGTGTAGGACGTAGCCTGCACTGTTGTAGCCGACAATTATACAAAACTTTGTATATTTAGGTCACAAATAGGTCTGTGTTATGACCTCCCAGTCAGAAGCATAACTTAGTTATTAAACATGACTTACTGTAACACAGCAACCAATCAAAGGTCAAACAAACAACTGCGCCATCCAATCAGAAGCTGGGAGAAAGTTCCTGTTGCTGTGGTGGTTCTAGCAAATTCTAGAGCCGTAGTGGAGTGAGATATTATTCCGCCGCTGGATATGTCAAAATATTGCTCTCAAACTACGCATTTTTGACGGAATGTTAGTGTTTAGAAGTTAATTAAATACTATAAAATAATATAATACAGTAAAATTGGATTCTGTACGTTGAAACAGTGCGCTTCGGAGCTGTTGGGACTACTTTTAAAGGCGGACGAATATAAACCGATGACGTATACAACCGCTGTATATATGAGGGTTGGTTTGTGCCACTGCAGTAGTTATTCAGCGGAAGACGAAGAAAGACGTCGTGTCGAAGCAAACAAAGCAATTTTTCTGCGTTACTAATTGTAAGTACTTTTATTATTATTATTGTTTTGATTATGATTATTATGATTATGATTATTTCAATATATCGTCTATCATGTTGTCAACTACAGTGAGTGTTCTTAGTGGCTTGTTTGGTTCTGTTTTTGCTGATTACAATTGTAGGAGCCAACGTTTATAACGCTATCTGGCTCAAATGTACGTTAAATCACGACCGAAATGAAGTACTTCAGCTATGTTATGTTCCGGCTTTCACCGTCGGTCCGATCGTCGTCGATTTTTGTTGCTAATGTCAACGACAGCAGTGACTCAACATTTCCAGTATCGTCCACTAGCGGGGAACATTATCCGAACAAAAGGAAGGTCAATATCATCTCAAAATGGCGCTCGGGCCGAAATGGCTGCTGATATGCTCATAGTTCAGACCTTCATATTAATATATTTGAAAAAGTATTGGAAGCTGTGTCACCCTTTCTTTCTTTTTTTTTTTTTCTTGTTTTACCATTCATCTAAATGTAACGTTTTTATTAATGTCATCACTACGTTTCATATATCAATAGACCGTTTTTAATCGTGGGTTTGTTAGGATATTAAATTGTGCTATGGTTGTTTTGTAGTACTTTTAATAAAATTTCTAATTTGATCTACCTCCAGTTTGCATAGGTGCAAACATGCAGATCTTTGTCAAAACCCTCACTGGCAAGACCATCACTCTTGAGGTGGAGCCCAGCGACACCATTGAGAACGTGAAGGCCAAGATCCAGGACAAGGAGGGCATCCCCCCTGACCAACAGAGGCTGATCTTTGCCGGCAAGCAGCTGGAAGACGGCCGCACCCTCTCCGACTACAACATCCAGAAGGAGTCCACCCTCCACCTTGTCCTGCGTTTGAGAGGTGGCATGCAGATCTTCGTCAAGACCCTCACTGGCAAGACCATCACCCTGGAGGTTGAGCCTAGTGACACTATTGAGAACGTGAAGGCCAAGATCCAGGACAAGGAGGGCATCCCCCCTGACCAGCAGAGGCTGATCTTTGCCGGTAAGCAGCTGGAAGACGGCCGCACCCTCTCTGACTATAACATCCAGAAAGAGTCCACCCTCCACCTTGTCCTGCGTTTGAGAGGAGGCATGCAGATCTTTGTGAAGACCCTCACTGGCAAGACCATCACTCTTGAGGTCGAGCCCAGCGACACCATCGAGAACGTGAAGGCCAAGATCCAGGACAAGGAGGGCATCCCCCCTGACCAGCAGAGGCTGATCTTTGCCGGAAAACAGCTGGAAGACGGCCGCACCCTCTCTGACTATAACATCCAGAAGGAGTCCACCCTCCACCTTGTCCTGCGTCTCAGGGGAGGCATGCAGATCTTCGTGAAAACCCTCACTGGCAAGACCATCACCCTGGAAGTGGAGCCCAGTGACACTATTGAGAACGTGAAGGCCAAGATCCAGGACAAGGAGGGCATCCCCCCTGACCAGCAGAGGCTGATCTTCGCTGGCAAGCAGCTGGAAGACGGCCGCACCCTCTCTGACTACAATATCCAGAAAGAGTCCACCCTCCACCTTGTCCTGCGTCTCAGGGGAGGCATGCAGATCTTTGTCAAAACCCTCACTGGCAAGACCATCACTCTTGAGGTGGAGCCCAGCGACACCATTGAGAACGTGAAGGCCAAGATCCAGGACAAGGAGGGCATCCCCCCTGACCAGCAGAGGCTGATCTTTGCTGGCAAGCAGCTGGAAGACGGCCGCACCCTCTCCGACTACAACATCCAGAAAGAGTCCACCCTCCACCTTGTCCTGCGTTTGAGAGGTGGCATGCAGATCTTTGTCAAGACCCTCACTGGCAAGACCATCACCCTGGAGGTTGAGCCTAGTGACACTATTGAGAACGTGAAGGCCAAGATCCAGGACAAGGAGGGCATCCCCCCTGACCAGCAGAGGCTGATCTTTGCCGGAAAACAGCTGGAAGACGGCCGCACCCTCTCCGACTATAACATCCAGAAAGAGTCCACCCTCCACCTTGTCCTGCGTCTCAGGGGAGGCATGCAGATCTTCGTGAAGACCCTCACTGGCAAGACCATCACCCTGGAGGTTGAGCCTAGTGACACTATTGAGAACGTGAAGGCCAAGATCCAGGACAAGGAGGGCATCCCCCCTGACCAGCAGAGGCTGATCTTCGCTGGCAAGCAGCTGGAAGACGGCCGCACCCTCTCTGACTATAACATCCAGAAAGAGTCCACCCTCCACCTTGTCCTGCGTCTCAGGGGAGGCCAATAAAATTATGATTCCATGTTCTTCACTATTTCCTTCGAGTCAGTGTTCTGTATGACATGGTCTACATGCCATCTTACAAGTTGTTACACAAGGTTTTAGCCTTTTAATGACCAAAATGTTGCATATCACTAAATAAACGTTTGAACTTCACTTGTTGTTGTCCATTGTTTTTGTAAATCCACTCTAGATCTTTTTGTAACAGTGAAACAGAATTTTTCAACATGGGTTTTTCTGAATTATCAGTATATTGTGCAGCAGTTCTTATACACTTGTTAATATGGAATAATGTTAATAATATACTGCCAAAAGACAAATTAGGCACATTTTGTATTTTAATGTAGGTCAAGGTGACTATAAAGTTTTCAAAACTTAAGAAAATATATTTTTTATTAAAGGGCTTTCCTGTCTGTACTTGTCCTATTAAAGGACCTTACTAGTAAGATGTATGCAAGAAGCACAATGTACAGAAAGGCAATAAAACTAATTAAATTAAAAGTTTACTACTTGGAAGTTTCCATGTTTATTAGTATAACATTCACCTTATACAACAGACTAGGGATGTTGTATATGTGGAACCTACTAATGGACATAAACGCCATGACAGGCTCCTCATCAGTAACAGAAATGATTAATTGAATCCATTACGGCAATAAGATCAATCGGAGCCTTTTGTATACCATTAGGTCAGGGACTCATTCGTTTGGGTCAAAACGCTGAGTCATCCCAGCGATGGTGTGCTGGCCTGCTCAGCTGTAGGTCTACTGAAGACTTGGGAAAACAGTGAATGGGTTTGTAGAAGTGATCAGCTGTTTGCAGAACACTTGGGCTGAAGGATTTTTATACATGAGCATGTGGCGCCATCTACTGTTAATAAAAGAAAAGTTGACTACATTGAGTAAAGATAAGTTACACGTGAGCTGGATATCTGGTACAAGAGTGGGCGAAGGTGCTGTACAGGTACAATACTGTGTGCCAACAACATCAAAGGTTTGGTCTATGTAAGACGGGAACCGTTTTCAGCATATGGAAATATAAATACAGGCTTTATTTTGCAGTTATTTGTGAGCTTGTGTGTTGCAGGGGGTGAAAATGGTGTATTTTTGTTTCCATGGAGGGATAAATTATACAGCATATTGGTATCATATTTCCATAGAGACATGTAGAGCGTCTCATGTCCTGGTGGCCGGGAGAAAGGAGGCCAAAGTCTGTGAACATGCTGTGAACATGTCGAGTCAGGGCAATAAAAAGACCAAACAAAACAGAAGGACATCGGTGAGAACCAGTGGCAGGAAAGTCATACATAGAATTTGTTTTCTTTTTCTAATGAGCAGTGCATTAAATGAATGAGGTGAGAGATCATGTGTGATTACCTGTGTGTATATGGTAACAATTTAGAAAAAACACAACCTGTTTTATAAGCCAATATTGCGACTCAAACTAATTGAGGGAAGTAAGCAGATTTACTTCCTGTACTTTTTTTAACCGTACAGACCGAGGTTTTACCTGAAAGCTTAAAAATTGCAGTATTTTGTTAAAGAACAAAGATCAGAGGTTCTCAACCTTTTGTGACCGCTTACATACAAAATCTTTGTTATGATTCATTTTTCTGTGAGTAATCTGTTTCACCCAAAAGGATATTTCCCCTCTAAACCTCTCAGTTGGTTTCATTTAAATAACTGTTTGTCGCCCTGAATGGTAAAATGATCCAACATTTCACACACACAAAAAAAGAATAATTAAGGTTTAAAGTAAAGGCTTTATCATCTTTCTTACTCCATGAATCATCTCATAACGCCTGTCTTTTATCTTGTGACCATATGGAGGGGTTAATCCCCGGGGGTTGCGAACCCCAAACCGCTCGTGCTTTTCCTGAAGTGTGGATTATGGATTTGCAACAAGGAGTGTGCTGTGGTGTTTACCACCTAATCCCAAAATAAACTGGCTCAACACTATTATCTGCATAATCGGGTGTCAGCTGTTCATCCTGCTGAAGATGTTTATCTCATAACACTGCTGACGTCACAATCTGCCCTCAGCTTCATGTATGAAGATCAAGAGAACAAACTCGTCATACTGCTGCTCTACTGTGAAAGGAAACTGTATTACATCATGAAGACGTATAATCTGAGACCAAAACAAGTATCGGGGACAGTTCCTGTTTTACCAGTTTCACTCAAACATGTGTTTTTAACAATGACAGACAGAACTGGTTGAACCAATACTCTATGAAACAGAAAGATCGCATTGTTTTGTCTAACAGCCTTCTCTGGTTTTGTGTATCTTGTTTCAGTATAATGTTGCATTTCTACAGGCTTCCTGGTTGAAACAGCAGGAGGAAGGAGAGGGTAGCCTGCTGTCACAACAGCTGCCAGTATCTTAATGTAAACTCTTCATTATATACAGTAGAGACTTTTCAACAAAAAAAACTATCGTTCACACGTCTCTCTCGTGTTATGAGTGTCTTAACTATATCACATGTTTGGTGTGTCAGTTATGAGTCATGCAATTAATACAATTGTTTGTCTTTGTACATAAAATGTGAAATGTTTAGTTTCCCTGGGGAACGATTCAGTCCGTGTAACAAATAGGCTAAATCTAGTTTTAATGAGATATTTGTATTACTGCTGGTCCATTTACAGTCCATATTTAGTTTTTAACCAGCTTCATTACATTTCCTATTGTTTTTCTCCACTAACAGTCAAACTATTCCATTATTTGCCTGTTATATTACTGCTCGTGTGCTTCCACGTGTACAACAGATCTGAAAGGTGGCACATTTCAAAGTCAACTAAACTCAACGTTTTAACTATAAACTCGAACTCGGGTCTATTTTCATTCGCGGATGAATATGAGTCGATGACGCGTCTCCAGTATAAATAGCTGCGTCCCTCTGCTGGCCAACATAGTGAACGGGAGGCGACTCGACTGACAGCACGACCCACACGTCCAGATAAACTGTAAGTACAACCTTCCGTTTTAATAATGTTTATACACATATTTTTAGTTAAACATTGGCAGTCGTCAAAAACCTTTTAGGACGTCAGTAAATTTTAACCGTTGCAGGTGTAATTGACGTTTTAGCAGCCAGCTAACAGCTTCCTCAAGAATGACTGACGAACTGGAGCTCAGCTGGCAACCAGAAATAACTATTCTTTAACGAGTAATGTGGTTTAAGTACGAGTAACATGCCAGGTTTCCTTGTCCGTTGTCGGGTAGAAAAATGCTCGGAAAGACATTCGCTAACGTTAACTGATAACAACACACTTTCTGTCTGTATCGTCCATTAGAGTAACGAAGCTGAAAAGGAAAACTGAAGGCAAACAACAATAGCTTATTTTAAAATGGCGCTGGTGCTCGAACCACCGGCCTCCTACTAGTGTGTTCCTGTCACACAGGGATTTATCCCCCTTCATCGTTCATTGTAGGTTACTAAACAATGACCTGAATAATGACGTGTATAATATGGGTAAAATGCAGTTTATCAATTGGTGTAAATATATCTTTGCTGTGGACTTTATTACATTAAAGTATATAACTAACGTTGATGACTTGTTTTCCCCAGTGCAAACATGCAGATCTTTGTCAAAACCCTCACTGGCAAGACCATCACTCTTGAGGTGGAGCCCAGCGACACCATTGAGAACGTGAAGGCCAAGATCCAGGACAAGGAGGGCATCCCCCCTGACCAACAGAGGCTGATCTTTGCCGGAAAACAGCTGGAAGACGGTCGCACCCTCTCTGACTACAACATCCAGAAAGAGTCCACCCTCCACCTTGTCCTGCGTCTCAGGGGAGGCATGCAGATCTTCGTGAAGACCCTCACTGGCAAGACCATCACCCTGGAGGTTGAGCCTAGTGACACTATTGAGAACGTGAAGGCCAAGATCCAGGACAAGGAGGGCATCCCCCCTGACCAGCAGAGGCTGATCTTCGCTGGCAAGCAGCTGGAAGACGGCCGCACCCTCTCTGACTATAACATCCAGAAAGAGTCCACCCTCCACCTTGTCCTGCGTTTGAGAGGAGGCATGCAGATCTTTGTCAAGACCCTCACTGGCAAGACCATCACTCTTGAGGTGGAGCCCAGCGACACCATTGAGAACGTGAAGGCCAAGATCCAGGACAAGGAGGGCATCCCCCCTGACCAGCAGAGGCTGATCTTTGCCGGAAAACAGCTGGAAGACGGCCGCACCCTCTCCGACTACAACATCCAGAAGGAGTCCACCCTCCACCTTGTCCTGCGTCTCAGGGGAGGCCAATAAATGATTCCATGATTTTATTTGCTTTACATGACAGCATAACTCAATAAAAGATGAGATTAAATTATAAGAAGTTTTTCGCTTTCTTTTTCTACCCCAGACTCGTTTAGAATAAGAACAGCTACTATTATGGGATCAGAACAATTCTGTAATCTTTCAGTGTGTTTTGCAAGTTACAAAAAGTTTTTCATTTTGAATAGTTGCAAGAAGTGAAGTTACCTGGATTACTTTCAAAACGAGAAGCATGAACTAATGTAACAAGACCTGTAATGATGTACGGTGTTGTTCTTATTAATGAGTATCAGATCTCATCCTGGCAGGAAGAAAAGCTCGTGCTTCATTGTCCCATTGAACGTCGCAGTTTGACTTCAGCTGCCTGAACTCTGAATCCTGAGTGAAAAGCTCTATAGCATGAAATCATCGAGTCTGAAGGGGATTGAAAGTATCACATGAAACCACTAGATGTCACTGGCCTACCAGTAGTTCTGTCCCCACTGACTGCATCACTTTCTACCAACAGCCTCACCCAGCAAAGAGAAGCCTTTTCTAGAGGTCAGGCAGAAATAATGGATGAACATGTCACAGAAAAGTGATTAGTGTTCATCTGGATGATTAGACCGACACAGTCAACCCATGTTGCTGCAGTAATAAATGACATGTTGCCGAGGCCAAGTTCAGACTTCCAGCCAGCATCCACTTTTTGTAACATCCAGATAGATTTTTATAAAGTCTGAACATAAAAAAAAAAACCAACAACATGAAATGTGATCTTTGCCATCTTTTCAGGTGCGTCAGAAGTGACTTACAACGCGACACACGTCATTTTTAAAGAGACCGAGTGAGCAGAATCTATGCTACAGATAGCAGAGCCATGGAGATATATATGTCTATGAGCAAAGCACTATCAGAAAGTATAGATTTCGTTACCACAACAACCCACATCTGGACCATAGGACCAATGGTCTGAACATCTGGACACACAGAATCCGAACTGTGAACTTGTGAATAACAGTGTGGACAGTCTGTCCTAAAGATCAGATTTGAGAAAAAAAAAATCTGTTTTCCCCAGAGTCAGAACAAAAGGAGGGAAAATACTTGCTGAGTGGGGATAAAAAATAAAAAGTGTAATGTGATTATTAGTAGGGCCCGAGCACCGATGGTGCGAAAGCCCTATTGTTCTTCAAGGAATTATTTTTCTGCATTATTATTATTCTCTGTAAACAACTGCATTTTTGGAGGCTTTATCATATTCAAAAACTTATGAAAGTTGGTACATGCGTCTCTCCCGGCAAAAAAATGTAGTAATTCAGTGGAGTCGTGAGTGGCCGTGGCCAAATGGCTTACAAACGCTCCCTAAACAGATGCCCCAGCGGCTACTTTTACCTACATGCACACAACATGTGTATCACACTGAGATGTACAAAAAAATTCCAAAACACCATTACATCAACTCAACAGGAAGTCCGTCATTTTTAATTTTGTCACCATTTTTGGCGATTCCTACAAATTTTGTCGAACCAACTTGAAATTTAGTCTGCATGTTTGGAATTAAAAGTTATCAAAATAGTTTGTTTTCTTTGGCCAAAAAGTCACCCAAAAATGACTTTTGGGTGACTTTTTGCTATAGTACGACTTTTTTTTTCTTCAAAATTGGACGACATGTATGATTTAAAAAGCAAAAGACAAAGGAGGGTCCTTGAACCCTAAATATTCTTGTTGAGAGGCAACAGTGCCAACCACTGCACCGCCAATCTTCCCAGGAAATGATCTTCATTGTGACAAATCTGGCCTCCAGAAACTTTCTCACCAACTGTGGTCGCACATTTGCTCAATGTACCTGACTCTTGTGTAATACAGTGGAAAAATACCATGATAGGGAACATGGGGGTACCAACTGGACATTATAACACTTTATGACAGTGACTACAATATACAATATTACAGGATATTTTTTTGTATTATACAGTTATATATATATTAAAACTGTATATTTGTTGATATTATATTTTGACAGTTGTGTTGGCTTTGTAGTATGTTTCTTTTCTCACTCTGTGTGTGTGTGTGTGTGTGTGTGTGTGTGTGTGTGTGTGTGTGTGTGTGTGTGTGTGTGTGTGTGTGTGTGTGTGTGCATCGTTGTGTATAGGAAAGGACGCAAATCTGTGGAATAGCATAGAAGCCATCACATGTGAAACAGAGGCACTAAACATGTTCATTTTTGGGTAAAATAATCAAAGGCGGCAGATATGTTGGCGGGTGATACATTCAAAGGTAGTGTGCGGTTTGAGACAATACTACCATGTCGAAATTCAAGTACTATCCAAATCAGTGTCCTAGCATGTAAGAGTATTATAGATGTGTACTAAGGGAAGTATGATATTTGGAACACAGCCAGTCAAGTTTTTAAAAGTTTCTGCCCCTCCAGACTAAAACACAACATCGGAGTTTTTAGGGGTTGAAAAATGCTGTAGTAGTGTGGATGACGTATAAATGTAGCAAAAGATTGGTGTTTCAAACTGAAAACATATTAGTAGGCTACCATGGATGTTTCTAAAAGGGACCAACGCATCGCCCTTAGCCCCGCCCACCTCCTGTGCACGGCCCTGCTTGTAGCCTCCAACAACAATGTTTTGTTGCACTCTGAAAAGTAATTGCAGAAATATTATTTTTAGAGCAGAACGTGCTCCAGACATTTTACAGCAACATTGGCCAAAGTATACAGAGTCACTAAACTCAACGTGGATTCACAGATACCCTGAACACAGGAGTGACTTATCAACAGGCTCCAAAACTGATGTCAGTGAAAATGAATTAGAAATGCAACCAAGCAGTGACATTAACATTTCATCTGGATGTCTTGCAGTGGTCTTTTGCAAGGATCGAGGTTGGTGTTCTGCAGCCCCCTGTCTCAGTGGGTTTGCCCGCTGCCTGACAAGTGAAGCAGCTGTATATATCAGCTGGGAGCCTCGAGCCGCTGTTTCACTCGGCTTCACCGCGCGGGGAGGAATGGCCGGCTGGGGGGGCTTTTTCATTTCTCTCCTCAACTACAAGACAGAGAAATATGTCATCGCAGAAAACAGGAAAATCGGAATATTATTTCGACTCTATCAGCTGGCCGTGCTGGGATACATAATCGGGTGAGGCCACTGCATGCCTCGAATAATGAATTAGAAAGTGATTCACCAAGTTAAAAATAGTTGAACTTGTGGAAAGTTTTTGCTGGTGATGTTAAAGTGGCAGCGTGTTTTTTGGAGTGCTGTGTTTGAGAGCTTGAATATTGTTCGTGAATTCATGAATGTCTGTCCCACCTGTCACTGTGTGATGTCACGTATTTGGTAAGACAAATGACGTAACGAAGCAGCAGACTGGGACGGTGTGGTGAGGGTTTGATCTGCTCTGACCCCACTTGTCTGTAAAAGTTAAGACAAACTGTGAGATGACAACTTTTGTGTCTGAATTGTGTCTGTTGCAGTGTGGTTATAAAATCCTATTTGACATGGCATGGACTTCAAATGCTCATAGATACTGTGTGTACTGCCAGGCTCACTTACCCCAATGCACGTGTGAGTGCAGGTTCCAGTGTAGTTGCATAATATTTATAGTTACATGCATGAATGTGGTCTAGGACATTAACATCCTCTTGTCTGTCACATGCTGGTGATCAGCAAGGGATCACAAATAAACCCTTGTTGCACCGCAGCTGAGTGCATCGCCCCAAAATGTCAGAAAATGTTGTAAATACTAATTTAGCATCAGCCTCTAAAAAACATAATGGATTTCTATGATGGATGTCTCAGGTGGGTGTTTGTGGTGAAGAAAGGGTACCAGGAGAAAGAAGAGGCCATCCAGACCTCTGTCATCACCAAGCTTAAAGGTGTCACTCTGACCAACACCTCTGAGACAGGGCCTTACCTGTGGAGTGCTGAGGATTACGTCATACCCCCAAACGTGAGTCTATCTATCTATCTATCTATCTATCTATCTATCTATCTATCTATCTATCTATCTATCTATCTATCTATCTATCTATCTATCTATCTATCTATCTATCTATCTATCTATCTATCTATCTATCTATCTATCTATCTATCTATCTGTCTGTCTGTCTATATCCATCCATGCATCTATCTATCTATCTATCTATCTATTAGCGGCAGCATCTGTCTCAACAGCTTAAACAGTATTGGACTTCTCAGGGAGTGTAATCTGTTTAACCTTTTGCTTCTCCGCCTGATTGTGTTTTGCAGGGCGAGCAGGTCTTCTTCATTGTAACAAATTACATAGAGACCCCCAATCAGCGTCTGGGCTTCTGTGCTGAGGTTGGTATACAGAGGAAGAGGAATCGCATCACTTTTTTTTTTTTTTATGTACTGTTTTCATCCTAAAACTGCAGCGTTGCTTGCACCTCTCACAGAGTTTCAAAGTGCCAGACGGGCGATGTCAGAGTGATGATGACTGTGTCGAGGGTGACAGCGTCACAGCTGGTCACGGTGAGGGACGCTCATCGCACTGCAGCCTTGTGAAAACAATTGTAACTCAAAATGTGAACAGTTGTGAGGATTTTCCCTCAGTTATGGGTTTACATATTCACCTATAGCTTGAGATATTTCATGTTCTCTGCAATCTACATGGTCTTCTGTATGATAAAATAATATGTGTACCGTATTTTGCAAGTGTAAACAAACTTTAAACAATATTTCTCGCATGGAGCACACGTCACGGCTCCTGCTTTAAACCTTAAATGGTTTTGGGAAAAGTTTCCTTTCAGGGCTTCCTGCCAGAGAGGGTTGGGGAAACAAAAACATAAAAAGAGTTTGGATCTCTGTTAGAAAAGGCTGGACAAACATCTCCTACGTGCCTTAAACTTATTGCCATCCCAAAGTTATTGCAGTTAAATTGCTAATTTATAGTTTTGTTTCATCACTTCTGTATTGTATCATATTTTCCAGTATGTGTTATGTTGTAATAAATCCTCTCCCCTCATCCGCCCCACAATCTCTGCTCTCTCTCTCTGTTAGGAATCAAAACGGGTTTGTGTTTAAACAGCACTGGGACCTGTGAGATTCATGCTTGGTGTCCTGTTGAATACAGCAGGAGACCCACGTGAGAAATCCCTCTTCCCTTGCAGAACTACATTGACACTCACTCTGATCCCTCACATGGACCAAAATATTTAACAGCTTCTATTTATTACTAATGCAGCCCGTCGGCTCTGTTTGTTTTTGTTTTTTCATGTGGCTGCCTGTCCCTCTCATTTCCAGAGAGCCCTTACTGAGCAAAGGAGAAAACTTCACCATCTACATTAAGAACTTCATCAGGTTCCCAAAGTTTGAATTCTCCAAGTAAGTAGCTGTAAGTGGCTGTTGATTGCTGGCGTGCTGTTGGTTTCAAAGCATCACGGCATAGTGAGTCGGGGGATGTACATGTTCCAGTGGCTGCTTTTAATAGCTTTAGGGTGCAGATAGCCTTCTATTTATACCAGCCTTTGCATTGCACTCGGTGAGACAGTGAAACAGTCATCTGAGACGTCCTTGACAGCAGGCCTTGCCCTGGACAGGTGTCAGATCAGACGGGGGCTAGCACAGGGAGCCGCTGCCTTGTCTGTTCCCCCATTCAAGTCCTGCAGGAAAGCAGAGAGATGCCGCAAGCCACGGCTAATTTATCAGTCAGGATCTAATTCTAATTACACAAACATCTCTCTTATGTTTCCTCTCTAATCTTGATATGCTTCATGGGGATTGACAGGCAATGCAATCCCGTTTGATGGGGGCCACTCTAAATGGCTGGCAACACTACATGTGGTGGAGTGTGACCCATCCTGTTCCACTCGTTGCTTGGAGCCAGAGGGTGTAATGTTGTGGTTTGATTGATGTACACACGCTGGAAATGCTGCCATTGGAGTGTGTGGTGAGGAAAAGTGTAAGTGTGTGTAAAGACAGGGAAACTCTGAGGAGAGTTTTACAGTGATGGATATGTATGTGTGTGAGTGTCAAGGTTCAGATTCAGCCAAGATTAAGGGCCACATGCTGTCTGAGTCTGAGACCACGTCAATATTTGATGTCATATTTTCATCACCTGGAAAGAATCAGAAAATCTGAGAATTTAGAAAAATTTAAACACAAAAAGTAATGAAACTAAAAGTTATTGTAATGTAGTTTATAGATGAAGAAAAATATTAGATTCCGCTTTATTTCTTGATCACCAAACTGAATCAGATCAGTGCCATTAATCACGTTCACTCCTTTTTACTTAAAGGTCAGATTACCTTGAGTTGTATCCTTCCACTAAAGCAGCGTTGAGACGAAACTCAGGTGGATTTGATCGACTCATCAGATTCTCGTTCAAGTAAACCAACCCTCAGTCAGTGTTCTAGATTAGAAAGATGGCTGGGCCTCGAGTTTCCAGCTGAACATTGCTGACGTAGCAGCATTGTGACGGTGGGAAACATGGCATCAGAAAGTGAAAGTGTCACAAGTCAGATTGTTATTCTTTGGAGGGACTTTCTCGGCGTCAAATCACGGCTAGACTGAAGGTTTCTAAGGCGGCAGTGCATGACGCTCTGAAACAACACCATCAGATGATTAATATACCAAACTTTGTTCACAGAGAAAGAAAAGCAGCTTCATCAGATACATAATTTATTGAATCGAGAACGCAAAACTCTAGTCAGCAAAAGTCCTATCAAAACAAAGTTGTCTAGTCGTGGTCTCAGAGGACGAGCAGCATCTCTAAACCACTTCTCAGGAGGAGAAACAAGACCAGACACTCAGTGAGCCAAGACATATCAGCGTTTTACTGATGAATCCAAGTTAGAGATTTGTGTCAGTTACAGCAGGATGTATGTGAGGAGATGAACAGGAGAGAGAATGAGTGTAGGAGTGTTTGCTTCCTCTGGAGTACAGAATCAACTCCACCCTGACCAAAGAGAAGGAGCATAGCGTTCCTCAGAGACATGCTCCACCCTCTGGTCTGCATCTTTGTGGAGAAGGATTCAGACTGCAGCAGGATATTGAGCCTGAGCACATTTCCTCAAAGCTTTGAAGAACTAGTTGGACTTTCCTTCTCGGTTCACCTGACTTCAAACACACTGAACATTTATTCCTGACATGAAGAAGCTCTTTGGAACATTGTGATGTCATGCAGTCATCGGGTTTTGTGCAAAGGTTTTTGAAGTGATCTTGACATGATGACTTTTTTAAATTTCATTTATAAACAAATCGCAACATAGAAGTATCTTCACTATAGTGACTTAACTGGGTATCTCGACTAATTCTACACAGAAGTGATGGTATTATGCTCTCATGTAAGGGATTATTGAAGGTATTGTTAGAGCTTTATACGGCTCAGCAGTAACAGTGTCTAAAGATGAAATGGTGACTCTTATTTAGCAGAGCCAGACGTCTCTTTTTCGCTTCTGCAACAACAGAAAACCTCATAACTCTATAAATTGCTCTTCAGATTAGGATGAAGGATAAACTCAACAATGCATAATGTTCAAAGTGAAATCAAGATTAGTTTCTGAAAATGTATTTCACACGCATCTTTCCCTCGTAGGTCCAACGTTTTTGAAACCTCTGATGAGAGTTACCTGAAGAATTGCTCCTACGACAGCGAGAGCCATCCTTACTGTCCCATCTTCCGCCTCAGAGATCTGGTGGGCAGGACTGGACATGACTTCCAGGACATGGCTGTCAAGGTACAAGGTGTCATCATGTGCCAGTTAGGACTGTGTGTCTGGTGGTGATTTCAGCTCCTGACTTCATGCAGACATTTGATAAGAAGCCTTAACAGATGATCAAATTGAGCCTTTGTGGAAATCTGCTTGTGACTGCAATATTAAGTGTAGAAAAAAACCATGCTGTATTTTAATGCATTTAATGTTATTGATAAGGATGAGCCGGTTTAACGGTGTCCAGAACAAAATCATGCAGAAGGATCTCATCATTACTGTTTGACGGTACCGTAGGTTTTCTAACTACGACAGTTTCTCGTTCTGACTTCATACTTGCCATTAATATCCAACAATCAACACGTTGTGAAATCAAAGCAATTTACAAATTAAAAAATTTACAGGTAGATAATCTGCTTGCATCAAAAAGCTAATTTGTTTCTGTGTTTCACAATCTTTTAAAAAAAATAAAAGATAATTGGTCAAATGCAGTAATATTAAACGTTAAACTACGATAAACTGTATCTTTAAAACAAACAAAAATGTATTAAATGGTGAACTTTTCCTGAGCTTTCACATCTTGTGGCCTTCATCAGTAGATGTAATTTATCTGTTACCATGGAGATGAATAGCTTTTAATCATGCATGTAAAAGTATGTAATTTTTGTAAAGACAAGTGGTTATATAAAGAAATAAAGTAAAAACAATATTTTTATGGTTTCGTTAACTTAAACCCAAACTAAACAGATTGCTCCTGCAGATGAAGACCACAAGATGTTGCTGAGAGCTCTGGAAGAGGACGTGGACTTTATGGAAGGAACTTTTTGCTGAAAAGTCACGATCGAACCTTCAAGCTACACAGTTAACTCCATGCAGTTCCTAAAACACACCCGTTTACCAATCGTTAGCAACACAGGTGTTTCCCGATCATATATGCTTGATTGACAGCTCCCTCACAGTATGGTTACTTTTGTTTTATCTCCAATATAAAACTTTTGATATTGTATGATGACGAGCAAATTTAAAGGTGTAAAAACTGCAATGAACGGTGGCTGAATTTCATTTAGCTGTTTCCGTTTCTGGGGCCTGTGTTGTACAATCTGCCCCACAGTCCTGGTTTAATGGCACACCTGAGTAAATAGACCCATCATTGATTACTATACAAACATCGGTGTTTTAATCATCTTAAAATTATCACCACAATCTGTTTAATTCTATGTTTTAGATACACGGAAAACATCTTGCATGCTTTTATTTCCTAATGTGTAGATCACTTCAACAGCCTCCTGACATTCATAAATCCCAAAACAATTCACCAAACTATCGAGACTACTAAGAACACGAAAGAGAAAACAATCATTTTACTCCAGTTTTAATGATTTCACACTGGTTATAACCTAAAATCTTATGGTGTGGTCCCAAACTATATCTGTGAATTACTCATTCTTTACTGACCTCCAGGCAGTCTGGGGCCCTCAGCCAGGAACCTGTTGGCTGTCCCCATGTTAAGGACAGAGCTCTTGCTGTCAGGGCCCTTCAGCTATGGAATTACCAGCCTGATAAACACATCAGTTTTTTTCTTTTTGATTTCATGTGTTGTGTCTTAAATGAGTGAATTTGTGTGTAAAAGATTTGTTGTGTTTATGACCGGATTTTCTAAAGTTCCCTTAAATGTAAATGCTGCACAGACAGACTTCTTATTCACCAAGTGACTGTTTGTGTCCATCAGGGCGGATCAGTTGGGATCCTTATCGAGTGGAACTGTGACCTGGATAAAGACTCCTCTCTGTGCAATCCTCAGTACAGCTTCACCCGTTTGGACATGAACTTGAACAACTCCATCACGTCAGGATACAACTTCAGGTGACTCCTGTCAGACGTCTAACAGGGAATAAATCTGTGAGCCTCCACTTTGTGGAAAACCTCTTTTATCTTCCCCCTCTAGGTATGCCAGGTACTACAAGGATCACAATGGTGAAACCTATCGCACGTTGTATAAAGTGTATGGAATTCGCTTCGATATAATGATCAACGGACAGGTACAGCAGTGATATTAGCGGTGTTCTTCTGATGAGAGTGCATGACTGCGGTAACAGACGCGTCGTGAATGTCTGGTTATTGTTTTTCAGGCCGGGAAATTCAATATCGTCCCCACAATTATTGCCATCGGCTCAGGTGTTGCTCTGCTGGGTATAGTGAGTAATTTATGAAAATGTTCTGTTCATGTGTCAGTGGATGATTAGTGTGTAATTATAGAAACACCTTCAATTTGAAAACTGTCATATTACAGTGCCACTAGAGGGTGACATATGATCACCAGTAACAAAAGTAATGATTCTCTGCTGCCTGTAATAGCTGTGTTTCTCTTTCAGGGGGCCTTTGCATGTGACATGATTCTGCTCTACATGATGAACACGAGCTCCTTCTACCGAGATAAGAAGTTTGAAATCATCAACTTCAAGTAGGACTCACTGGAACTGTTCTATAAGTCGTTGTCTGAATCCTGCTCATCACATCTCCCGTTACTGTGTGCTCCAGGAAAGACCGGACCCAACCCAAGGACGGGAAAGCAGGACACCGGGAGAGGAGATCCAGGAAACCGGCTGCAGAGAAAGGAGCCGCCAACTCCATCAAACAGCCCGAGGACACTGAACTCGCTGTGGAATCTTCTCCCTCTGCGGAGAACCCGTCGGCTGTCGGGAAACGGGGTCCCACGATTCCACGCAACACGGGACAGCGATACTCTGGCGCTCTCTCCCCACAGGGTGCCGAGCCGAAGCATCACATCACTTTCTCCCCACACATTTAGGTCTGCAGGCAGAGCAACACAAATCACCTGCAGTTGGCCTAAATGTGACGTAGCAAGAAGGTGGAACCCAAAACTGACATCCCCCTTTTTCACCTGCTGGCTCGACGACCACCGGCGTGGTCACTAGCACGAGTGATGCTTCCCTGACTGAAGGTGTTGGTGGGGGAGATTTAAAGGTACTGCGCTGTGCACGAGAGCCAAGACACTGAAGGACAAAGGAGGGTGGCTGGGTTTAGGATTCAAAGGAGGGATGTGGGAGATTATAACAGGTCCATTGATAATCCTATTCAATTAGCAGAGGGACAAAAACTATAACAAATAAATAGTAAAAGAACTGCCAAATATTTCCTGAATTTTATGTTCTTACAGCTTTTTTGGCTGTTGATCAGACTATATAAGCACTATTTCCAATTTGAGTGACACATGATGGGCCTTAGTTTATATTTTTTGCTCTTTTATCGCAACAAAAATGATAATATTCACTGAAAATGAAAACAAATATAGCCTTTTTTTTTTATCATGCCAAATCTTCACCATGGACCTCCAATGTAAATTTTAGGTAAACAATGTAAAGATAAATAAAATGTGAATTGAAGTACTTTAAGTCATTAGGCTGGAAAAAAAAATCCATGTCAGTGCCACATGAGAAATGTTTTTTTTAAAAAAAAAGCATGGGTGTTTAAGAAAACTGCACTTGGAAGCAACATACGTGTGAATGGTCTTAAGAGTTGGGTACTTGTGTAGCTGAGAGGCGTTCGAGTGCAGTGCAGAGTGCAGCGCATGTTTCCTGCTGCATGTTGTTAGCTGTGCTTGTTGTGACTTTGACACACCGTGATGAAGCTGAGGTCTGCGGTCTGTCGCGTGCTGCGAGTCCACTGTGCTGCTCATGAACTGGTCGACTGTAAATGAATGGACGCTGATGTGGAGAGACTCCCTCTCCTGTTTGCTGTTGCTATTTATTGAATGTTCTTCATTGTATTTGTCATCATGACACTGACAAACAATCTGATTGTGTCCATAAACAATTTGTACAGAGGCAATAATTCCAATCAGTCATCTCATTTGTTAAAATCAAAGTTTAGTACAGTACATCAAACGTGATGAATGACCTTATTAGGATGTAATCTGTTAATCTACAAGATACGTTACAATGAGTGAGGCTCTTATCATGGACCCAGCGGGAGTTACAGGTTAAAGGAGTTCACGGCCACCGGAAGAAAAAGAGGCCGGTTAATTCTGCGTACAGTAATTATGGACACATCCATCAATAAATCAACAGTTCACAATGGAAAAAAATCTAAAGTCTTTCACTAATGACGTATCTACAAACAGCAGGGCAGACGATGTTAATGGTTTACGAAGCATGAGATAGAAATATTTCAGGGTTATTTGTGTTCGATTATTTTAGTACACGTGCACCATTCCGTACAAGAAGGTCCAGAAGAGGACGTAAGTGAAAAGGCCTCCGACGAGGCCTCCGGTGAAGAGCAGCCGCCGTGATTTGAAGCATTTGTTCCACCGCCGTCCGGCCTTCAGGATGAGCAGCAGCGAGAGCAGAAACGAGGAGAGGAGGTAGAAAATGAAGCCGTACAGTCCAGTCAGCCCGAGGATGCCGGCTGTCGCTCCGGACAGAGCGGACACGGAGGTGCGGCAGTAGTCCAGCACGGCGGCGTTGCCCCTCACAGCCACTTCGCTGATGAACTGCGGCCCCTCGCGCTTCGCTCCAACTCCCGCCATCGTGGCTCCGGTCGGCTCCCACAGGAAGGTGCTGCTGGAGCAGAAGGGATGCGGACACGTTTACAATGTAGGTTAAGTTACAGCGACTGAAATCCTCGACATTCTTCTGTACTTTCACGTTATGTCACTGAGACACAAATACTGTACTTGTTTTTTTTCTGCCCATACAGGTAACAGATACTTTGCAGCTTAAAAATATGATGTAGTCTTTAAATTAGAACATCTTCAGAGAATATAAGCAAACTGACCAATTTCGTATAACCCCAATATTTTGCCAATTAATTTTTTTTAAATTATGACACAAAAAAACACACCAGTTAAATAACACAAGCACAAAAGGTACCTCGTGCACAATTATGAGCACTTTTCAGTAATATTTAGTTCCAACAACGACAGACTCAAAGTTTCTTGTAGCTTCTTTCACCTGCTTGCTGGTAGCTTCTACAACTCTACTGTTAACGTGTGTTCTGGCGTTTTTACATTTGGAGGAGCCCGTTTTGCAGCTTTAATGTCTCCAAAAGTTTTCAATGGAATTTAGTTCAGGACTCGTTGCTTGCCAGTTTAAAACTCCTTCTTTTCCTTCTCAACCCTTCTTTTGTGCATCTGGACGTGTGCTTTAGGCCGTTGTCCAGCTCAAATCTGGTTTCCTGACTCTGATTAACACAATTCGCTCTACAACACCTCGATAATCTTCAGATTTAATTATTCCTTTGATACATTAAGTACCTCCAGTACCAGAGGGAGCAAAACAGCATAAAAGACCCTCTGCCATGTTTTACTGTATGTAGGGAGTTTTATTCGTTATGCGGTTCATCACCTGGAAACAAACTGATCTTGTCTTTTTGTGCCTCCTTTCAGTATCTGCATCCTCCTGGGCCTTTGCCCATAAAGCCCTACTAAGCATATTGTATGAGCTTAAACCACCAGTCCAGACTGCTTCCCCTAAAGCCCTTTTAATGTCTTGTAATGGTGCTTTTCCAACAACCCCCACAGACTTCTCATTAAGTTTCTTCTTGCTGCCAAATCCTGGGAGACTGTCGACTGTTTTGAGATTGTGAAACCATCTTAACACCATTACAAACGGATGAAACAGGTATTTCAGGATGCGTCATCTTTGAAACGTTTTTTTCTTCTTCTTGATAACAGTATTTCTGATTATTCAGATGAATATATTTCTGAATATATTCTGAATTACGTCCTTCAAATTCAGGCGTGCCGTTAACTGTCCGGGACTGAACAACCTACGATGAGGTCACAACAAACGCTGCATTATTATGGCTGAAACTTCATCACCATCTCCCCCTTGAAGATATAAAACTATTGGTCATAATAATATTGTATATATAACCTGACATATCGACCAAGTTGATTCTAAAATGTGCATATTGGTGATCACGTGTCCGTGTTTTACTTTGAAAGATTGTGAATACCGGACTTCCGTTCGGAGCAGAAAAAAAAAGAAAGAAAAGAAAAGATAATTTAAAGTGTTTACAAATGTGCAGTATGTAGGTCAAAGGTTAACTTTCAACAAACGGACTCTGGAAAGAACAAGATTTACAGAAAAAAAAAAAAGCTCTGGATGCATAAAAGCGTCGGTGTTATAGAGCAGAAAGAGACACAGTCAACGGAGCCCGGGGTTCCTCAGGGTTCCCCAGGGTTCCCCAGGGTTCCTCCTCCACGGACCACAGCCCGACCATCAGCGGCCTGTCAACGCTGGTGCTAACACGCTAGCTGTGCTAGCTGTCGGTTGACGGTAACCGATGTCGGGCTCTTACCGGAGATGAACTCTCGTCGGCTCCTTGCAGCGCGATGACAGAAGCACGATGTGCAAGAGTGACTTAATAAACTGGGATATTAACGGAGGTTTTTTTTTATTTTTTAAAGGTATGTCAGCTGGTATGACACAAGAACAAGAAGTTCATTCTCGTTCGGGTGTCACTCCGAGACCAAAGTCAGCCATGCTTCTTCCGCGGTGGATTATGGGAACTGGACAGAGGGCGACGTGCTACGTTCAGGGAACACTACGGAGTAGGACATTTTACATTTACAGCAGGGAAATGCACCTCAAACTTTGTCACTCTCTTTAAGCACTATAAGGCAACATGCACGTCAATCTGGTCTCATCAAACGCCTGACAGATGTTTTAGTCGCTGTCACGTTACTGCTGCAATTAATTTATTATGATTTATTTATTTATATTAACATACACAAAGGTCAGTTTCTGTGTTGTTTATAATGCTTTAAATCGAATAGAATTGTTTATAAATACACACACTGAAATGTAATATGGTTTATTGTGTTTTATGACCTCGATGTTGCCAAATGCTAAAGTAAAATTACAGATTAGAAATGAAAGAAAACAACAACAAAAAAAATCCAATAAGTGGCTTTGCATTAAACTGTTTAAATTTAGGCCTAGTAGTAAAACATATTTTGTTCTTGAAGTCAAAAGTTCACAAACATTTTGCCTCTTAAGCTTTTTTTCTCTAACTAATAACTTAGTTGGGAGAACATCGAAATACGAGAGTTTCAGATTTCCTACGCCCATTTGAACGCAGCAGAGTTGACTTTGCCTTTTCAGGACGATGTAAACTTGCTGAGCGTCAAGGCACGCAGCTGCACCGCGGTCATGTCTAACTTTATCCTGGGCTTAGACATTGGCACCACTTCGGTAAAAGCCGTGTTAATAGAAACCGGCTCCAGGACGGTGGCTGCAAGCCGCGCTTTACCGACGACTGCTGATGTCACCGACGATAACGGAATAAAGGTGAGTGCGCTCACGTGCCACCGAGCTTTACCCGACCGCAGCGCAGTGAACTAAACACTGCTGCGTGTGCGCTGCAGGCGAAAGAGCAGGACACCGGTCGGATCGTGGACGCGGTGAACCGCTGCATCGACCTGCTGCCCGGAGACAAGCTGCAGCAGGTGTGCAGTATCGGGGTGTCCGGACAGATGCACGGGGTTTTATTCTGGAAAGCAAAGAGCGGTAAGACCAATAACTTCCTGCAAGATGCGGCATTTCGCAACGAAGTGTGGTTGACGGTGCAACGACGGCTCTGTGGTACATGCAACGAAATCAATGTGTTCACTCGTGAAATGAACGAGCAGGATAATGAAGTAGACACTGAAATGTTGATTAAATCTCTGTGATTCCAGTCATAACATGTGAATATTCAGGAACGTTTTTGTAAAGGGCCACTCTGGAGCCTCTAAAAATGATTTCATGAATTATAGGGTTTGTTTTGTTTTTGGGTTATTATTAGTGAAATTGTTCTGATGCTCAGTTGAAACTTCAACTATTTCCAAAGAATTAAATAATTCGCCCCCATGTTTGATTTTCTTTTTTATCATGTCAGATATTGACTTACAACACCACCTCCCAGTTGTCTGCCTCCCAGCCAATCAAGTTACACGTTACGTCCATGTTTGTCCAGACTCATATGATATATGTGGTGAAGATATCTTATTATTAATAGAGGTATGCAGCCGGTGTTGCTCCCATCACTGTGGGTTTGCTCGGTACAAACCACGACAGCAGAGGGAATACACACAGTAAATATAATTACACACAACAGGGACTCACACCAGAAGAAAGCAGCAACATAAGAAGCCGCGTGCTCTCAGGTTAACCGGCTCAATGATGGTGACCTTTGACCTTTGATCACCAAAATCGAATCAGTTCATCTCCTCGAGTCCAAGTGAAAGTTTGTGTCAAATTTTCAGATTTTCAGATTCGTTCACGAGAATGGAGCAGACGGACCGACAACTCAAACCGTAATGCCCCCAACCACAGCTGTCTAATATGTATGGAAGATCACCTGCAGTTCGTGTCATTGTTCCAGCATACATTATATTTAATGATGACCAGACTTATCTGTTAATCATCACCTGTTGATGAGGTCATGTAGCAGAGGGTGGGGACGGCAGACAGGGAACAATAACAGGGATAACTTAATATTACACGTCTCAAATATTAACATCTGATAGAGATCCACATGAGGATGGAAATCAAAACAGTTTCATCAAACACATTTGAATGTATTTTAACGAGTTAAAGTCTCAACGTGCTCCCTACTTCCATGTTATTATGACCACGGTGAGGTCATACAGTCAGTGTAAGTGTGACGTAGATACAGTCAAGAAAAATGTTTTTCTCTCGGAGCCAAACATCTGGACAGCGTCATAGTTTTTGTTCTGAGCAGCTGCCCTCCTCCATTCTGGGGATCATTCTTCACTTGCCGTGCAGCCTTAAAGAGATTTATTTTTACATCTTTTTTGAGCCTTTTTTTTCCCAACTTCTTCATCTCTTCACTCCTCATTTTATAAGACAACTCCACCTCATTCTAAAGAGCAACTCTCAGTCAGCTCTGAGCCACTGCTGTACCCGAACTAACATTAAAATGACACATAACTTCCCAACACACATGTTGTAGCCAAGTGTACAATTACTTCTGAAAGCTCACCTTGTTTTAAAGGCTAAACCTCACACATCATTCTTGTTAACAGTCTTTTCTGTCTTTGAAGTCCAGTCGGTCTCTAAAAATAGTTCGCAATTTAGTTTGGACGACAGTTCGTGATGTTTAACCAGAGCAGACCAACTTTGGACAAACGTCCACCAGTCATCTTCACGGCGATGAGCACGAAGCCTTTCAATGACAACCTCTGCTGGTTGCATTTAAAATACATTTGGAATCACAGATAGTTTTTGTTGCTGTGATATTTGTGTCCATATAAACCCATTAAAGCCAGATTAGTTTGTCGTGTTTGGTCGCATGCTGAAGTGAAAGTCTGCTGTATATTTTTGTGTCTCCTGCCTGTCACAGGTTGCGATTGGTCCAACGGGGACTTCTTCACAGCCGGAGACACCAGTCAGCTGATCACCTGGCAGGATGGACGCTGCAGCGGCGACTTCCTGTCCTCTCTTCCAAAACCCGACTCGCATCTCAGCGTGTCCACGGGGTTCGGCTGCGCCACCATCTTCTGGTACATGAAACACAGGTCGGCTCCTTTTTAAAAGCGCCATGTTCAGCCTGACACTCCTTTTTGTTTTGTGGTCTGAGAACCAGACTCTGAAGGTTTGTGGTTTCACTGCAGACCCGAGTTCCTCGAGGACTTCGCAGTTGCAGGGACCATCCAGGACTACGTGGTGTCCATGCTGTGCGGTCTGGACGGGTGTGTGATGACGCCTCAGAACGCAGCCAGCTGGGGCTTCTTCAACACGTCAACCAATCAATGGAACAAAAACATGTACGTTAAGTGCTGAACTTCCTGTTTATGAAAACACTTTTGCTGTGTTCCAAATGTTGTACTTGTGTACTAACACTCACTGTTTTCAGTGCACGAGTGTGTTCACATTGTAAAGTACTCAAATATGCAGTGAACTACAAGTACCAGGATGATGCACTCAAGACAGTCCAAAAAATATTTTTGGGAATTAATACGTCTGAGGAAGTTGCAGCTGTTCCTGAACACCACACAAAAGTGTTTATTTTTCACTACTGCTGCTAAACGAAAGCCATCAGTGTGTTTATTGAGATTGTTAAACAGAGGGCACAAAAACACGTTGAATTCTGGGTAAAATAATTAAAAGCTGCAGATATTTTGGCGGGTGACGTGTTTACATGTTGAGGTCATTTCCTGTAAGTGCAGAACAGCAGTGTGCGATTTAAAACACCACTACCCTGTCAAAATTCCTGCACTAACACAAGTAAGAGTCCTAACATGGACTGCACTACGGGAAGTATCTCATTGGGAAAACAGCATTTGTTTAAAGTACTAAACGCATGAAAAATGTTGCGTTGTTTGTGCCTGTTTGGTTTGAAACTGCAATCACTAAACACGTTGTACGTTATGTGTAACCTACTGAACAAACCACTGTGTGTGTGTGTGTGTGTGTGTGTGTGTGTGTGTGTGTGTGTGTGTGTGTGTGTGTGTGTGTGTGTATATGTGTGTGTGCGCATGCTCCAGTTTGAAGGGTGTCGGCTTCCCTTTGCACCTGCTTCCTCATTGTGTGCCATCTGGTGGTGTGGCGGGACACACCCGCTCTGCCTGGCACGGCATCCCTGCTGCTACGCCAGTAGGTGCCGCCCTGGGAGACTTCCAGTGCTCTGTCTACTCCTGCATGAGTGCACGCACAGACGCAGGTGAAACAGTCATCTCTCCACCGGCCGGAAGCACACTTAACGCCCCGCATGCGTTATACTCTCATTAGTTCATTCAATTTGAATGAAAGAATCCATTAAGACGGCTCCATGACACGTTGCATCCACTGCTAATGCCGACAACACGCAGAGGTTTTTATAAAGATGTCAGTGTGTCAGAGCGGTGAGAGAAAACACAGCAGTAAATATTCACGTTTCAGTTTGTTTACATACAGAAAACTAATCATTTAATGTAATTAAATTAATACACGAAAGCTAAAAGCTTGTATCCTTCTCCTACTTTCCCAGTTCTTAACATAAGCACTTCAGCCCAGCTGACCTTCGCCATGCCAGCTGACTTCAGACCTCCAGATTGCCCTCAGCCTGCCTCGTCTATCTCCTACGTCCCCTACTTCGACGACTCATACTTGGCCGTAGCGGCGTCACTCAACGGAGGGAACGTACTGGCCACTTTTGTGGAGACGCTGACTTCGTGGATGAAAGAGCTTGGTATGCATTTACTGCCTCTACATGTGACAGAATGGTTTCATTCCTGGTGTTGTTCCTGAATTTAGTTCTCTAAATGTAGAGTTTGAATCTGAAAAGTACCTTAAAGTGCAACACCACAGAGAGCGACTAAGGGCTGACTCCAAAAAAACTATACAATAGCCTCCCATTTAAAAAGTGACCATCTGTGCCTTGAAATAAAAGGTCGATACATTTTTCCACAAGTCATTATGGTGTCATTAGCTACATTAACTCCTTCTCATCAGTGTGCTGGGGGTCCTTCTGAATAAACCATTAATAATCAGATATTAGGCCTCAAAGATGGGTAGGTTTGGGGCCATGCGGGGGTTGATTGACAGGTCTGGGGGGCAGTCAGGATTTGTTTTTGTCAGAAGAGACTTCATGATACTCCAAAAAATAAAACCCACCGCATTGATGAGGTTGTTGTTAAACTTCCTCATCACCTAAATTGCTCACAGGACTTTTTTGTCCCCACTAACAGAGGCTCTGTGTTCCCACAGTCTGTGTCTGCAGGACAGAAACGAATAAAGTTCGTTAAAAGCTGTATTACAGCTCCTCACCTGCAGTGGGTCTGCTGTTAGATAGCCACAGAGGCAGATTCCACTTGAACTTTACGGATGCTCAGCATCAAGCACAGCTGTATGAACCACTGTGATTACGTATGTATGAAAGCAGGAACAGTTCAATGCAGTTTGTGTCCCACCATTGTGGTCCAGACTAAAGTCTCTCTGTGAACTGGTCCATGACTTTTCATGTGGTCACCGTCATGATGTTGACATTTGTAGTTTTGCATGAAAAGTGTTCAAAACTATTGGATAGGTTGCCATGGCTTCCCAATAAAATGTATGCAATCATTTCTTAACTTTCCATAAAGCATTGTTACCGGTCGGACTTTCAGTTTTGTCTAATACTGCATCCACGGCCTCAGCTACACTTTGTGTTTACTGCTAATTAGAAAAGGTTAGCATGCTTATATGTAAGATCACGAACATGGTGTCAACATCACACATGTTAAACATCAGCATGTAACAGTAGCATGTTCAAATTAGCGTGAAGCTGAAAACACCGTCACAGAGCTGCTCGCTAGCATTTCATCTGCACATGCAATGCAGTGATAAAAGGATGTCGTGTTTTAAGAGATAAAATGTACCTCTAGACTCGCTCTCGGTTAGATTGCACATCTATTTACGCCTCACTTGCTGTTCCAGATTTTATCTGGAAATAACCAAAAACTGAAGCAGTACTTAGATGCAAATCAGACAGGAAAAAAGCACATAAGGACGATAAACACCACCTTGCACAACTCTCTAATCTTATAAAAATGAATAAAATCTGCTTGAAATTTTGCACCACTGCTGTAATTAGAAAGATAAGAAGTTTGGAGAATACCCGGGAGGAAAATTGACAAGTTTTTCCAGACAGCAAAGACCAATGACAGTTTAGTGAGAGCAGTGTTTATTTGAGGGAGGAGAGACTGACAGGAAAAGCATCTCAAGTCAAACGTGACCACTGTGAGTGACACAGCAACTGTGGAGTGTTTTTTTATGAGCGTTTTTACTGTGCAGGCCACAGAAGGAGAGATTACAGTAAACTGATGCCATGTTTAAATTGTCTCCTTCTCTCAGGTGCGGAGCTGAGTGATTCGGGCTTGTATGAAAAGCTGATTCATTGCGCCCTGAAGCAGGAAACCAGCGACCTGACGGTCAGTCCGACCATCCTGGGAGAGAGACACAACCCTCTCGGCCTGGGTCAGGTGACCAACATCTCCCCCTCCGACCTCTCTCTGGGTCATGTGGTGAGGGCGCTGTGCCGCGGAGTCCTCGGCAACATCACCTCCATGATGCCGGCAGAGTGTCTGCAGCAGGCCGGCGTCAGCAGGATCGTGGGCAGCGGGAGCGCGCTCGCTCGCAATGAGGTGCTGAGGCAGGAAGTGGAGAAGGCCTTTCCTCTGCAGGTGGTGTACGGACAGAACGCTGACTCAGCTGTCGGCGTGGCCATCGTCCTCTGTGACCGACTCTGAACGACATCTGTAATCTACGTAGGGAGGAGGGGAATCCCTGTCTGTTTACATGATTGAGAAATTGGCACACTTTTAAATACTTCTTATCGAATGGTATCGTTTTGTTTAATAATCAGATGAACTGAAATGCAGCGCCATATTTTGCTCTGTTTGCCAGGACAAGGATGATATGTATGCACATTTTTAGGACCAAAAGTTGGAAGCAACTAAATTCACCCAAACTATCTGCCACCCTTCAGCCATCTAACTGTGAACAGCTGTAAGCATTATACCGGGCATTTCTGGATCTGTTTACTGCACAGTTTATCTGTTGAGATGATGTAGCAACTATTACATGTTAACATTCAAACTAAAGGTCTTCGTTTACCAGCTCACATGAAAGAGGCAGAGTTCCTTCCATCATCAAAACCACGACCAGATACTTCATTTGCAGCCCGACATCACGCTAACGTGTGTAATGCACCCGCCAGTCCACTAGAGGTCAATGTGGCTTTGCCTCTCCCAGAAAGAAAAATAGTGGTTAGGTATAAGAAGAAAATAAAACACGTAGATAGGATTAGGCTCCTAAACTACTTGGTTAAGACAAGATTTCTATTAACAAATTCGGACAAGCTGGGGGGGGGGATGTACTGAATGGAAACCCTGCGATACTATGTCCCACCCACCTGTGGTGCAGTCTTAATCTGACTGCACCACAGGCCTGTCAATCAAACAGACACGCCCCCAAAACCCCGGTTTTTTTTTTTATAGCCTTATTTTCCAATTAATGATGAAATTATTTTCAGATTGACCTCCAGGAAACTGATAAATAGCGACTGTAGCTAACAAAACTGCAATAATCTGTGGAAAAAATTTATTGACTTTGAATTTCACAAGAGAAGTTGAATGGGACTCTATGGAGCCGCAGGCTTTTTTGAGCCAACCTCTAGTGGCACTCGGTGGAATTGCAGATTAAGGCACTTCAGCATTGGCCTAATTTTTCAGAGCCGGAAGCTACGTCCACTTTTATGTACAGCCTACAGGTGCAGTATGAGATGAAAACAGTGACATCTGCGGGGAAATTATGTTAGCATATTGTATAGAGTATCACACAACCAGAATTAAAGTAAGAAGTTGTAGAAATAATATCCAAATACCAAACACAAGGCTGAGGCTAGTGATAGGCCCTCGTGATATTTTGGGAGCTTTTTTTCTGCTGATTAATTTTTATGAATAGTGATTATAGTTAACAGTTAAAGTTTGTTCTTCCCAGGCAAAAGAGAAAAGTACAGATGGTCCATGCCAAAAAAGAAAAGAAGAAGGAGAAGAATAGGCGTACATGTACAAAATGTTGCATTTATAATTAACAGACTAATTAACAGAGTGGGCCTTTTATTCTAATAAAACCCTCTAAAAAGATTTATTACGCTCACAAAGTTGTCACATATAATATACTGAGCCTCTGTAATGGAGTGAGAGTGTAAAAACTCTACGGTGAACCCAAATATACTGACAGGAATCTTGCGGGGAATAAAGGCCACAATGGACAATTAACATTAGTCAGTTGCAGTAGTGAACTCCCTTTGTGATTAAAACCCTGAGTGGAAACACATTCCTAATATCTCTGATGGAGTTTAGAAAAGTATTTTATCAAGTTTAGAAGTTCAGATTGATGATTACTGGTATTTCTTTGCCTTCTCTTGATGAAAGTCCTTAATTAGAGTTTTCAGTTATAATTTCTGACACTGAAACGGTGCGTAAATATATTTTTATATTTTTTCTTCCAAGTAGCAAGTAGTAAGAATAAAAGTCATCAATTGATGGGTAGAAATAAGAGCCAATATATGTTTTAATAAAATGTAGTTTTGGGAGATTTAAATAAAGATAAATCAAGATACATAAAACAGACTATGACCAAAACCATTAAGTTATAAACAAGGTGGAAAGGTGGTATAGGAATCACAATCAGGAACGATGGTTTCTTTGATGACTACATTGGACATCTTGTGCTGCAAAATCCCTGCTTTTCCCATTGCTGTCAACAGTGATGCCTTAATTCTCACCCATTCAGATGTATAAATGAGGCTGTTGGTGACTTCATTATTTTGTATGTGTATCTGTGTTTTCTACGAGTAAATACAGATGTGACTGTAGAAAATGCAATTATTTTTCAGTATATCCAGTCATTTGAGTTGAAATGACTACTGATAGAGAAGTTAACACATGAAGTGACATTATAATGGTACAAATAAATCAGTATTAATAATTCAATTTGGTCTCAAATCTTCAATAATTTGAATGAATGTCACTGAATTTTAATATAAATGTGTTATTCTGCCTCTCCAGATATAATTTAGCACACTAACAAGAATAGAAATTTTGCGTGCTGATTAATGTAAAGGTACATTAATGTTGAAAAGGTTAGAGACACAAATGAAGCTCAGCGTAAGTTTAATCAGGAAGACTTTATCTTTATGACTCATTCATCCTCATTTCTCTCTCACTCTCCCACTTCTTCTCAACACCAGACTATGGGCATTTTCTGTATATTAATCAAATTTTGCCACAATTTCTATCAGCCAATCCTTCCTTTGCAGTCAAAATTTAAATCTGTTCGGTCATCTGCATCAGCTGTGACGTCAAGGTGATCTGCTGCGACCCTCCTCCACGCCATTCACCTCCAGATTTTAAACTGAGCTCATCCGAATCCTCTCCTCTTCACATCCAGATAATAATCCTGTTAAAAGGAGTTTTTTTCTTGCCACTGCCAGAGGTTTTCTTCCTGTTAAAAAAGGGAATTTTTCCTTCCAGCTGTCACTCGTGAAACTTTAATTGTTGGGTTCCTCTCTGTAATATTGAGGGTTCTATGTATCCACCCGTGTCTCAACCACGGGGGGTTTCATGTACTTTGCACTGCCTCACCTCCTTTACATATGATGACATCACAACGGGGCCTAATCACCAGGGACTCTCACATCTCTCACATTTTTATTCTTCTCCTTGCACACGGGAATTAATCTTGTATTCGCCCACTCCAAATGAGTGTCTCCTGATTGAAATAATTTTGGCTGGTCTGTCGCCTATTTACCACATTTTGGTTTACACCATTTTGTGCCAACAACAACCATCTCCTGCCAGTGTGCCCTGATTTAATTGTGAAAAAAGGAAGTCATGTCAGGAACGGAAATTGCCTGATCTCCAGAACTCGAGTCGACAACTCACTCTGATAGGCAGAAGCTGTGCAACCACACACTCAGTCATAGGACCACAGCCGTACTGAAAGTACAAATAGGCGCATGAGATACACAGGAAGCAGTTCAGCATAGTTATGGACTAAAAAAAGAAGACTTCAGACATCTTCTGCAGAAGGGTAAGTTTCTCTTTTGTTAGTTTTTACATATTTCAGAGCAACATGAGGAAAATAGATTTTCAAGTTGTCACTTTTTTTTATCCACCTAAGCGCTTCAGTTGATTACATAGCTTCTATTAATTAAATTATTTTGTTTACACACTGGTAGATGGTTCTACGCCTCCTCTCTGAGCTCATTATAAAACATTTTGTGTCAGATAATGTCTCACACTGAGTACAGTCCATATATGTTGAATCCTTTTGTGATATTTCTGTGATGGTCAATACAGCATCCTTTTAAGCACTCAAGACGCCAGTAATGTGCTCTGATTATCTCTAGGGTGGGTCACTTCATTGCCCACTGACTCTCCTATCTATGTGCTATGTTAACCGAGTGTATGAAAATGCAGCACAAGGATTCACACACCCATACATGCACGTCTGCATAACACTGTTGTTTTGTTTTTAATTGGAAGATCAGATTTTTAATAAAGAGGAGAATCTGGGAGAATAAGACTGACCTCTGGTAAGTGAAATTTTGTATTATTGCTTTGTTTACCAGTTTGAATTGATTAGATTGCTTTAGACCATGAACATGATGTCATCCTTTAGTATCATACACTCAGTCATCTATGTTTGAATTACGTGATGTTATTGTTATTGTGTTTGTTTATTATATAGTTTTTACAGTTAAACATACAACTAAAAATGTGTGTTAGATTGTGCTTTTGACCTTAAATCAGGATAAAGAACAGATCTTAAAAACATACATATTTTCAACATACGGAAAGTCTGTGGCTGACGGTGTTTTACATATGGCTCACATTACTGTATGTCACGAATCAATAGATCTATAAATAATACAGCACGACATAATATGTGGAAGGTATTTCCGAGCACACAACAACAGCAATTTAAAATGCTGCATAGTAAATGTTACATTCATCTTTTAAATGTGGTCAAGTTAAATAGTTTCACAAAGTAGACTTGAAAAAAAAAAAGTGCTTATTTCCTCTTTTTCCATCCTTTGTTTTTTGCTATGCTGATAAATATGTATTCCTCTTATGATGTTTATGGGGTCTTAAAATCTCCAGCGAGTCACTAATTCCCCTTTTTCAAACAGAAAAAAAATGTTCAAACTGAAAAAGGGAACAAAAAGACACCAAGAAGACTGTGGTTTTTCATTACCTTTAACATGTCTTCTTTCACATCACAAAATCATAGATTGTTTTATTTTCGTCAGCAGAAGTTTGAAGAATACATTATCTTCTTGTTTTCACGTGGCCTGTTTCTACATAAACTATACTGTAAAAGACTGGTTTATTCTGCAGATTAGCAGAGTACCAACCCGAGTGCTGTGTATAGTACTGTCATGGAAATCTTCCTCTAAATAAACTCCTTTGTTAGTCACTGAGGGATGAAACATCACATGTCTGAAAATATGTCTGTGCCCTTAGAGACCAGTGAGATACAACACTGCGGTTCACATGTTTCAGACCCAGCTGATGCAAACACATTTTATACAGTAGCGGCTCGCAACCACTTCTGGTTAAATTAAAGGAATTTGTTTGTAACCTAATGACACAGTTTTGAGCAGTTCAAACAAAATATATTTTCTTCTCAAATTGTTTGATTTGACTGATTGTAGATGCTGGAAAACATAGAAATATTTTGTGTTGCAGAAGTTTTTTGCTCTTTTCTTACTCTTTCACTTTGGGTGACTCCTCTCTCTCAAGATGAAAACTGCTGGTCTGCAGGAAATAAAGTTTCCCACACTTCAGAACATATCACTGGCTCTTGTGCACTTTTTAAATGTAAATCTGTGGTAGAAAGGTAGTTGGCGCTCACTAATTCTCCACCCGTTTGCTCCCTCTAACACCTCCTGTTTTTTTGTCTGGATAATGGACACTTGTGCCATAAATCTGTGCCGATTACTGCAGTTAGAGGTCAAGATGAAGAAGTCAGAGATGTCCGCCTTCACTCTGGAGACAGACGACAGGACAGAGGAGGAGAAATCGCAGCACAAAGCTCCCAAGAAGGATGGTCTGGCTTGTGTGTTGGGTTTGACCCAGGAGACCCCGAAGGCTCCCATGGACACGGATTACCAGGAGGAAATGGAGAAACCCAGAGATCAAATCAGAATTAATCACAACTTTGACAAGTGAGCCTCTCCATGCGGTGATAAAATGATGTTCTGCCTTTATTTAATACTCATTATGGGCTCTGTGTGTTATCAAACCCCACAGTGATGATTCAAATGGAACGTGAAGCTGCTTGTAACCCTGCTGTCTGTGAAACATCCTGTTTTCAGAAAGATTCGAGGTGTGGAGCAGGACAACACCAGGAGAGACAGCGAGAAGTTTAGTATTGACAGATTGTTTGAGGCGGTGGCCAGCAGGGATGTCAGGAAGCTGGACGGCCTGCACCAGTACCTGCACCAAAAGATGAAGAAACTCTCGGACTCTTTGTGTGAGTGCGTGACGACCCATAATGCAACAACCGCACCACACTGTCAGCTGCTGACCTTTGTGGTGACCCCCTGAATGTGTGGTCACATCTGCAGATCAGTCCTACGGTAAAAACGCCCTGATGAAAGCCCTGCTGCACCTCAAAGACGGAAAGAACGAGACGGTGGAGTTATTAATCGACATCTCAGAGAGGATGGGTGACATTTCTAAGTTTGTGAATGCAGCCTACACAAACAGCTACTACAAAGGTGATGAGCTTTCCTCTGAATCTGGAGCTTAAATCGGACATAAACATCTCTTTGTCCACATTTCTCCCATTTTAAAGCAGAAAATGATCTTTAATGTTATATTTTTTCCATTAATTTTTAAGCCACAAAAGATAGAATTGTTGTAAGTGAATCTAAAGGGAGGCTGTGGCTCAGACGGTAGAGGTTGGTGTTCGATCCCCAGCTGTCCACATGCCTAAGTGTCCTTGAGCAAGACACTGAACCCCAAGTTGCTTCCGATGGTGTACCATCGGTGTGTGAATGTACTCCTGATGGCGGCACCTTGCATGGTGATCAGTCTCATATGTGTGTGTGTGTGTGTGTGTGTGTGTGAATGGGTGAATGGAAAAAACATGTAAAAGCGCTTTGAGACCATAAGGTGATAAAGCGCTATACAAGTACAGACCATTTACCATTTAAAGAAATGTGATTTGTTTCCTGACAGGCCAGACAGCTCTGCATATAGCCATAGAGAGGAGGAGTCTTTCCTATGTGAAGCTGCTGGTCAGTAAAGGAGCAGACGTCCACGCTAAAGCCAGCGGGACGTTCTTCCAGCCGCACAATAGCCCCAACTTCTACTTTGGTGAGTCATTGCTGCTGCGGGAGGGAGAGGGGGACGACCTCACGCCAAGACACCAGTGACAAGATGAATCACTCAGTAATGAAGGTGGTGATATGTGACATATTACACCTGGTTTTGGGGATCTTCAAACATCATAGCAGATGCCTTGATCAATGATTATGTACTGTATTATGTACAGTTTAAATGCAAAGTGATTAGGTTGTGGAAAAGGAAAGTTTCCCTTTTACGAGATAATACCATGTCTGATTTTTAATATTGTATATGTGTGTAAGTATGTCCTGTGACAAGGTGCAAGATTTCTGAATTATATCTCAACAAATTTGTGGATTAAAGTCGAATCTGGTCTGAGATGGAACTGAATTTGGAGAGTTACCCAGAATCCAGTAGATCTCATGGAAAAAGGCCCTCAAACAATAAACAACACGAGGAAAATGCTCATTAGAAAAAATGCTCTACAACACCAGCAGTGGCCATAATCTCCACAGGGTGCCTTTAACTTTAGCTTTAACATAAGTGATCTTTATATCTTTTTGTTGAAAAGATCTCCTACATGTGTTTTATGGCATGTGCAAAAAAACCAAGAACCATGCACGTGAGATTTTCTTTATGTATATTTCACGTTGCACTTCACTCTCAATAAATTGTTTAAATGGAAGAAATACATTTATTTATCTGTCAAACCAGACTCAAAGCTCCACAGTAAATGGTGTGCATGTCTCAAATTAAACTCTCTCACTGAAAGCTGTGAATGAACAGGAGTCTGTCTTTGTCTCCAGGTGAGCTGTCCCTGTCGCTGGCAGCCTGCACCAACCAGCCCGACGTGGTCAACTTCCTCCTGGAGAACGAGTACCAGCGGGCCGACGCCGAGCTGACGGACTCTCATGGCAACACGGTGCTGCACGCCCTGGTGGTGGTGGCCGACAATCACCCGGAGAACACAGACTTCATCACCGGCATGTACGATCGTATCCTCACGACCACCGCCCGACTGCAGCCCAAACTGAAGCTGGAGGACATCCAGAATGACAAGGGGCTGACACCTCTCAAAATGGCTGCCAAGACTGGAAAGATTGGGGTAAAATACTACATGTTGATTTTAGGAGTACTGCAGGGTCAAAGCAGACACAGCAGGACTGAAATGCTTTTGGGGACCCAGGGCCAAACATGTAGTACGGGCTTCCCTGCTGCACCGACAGCAGTCGAGTTTTGGAGACTTCTGGGCAGAATTTGTTTCAGTGAATGAGATCAAACCTTCACAGACATGATTTGGTTCCTGCTTTACTTTCATCTGTCTGCAGCTGTTTTCACACATCCTGAAACGAGAGTTCCAGGAGAGTCACACCAAACATCTGTCCCGTAAATTCACAGAGTGGGTTTACGGGCCGGTCCACAGCTCCCTGTACGACCTGGCCTCTGTCGACTCGTATGAGGACAATTCAGTGCTGGAGATCCTGATCTACGGCAGTGACATCCCCGTGAGTCCCGACACTGACACCATCAGCACATCTGCAGATGTGGCTCTGTACTGACATGTGTCTCCTTGTGTCTCCTTGTGTCTCCTTGTGTCTCCCCCGTCAGAACCGTCACGAGATGCTCCAGACGGAGCCTCTGAGCCACCTGCTGGAGAAGAAGTGGAAAATGTTTGCAGGGCAAATGTTTTTGTTCAACCTCCTGTTCTACATCCTGTACCTGATCACCTTCACGCTTGTCGCCTACAACAAGAAGGATGAAGAGGTGAGCTTGACTGATATAAACTCTGTGACTGAAACCATCCCGAACAGGCCTGTGAAGATGTTTTCTTTGTTTCTCCCACAGCCACCTTTCCCTATTGAACACAACTTGTTGGGTTACCTGTATGTTTCCGGCCAGCTGCTGATAACACTGGCAAACTGCTATTTCTTCTTCATGGGGGTAAGTAGGCACCTTTTGACTTCTCGACTTCTCGACTAATATCCAGTGTCTCACATCATCACCTTATGGAAGCTAATTCAAAACCTTGACCTCATTTGCATCTCTAGATCATAGACCTGACGAGGAAACAGCCAAAGCTGCAGACGCTGCTCATTGATGGATATTATGAGAGTCTTTTGTAAGTAGTAAAGTTTCTCTTTCAAACATGGTGAAAATTAAAGGTCAAGTTTTCCTCCTCAGAGCGTTTCTTCTTCTCAACTCTTCGTGGTGGGTTTTGCCATGATGACTCACCAAAAGGATGTTCTTCCAAACAGCCCGCCACTGCACACAGCTAATCTGCATTTAACTAATTAATTGACCTCTAAAACCAGCTGCCAGCAGCAGTCAGGAATTAGATGCGGCTTATTGAAGGGGGTGAATCGTATTGTATCAAACATGTTTGTAGAGATCTGCTTTTGCTTTGACATCAGAGGGTCTGTTTGACTTGATCAATGTATAACGGTCACATTAAATCTAGTAGCTGTTGATGCTGATCAAGAGACGTAACTCAAGGTAACAAAGTCAAACCCCACTGTAGTCATGTTTTACAGCTCACACCGATTTGAATTGTCACAATAAAGCTGAGCAGGTTCACAGCGGCTTCTCCTCTGTCGATAGTTTGTTGCAGGCCGTCCTCTGCCTGGTCTCGGCCGGGCTGTATCTGTATGGGCGGCGCGAGTACCTCGGCTTCCTGGTAGTGTGTCTTGCTCTCAGCTGGGTCAACGTGCTCTACTTCTCCAGGGGTGACCAACACATGGGGATCTACAGCGTCATGATACAGAAGGTAAGTCCACACTGGTCGCACTGCAACTCAGCGGACGTCACAGCGAACCGACTCATCTCTGAGACTCTTTGTCTCTCTTCTTCTTTGCAGATGATCCTCAGTGATATCCTGCGCTTTCTTTTGGTCTACATGGTCTTCCTCTTTGGATTTTCAGCAGGTCTTTAATTTTTTTCCTTTTGACTTTTCCTTAGCTGTCATTTATTTGAAGTTGCACCATCTGACGTTTCTATGCGTACTGTGTAATCTGATTCCTGTCTCCTGTCACAGCCGTGGTCTCCCTGCTCATAGAGCCTCCTAAAAAAAACGACAGTAAAACATCGCCGGGCAGTACCCGTCTTTTTGACCTCTCTCCCAAAGATGAGGGGTGTGTCACAGTCACCTACAGAAACATCTCCTACACCTTGATGCAGCTCTTTAAGTTCACCATCGGCATGGGCGACATGGAGTTCACGCAGGGTTACGAGTACAAGCTGGTCTTCTATATCCTCCTCATCACCTACATCATACTCACCTACATCCTGCTGCTCAACATGCTCATCGCCCTCATGAACCGCACGGTGGAGAAGGTCACCAAGGACAGCACCAGCATCTGGAAGCTGCAGGTGAGTGTGAAACAGACATGTGGGTGTTTTACTGAAGGCAGCTGTGGCTGAATGAAGTGCTGCGATGGTTTTCAGAGGGCCATCACTATCCTGAACATGGAGAAGCGGCTACCTTGGTGTCTGAGGAAGAGGCTTCGCTGTGGGGTGGAGAAAAAACTCGGCACTTCTCTCGGAGACGACCGCCGGCAGTGTTTCAGGTGAGCTTCTCTTAGTTCGGAGACTGTAGCCTCCAGTCAGTGACAGCCATGTTTTGAGAGGGTCCATCAAAAGCTCCATAACACACCCAGATTTCCATTTTGTCCCTGCCTAATATTTATCCTAAAATATCCTAAACATCTGTCCGTGGATTGGCCGATGGTTAACATGAATGGATTACCATGAAACGTCGTACCGATATTCATGGTCCCAGGATGGTTAATCCTAAAGACTTTAGTGATCTTCTGATGTTCAGATCCAACACAGGTTGACAGGTGTAGTTTTAATGAGCTGTATCAACAATGATACCATTTAGTGCAGACATTGTGTTCCTTCGGTGATCCTTTAACTTTTCATCTAATGACACTTAAAGGTCAAAATTTCCATCTGTTCAATATTTGACAAAAATAACGCTGTTCGGCATCCTGTAGATGTTCCTCAGGCTTCACACCGATGTTAAAAGCATTTTCACTGTTCAGCCTTTTCTGTTTTTCATTTCCGATCTGACTTCGTGCAGAAATCAACTGAAACCAGATTTTATAACACAAAAGTCGGTCGCTGACGTTTCAGTCCAGTTCGAAGCTTTTGTGCCTTCAGTCTAAACAACACTTACCTGAAGTCTCAGATGAAAACAGAAAGCATTTTGAAGTATTTTACAAGCTTTCCACTGCACAGTGACGTCAGAGTCTTTGTCTAATTTCAGAATAAAAAAATATTGTTGAATTTTCTGCAGTGAAAGGTGTTCTTGTCCGATGGCGGCGTCCGCCCACATTGAGCGCCGCCCTGATCTGTGTACCTCCGTCAGGAATACTTGGTATTGCGAGCAGTTTAGCTCACATGCTAATGCTGCTAACATGCTAAACTAAAATAGTGAATAATATAAAAACTGTAACACTTGTTAAACACACATGTTAGCGTTGTCCTTTTTTTTTTAAACATATTAGCATGCTGATGGTAATTAGCCTTTAGCTCAAACAGCATTGTGCAACATGAAAGCCTCATAGAGCTGCTTACACATCTGTCTGGTCAGCTCATATGGTTCGGCTGCTTTATTAGACAATCTTAAGAACATTGTACATTTCATTTTCAGTGTGCACAGAGAAACTTTGCTTCTTCAGGAGATGAAAATGAAAACAGCCTTCTGGTTTTAAACTCTTCACAGTGAAGCTGTAGGAACAAGGAAAAAAAAGCACTTTTTTGGGTCGAGGGGAACTTTAAGTTTTGTTGGTGCTGACGTCTGGAGGAAAAATACACTGATGTCACTGTGAGTGATTTGGATTGTGCACTGTAACCGGAGCTGACCTGTAGATTAATCCAGCCACACATCAGGAGAGGAGAAAAGAGCATGTTGGCAGTGCTTGGTGTTTGAATAGATGACCGAGTGTATTAGTCCCAAACTAGTGTGTTATTCGTGAGAGGCCACATCGGTCATTATGCTGCTGGTCGGCGGTGGTTCTGTCTTGTGTCCAGTTCTGTGAGATAAAACACTTCAAGTGTGTCAATTAATGAAAGTCTGAGCGGGTTTGTTTCAGGTTCAGAAGGATGTGCGAGTTGTTCCTGATGTTGTCATCTACTGTGGTTGGTCTTTGGATTAAGGTGAGACAGGGTCTGTTATGTTGATGCTGTTAACAGTGAGACATAAAATCACTCGTATCAAAACTGTTCACGACCGTCTGACCTTCTGAGCAGCATAAAACCAAACCTCAGCAGGTAATAAAGATAAAGCAGAGACAAAGGCTCGGCCTGGCAGAGTTAACATGAGCTGTGGGCGCCGGATCAATTGATGTGCAGAACATTTATTTAGCCTTCGCTGACAGCTGATTGATGTGTCACACGGCAGACAGTAATTGGAGCATGTGTCCTCTTGTTGTCTCAGAGTGGAGGAAATCAACTGGAACAAATGGAACAGCAACCTGGGAAAAATCAATGAGGATCCCGGGTCCTGGGATCGAGGCCAGCAGCCGGCCTCAGACGCCCCGCAGGACAGACGGAGCAGAGGTGCACAAACATGGACGAGCACTTTTCTGAGACAGGAAGGTGTTTTACGCCTCGAGTAACATTTCCTCCTCTGTCCACAGGGAGGAGCTGGAGAGGCTTGTCCAAGGCCAGTAGGCCGTGGCAGACCTATCAGTCCACAGACACGAGCACCACACAGGTCTAAAGAGCCCGACTGACCTGAGCAACCAGGCATTCAAACCTCAAGACAGGAGTTTCAAGTTCTCCCAAGAAATTTAACTGCCAAATGGGTGAAGCAGTTTTCTGACTGACTGACTGACTGACTGACTGACACTCCAGTGTGTCAGCTTGATTTTCTATTGAGTCCTCATAGCAACATTTCATGGAGATGAGCAGTGATGAGGAAACATTGTGAGTATTTGTGCGTTTGACTGCCAGAATGATGTTAAAAACAAAAAAATTGTAATGCAGCAAACAAGAGTTGCTTAAATGCCAAAGGAAATCATTGCATTTTAAATTAAACACTTAATCCAAAGGCTTGTGCACATGCTGGTTCTGCACGTGAGCAGGATGCTCATCCTCTGCACAAAGGCCACAACCTGCTGGCACCTCTGGCATCACTCAGTCCTTCGTGGAGTAATACTGATCACAAGGTGCTGATCCTGCCCTCCCGCTGCGTGCCCTTTATACAAGTCCCATTTTCATCACAGCCAGACAAGCTAAATCTACTGCGGCCAGATAGTCCCGCGGATTTCACAGCTTGCTTTGTCTACTCCACTTCCTGTTGCTACTTGGCAAAGGCAGACCTGGATAAATGGCATGAAGGCAAAGCAATTGGTGTAACAATCACCCACCTTCAGAACTAAGCTGTCACAGTTACAAATTATGTGTGCTTTAGATGGGCCTTTTGAACCGTTCAGCTGCTTGTAAAGCTGATTATGTAAGAGACAAGTGTGTGAATGGTAAGCTACCTAAACTGTCAGACTACAGTGAAGTTACTGTATCTCTCCGAGACTGAAAGCTGCAGTTAAGACGCCTGCTGTTCATTCAAGTTCAACCACACCGACTTCAGACTCATTTCAAAGCATAAATTAGAACTTTATTTTATTATTACAATATTACAAAAAGAGTAGCACAACTCTCACGCTCTTGCCTCTTATCTGTCGTACAGAATGACACAAAAGAAAGGCTTATGGACCTTCTTCCATTTCACAGCAATAGTACAAGAAACAAAGAAGAAAATAAAATTTAAATAACAAGCAAATCAAGTATTATAAATAGTCACAACTGCAAACTGAAGCTTTGAAACTTGGAAAAAATGTTACAGCTCAGTAACTACACATTGCTAAAAATATATAATTACAAAATATTACTCCTTTTCTTGCTTTCCATAATAAAGAATCTCTAAGGAATTGCTCTGTCTATTTAACAAAACTTCATTAAAATAAAAAGACCAAAAATTAAAATTGCTGTTTCTGTGTATCCTTACCATCTTCTTACTCCTTATTATTTGGGTTTTGTTATTAAAACCATGCTCATTTTCAAAGGAAAGTCCAAGGACCAAACACTTAAGGCTTTTTAAGGGCTGTTAGGGAGTTAGGTGAACAAAAACATGGGCGTCATCACACACTCTCTCTCTCTCTCTCTCTCTCTCTCTCTCTCTCTCTCTCTCTCTCTCTCTCTCTAACGCTCACCCTAAACTGAACCCACATCAACAGGCAACATTCACACACAATCATTAAACTTTTAAGTTACAGTAGTCTAGTAGGTAAGCCAGTGTACAATAAAATAAACAATGCATTTGCTGTTTCACTTTTAAACTTAAAAAAAAAAAAAAAAAAAAAATGCTTTCGTTTACCTCCAAGTGATCTTGCAAGTGATCAATTTGGTCTTTTCAAGCAAACTTCAGAATCAGTAGCAACTACACGCAATTCACTGAAGTTCCTGCTGTCAGGACCAAAACTCCGGCTCGGCTTGTAGGTCGCTCCTACGTGACGTTACAAACTCTTTATTCCTTTTTCTCCAGAGTTTTGTCCTCAGAACTAACATGTCCCTTTCAATACCTGCAAAACAAAGAATCTCAACATTCAAGTAATACATTTGTCATGGATACAAAAAAAAACGATCTGAAAAGGACACACACATAAAATGGCACGACTTCATAACAGTGTGTCCTCGTTAACATGACTTTGGCCATTTTCAAGTCGGAGAGTTCATCTTTCAGGACCTTTTCTGCCCTAAAACATTTCACAATCTTGTTGCCAAGCGTGGCATTGACAAAAAGGTTTTTTTTTTTTTTTTTTTTAAACACCTGAATTTCACTGCAGCATTTAAAGCAGGACAGAGCGTCAACTTTTTCAAACTTTTTACTCCCTGCTGTAACTTTTAATATGTACAAACAACCTGATTACATGCTTCCTTAACTGACCAAGAGGAATCAATCTTAGAGTCCTATCATACAAATAAATAAATTACATTTAAAAAGAATTAAACCTCTGCGAGCATGTGCATACTGCAAGCTTTACCGGCTGGATGTTGTAGTTTCCAGTGTCTGGTGACTTCGCACTGAAACAAGATCGTTACTCTCTCCTCTGTCCTGAAGTGATTGTATTTAATCTCAAAGCATTGACACCAAAATGGAAAATTAGTCTAATGAAACTAGTCTGAGCCAAATATTCCTGACATGATCCTGTTAAAAAAAGAAAACAAAATCTAACAGTAGATGTTGCCGTTTCTCAGTGAGGGATCTGTTTCTCTTCCGTCTTACATGCATAAGAAAACAGGTCTGAAGTAGAAACACAGGATCTGAGAAGATCCAGGCACACAGACTATCGAGGAAGAAGCAGGGAATGAACAGTACAGATGTGTGTACACACACACACACACACACACACACACACACACACACACACACACACACACACACACACACACACACACACACACACACACACACACACACACACACACACACACACACACACACACACACACACACACACACACACACACACAAAGTTACCTTAGGTGCCCAATAAAAGCACTTGAACAAAACAAAATGTAGCAATTGATCACTTGCAAGATTAAACAAACAAACAAAAAAACTACTGTTCTTCATTAAATATATTAATTTACCTTCTTTAACATTAGCGGTCGTGTTTAAGTTATCACTTGAGTTTTATTCACGTGTTTCCTTTCTTAAGACTAAACAAAGGGGATTGATAACTGTTGTGGAGACAAGGCCATAGCTTATCTGTAACCTGGGTGCTGGATGAGAGCGGTTCTGCCGTCCCCGACCTCTGGACCTACCCTGCTCAGAGGAGGCCTGTGCATCTTGCCCATCAACCCGAGATTCTGATCGCGGAAGTAGGGCGTCTGGAAGTCCCCACCCAAGTAATCTGCCGTTTGCATCAGATTAGTCTGGGCCGAGGAGGAGGCGGAGGAGCTTGTTCCTAGCCTGTAATGGGGAGCCCCTGGGGGTCCGCAGTCTAGCGTGGTGCACCCTCCCGGGCCTGCACCGTGGAATGACATGGCTACGTCCTGAGACCCGGAGCTGTCACTGTTGGGTGTGGGTAGGATGCTGCTGTTCCAAATGTGGGATTGGAAGTAGTGACCGTTAGTGTAGTGGGCCATGGGACCGGGCATGCAGTTGTTGTTGATGGGGGGGGAGGGGGTGGGCCTCTCTATGGGAGGTTTCAGTGAGTAAGGCTGACCCACACACACCTCTGCAGGGTAGCCCATGCCCTTGAAATGGAAGGCGGGGTCCCTGGAAGGCTGCTTGCAGAGGTGGGTCCCACCGTTCTGAATGTGGGGCACATGAGCCATCTGATGCTGATTCCAGCAGCGCATCTTCTGCTGCTGCGCGTTGTGATGAAGCTGCTGCTGCTGCTGCTGCTGCTGCTGCGCATGAAGATGCTGCTGCAGGTGGTGCTGCTGCTTGAGATCAGTGTGGTTGGAAGGCAAGTGGTTCATAGCAGCCACAGTGGGTGGAGGGTGCGCTCCCACTGGGGCCGTGGCTTTCTCGTGAGGGCCGATAATGCAGGCGTGTGGGGGGAAGCCAGGGGTATTGGGGTTGCTGTGCATGGACACCCTGGAGCAAGCGCTGATAAGCAGGTTGCGACTGATGGGGCTGGGGTTGGCGATCTGGCCCTCGCACATGGAGGTGGCTCCGGCGCACTGAGCCCGAGCTTGGCAGAACTGGTTGATCTGATGCACGATGGTGCTCAGGTCGGGCTGGTGGCCCTGGTGCAGTCCGGCGGCCATGGAGAGAGGAATGGTTGAGGTAGAGACAGTAACGTTAGGCGGTGCGTCGCCATCCGGCAGCTTTCTGCTCCCCTGCAGGCCCGGTGGCGGCTGCTGCTGCTGGAGGTGCTGCTGCTGAAGCATGACAGTAGGGGGACCCTGCGGGTGGCCCAGGGCTGGGTGCTGAGACAGAGTCTGGAGTCTGGGCGGGCCCTGAGGGTGCTGGGCCATAGGGGGAGGGTGTCTGAGACTCTGGGTGTGAGCCTGCTGCTGAGGGAGGGGCATCTGTAGAGTCTGAGGTGGGTCCTGCGGTTGTAGGGGTAAGTTCTGCTGGGGCCGGGGAAGGTTCGGCAGAGGTGGGTGGTGGTTTAAAGTGCTGGTTGAAGCCACTTGATAGGATCCGCTGGGAGGGTTCATGATGACTTCAGGGTGCAAGCGAGCCCGGCTGCCGTCGAAATCTTTGAGGATGCCTTTGACTGTGGGCACCTTGATGATGGCGAGGAGGCCTGTCTTGGCACTGGCCTGAGAGGAAGGGTAAGGGCTGTAGCGCTGGCCTGACGTATCTAACCCGTTGACCGTACGCCGCACGTGGTTTCGCTGCGGGACCTTGACGCTGTTGGGGAAGATCTTGATGGTGAGGGGGTTGTTGGCAACCTTCTTAGCATATGCATCCAATTCTGCAGGGGTTGGAAACGGAGCGGATCTCATCCTTTGTGTGGTGTCCCCTGGGAGTGGAGGACAGGACGGATCGGAGGTGAGACAGAGAGAAAGCAAGAAGAGACAGAGTTGGGGGGGGGGGGTGAAGAGTGAGGAGAGCGGCACAATGAGAAAGACAACTTAATCCAGGTTAAAGTGTTTATGGCACAAAAGAGCACATCAGTGGTAATCTGAGCAGCTGAGTGGAACCTGATTTGGACGGCGCTCTCATATTCTGTTCCTCACTGTTCTCCTAAAAACCTCTCGGGAGGACAAACACCGGTTTCTGATCTCATTCAGAATTATTGCCGTTGACACATTCCCAGTCTAAAATCCAATTCCGTGGTTACGTCGGTGACTTTCGAGGTCGGGAAGCTTTTAGTGGCCTAAACTGACGTAGCATCCGAGTAAAGAATAAGTCGACATCTGAGGGGGGGGGGGGGGGACGCTGCTTTCCACCGAATCACAATCTAAACAAAGAACGAGCGAGGCAGTGACGGTCCCCCGTGGCTGCGATGGGGAGAAGGAAAGGAACGAGATAGACGCAGAGAGCAGAGCTCCATGACAGCAGACAAGTAATCAGACACAGAGGCAGCGTCTCTGATGTGAGGAGCAACCTCCCAGGCCTCAGCGCTCGCACATTTGTTACACCTGCTAAGCAGCGCGGCTAAATTTAACAATGCCGAAAGTGACAGTGCGAGCACGATTATGTGTTTGTGCATGTGTGAGAGCGCATTTCATTTGCGAGCCTGTTTAAAATGTGCGACGGGATCGTGCAGGTGTTGCTTCGCGTGTCTGTGTCTTGTATGTAAAGTGCTTCATTTTAATGCCGTGTGCTCACGTCTACGATCCCCGTCCGTGACGATCGTTTTGGGAATGACGGTCTCTTCCTGTTGCACCGATCACCTCCGTCTGACCTGCTCACGGGCTGATGGACACGAGTAGACCTGATCTATACAGAGGATCTGATGAGGCCCCCAAGCTACGCAGCCTATAATTCACCTTATTTCTGGAGGAGGGTGTTTCAGCTCAGGTACAACATGATGTCTCGACAGCACACTTCTCCGTGTTGGTGAGTGAGCAGTAATTTGAAAAGTCTTGACAGTCAGGCGGAGGTCGCAGCGCTCGGCCCCGCAGCAGGCACACCGGGCTTGTGGGACGAGGCGCAGATCTGACACGGAGGGCGCTGACACGGCGGCACCGAGCGTCATGCCAACCGGCTAATTAATTCACGCTTTATTTGCGAACGGGAAACAATGGGCAGCGATGTGCGGGGCGGGCCGGTGTGGGGCGGCACACAGGGGGCTGCTGTAACTAAGTGCCCAGCCTGCTGATGGCTGCCTCATTAATGCAGGGGTCTGGGCCAAGGAGCTGGAGCTTGACACCCGTCATCACTGAGGCCTAATGTCTGCCGCTGAATAAATGCCAGGGTAAGCAAACACAGAAAAATGAACACTTGCGCACGAGCACGCAGACATGCTGAGGATGGGTTTCACCTGTCAAGACAGGGAATGATTAATGATCTTGTTAAAAATGATGTTTCACTCTGACACTGAGACAGACTAAATAAAGACAGAGGCAGTTTGATTGGACCAATTAACCCCGCCCAGTTTCCAGAGGGTTGCATTTACTACCCCGTGCCGTGGGGAGTATTTTACGCAATAAAACGACGTTAATAAATGCAACTTGTTTGCTATCAGTATTGTGAGATCAGCTTGTGAGAGTCTGGCACAGCCTCCGCGGTCTGCAACTGTTGTCAAAACCTCATGTCAGCGGAGCTGCAGAGAGGGTTGTAAGTGGGTGGAAAGAAGAGAACCATCATCTGTTGCAATGAATAAAACATCTTTATCATTTCAAGGGAATGAAATTGTCTGGATGAAACTGGGATTGTGGACAACGTGACTGAATGTTAAAGACCGGGGACTTTAAAAGCAACATCATATTTCAGGGTACAAACTAGATTCATATACTGAGCTCGAGTTGATCGGGGGGAATTAATACGAGCACGCAGGACTGATTAATCAAAACGGTCAAACTTAAAGAGACCACAACAGCTTGTGTATTTCTGTATAGGTTTCTAATTAAGTCTAATTAATGAATGACGGACTCAAATGAAAACATGTCTTCTGATATTGTGGATCAGAATTTGTTAAGCAGAACTGTGGACAAGGTGGATGAGATGTATGAATTTAATACATCATCTGAAATATATGTATTTACGGAGGGAAAGGTAGCTTTTAAATGTTTTTAAAATGAGTGAGCCTGTAACGTTGTTATTTCTTCCCCACTGGCTCTTTAAGTTTAAGTAGCAAAGAAAGTAATGTCACTGGGAACTGACCAATCCATTAAATTGGAAAAGGGATTATAAATTGTTAACAAAGCTTCGGCAGGCATTTAGGGGGAAAGAAAAATCAGACGAGGATGAAGAGTTAAACGTCCCTGCTGCAACATGTGGAATGAAATCGGTAAACTACCGTTTGGAGTAGTTTCCCCTCGCAGTAGATAAAATCGACCTCGTGCTGTTTACGTGCCGTGTATCTTATTAGCATTTCAACCTGAACCTGGAACCTGGATTAGCCGAGGAGCTTAAAGCATCAAGGGAGGGTTAATGAGGAATATGAGTGAAGTTTGAAGTCGGCTGCTAGTGGCTACGAAGCATATCATCTCTCAGATCTCCAGCTAAGCACGTTCCCGGGGAGGGAGCAGGGGAACGAGGCCAGTCTGGCCATGCGCTAATTATCCCACCGCTAGCTAGCTCGTTGGAACACAAGTGCACAGTCAGCAGGCACTAATTAGGGTTTCTTTTATTCAGACTACTGTTTTTATTGAACACGGTTTAAACAGCAGGGAGCAGGGGCTCATGCTGCTGTAAATTGCAATTTTCACACAAGAGCAGGAAATTGGATCTGAAGCTTCGGTGTCAAATTAGACATGTGAATTTGGTTCCTCACATGAAGCCCCCCTCCTTCCATTTTTTTGCAGACGTTTGAAGAGGGCATCCCATGCTGATAGAGCAAGATAGCACAACCTTCAAAAAATAGAAGAAGAAAACTATTCTGAGGAGAGGAAGAAGAAATGGTTGCTTTTGATCTCAGTAGGGACTGAAATGTGAAAATCAGCCAAGTGGCCCAGCTGTGCACAGTTTGTTCTGCCTGTAAGAACTGAGGACCAAGGGCCACTTCCCGCTACTTAGTCATCCTGCCTGGAGGATGAGCTGTTTTCTTCCTGACCCACTGTCTCTTAGCGTACCTGATCTCCTTCTCCGACAGCCTTTGCATTTCACAGCCGCCGTCTGCGAACAGTCACTCCCTGATGATAAATAGAGCAGCTGCTCCGGCCTTGCCTCTGACAGCAACCTGCAAAGCTCGTAACTTTAAATGACTCTCCCATGCACAGACTCCCTCACAGGAGGAAGGCAGCGCACAGCCAGCCTGGTGATCTGGAGTGAATATTGAGTGGAGGGAAAGTGTCAAAGACGAGATTCTGTTACACAAGACTCGGCATTAGAGTGCACTGAGCAGCTGAAAGGCTTGAGCTCAAGGATAGGCGAAAGGGAAAACAAATAGGAGCTAATTATGTAAACTCTCCATCTCAGCCGCTCTTTTTTTGTGTGTGTGGGAACTTGTCAGTGCGTTGAATAAAGATTTCAAGTGACAACTAGTGTATGAATTTCACCTAAAAGCAGTCGAGCACATCTCTCTTGGAGTCAAACTGTCAAATTATTTTGTGTGCTGGGAAAACGATGGGGAGGACAGCGAGTCCTGCGGACAGCCAGGAGGAGAACGAGAGGACGGGAGGCGGGGTGGAGCTCAGGCCCGGTTCTGGCCGAGTGTGGCCGCGCAATACCTCACAACATGACTACTGCGCTAACTGCTTACCGTGCAAGAGGCGTCTACAGGTGCTGGATTACGGGTAACAGGGATGGCAACCTGACAACGTACCCACTTTTCTAGGTCATGTTTTTTTCTCTTTTTGATGAAATGATTTAGTCTGAGTGAAATACAGCTCTGTGGCGTTTGATGTAAGACAGAGTGTTTGAAGAACAGATGAAAAGGAAAAGCGTTATGAGAGAATGATAAGGAGCTAAAAAAAAAAGAAGAAAAAAAAAGATTGAAATTACACTTCTAGGAACGGCCGTGCTGCGGGAAGCACGCTCCATCACCTAAATGGATTACAGTGCTGGGCAGAAAAACAAATTGAACTCCAGTTGCGCCTTGTGTGTCTCAGTGTGCCACATAAAGGAAGAGCAGAGAAAACAGTCTCGCTGATGGCTGTACCATGTCACAAGCCTGCCTGAGTGAGGCAACAGACGCTGGCACTTAGCAGACTCCCTCACGCTCGCTGATCTCCTGGGGGTTGGCTGATTACTGTGATTCTGAAATTACAGTCTTGATGAGCTGGAGCATTTTACAAAAAAAAAAAAAAAAAAAAGCAGCAGTAAAAATGGGTCAGGTTGGGGCTGAGTTTCTGTTCAAGGAGAAGGAGGCAGAAGGGAAAAGGTAGACGTAGACATTTTTTGATTGAATGAGTAAAGCTGACCAACAGAATGGGCTGAAATCAGCGTCTGGGACGTGGCGGTTCTTTTTGGGTTCATAAAAGGACGGTCGTTGTCGAGACAGTGACTCTGACACCGACTGGACCAAGTATACACTTCACTGAAGAAATATGAGTGTACATTTGTAGGTATTTTAACAAGGATCATTTACACATTTAAAGATAGCAGAAAGACAACACTGACTTCTATTACTCTCCTCCACTCTCTCTGCTTAGAGTCACTCTCAGCTCTCACTGCAGACTTCAACTCTCCATTTGCTGCCCCTCACACCCTCGAGCGTCCAAGTTTGTCAGCAGTGGAGTTGTAAAATTCAAACACATTGAATCCAGAGGGCCAGCATTGACTAGTCTGCAGTCAAACCGGGGCAGCAGATTGCGTCTTAAATTCACTCCCGTTACAAGATTGTCGGGGCGAAGCTGCAATCTGTCCGCCCGTCTGACAGTAACTGACTCCTCCTGATGGTGGAAAGCACACATGAATGTAGTGTAGTGTAGGAAGCACATAGGACCGCACTCGTGTGGCAAGCAGATCCTCGGGGGGGATGAGAGAGAGGGAGGGACGGGGAGGCAGTTCACCGTTCATCAGCAAATTAATGGCGCAGTTCATCCTAATTTCCCTTGAAGACAGATCCGCGGTCCTGGAGCACAAAAATATTCTTTCTGTCTTTCTGGTTTTTAACACGGAGCTGCAGGAGAGAAGCAGGCCAGGGTTGGCATGGGGATCTGACGCGGGGCGGCCAGCAGGATTCTAACAGCTTGGTTTGTTGTGTGGGATGGTGCTGGGAGTGTAATATTATATATGTGTGTGTGTGTGTGTGTGTGTGTGTGTGTGTGTGTGTGTGTGTGTGTGTGTGTGTGTGTGTGTGTGTGTGTGTGTGTGTGTGTGTGTGTGTGTGTGTGTGTGTGTGTGTCCTGAGATCATTACTTACATTTCTGAAGTCCAGTGTTCATCTGCGTGTGGGGGAGAAGCTGAAGGGGGAGGTCACCTGGCCCTGGCAGACAGGCCAGCATTTCACACAGACACTAATGCAACATGGGACACACACTTCTCCTCACACTGCGGAGAGAGAGAGAGAAAGAGAGAGAGAGAGAGAGAGGGGTGTGGGGGGGTGATAGAGGGGGGGAGAGGTCAGACATAACTGCAAGGCAGCACATGCTGCGTGGCGATACACAGACTGGGTCCGCACTAATAGCAGTCTGTAGCTGGTCCCCGGAGGCGCAGGGCTGTGGGAGACATAGTTACCTTTCAATTAGAAACTGATTCACACCTGGAGCATCAGGTAGGGTGACATTTGATGCCAATAACAACTTCAATTAAACATCAAACAGCTGAGGTAAAACGGGCAGACCGGGCCTGAGGGACTTGCAGCTTTAAATCGACTCAGTCCCTCCTCCTCCTCCTCCTCCTGCATGTTAGTCACCTAGTTGGACCCTGCTACCTGCACTTTACCTCTCCGCCTCCATCAGACCATGGCAGAGGAAATTAATGACTCCTGTATACCCGAAAAGAACACTCTGGAGAGGCCGAGCGCTGACAAGTTAGTGAGTCTGTGATCGATACTGCAGTCCTCCAGACATCAAAGAGGCCTTTATTTTGGGGACATTAAACAATGGAGCCAGCTCAGGACGCGCTGAGGAGAAATGAACACACATGGCTACGGCTCCCGTAAACGCCTGCCACTTTGCGCAATAACTCGATGTAAGAGAGAGGCATTAAGCGTTAGCCATGCTCCACTTGGCTTACTGCTGTATTCAAAACACCACAGATGCTTGCTTAATCAGAACTGAAGAACAGTCAGGGAGCAAATTAAGTCTACAGAGTCCGCGCCCTCCCCGTTTGCTGCATGGCATCAGAGGAGGGCGGCAAGTGTGCGCAGACAAACAGCGTCTATGAGAGAGGCAATTACCCACAAAACAACCTTGGCATGCCTGTCTGCCGCAGGGTGATGGCTTAAAAGTGTCTTCCCCCCCTGCAGGGAGAAGAGACAAGTGGAGGAAAGAGTGACAAAGCGAGAGAGAAAGGTGGAAAGAGAGAAAGACGGGTGGCGGCTTTGGGGCGGGAGGGGTGGGGGCTGAACTTGCTTTAAAAAGCAGGAGCTCAAAAAGGTCAGGATGACAGCTCATTTAAATCCTCCCAGTGAGAGGAGGAAAAAAAACAAGCCTTAATGAAGCTGCCAGTTCTACACAGATACCTGAGGGCGTTGCACCTTGGGGTGCTGCAGGGGCAGGGTGACAGGGGAGGGAGGGAGGGGAGGGAGGGGTTACCGGTGGATGGCGGCGCTGCAGTCTCGAGACACATCTGAGGATTGTGGGGAGGTTGATGCTGCACCTTTTTCCGTTCGCCCGGCCTCCCACTCCTATCGCTCTCCTCCCGCTCCCCTGCTCCCTGATTTACAGCCTGGACCGCCATATGGCAGCAATCCCTGCCCTCGATTCAGCATGTCACCATGCATTAACTTTAATTGGCCTGATATGTTATTCTTTTCCCTCTGGCCTTGGAAGGATTTTAGGTACATTGTGCCTTGATGTCAGCAGGCGAGATTTCCAGCTCTCTCATTTATCAGGGTGCCAAGATTTCACACAAAGATAACAGCAATCTCTTTGACAACAGGCAGGTTTGGGGTGGAGGAAAAACCAAATATCAAATACAACAGGGTCTTTGTTAGGGGGTTTCAAAAGCCAAATGGTGGCAGGGGAGTGAAACAATGTAGGGGGAAATAAAAAAAATAACACCAACATAAACTGTCAGTTCATTTGTTATAAAAACACACACATCAACACACTACAGGCAAAAAAACAGCCAACAGGCCACCCCTTTCCTGCCTCCCCCATAGCGCCCCTGAATGTCAGAAAACTGTGCAGTGGGGAGTGCAGCAGCAAAGGTCAGCCTATGGTAATGCCCGAGCTGACACTCTGCTTTACAGCGCAGAGCGGGAGGAGATGAAACCCGACAGACAGAAGCCTGACGTCTAACTGACTCTCCTATCAGCAGCGCTGCCACCGCGACTTCAAAAGTACATCACACACCAAACATGGGCACTTTCTACTCAGGGCCCACACACACACACACACACACACACACACACTCACTCACACACACACACACACACACACACACACACACACACACACACACACACACACACACACACACACACACACACACACACACACACACACACACACACACACACACACACACACACACACACACACACACACACACACACACACACACACACACACACACACACACACACACACACACACACACACACACACACACACAGAGGTTTTGTCACCACACGGACTATTTGTATCAGAATCAGGATGACGACACCCGACAGAGATCCTCACTACGGCTGAAGGTGTCTCTCTGCAGCTCGTCGTCGGTACGTGATTGCCCTCTGACCTCTAGGCCTGGACTGGACAAGGGCTTCGCCCTCCAAGCACCCAACTATTTGGACAGATAGGTATCTACGCCTATGGCTCAGAAGCCTTTGTGCTGTAAGAGACAGGACCCCCCCCCCCCTCGTCATGAGCTGCGTCTGTGGCGGCCGGGCCGAGCCAGCTGGGCCGGTCTCTGGAGCAGCGATCAGCTTGGTGGAGTTCAGCCAGGCGTCTGACACTATCAGCCCCGTGCAGACAGACACTACGGGGTTTTAGGGTATTAGGGGGAGGGGGGGCTCTGTGAATCGGCAAGTGTCCACCAGCTACTTATAGAACTGTAATAAAAATGTGTGAATAACTATGTGGCTTACATTATAGACAAATAAATGCTAGCAGACAAAGCTGGACTTGAGCAAGTGATGTGGATGGCTTGTGTCATGTGTCAAATTGCTCCCATAAAAGCTGACCTATATTTTCTTTTCATTCCTCAGTGGGGAAGGAGAAAAAGAAAACTGTTCCTAAAGTAACACAAAAATGTAAAAAAAAAAAATGCAAAGAAGAGACGCAGGGACAGGATAGACAGAAGCCATTTAGGAAATTAGACCAGCTGACTGCATTCATCAGCTCTATGTTTTGATCAATATCCTCTCCGTCAGCGATGATTTGCATTTGTTAGAAATTTGGGACTAGGATAATTATGCAAGAAATCATCTTTTAAATCGTCCATCAGCAGTAATGCACGAGGAAAAAGGGAGGACAGTACACAGAAATAAGCTCATTAGGAGGAGACATGAACAATATTAGTGGAGAAAAACAATGAAGGGGAAAAAAAACATAATAATAAGGTAAAAAAGTATGTTTGGTTGCTGGTTGAATATTAGCAGTTTTTCTATACCAATTATGAGCAAAAGCAATTAGGAGAACCAAGTCACCATGTTGTACATGGCCCGTGCTAACGGCTGAAGGAGAGGAGAGTGGAGGAGAAAGCAGGCTGCTGTTATTTTAATTGCATGTTTACCCCCAGGTTATGGGTCTGAAATAGAGCCAAGAAAAAATGTTGCAGCAGAAATTCAATGCAACTCCACTGTGTTGATTCTCTCAGGGACAGAAAGAGTGAAATTACTTTTCTTTGCGAGCAGAGTCTCTGAATAGGAGGTAAAGAAAGGAGCAGGAAGATGAGAACAGCTTTTTACCCTTGAATACCAAGCCGGAGCATTCTGTGAAAAGAAAGGGGGAAAAGCCTTGGCTCTTGAGCACGTTAGGAAGAAATAACACTTTGGTGTGGCCTTCGTTAGCCCATCAGGCTTTGCAAACAACAGACGTAGGAAAAGGCTTTCTGTCGCTAGCGCGGGGCCGCGGGCACGTTAGGCTACGACAGGCCGGTCCGCGCCTTCACACAATGGATCCTGATGACTCCAGCACATCCCGAGGCGTTCGGGACCGGCCGTTTGCTTTTTCAGTCAGCAGAGACCCGATCATCAAACCGGTGGTGTTATCTCACACCAAAAGAGAAAGGCCCAAAGAGTCGGAGATGGCAGCGATAGTGAGCAGGGGGTAAAAAAAAACAAGCCCAAAACCCAACTCACACACGAACTGAGAGTCTGTAAAATAGTGGTTTCCAAGTGTGTCAGGGATAAAAACTTATAGGCTAGGAAACTGCTGGGGTAGTGTGGGAGAAGAGAAGACAGCTACTTGAATCTACTCGTCTTTAGAGGGTGTGTGTGTGTGTGTGTGGGGGGGGGGGGGTCTGGGAGACAACTGGGAGGCAGTATGAATGCTCAGTAACTAACGAATGAAAAAGTGACAGTTCCCTGAGGTGAGATGGTGGATGTGGAGCGGAGAGAGGCGACGTGCCCCCACAACACTGAACAGTCCACAAACGCATTGGATAAATCTTTGCATAGGTGTCAGATGTGGAAAGTTAATTTAAGAAGGAGACCACAGGCTCTTATGGGAGTCGTGTACCATGACACAGAGAAAAGGAAACACTTAGTATGAGGTCTCTTCATATCGGACTGACCTCATTCCTCCTCTCTTGTCTTTTCATCAGTGGTTGGCAGCCTCTTGGAGGATGACAGTAATGGTGGCGAAGATGAGAAGATATCAGGCGGCGAGTGTCCTGGTCTGGCCCGGCTATCTCTGCCACGGCTATGTCATGGTCATTACCCGTCCACCATGTCAGCGCTGCGAGGACGGCCAGCCAAGGTCCATTCTTCAACTTGGGGTCAGTTTCACTAACAGCCACTTAAGCCCGCTTGGCTTCCTGAAGAGCCCTACAAATGTGGAAGGTAGAGCCGAGTGTGCTCAGTCATGTCAAGGCTGGCCAAGGTCAGGCGGGCAGACAGAAAGTGCTGGCAGCGCCTGCACGGATGGCGTCATGAATGCCAAAACGCCACGGCCCCTGACTGCGCCGTTTGACAGACATGTTTACACCTGATACAAAACGCAGTGTGGACGGCCTGCCAAAACAGAGGGGATCCAAAGTGAGGGGTGCCAGCCTAGTTATTTATTTATCTGCTGCAAATCCATCGAGAGCGCAGCCAGACGCTGGGCATGCCTCAGTGAGGAGAAAGCCAGCCTCCTCTCAGACATGACAGTGTTAAACCACTCGAGGGCAGAAATAAAAAAAGATTACAAAAAAAAAAAAAGATTTGACATGTAGTAAAAGAGAAGGAGAGCTAAGATCTCATGAAGCAGCTCTACAGATTGGATTTGATTTACTCAGGCTCTTAATACAGCTTCACACGAGTTCTGCTTAGCACATGAAATTATTCCAATTAATGAGAAGCTGTTCTAAAATCATTTGTGATAAGGTTCAGATACGAGGCCGGTCCTTCCTCAGCTCTGCAATTAAAACTGTTTGACTTCATGGGAGGACTTGGAGGCAAACGTTAACAGGATTCTGCGACGGCACTAGTGAGGCTGCAGCTCTGCTAAAGGCCAACAACACGCTCTTAATAACAATGCTAACATGAACATGTTTGTCAGGTTTATCATGTTCACTATCGCTGTCAGCACGCTGAGGCTCACAGGAATGTTATTTATTTTGTAGGCATTTGGTCATAAACCAACAGGTTAGACAAATTTAAACCTTGACATGATGACAGCACGAAATAAAATGTTTAGAGATCACAAAAAGGATTGCAGCTGATCCTGAGGGGATCATAACTGTTGAAGTAATCCAGCCTCCTGGTGACCATCAGATCACGCAACCCGAGACGGTGCTCGTATGAGATCAGCTGAGCGCCTTTCATCTCCTCTGTGGTGCCACCACATCTCTCTTGTTATCTTCACATACCCTCACAACAATGTGCTGAGTCACATGCTGCTGTGTCAGCTGCCAGACTGCCGGGTTCAGTACGAGACTGGAATCTCATGGCTGGACGTAGATATAGATACCAGACGATCATAAATCTGTGTTGAGGAATGGGCAGAGATAGGAATCACCAGACTTGAGGCAGGCTGGTTGCTCAAGTTGCTTGGTGTGAATGCTCGTTAGTAAACAGCAGAGTTGTACATCCAGGATGGAGAAGCCTGATCAAGAGGACGGGTCTGTGTTGCTGATCTGCAGCAAAGATTTTCAGTGTACCAGGAAATGTGATCTCAAAACTACTTCTGAACTACATTCCCTCCTCTGTGTACAAAAAGGACAAGAGCTTTGTGATCCTGGTCACAAATTTATTGATGAACTTTTTTTTCTTAAGAATTCACGGTGGCAACAAAACTTAAACCACTACATCAAGTTCCTTTTAAAGACCATTGTTGAGGATTTAGGATTTGAATACAATCATCATAATTATGTTTTGAACAGTGGATAATCACCTGAGACTAAGAATCGTTGTGTTTTTGTTAGTTTACAAGGAGGCCTTAATATCTACATGGGGAGCAGGTCCTTCCTGTGTCAGTTTTGAAGCTCAGTTCCAGGTGACTGTGGCCAAAAATGGGGAAAGAGGTGGTGCGTGGGCGGATCTGAGGGGGGACAGATGAAGTCTGGTAACTGTAACCTGCAGGCAGCTCGCCGATTGTGACGACACTCAGCTGTCACTCAAAGCAGCGATAGTAATTATACACAAGTTCACGTTTTAATAAAAATTAAACAGGTGAGTTCTATAAAAATATCTTAAATATAATGTTCACTAAAAAATGTTTTTAACCAGGCCGATGAACATTGTTTATCTCTGCTGATCTTGATCCGCGGAGAATGCGTGGCTTTCCAGCCTCAGGTGGCCATTCGAGGAACTGTAGTTTTTGAGGCTTTCTTTTCTTTTTGCATCACCATGTTTCTACAGTAGCCCAGTAGGGACAAACAAAACACTGGCTCCAGAGATCCTTTCACATTTTTTGTGGCCACCAAAGATCGTTTTACCTGCTTTGTGGGGGGGTGAGGGTGAGGTGAAAGGTGTTCAGATCGTAGCAATATGAAAACTCACCGCGAGATGCCGCTGAATCCTACACACTGCTCCTTTAAGGGGTGAAACTGGGCCCAGTTGTCCATTAGAGGTTTAAAAACACACTTCTGAGCCCATTCTAACTTCCTGTTCTGACTTTAAGTCAGTCAGGCTTCTCCCTGGTTAGAGGGAAACAACTCTGGTTAGTGGGAAATAACTCAATGTGCTGAGAGCTCCAGCGAGGCAGCATTGTTCCAGCTGGCGGAAAAAGGGGAAATGAAGATGGAGTGGTTTGATTTCATTTGTTAGCAGGTGCATCCATTTTGTGTTCTTCCCCACACCCACCTCGCCTCTCTCTGTCAAAGCGCTTATCAGAAATTGGACACCCCAGTGACAAATTGAGCCTGCGATTAAAGGGAGAAAGAGGAAAGCTTTGTTAAGTGCTGCTGATTGGGATCCCAGGCTGCCCTCACACATGTGAGCTGTGTGTGTGTGTGTGTGTGTGTGTGTGTTTGTGCATGCATGTATGCTTGGTACAGAGCCAGCAGCAGAGCTGACACCACCACCTCTTCTCCCATTTTCCCCACTCTCCAGGTGTTCCCACGGCTTACATTTCTGCTCCAAGTACTCAGCAAACAAAACCAAATCAATGCAGCTGTTCGCCCATCTCTCCCTCAAACACACACACACACATACACTGACACATATATACAGTACATGTATAGGAAAGGACGCGGGCATTCGTGCACATGCACTAGTGATTTTCCCCTGCAGGAGTAACGACTTCCTCTGGTATTTCCAGTGCCTTCTTATTGACATGTGCGATGTTTAACAGAGAAAAAAGCCAAGTCTCTGTCCGTTTGTCCTGCTCAGACCCATATTATTGACCCAGCATTAACCAGCTCTGGCCTGTTTGCAAGCGCTGGGCTGATTTAAGAGGGTGTGTGTGGGGAGGGGAGGTCAGAGCAGCTCTGCTAGGCAGAACTGTGCAAGCGCTGACTCTCACAAATCATCCTAAAAGGGCTTAACGCACAAAAAACAGCTCCCAGGGTTATATGGGCCTGCTGCGGGAGATTTATCCACTGTGCCATTATACTAACTGGCCTCTCGCCCATATGAGCTGTTCGTATACCAATACACACACACACACAAAGAAAAAAGCTCTAATTAGACTTATGCCTGATCCAACTCGACAGTGGAACTCAGAACAATTCTACCTTTTACTTTTCTACACCTTAAAGAATTTAGATTCTTCAACCACTCAGTCATTTATGAACATGACCTGAATTGTTGTGCAGCAGAACTTCATCTTTAACTCTGGTATGTTATATACAGTCTAATTTCCTGTTGTTATCTGATTTTATGGTGGATCTCTTTAATGGAGGCCAAAGGAAAAGCTCTCATCCTGGTTCTGCTGAAGTCCTCTGGATCAGTTAGTCCCAGGGGATTATTGAGATGCAGGTCCGGTGGTGATGCATAAATCTGCTGGAAATATTCTGCTGCACTGATGAGTGCGGTCATACAAGTCAAAAGCAAATCCCTCCATACCAATTCCAAACCACGCTGTGTGTATGTGTTCAGGAAAAGTTAATGGCTGGCGTCTATGGGAGGTTGGTAAGGTCAGCCGCCTCCATGGCAGCTCTGACATTCAGCCTGGCCTCCAGTGAGACCAAACGAATCCCCCTCATATCTACAGACTGGAGACAGAGAGAGAGAGAGAGAGAGAGAGAGAGAGAGAGAGAGAGAGAGAGGGGGAAAAAAACAAAGTCTTTCTCCAGTGGTCAGGGCTGCATGAGACATGTTCCTTTTGCCCCTGGCGACACACAAGACATTTGCTGTCTCTCCTTCATCTCCTGTGTATATGCGAGCGCCTCTCCGCCCCCCAGCTCTTCCCCCAGCAGACAACAGCTCAGGGGGAACCGGGCAGCCAGGCGGGGACTCTGTGGAGAGCCGGGCAAACACAGGCTCGGCATGGCAAACATCTCACCTCTGTGTCTGCATGGGAACATCTGGCCCTCCCAGGCTCACAGGGCCCTCCGTCTGTCCGCCCGTCTCACTGTGAGCCGACACACACTGTTGGTGTGTGCTGGTGTTGTCATGGCACCGGAGTTTTTACTCCTACACAGGTACTGGTTTGATATACAAAAACAATCACTACAATACCAAAGCAAAAAAGCCAAATGTCACATAACAACCGCAGCAGTGTTTTATGATTATTAAATGCCTGACTACAGAGGGGTATTCAACTCATTATTTTATGGTCCAGGCCAAAATGGGTTTATTGTGCAGCTGAGTTTTAAAAACTGTCGAGCCTGTCTGGTTAGATTTGTTATTTTCTGTGATGAAATAGTTCCTGATTAAAAAACAATTTCGCCCATTTTATGAGGTTTTGTTTTGGAAATGAAACCTTTCCTGTCCCCCTGACAAAATGTAACGTTTGTGATTTCTATTATTTAAGGCAAAAACGTGTTTTGCAGAAAAACCCGTATTTCTAAAGCACCGGGCTGTTACGTCTATTACTCACTGCTGCAGTCTTTGCTGTGATTACAGTCTGGAAACGGTGTTCTCGTGAGGGTTCGCTCAGCCACTCTAAAGGACAGGCCAGTATGGGTGGCTAAGAGCTATGATGTTGAAGACAAGTGTATGTTTTTAAATATAGCTCCAACAATGGTGGCAAAGGTAGAGCTAGGAGAAGAGATGCAAAAAGCTGGAGCAAGACAATGCTTAAAATGTAGAGAAAAAGATGCAATGATGATGTATCGCCATGAGCTGTGAGCGTCCTTCGAAAGCTGAATTCAATTTGCATTTTGTGTTGCACGCTGCTCAAATTGGCTGAAGTACTGTGGTACAACATCTTGGTGAGTTTTGGCGCAAAACGTGTAAAATGATGGTCGATGCTGATTGGTTAAAGGCTGTTTCAATAGTTTTAACATTAACCAGAGGTCTGCACCTATTAAGATGCAATGACTGCAAACAATCCCAAATAAAGCCATCTATTTACTAAATAAATTTGGGTGTGTTAATACCGGGATCATTTCTCAAAAGGAGTTTATCTTATAAGTTTGGTCTGGCATCGATACTGGATTTATATAAAGTAACAGAATATAGATAATTTGTTAGAAAACCCAGGACTAGATTTAACTGTGGTTTAGTTGGCTGCTGTAGACCTGTGATCTTGAATGAATTTTTTTTCCAACAGTAACAACATTAGAGTGTGTTTGGGCTACTTCTGAACATTTATAGCTTAACTTTAAATATTCAATATCCTCTTCTGGCCTGCAGCACTGAGATAAAGTCATAATAGAGTTAACAGGGCTGATAAAAACTCCTTTTCCTGTCGCCCTCTTGCTTTCTTGCATCGTGTCCGCTCATACATATCTCCTGTGGCCATCCAATGATTCAAGACTGATGAGGCATGCTCAAAAGGTCTATGCCATTGAATACAGCATTAATGCACCCAGCAGCAAATTTTTTGCCATCGACCCTGGTTCCCTGCAATAAGGACAGAGCCATCAATCAGGCCGAGATAGCCGACACCAGACACGGGCTGATGAAGTAGGGGACTTTGGAGCTAATGACAAATGGATCTCTCAGATATGGTCACAGTATACTATGACAATCCGCCGAGAACACTTGACCTTTAGCAAAAAACTCAGCCACTTTTTGCCAACACTGTGCAAAGTAAAAACAGAGAATATGCAAACTGCTGTTGAGGTTAGGAAAGTGTACTTCTTACGAGAGGACTCCTGGGTCCAGCTGAGAGTCTCGGCGCTGTTGGAGCTACTCCTGTCTGGCCCTGCCCTCCTTGTTGTTTCTCACACCAAAGCTCTGGGAGTGACCTTCAGCAGGCCCGCTAGTCCTGCTAATTGGGGTCTCTACAGAGCACAGCAATCCACCCCCCACGCTGCACTGGAGGAGGGACTGAGGGGCAGAGGGAGCAGGAGATAGTGAGGGACTGGGTTATCTGCTGGGTGGTAAACAGACCAAAAAAAAAAAAGACAAAAAAAAAAAACCTGGCCTCAAAAACTCAGCTTCAAAAGAATTAAACCTCGGCTGCACTGAACAGAAAACGGGAAGATAACTAACTGATGTTGAACATACAAAGCTGGACAACAAAGAAATTATAATGCTGACCAAAAGGAACTTCATGAAATGTATCACAAATTCTTCAACTGTGTAACAATACAAAGAATAAGTGTTTATTTGTGAGATTTCTTTTATTCTTTAACAAACAAGTAGTTTCAACATAAGAGCAGCATGTCTGTCGGAGGTTTTGTACGTAACAGGAGCCTTTTTTTTCCTTGATATTAAAATTTTAAATTAAAATTATATTAAAATTCAAAGCTAGCTTAGCCAGACACAACTAAGGGCTATGATTAAAGAAGAGGTAAACAAAGTACGAAATCACACGTAACGAATAGTACTAGTAGTACTACTAGTTATATTAATGACTGGGGACAAATAATCGAACACATTCAAATGCAAAATAGGAGGAAAAGGTTTAATTTGTATGTGGGGGCCAGCAGGGTCGGTGCTCTGCTCTCAGGAACGTGGAGGAGACAGTGACAGTTAATTTAGAGCAGGCTCAGGCTGGCTGCAGCTGTGCACTCTGCTTCTGCCAACACATCATCGGATCAGGGCCGCTTCCTATCACTGTGATCAGCACTCAGTAAAAAAAAAAAAAAAAAAAGGGAGGGAGAGAGGGAGAAGAAAATGTACAGGAAGTCATCCTGTAAAAACAAGATACCGAGAGGCTTTATGTTGGGAAACAGTCAGTGGACTCGGTTATTTTCAGGCCATGTTTGAGGGTAGAAGAGAGACGTTTGTGAAGGAATGAGAGGACATGCGGTGAACCTGGTAACCATTTTAAAGTAGGTTTGTGATAGATCCAGTGAATGAGACTCTGAGCCGGAATGGCCATGAATAGAAAGATCTGCATTTAATTTGCTAATCCATCATTCCAATTGTGCTCTGCAACAAAGGGGAAGGAGAGTGGAGGGGCATTCAGAGGCAGCGGAGCATGCTGAGGGGTGCGTGTGTGGTTCTCCGTGGAGCCAGAGAGGCCGTGGCCCTTGGCCCTAAAAGCTCAGCCAGCACCAGGGAGAATGGGCTCTGATGAGCTCAACGCAGGCAAGACTAATCCCTTCATGTCCAAAGAATTGTTTAACTATGTTTGACTGATTAACCCAAACCCCTCGATTCCACTTACAATCTATTTGTTCAATCAAGTCCCCTGCACTCATGGTGCTGCAGTGCGTGGGTGGTGATGGTGAGGGAGAGAAAGAACGACAGAGAGAGAGAGAGAGAGAGAGAGAAACAAAGGGCACTGCAAAACAATCCATTTGGAGGAAGCATACAGAAGTCGAAAGGACAGCTTTTTTGTTCTACTTGCGATTCTCCAAATGCACAGAGCACATGTGTTCCTGCGAACCAGCTGTTGCTAACATTCAAAAGGTCAGAGAACTTTTGCCTTTAGAGATTTCAAGTGGAAAGCCAGCAGCGGTGCGTTAGCATACAACGCGTGATGTGTTTTTTTTTTCCAAGCTTCATGGGAAAAGGAAAGTTAAAGGCACTCTCCCCTGCGCGGAAAAGAGGTTGCCAGGAAGATTAACCCAGCTTCCTTTTATAGCCTCTGACAAGAGGTTAAATCACACATTACGCTGCCTGAAATGTCTCCTAGTAATTAGATCAAGAATATTACTCTCTCTTCTTCCCCTTGCAGACTGCAGCTGATCAAAGCCTAATGATGGTGTCAGTGCCATTGGCAGTGCTGGCTGGGTAAATCTCCCCATCGGGATGGCAATCTGTCAGGGCCGCGAGCCCTGCTAAACAGCACAGGACACGAGTACAATGGTGCTTGACACAAAGTGGACTAAATGAACCACATCCTTTACCAACAAGCCATCCATCAGCTGCGCACCATTAAAATTCATCTCTTTGTTTTGGGTCTGGGACCGTGTGTTTACATGTACACAGTTGGCCGAGTTGCGTACAGCGAGAAAGATGTCGGTGATATCTGCGAGTTTTATCCCAATTGCAGTGAAACCCACAACCGGCCTATCTGCCGTCTCCCCGTGCCAGAGCAGATCTGAGCAGCACCTGGTCCCTTGATGGGTTGAGGGGGCTACTGGCTATTAATTACAGAAAGCCGACACGCAGCGCAGGCAAACCCTCGCAACGAGACCCTGGGACGTCAGATCCACGGCAAGACGAATGCTTCTCTGTCACACAGCAACATGACCTGCCTCAGGACTCTTTACACGCGAGCACTTTCAAGTATGGCTTTTCAAATCATGGCCCACCCTTCTTCCTTTGCCCCTCCTCCCCCCTACCTCTCCCCCCGTCTCCCCCGTCTCTATCTCAATCACATTCTGCGGATGTTACACTACTTCAGGGGATATTTTCTGACTTAATGCAAAATGGTTGTGCAGTAGCATGATAAAAGTTGACATTTTCCTTTTCTTATCCAACGCTTCCTTTGTAAACAACCTCGCCTTTTTTGTGCGGGCACATGGACGCAGGCGGGCTGCAAACACGGCAGACATAATGGTCAATTTCATTATTTGCTCTCCGACTCAACGGGCTGCAAACAAAAGGGGGAAATGGCAGGAGATATGCCAATCATTTACTGTTGAAAGATGTCTGACAAAAGAGGCCCCTGAAAAACCAGACAGCTTTTATTTTTCCATGTCAGTTCCCCAAACACAAGCAGCCCATGAAAAAAAAAAAGAAAAAGGGGTGGGAGGGCCTCAGAGAAGAGGCTCCTGCAAGAGGTCTGACCCCAATCTTAACCCCATACAGGTGGCACAGCGCAGCGACAGGAAGCACAGGAAAAAACGTAATTCTCCGACCTGCTCTCAGAGATCATTTAGACGAGCACAAAGAAAGCTCAATGCCAGCGCAGTGTGTTGGACTGAAAAGCAAATCCCATTGAACACATTTATGGTAAAGCCAGCGAAGTAAAAGCATCCGGTTGAGAGGGGTTTGAGAATCACGACATTCGATCAAATATCATCATTCAACAACTCTGTATTATGATTTGAAGGCTGCTGCTCTTTAAGTGTTGTCAGAAATGTAATAGTTGTGGTTCAAAGTTTAAACCTCTTGATGAACAAGAGAAAAGAAAAAAGACTTGAAAAATCTTGTTTGTACAATAGTTGCATTATAAAATGCCGTAAAGATCATCCGGCTGCACAAAACCGGTGGTTTCAAGTGTGGTCTTTTCACCGAGGAGAATAATGCGACTCCTGTCTGATAGTTGCTCAGTTGAGTCCGACTCCAGACTTGAACTATGAACTGTGATTACAGCCAACATCCCCCCACAGAGCAACAACTGCATCTCTGCACATTCCAGGAAACGCAGCCAGCTGAAGGCAGCAAATACACCAGAGTGGAGGAGACATAAACAACGTAAGCTCGTTTGAGAGCTGCGCCGATGTTTACTGTCTCACTAAGTGCATTTCATCCCCGCTGCTTTCACAGCAGCGGCGGTATTTCAGCAGGCGGTACAGAGGGGCTGCTGATGCCACAGGTCTGTGTACAGAGGGCTCAGTCACAGGCTGGAGAGACTGTTTGGACAATGTAGGTGTCAGACACACTGCCTGTCTGGAATAACGATTCAGTTCAGCTGCTAAAAAACATCCTCCGGGTTTTTGTACAGAGGAGCTTCAATGAAGAAAAATGTGACTGTTTTTCAAGGGTGTAACTGTTGAAAACCTTAAGAGGAATTTCAGGCTTGTTTGAATCGGTACGTCGCTATCAGGGAGAAAAGCTCTGCATTTGCTTCAAAGAAGGCACTGAATGACATGCCAGAGATTAGCCTCTGAAGGTCACAGTCTTAGCCTATCCTTTCAGCTGCTCTTCACAACAGAACCCCGGGCCCTTTTGAACAACAGGAAGAATGTCATCTGGTTACTTTTCAAGGCACGGAGATACCATTCACTGTGGCCAACAATGGCTGCAAACAGGACCAGAGGGTTAGGAGGTTATAAAGGACCCCATTCTCAGCGCCGCTCGCTCGCTCTCTCCGGCGCGCTGCACGCACACAGAGAAAACACACCCACACACTGAGGCCCGGAGAAGTGGCGTAACCCACGACAAACCGAGGAGGGTTATGGCAAAGCGCAAAGCGCCCCGCGCCGAACGCTCGCCTCGCCACATCTTCACGACTCAGACCAGCACGGATCGAGCCTTCGAGCTCCGACGGCTTTGTCATCTAGGAGCAGATAACTGTACGACACCCTACACCCTTTGCCTTTCTCTTGATAAGAAAATGAAAAGCTTTGAATAATAAAATACACAGACGTCCATCGATCTTATTGCGAGACAGAATGCAAGTCAACTCAGCTTTTGGTTATAGGACAAGTATGCAATCAAAGCATGTCATATTTTACAGAATCGTAATACAACAGTGTACCTTGTGTTCGATGACTGGACCCTGGAATGATCCGCTGTGATTCAGGCTGCGAGGCTTGTCCCAAAAAGGCTCCCAGACTACAGACAGAGCTGAAATACTTCACCAATTTAGTCTCTAATGAACCCTCTGAAATATTAAAAATGAAGCCCAATTAGCCGACAGCATTTTACATCTCCTCCCTCTCTAATCCTCTCGTAGCTTAGCCTTATCTAATGTCTGCGCCAACTATGACACTTTGAGCTCCCTCTCCCTCTGTCCCCTCTCACTTGATATCCCCTACAGCTTTACTGCTGCTTTGTTGTGGCATTCTTCACGACCCCGCAGACCGGGTCGGACACGGAGCCTCTCCGTTGGTGGCTAATGATGCCCCGATATGTTCAGTTGGCATGGACATTGGAAAACTGCTGCAATAACTACGGACATGCTAATGGCATCTATTAGGATTACTTAAGAGCGATATGGGACTCGCATGGCAACCTCTCATTACCGAGTGCTCGGTTTTGGGGGTGGAGAGTGTCGGTGAGGGGGCGGTGATTCGATTGAGGCGACCTTATCTGGTGCCATAACCAGACAACGGTATCTACCCTGCTCTTCTGCTGTTCCTGTGAGATAGAGGTGGATAAACAAGCCTGTCATCTGCAGGGCCTCTGACAGGCGTGATCACACAGATGCTGTCCTACAGACCGAGTCCTGTTCATCCTGCTGCTGCTGTTACTGCAGCGAATGTCACCGGGAGGCTGAGATTCTTCCATGATTGCCCTCAAGCAGAAGACATAACAATTTCAGAAAGCCCTTTGGTGCTGATGTTTGGAGCGTCACTCCCCGGTTTAAGGCCTCAGGTTTGCTGATTACTCAAACTACCCAGCAGGAGCAGGGCTTTTGGCCCTAATTGGACCTACTGGCTAACATGCAAATCTATAAACAGGAAAAAAAAAAAAAAAAGTAACGAAGAACACAAAACAAAGACAAAGTGTATCTTCAAATCGAGCCTGCAGTCATAGCGCATAAAATAAAACAACCCACATGAACCAAATGGAAAAGCATGTAACAGCTGACCCTCAGCCTCGGCCCTGCAGGTCGGTCCGGGCTCTCTGAGGTATCCAGAAGTTGCCCATCGTGTCCGAAACACCTGATCTGGATGTATCATGTGGCCACAGCGCTCTACTCAGAGCCTGACCTGCGTTTGACCCTCACATTGAGTGTCCTGACTAAGCCCACTCGCACAAAAGCAACCAAACATCTGTTCCCCGTCTGAAACCAGACTCAGACGGCCCAGAAGACACCGGGTGGCCTCAGACAGAGTTCCTCTAAGTGGTGCGTGGCAGAGTGGGTGAGTGCGGCCTGACAGCTGCACCGGTGACTGGAGGACTGAAAGGTGCAGCCGGCTGGCAGATCATTGGTACCTGGGAATTCTCTGCGCTGCTGCCCGAGACCGGGGGGGCAGCCTCATTTAGCAAATGGATTTTATTCAACAAATGTCGCTCATCTAAAACGATCAGGTGAGGAAAATTTAAAAAAAAGCCTCTATGCACATCAAATTTCACTGACAACACCTGCGAGAGATTTAACATACAGAGGCCCCTGCTGGAATATGAAAGGAACAAATGTATTGCGTTGGGGAGAGCACGCGGTTACACATTTCCAATTCAAGTAGCGTCTCTAAAATGCGACATCAAATCACTGGCTTTGAATAAACCAAAATGAGCATCAGCCAAGTGGCTCATTCCAGCACAGAAAATCATCGCATCAGAAATATGTCGGTTAGCCGAGCGATTTCACAGTCAACTATCACACAATCAGGACTGTTACTAATCAATGTATTTTAATGAGCTCCCTGTGAATCCCAACAACAGCTGAAACATAAAAGCTGCTCAAGTTCTCTGGTTCACTCTTTGTACCTTGTGATCTGTTATTCATAGTCTTGGTCTGAAGTTTCAGAGAAATAAAGCAGAGCTTTGATGTTATCCTCTTATTACGGCTGTCTGAGACAAGCCTAATGTTGGGAATCGGATGGTTTGGCAGTCACGTGGAGAACCTCCTGCATCTCAAAAGCATCCGGGCTTCAGTGGAAGGCGCTGATGATTGATTCAGCTCTGTGAAGCCAGTCATCACTTATGAACATCTGCTTTGCCACTGGATTACCAGAAGAAAGTTTGACACAGTAAGAATAGTGTCTAGATAGAAGACTGTGTAGGTGTGCATTACAGTCACAGTGTACTCCACTCACTACTCTACTTTAAAGCTTCCACTCCAGTAATGTTTAACACGTAGGTGTGTCTGTTCTCTACAATACGTTTTTTTTTTTTTTCCTGCAATAGTTTAACGTCATCTACAGTCGACTGTAAACCAACATGCCGCACAAGTATCTTAGAGGAAATGACCCTCCTCGGGCCACAATGTAGATCAATACGTTCAAATATATTAGACTGGCTGAGGGGGAAAAAAAACAGACGAGGCAAACTGTCTTCTCTGTCAAAGACTGTGGATTTGCAGTGACGGGTCAAAGAGTCAGCACATGACTCAGGGGCAGAGGAGGAGAGACACTTTGAAAAGCCACGCAGAGATCTAATTAACACATACATTCAAGTGGTATTTCAATTTGGTGGAACGCTGTAATTTTCTACAATGCTGCTGACCGGCGTGACACGAACTAATGAACTGGCTGCTCCTGACATTTGGACTGATCAGCTGCCTTCTCTTATTTATTTTTTAACGAAGCGCAAACACACGCGCAACATTTTTAGACTTAAATAGAAGGAAGCACATGTTCAAGGAGCACGCACAGAAATTCACTTCCACCTAAATCAAGCATCTACGTTAAACACTAAGTTGTATGTATTGGAAGAGATTGGTTGCATCCCTGAGAAGCACTTTAGTCTCATTTCTCGCTATCCATCAGGCTGCTGTCATTAGAGGTGAACTGCTTTTTTACAGATGGGGAGAGGCCGTATAGTAATTTGTTGCAAAGACCTAATTAATCTTCATTGTGCTGGGAAACATAGCACCCCAATGCAAAGAGGGTTCCTTCTACACGATAATTGCAGAAAGTCTAGGGGCCTGAGTTTCCCAGACAACAGGGTCTGAAATGTAATTATCTGCTCTTTGGAAAATGCAGGGGAAGAAAGCTGGATTGCAAAAATGCACTTTTGGGCAAGTAATGTCAGGCTGTTGTTTGAGTAAGCACATGGATAGCCCTGAGCACATCCTCCCTGCTGCCATCAACTGAACAGTCCCATCTACGTTATGGTAAAGAAAAGATCAAGGCTTTTTACATAACTTCCAAAATTGGTCATGCAAATGTAGACTAAATAGTTTTTTTTTTTTTTTTTTAATCTCTTGACATTTCTCCACTACATTTCACAGTTTTTCTGGTCTTACCATGCGCAGGGTAAAACCCCAGAACTTCCATCGTCCGTCGGTCACAGAGGAGTTGCTTTATTCTGCGGTATGCTTTTTTTTTTTTTTTTTTTTTTTAATTCTTTTTTTTTAATCACATCCGTCAGGCTCCATGACATTAGAGAGCGATTACGACAGTAAAGCCGGTGTCGGAGCAGCCAAAGACAACACGGACAGGCGGCGGCAACGCTCACATTCCTCCGTGTAAAGATCAGGCTCGCGGGGGGAGAAACATCGATAGGATCCCATTAGTTAAGTGCGCCCTTAGGATACCCGAAATCTGATCAGAGACAGACCTTATTCCTTCCAGACACGAACCATTACAGCAAAAAGCTGCTCTCCTCCCTTGAAACTACTCCTGCTCCTCCTCCTCCTCCTCCTCAGCGGTCGAGGTGGTGCGGCAGGATCAGGATGAGCCCGGTGACGTCAACCTTTTGTTATCACCTTTAACACTTGCTTTGGCAGGTGGGGACACTTTCCGCTGCAAGAGGAGCCGGCGGCGCTCACAACATCTGCACACCGAGAGAAGACAACTCGGGCTCTCTAAATGCGGACGCATGTCCCGATGACTGCATCGGATGGGGGACAACTTAGCGACAGCTATGGCACACTTTGACAGCCGCAAATACTGGAAAATAACCGCACCTCCAACTTCCTCCACAGCCGGCTTCTTCCAGGGAGGAGAAGTCACTGGAGGAGGTGGAGGAGGTGGAGGGGGATAAACGACCTACCTCACCTTTAGGAAGACATAATCCTGACACTCATTTGGTAGGCAAATAGACCCGAGCTTCATCCTCACTGGCTGTTGTCACGTTTCAAAATACAACGAGCTAACCAGCTCTCCAACACGAGCCCAGTTTCGTAGTTAACAGCAGCTTTCAACACTAATTTAAGGCTCCCGCTGTGCCTGAATTAAATAGTACGGCTTGCGAGAGCCAGTAAAGCCGTCGGCGCTGGTTTCCCCACTGGGTATCCTCACAACCCAGGTGGCCGGTGGAGTAGCTGTCCCCAGGGAGTGTGCCAGCTGACTGCCCAGCCTCCCGGCTAGCTAACCTAGCCGGGAGGCTGACACACACTCCGTCCCATTGTTGCCTCCTCTCAAAGCCTTTTCTCATATTCACGCCACAAATGAGAGAGGACGTCAAGCCAGCGTCGGGCAGCGGGCGTGTTACAAAGATACAGCTACTTACTCTCCGTTTACCTCTGCGAAAGGCATCGTTTAGTGCGTCGCCATGGTTTAAACCGGACAGATTTTCCTCCCGTTGCCCTGCGCTGCCGAATCACTGCTGCTGTCTGCGGCAGCGACTTCCGGCGCATGCGCGGTAGCCGGGACCGCTCCGGACCGCGCCGCGCGCCGCGCAGGACGCCGCAGCGGTTTTTAAAGGGACAGTCGGCGCGCGACGCGATTGGACAGACGAGTATTTGTTCGTCAAGTTCACGGTGAAATTAGAGAAATAACACGAAATAGATTCTGTATCAAAAATGCATGTACAGGTCTGGATTAACTGCTATTAGTTGGTCTTTCGTGGGGTTTGGTAAACAGGCTGTTTTGGCAAAGATAAATAGGTTAGGTTTAGGTTAGGTTAGGTTAGGTTAGGTTAGGTTAGGTTAGGTTAGGTTAGGTTAGGTTAGGTTAGGTTAGGTTAGGTAGTTACTTTATTAATCCCCGAGGGGAAATTTTTTCGCGACAGCAGCATACAGAAGCAATAAGATAATAATAGAAATAATAGAATAAAATAATAGAATAGAATAGAATAGAATAGAATAATAGAAAAGCAATAAAATAGCAGTAAATAGCAGTAAAAAAATATAAAATATAAAATGCACAGTATATACAGTACATTATATATCTATATATATTATATACAAACAAACCAAAAAAAGGTTAGGTTAGGTAGTTACTTTATTAATCCCCGAGGGGACATTTTTTCGCTACAGCAGCATACAGGAAGCAATAAGATAATAACAAAATAATAGAAAGCAATAAAATAGCAGTAAAATAGCAGTAACAAATATTAAATATAAAATGCACAGTATATACAGGACAGTATATATCTATATATATTATATACAAACAACCAAGAAACACAGACAACAGTGTTGTTGTTGTGTGATGGATTTTGCCAGAGGTGAGTTATTGTACAGTCTTATTGCAGTCGGCAGGAATGATCTCCTGTATCTGTCAATAATAATAAAATAAAGAAAGTAATAATAATGACTTGCTGGGGTGTTATGATGTTCAGGCTTTGCATGTAATGTGACCAGCGGTGGAAAGTAATTTAACATATCAAGTTGGTTAATGGAGGTACAAATCTCATGCACTTAAACTGGGTATTTATATTGAATTGTTCTTTAACTTCACTATACATAGCCTATATTTTTTGAGGCAAATATTCTACCTTCGATTGCAGTACATTTATCAAACAGCTATAGTCACTAAAATGTTTTTTGAAGATTGATATTATACATGGGAGGACATATTATTTGATTATTGGACTGCTTAGACTATCCAAAATAAAGTAGTTACATTGACCAGGTATCATTTTAAAGTCCATTTTAGACGTTATGGACTCAAATAATAATAATCCCATAGTATAATACCTGCAATATATTATTCCGAAAGTGAAAAGATTCCCATAAATTCCATACTCATCAAACCTTTTCATGAAGTGTATATGTGTTTGTATACACTAATTTATTCAAGTTTTACCTTGGACTTTTTTAGGGGGTACTTGTAAGTGGAAGACGGCCCCCTGCAATACCACTCCTAACCACTAGGTGATGGATGAGGGAGGAAATTACATGGAGTGATTTTTGAGGTGTATTCATCTAATACCCAGTACAAAATAAGCCCCTGTTTCATTTTATGGATGTAGGCTATATGTGCATGTACAAAACAACAACAGTAAAAAATTAATTACTTTCATTTTTAAATGATAACTAGCTAATTGTTTTGACATCATTTGCATTTCGTAGGCCTAATAACGGGTTTGTTCAAATCAAAATTAAATCTCAATTATTGTTTTATCAATTTGAAAACACTGAAAATAATCCAAATATTGACATCATTTTAATAATTTGGTCCCTCCTGCATTTTTTTCCCCTTTACAGTATTAGTAATTAAAATATCAATGGTATTTTATTTTTTACTAATTTCCAACTGTGTGTTTATTTGAAATTAATTGTCCTAAAATCAATATAAAACACAGAGCATCGGTATGTGTTATGGAACATTTATGTTGCAATGAGGGTAAGAGTATAAAGCAGAGTTAATCTTATGCATAAATACCAAGTTTGTAGAGATCAAAATGACTTTGTGAGGCAAGATGTCCCCCAGAGAAATGTTTTCTGGATAATGGGGGAAAAATTTACATTTAGTTTTATCATAACAAAGTTATAGTCCGTTATCCTATAAATGTCTAAATGTGTTTAAGTATACTTCTGATTGTTTTGATATTTGTATGGTTTTTTTTTTTTTTTTTTTTTAAAGAAAATAGACATGATATACATGTGATTCTCTTGTTGAAATTTAAGTGATTAAAATATCTATGCTACATTATTTACTTACTATTGTAAATAGTAAGCACCCAGTGTGGAAAAGCACCCAGTGTGGTGAGGATGTTACAAATCTCTAACACAGTTTGTCATTTTACAAAGATGAGTCATTATTTCTTACATGAACATCTTCACTGGCCGAATACTCCTCGGCTACACTGGTGCAAGATTCGCCTTGAGCTGCATCACCTTTGCATTTTGCATCATTGTGCTCTTGTATTGTGAATCTTGTTGCTAAAGATAAAACCCAGTAAAAGGACTCCTGGTCAATAGTGTCACATGCTTTGTGATTTGATGAAAGGTTCTATTTGTGCAGCCTGATGTGTATAGCTCCCTAATCAAAGACTTATATTTCTGTGACAACTAAAATAAATTACTCCATTACAAGCGCCCACCTGCCCTCTCCACAGTATTGATACCGTTTTATTACCAGAGCGAGACAGATGGACAACACTGCAGATTGTGGTGAGTTACGGGAAGGCTTGAGAATGTGTCATTTCATGTTTGAACCAGCACAAAAGTAATCAAATAAGATGATTAGAGAGAAAATTACACACGTTCGGCCCGACAAACATTTCTGCAGCGTTGTGGAGGACAACTCCATGACCTGGGTTCCAGCACAGACCGGGTTTATTACAATACTTCAGCCAATTTAGGCCTGCAAGCTTCACTTCCCCCATCAGCAAGTGAAAGAGAGAAGAATTTGGTGTGAAAGCCCAATCAAACACAGCGCTCTGAGTTCAGCAGGTGGGGAAGTAGCAGCAGCAGGCTCCATCAGGCAATAATACAAAGTTAATGATGCAGAATGGTGTCTTTCTCCATACCAAAGAAGACGTCAATACAGGATGTTTTAGAACGCTGTTCCTAATTACGCTTTTTAAATTCACCACCGACGTGATTGATGATTTCAAAGGGAGGCATTATTGATCCACTTCACAGACAAGTCCCATCGATTGCAAGTCTCGAATGAATAAAAAGTTTTTTTTCCTCCCCTTTATCTTCCCCACTGGGAGGGAGATTGTACAATCAGAGCATCAGTGTGACCTATATGGGTAGTTTGGAAGCTAAATCACTTCTTTTAAAAAACAGCAAGGACGCACGGAGCAGTGATTGCTGAATCGAGGGACCTTGGGGGGACCTTGAGGGCGTCACATAAAAATGTAACACTTAAATCTCACTGCTCTCTCATTTATCTCGTGGAAATTCATCCATCCATTCATTAATCTGTGGGATCCTTTTACAAATAGCCTATCTGTGCTGGAGTTCTCAGCGTGATAAAGTTCAGGAGCGGCTTTCTCGGAGACAGTCAGCCGGCTGTGCAGCATCACGCCTCTCACTGCAATCAGCGGTGATAGAGTGATGGATGCTCTGACGCGCTGACAGATTGTTTTCTTTCCCCCACCTCTGCTCCCTGTCGACAAGCCTCATGGCTTGTGCTTATAATTCCATGAACTTTGTTATTCGTCATGAGCAGCGAGGTCTCCTCATTAAGCTGCATGTCTAATCCCAGCTAGTGTCGTTAGTAGATCAACCGGAGAGGTGTGGCAGAGAGTCTGTGTCTGACACCACCTGCTTCAGCTGCAGAGAAATCCTGCATATTCAGGCACATTTGACCTGTTCCCTGTCAATGCACGGTGTCATCACTGAATTACAGAAAACAAGATTGATTAGGAATCAACAGCACGCTGAATTGCAGCAGCAGAGAGGTTTTCCATCACACCATGCTGAATCTCATTGGCAAGTGCACTTCAAACAGCAAAGTGGGCTACAGCTTATGATTAAATGGTCTGCAGGCGAAGCCTTTTTGTCTTTTTTTAAGAGAGAGAGAGAGAGAGAGAGAGAGAGAGAAGAGAGAGAGAGAGAGAGCTCTTTCTGAAGGCCAAAGTTAATGCAGTCATAGAAAGAACTCTGATACACTCCCACGTGAAGTGGCCATGTGAGGAAAGCCCGGAGGGAGAAAAGGCCTTGAATGAATTTGAGAGTGAGAGAGAGTGGGAGAGAAGCAGATAGAGAGAAAGTTCAAACATTACACATCCTCAAATATCCTTTTGGTTTCTGGTTCAATTGGAATTCGGCAGTAAGTGTCTGCTAAAAGCTCCATTTTTGTTGCCCCTTCATTGCTGCTGAGCTTTTAGAGTTAGATGATGACAGATTGTGAGCTACCTGATATCCTTCATCATCCTCCCCTAGTGGAGGTGTTTGTTCCGCCCTGAGCAAGTCCTCGAGGACTAACAAACAGCCGGCGTGTTTGATGGACTATGGGGAGACATCTGCTCTGCCTGGCTCTGCCATACAGAATGAAAACAACATGTTACAGTAATCAATCAATATGCAAACGGTGTCCTTTCAGTCTGATGATTAACCTTACAGACGTCATGGTTATCAAGTTATTCTATCAGCTTGTCATGGTGAATTAGGATTGAAGAGTTGCAGGGAGTCAGTATGACAGCGCATCGTGTTTTTCTCAGCTCGGCATATTGCTTTAAACACAGACGCTCGATATATCCTCAACAACATTGTCACAACTGTGCTTCAAGCACCCTCGGGGATAAGCTCTGTTCTGTGTACTCAGGGGACAAGAGGGAGAGAAAAAGTCTGTGCAGTGCAGTCTAGTTTGTGGTTAGAGGCGCAGCATCCCTCACAAAGTAATCTAGAGAATATCACCCCCGTCAAAAGATCCTTTGAGCTCAGTCATCCATTTTAAACTGCGAGTTGCTCATGTCGGCAGATGTGTTTGTGCATTGTGATGAGCTGATTTGGAGTCGCTGTCGGCTGATTTTAGCCTCCGAATGTCCTACCTCCTGTAGACAGGTGCTTCCCAAGCTGGGGCCCTGGGGGTCCTGGGAGTTACAGAGGGTTTGCTGCAAAATGACACACCACTCTTATTTCATTGAGTTACTTTATGTATGAATGTACACGTAAAATAACCATGTCAATATTTTACATGTGGAAACGGTTTGGAGGTCTGCAGAACAGCCGCGCTTGCTTCAATGATTCCCTCTCTTCATACTCACAGTTCCAGTAAACTGAATTATCTGCCATCTCTTTCCATGGCCCGTATTTGTTTGTTTCCGTGGTGCCGTGCTCTTACGCAATCATCTTGTGGTCACTTAGAACATGAACTGCCTGCTTTGATTCAGGAAGTCGTGTTTTTTCAACTGGCTTTATTGATTCACTGGTGTAGTTAAATATCAAAACATACAGTATCATCAACATACTGTACATGCACATACTGTCTCCAATTGTGGAAGAAGTACTCAGATTATTTACTCAATTATAAGCACTAATACAGCAGTGTACAACTATTCCATTACAAATCAAAGTCCTGCAATAAAAATCAACACATAGGGATCCTTTTAGCAGCAAAAAGTATTAAAGTATAAAAGAATTGCTTTGATCTGTCTGACTTATATTATATATGACATCATTACATTATTAATGCTGAAGCATCGGTGAATAAACAGCATGTTACTGTTGTAAATGCTGCAGGTGGAACTCGTTTGAACTACTTTTTATCCAGTTTTATAAACTGTTCTATTTTTGTTCACTTTTTTTCTTGGATCATTTGAACATTTATTGAAATCAAACCATATGACAAGTTTAGTGGGAAAATCCCTGTTTGGTGGAGCTGTTAAGAACTCATAGACATCTGAAATGTGGCCTTACTACACACTGCTTAAAAACCAAACAGGCTGGAAACCACTGGTTTAATCTGTAACTGCAAATTGTATTTTTTTAAAGCTTGTTCTATTATCAATTTTGTCAGATTTTCATCTGAAACGTGACTAAAGCTCTCAAATAAATGTAGTGGAGTAGAAAGTAGAATATTTTCCTCTGAAATGTAGAGGAGTGGAAGTATAAAGTGGCATCACATGGAAATACTCAGGTACCAGGACCGCCACTCTCAGAGGGGTCTACGCTGAAGTGACAGTTTGCAGTTGACACAGCGGTCGGTAGGAGGCGCTGTAGCTTCCACGCAAACATGTTTACAGAAGCTCTTCAGAGCGGAAGCTGCTTCTCTTTGGTCAAAGCAACATGGTTTCGCCCTGTAGACAACGTGAATGTAAACAAGCGGCTCACCTCTCCAACGATAAAAACCTTTTCGTCTGCTGAAACCAAGCAGCTGTCCGCGTCGGAGCTCAATGGCTCTCAGGGTGTGTGCTCGCGCGGTCAGAGACTCCGCCGTCCTCCGCACGCGCCTCGTCGGGTCGACCCGGCAGGAAAGTGCGTCACGGTTCCTCTCAGCAGCCGGTGAGTCCCGAAAACGGCTTTAATACGGGTCATTTCATTTAATTAATCACTTCATTTTAAGAACATAGACTCACGTGGTATTTATTAAAAAAAAAAAGATGGGATGAATTCAAAATGGGAAGAAACGGTACACTCCCCCTCCTCAATGACAAACCTTCAAATTAGGGTTATTTTACCTGCTTCGCAGGTGAGTTCAACACCAGAAAGCTGTTTTCCATCTATCTGCTGAAGGAGCACCGTTTCTCTGCCCTCACCTGGAATCTGAGTTTAAGGCCTGGATGTCGCAGCATCATTTTGTGACATCACAACTAGTTTGAAAGCCAATCCTGGTCCAGATGAGTGATTTAAAGAGGAGCTATGAGAAGAACTTTCCTACCGTCACTGAGAAATGGCAGGAGACAAATATCGATGCACTCTTTTCAAATATGGTGATGGAGTAATTGTATTTTGTAATTGATCAAACAAAAGTAGTCACCTGTCCATCACAGTGCAGCAGAAACCAAATGTCTTCAAATTGCTCGTGTCGTCCAATCAGCAGCCGAACCTGAGCTCTATTTGATATTAATGGCTTAAATTCATCAGATCCTCACGTATGAAAATCCTGCAAAAACTTGACATTACTTTTGGATAAATGTTTAATCAAAATTATTGATAATTTTTTGGTAACCGATCAATTAATTGTTTCAGCAGTAGGTGGAATCACTGATATCGAGAACAATAATAATCAAGCTTCACTGGCTTTCATTAAATGTTGTGTGAAAGGAGTTTTCTTGTTGATAAAAAGGCTCTGTTGTTGTTGTTCAGTGTTTCTCTTTTAACAACAAATAACTTCAATGCATTTTCAGAGCCGAGTTAAAAGTCTTTAAAATCATGAATCACTAACGGTCATATTTGTTTTGGTTAAAACTGTGTAAAACGCTTATAGATAAGTTTACGTGACCTCCAAAAGACTACTCAGTTGGAATAAGTTTTTTTGACAGGGAACATCTAAATGTATCATTATACTTGTCATATATCATATTTACGTCCAAGTTACTGTAATCAGTCAGTTGTTGCCTTACAGCCGTGCTGGCAGTGAAGTGATGGAGGTGTCGGTGTCTCTACAGGAAATGCTTCCTGCGGCCGAGGAGGGAGGAACGGAGTTATCGTCACTCCTGCTTGTTTTATTACATCAGAGGCGTTTCTCAGCAGACTGACAAAAGGAAAAGCAGCCGAGGCGGACGTCGGCGTCTGTCGGCCTCCAGCCTCCGTTCCACCCGACAGCGGTAACCACCAGACCGCTGACTCAGAGATCTCCATCTAAAAGCTTGTCTGGTCGTTGTGCACCGGCCTTTTCCCCACAAACGGCACATGTCACCCTGATGACCAATCTGATGTTTGAGCTCTATCTGTTACTGACGTCACACTTTTTGTTTAATAATTATTTGTGTGTCTTTTCAGGTGAACATCTGTCTTTGTTACTGAGACATCCAGATCAGCCTGAGAACTCAAAGCTTTTAAAAGTGGCCATAATCGGTGCCCCAAATGCCGGGAAGTCCACGTTGTCCAATCAGCTCCTTGGCAGAAAGGTCTTTGTCTCTCTTTTGAACCTGCATGCTCTAATGTGTCGGTCTTACTGAGGAGATGGTGCTCATTAATTTAAATCAATGATTATTTCTGAAAGGTCTTTGCTGTGTCCAAGAAAGTCCACACTACACGGTCTCGTGCACTCGGCGTCCTAACGGAGCAGGACACTCAGATCGTAAGAGCTTTTCACTTCTCTTATAATAGAATAATGATTCTCAAAAGCCAAACGCCTACAGTATGTCAATAAATGTGTGCATTGTTTTGTAGATTTTACTGGACACTCCTGGTCTCACCACCCCATCAAAGGCCAAAAGGTGCCTTTCTTATGCAGATATTTGGTATTATTGAAAGTCTGTAATCTCTGTGTGGTTTAATTGAACTGATGAACGGAGTCTGTGTCTTCACAGACACCAGCTGGAGAAGTCTTTGCTTGTGGATCCCTGGAACACCGTCAAGGAAGCTGACCTCAGTAGGACTCTCTGTTTTATTAAGTGAACCTGAGCTGCAGTTTTATTTTTGTTGCTTTGTGATGATTTAATGTTCACAGTGGAGTGCGGTGCTGAGTTTTCTGTGTCTGTTTCCAGTGGTCGTCATGGTGGATGTGGCAGACAGATGGATGTGCAGCAGGCTGGACTTCGAGGTGCTGAAGTGCCTGGCCCAGCACCCCGATATCCCAACAGTCCTGGTCCTCAATAAGGTATTCTTTCCCGATAAACATGGTTACGCTGGTCATCCAGCATCATTCACATCAACAGAAAGAACGAGGCAGTGAGCTCGCCAACAAACACTGTACAGAAATGCTGCTGTAGATATTTCTTGTGTGATGACCTCATATTGAAACCTCCTGTTAGACATTTGTTAGAAATGTCTGCAGAAGATTGTTGTCCGATCACAGTGTGTTAAAAACACTGCCTGCACTTGCAACATCCTAACTGTATTATCACTGAAGTTAGAGGAAAAGGCTGCCTGCATTCAATATCTTTGGCATCGTCAATAAATCCTATGAAAATACCTGAAGTCTGTCCCGCAGTAGTGTCCAACTCCCCAAACCCAATCTGTTGCTCTCAGCCTGAAGCCCGCTGACTCCTTCTGCATGTGCAAATCTTAAAAACTAGATCACGAACATTAAGCTTGATTTTTAAAAAGGTCAAAGTCATTTGTGAAACAGCTGGAGCGCTGTATTGTTCACCAAATGTTGCTCGAACGGGGAGAAACAGTGCGTTGGTTTGCGACGGCTTTCAGACATGGGTTGATAGTCAGTTGCTGCAGCAGTGAATACATTTACAGTCTATAACAGTATTTACAGCAGCTGGTGTGAGTGAAAGTGAGTCAGAATAAACGGGAGTGTTTTTATTTATTTTTCTGGGCAGCAATAACCTGCGTCAGGCATTAACTCCACAGACGATACTTGATGATTACTTAATTGTTGTTTTTAGTCTTTTCATGAGATTTGTTGACAATAAGAAAATATAAATCAGAGCCGGCCTTTTCTTGAACACTTCCCAAAACATTCAGCTCAATGTTTGAGCTCCTATCTAGTCTTTCAACTGTCTCCTCTAACGCTCTTCTTTGTTTAAGGTGGACCTGGTGAAGGCTAAAGACAGGCTGCTGGATGTCACCGCCCACTTGACGTGTGGGATCGTGAACGGACGCAGGATGCGGGTCAGGCCGGTGATCAAGCCTCCGTGGGCCGAAAAGAGGCCAGAGAGGGATCCTGAGTTATTGCTCGGCGAGGAAGATGCAGCAGCTGAGGACAGCGCTGAGCCGAACTCTGTGCTGAGCAAAGAGCAGCTAAAAGTGCTGAGAGGACAGCAGGGCTGGCCTCACTTCAAGGACATCTTCATGCTGTCCGCAGCGGACAGCACTGACGTGGAGACGCTGAAGGTAAAAGTTCACAGAAAAAACAACATTCAAAATGTCTGTCGTAACACCATTCAGACAAGAATTACTGCCTCAAGTTTGTGTACCTCAGCCAACCAATCAGGTGGCAGTTTCCATCCTCGTTTGTCCAGACTCATGTAATATATGTTGTGAAGACTATGAAGAAATTTGGATTTAAAATCTGAATCTCCCTTTCTGTTCCTGAGTTACGGTGTTCAATTGTGCGGCCCGAAAAGTGATATCGCAGAATGACGTTGACCTTTGACCTTTTGTATACTAAATGCAATTATTTTATCCTGTTAGGTATGATTGTGTGAATTTTTGCCATAATTAGCATGTGAATGCTTGAGTTATGACCAGAAGTGTGTTTTTTGAGGTCACCGTGACCTTTGACCTTTGACCACCAAAATTGAATCACTTTATCCTCCGGTCAAAGTGAACATTCGTGCCCAATTAGAAGAAATTCCCTCAAAGTGTTCCTGACTTATCGTGTTCATGAGACTAGAACAGGCAACATGAAAATATTAGGCCTCCATCTTCGAGGCTTAAAAAAATGTCTGAAAACGTAATCTGACAAAAAATATCACTGAACGCTAAACTGATAATTAACAACAAAACTAATGAATGAAGACAAATCAAGACGTCATATATGTATTAAATATAAGGTTACGTTTCTCCTTATTCATTCATTTTTACTCTGACAAACACTTGCTGTTTTCTGCTCTTGTAGAACTACTTCATGGTTGCGGCGAAGCCGGGATCGTGGCGGTACCACAGCGAGGTCCTGACCGACCAGAGTCCGGAGGACGTCTGCAACAACATCATCAGGGAGAAGCTGCTGGAGTATCTGCCCCAGGAAGTGCCCTACTCAATGACACAGGTCTGCTGGCAGCTCATGAAGTCACATGTGATGATCGGCTGACAGCAAACTGACTGCGGCCGTCACATCTCGCTGCAGCGACTCGGTGGCCCATTTAAAGCCCTTCGTGCTCGCTACGTGCTGACGTGTGCTTTTAATGCAGCCGCTGGCCGCAGCCTCGCCTGCTTCACTCGTACTTTTTGGATGAATCTCTGAGGGTCATTTTGTCCACTTCATTTCAAATGATCAACATTTTTCTCTGCGTTATTGATCACGTTTGTATTTATTTATTTCTCCTGTAATATTCCTCCATTCACAGATGTAGAATTAAAGTAGCCAGTCAGAGAGGACTGTGGTATTGATTAGTTATTATTAGTGCTTGAAGTTATAATAAAAAAAATGTAAAAGTTCCATTTTGTATAAATTATAAATTATGATTTCTGTTTCTATTTAATTATGAAGCAGGTGTAGCTACTATATAAATCCCATGAACGTGTCGAAACACTTTTCACGAGTTCGTATTCGTCTACAGAGCTGTTTAGACTTTGGTAAGTTTGTGATGTCACAAACTCATGCTGACGTCATATGTCCACCCTCAGAGCTGTCACTGTCGAGCTCGCAAGCTGCAACACAAAAGAGGTCACTCAGTACAGTCAGCCAATCAGAAGAGAGGGTCATTAATACCAATGCTCCTTAAAGAGACAGACACAAAACAGTCTGTTCCCGTAGAGCTGCAGATAGAAGACGTAAAATTACATTGAGATGGTTTTTAGTGCCTTAAACCACAAAAATATACTTTTAAAAAACGAAATAAAACACCAGAAGAGTGCCAAACGTGTGACCTTTAACCCCCAGATATCCAAAAACATCTGCTTTCCTTCCACTTCCATTCATTTGAACTATTTATTGTCTTTTCTAGAAAAGAGAACATTTTCTAACATTTAAAATGTTGTTTGTTTTTCAGTCTATTGAACTCTGGCAAGATGGAGAAAACGGTGAGCTCAACATTTCTGTGAAACTTTACATCAAGAAAGAAACTCACATGGTAAGTGCTCTGACAGATCTCTGTCTTTTTATCACTTGTCCTGTAAAGTATTTATTTAGTTTGTGTCCAAAAACTGAACTTTGATTTCAACGTAAACATAATGTATCTCGAGCTGTTTGTTAGAAATGTTTCTTCTGTTTACAGTCATTAGGTTCAGCTGACAGCTGATCACTTTGGTGATCCCTTCACCTTTTAACGAGTGACATCATCAGGTCAAACTTAGATTTATCTTTATTTTTCGACCAACTTGCCACGCTACTAGCTTGACTTTAGCCTCTTCGTCCTGTTTGGCTTTTTTATTTTTTTATTGAAGTTTCATCGATTTAAAAAAAAAAAAAATTTATGTAACTCGGCTGCTGAAACACTGTTTAATTTTGGTGTAAGAAGTAGAATAAAGTACTCTAGTAGTCTATAACGTAATCTGGATTCATCTAGCATTCATTTAATATGGGGAGAATTTATGGGATTTCAGTACGTCAGCTTATAAATGTTTATGTGCCAACGTTCAAAACAATTTCAAAAAGTCTCAGAGAGTCAGAACCAGGACAGCTAACAAACTACTTCATAAAAAAAGAACTCAACTGGAAGTACGAGTGTCTGGTTCAGGGTTCAGGGCTCGAGGCTGCACGTGACTGAAGGAAGTTGAACCTTTCCCTCTATTACCGACACCTGTAGCTTCTCTGATGGCTCTTCATACTTACTCGCCCTCCTCCTCCTCCTCCTCCTCCTCCTCCTCCTCCACTTCCCCCACATTCCCTTTTCCTGGTGTTTTTAACTCGTAAATATTTAAGCAGCCTTTCTGAACCATCCATATTTCATGACAAAGAATATTTGAAGCTACATCCGTGCTGCTGAAATGTTTCAAGGCCGGCGAGCTCCAAGCAGAAGTACTCAGACCCTCATTTAGCGTTTTTTTGCTTCAGCGCAGGAAGAACTCCCAGAAAATGTGCATCAGTGGAGCTCCCATCAATGGCGGACCAGCACACACCGAATCTCATCCAGTTTAATGAATAGTTGCTGACACAAAGCTGTGAAAGCTGTGTTGTTGGCCTCTCTTTGAATAGATCTCCCTGTCTTTGAGTTTGAGAGTTCAGTGTGAACTTTAAGATGAAACACGAGGCTCCCACAGAACCCGAGGTCAAATACACCGACTGAATGTTTAGAGTTTCTTTTCAACTGAATTATCAATATAAGAAAACGTGCAACGGACTAAAATCTTTCAATCAAAAATGCCTCATCTTCGCCGAGTTCTTCTTGTGCTGTAGTCACACAGGATGAACACAGTCTCACATAGTTCATGGTAACAGGGAGCAGAGCCATAATGGCCATCACTGATAAGTCTCTCCATCTTAAAGTTAACTTTCTAATATCCTTTGGTGTTTTATCTGTTTATATAATGACAACATTTGGACATTGACCTTTAAGCCTGCATTCCTTAAAGATAAAGAGAACCCCATTAAACAAATGAGACTCAAATATTTTACTTGATCATTTATAAATTGAGGAAAAGGAGTCGATATTAGATATCTGTAAGAGACAAAAGTGTGTGAACCTTTGCTTTCAGGATCGGCCGTGAACGTCTCCTAAACGAAACGTTTGTGCTTGATGTTGATCAGTCAACATTGACGTTATTCTTTTTTTAAGCGTTGTTTGGTGGAATGATTTGTGTGCTTTGGGTTGTTTTCTGGCTGCATGACCTACTTTCTCTTCAGATTCAGTTCATGACTAGTTATCCTGGTTCAGATGCAGCAAACCAGGCTCAGACCATGATACTACCACCGCCATGTTTTACAGATGGGCTAATGTAGTGCTTCTCTTTCTTTAAACTTAATGCTTCTTTTTTGAACCAAAATAAGTTATATTTTGGTCTCACCTGCCCTCAAAACATTTTTCCGTTCTTGCCCTTCTGGTCAATCTCCTCTGTTTGCACCACGATACATTTCAACAAACATGTTGTGAAGCCCAGAGCCGGTTCTTTGACTAAAACAAGGCGCCCACTCGCGACTCATTATCCTCCCATCGACTAAACATAAATTTGACAGAATTTCGCCTGCTAACCCTGGAGGTTCACATCCTTTTATAACTCACATATATGGAATATGGATCATTTTCCTCAATGATCAAATCACCAATGACATTTGTCTCATTTGTTTAATCGGGTTCTTGTGTAAAAATGAGATGATGTTTCAGGTCTTAGGAGCCTGACGTCGCTGTGTTCCTTGTGTTTCTGTAGAAGATGGTGATCGGCACAGCCGGCCAGACGGTGGCACGGATCGCCCGAGAGGCCGGCGAGGACCTGAGCCGAGTCTACCTGAGGGAGGTGAGGCTGAAGCTCTCGGCCAAGCTGAGGAAGTGAAGAGGATGGAGGGACTTTTCATGGGGAAACCCTGAAGAGGTGGAAACATCATTTTCTCACCAAAGGACAGACCTGGAGTCGAACGAGGGCTCGGATCTCATCCTGACTCTGACATGGAGCTGTGAGATGGAGAACCTCCCCTGACCTTTCACCTCTTTGAGGAAAAGAAACTGTGCCACTCTAAATTTTGACTTTGGCATCCTGTGTCTGTATGCAACCTCCCGTACAGTCCCAGGAGATTATTCAAGATTTTGATATAGCTCTTACCGTGGTGGAGAAGAGGTGCCCCATCGAACTGCTGATTAAACACACGCTGCATAACAACCTGTAATGATTTATTGGCTTTTATTGAGCAGCGCTACATTTCAGATAACAAACATGACACATCAGATGGATGTTTTGACTCCAGTTTGACGGTGTCTTCATGACTGAGCTGCGAGGAGGCCGATGGTTTATCTTTGGCACTGAGAGCTTTTTATTTGGCGAGCGGCGCATGCAAACACGGGCTGTAGATAAACCGGAGCGGGCCTGCACAGTCATGTTCACTCTGATGTCCCTGATGTACCGTCCAACCCTGCTGCCTCCACTCCCACATCACTTTAGCCTTCTCCGCTGCCTTTGAAGTGTGGCCATCCATCCCCGCGACTATCACTTTTTTGTTCTGCTTTCTTTTCTTTTTCCCTCCTCCTCCTCCTCCTCCTCCCTCGCTCCTTCTGCTTTTTTGGCTCTTATAAAGCCCAAGCTCTGCCCCCGAGGGTGGACTTGTCTCCCTAATGGATGGCAAAATGGAGCACTAACCTGATGCTAAAATGGGTCAGATAATGGCGATTAGATTCGTTCCTGCTGCCTGTGAGTTAACGCGACGGTTACTCTATCCGGGGCATCTTGATGAATAACCAGCTAGTGGCCTACAGCGAGGGAAGGGCGGAGGGGGCCCCGAATGTCTCAGAGAAGCTGCGTCAGCCCCTCGAGCTCTGGCTGCTCTCTACAGCGGCTGCTTCTCCGTGATTAGACAAGCCGGTTGCACTGCAGAGATCGACCCTCAGACAAGCCAACTGCAGCTTGAAAATGTGAAGTCAGCCAGCACAATATAGCAATCCTCCAAACACATGATATTTAGACTCCTCGTACGCTGCTTTAAATGAGTTTTTACCGAAATGACTGTAAACCAGGGGTCTTCAACGGCCAAGGACCCCCAAACTGAGAGAGAGATGGAGCAGGGACCCCCTACTAATGTATAAAATTGTGTTTTATATTAAACTGGGCCTAGTGCCATGTATAAACATACCTTACATTCAATATTAAGCTATTCAAATAATACACAGGTTCATATATTATATATGTTTTTATTTTAAACATGTGCAAGGTACAGTGAGCAGGGTGGCTGTGTCGCTGCCATTTATAAACATACCTTGTCAACTGATACCAATGCCAATATCAACATTGTCTATCAATTGCATGATAATCACGCATACAAGCTATTCAAATTGACGCTTTTATTTTGACGCTGGGGACTGAATAGGCTCTCGGTCAATCACGGGGAACCTGACAGAGCAGGCCTGTAACATGCGGCCTTGTGATTGGCACAGCAGCGATAGGGGCGGGTCCTCCTCTTTGCAACAACATCTTCTGCCTCCATTTATCCATTCGCTACAATATGTTGGATTCATGTTAATGTGTATTTAAAGACATTTCAATTTGTGGAAAATAAATTGGGGGGGGGGAAATATTTTAAAAATATGAAAAGTTGTCTAATCAACCAAAAATTTCACGACCCCCTGCAGTACCTCTGCGGACCCCCTGTTGAAGACCTCTGCTGCAAACCACAGGCTTTATTTTACATGCATCTAAAAGCTGGAATCAAAAATCGTCGTCCGTCGATCACCAGCGCTTCCTTTCCTCCGTCCTCGCGGTGTGGATGACAGTGAGCGAGGGCCATATAACCCTTACCATTACTAAAAACTCAGTAATGGTAACGGTTTGACGGCCCTCCTCTGAGGTGGGTTGGGACAGTGAGGCCGCAGGATGTCGGAGGTGGAATGAGACCCTGGATAGTACATCATCTATACTGTAGTGTCTTTTTATTAAACTTACAGTATAAGATGATATCCTGTCCAGGGCACAACACAGAACAGAGCAGCGAGCTCCCGCTGGGTTTGATCTGCAAGACGAAGGTCGACGAGTCATCATTATGCACACAGACACAGATGACTCACCTCCTCTCCTTCACACACTCACCTCCTCTCCGTCACACACTCACCTCCTCTCCTTCACACACTCACCTCCTCTCCGTCACACACTCACCTCCTCTCCTTCACACACTCACCTCCTCTCCGTCACACACTCACCTCCTCTCCGTCACACACTCACCTCCTCTCCGTCACACACTCACCTCCTCTCCCTTCACACACTCACCTCCTCTCCGTCACACACTCACCTCCTCTCCTTCACACACTCACCTCCTCTCCTTCACACACTCACCTCCTCTCCGTCACACACTCACCTCCTCTCCGTCACACACTCACCTCCTCTCCTTCACACACTCACCTCCTCTCCTTCACACACTCACCTCCTCTCCTTCACACACTCACCTCCTCTCCTTCACACTCACCTCCTCTCCATCACCCACTCACCTCTTTGCATGCAGCGTTGCAGCGATATCTCTCCTTCCCAACAGGTTCATGTTTTATGGCCACTACGTTGCCCACGTCTGCTTCCCAGTCCCCTAACTGCTCTGCCTGCTGGGCTCCGGCACTTAAATGGGGGCCACCACCTCATTAGCATACCGTGATGACATCTGGAGTGGACCAGATGCCAATTTTTTTTATTTTTTTTTTCTTATCTATTTCTAACCTGATTGCCTCTGTGGAGTAATGGCCCACACCCTAACTACACCCGGCAGAAAAATAACACATGACTCCTATTTTAATTTCCAACTTTTGGAAGCAGTACAGCAGGTTGGTTAGTTCATTGATATCACTGGTATCAGTATTTTTTTTTTTTATTAAATTAATTGTATACTTTCTTAGAGGAAGTCTTACTTTCCTAAATGTTCTTCCACTTTACAGAATGTAGTTGTGAGTTTTGACCTTTCAGATTAAAAGAAGCCACCACAAAGACCAAACAGGGTCTCTGCGTCGTCTATTAAAAAAGGCCTCGAACTTTATCTCACAAAATGTTCATAAATTTGATGTTCACCATCTCCTCCCTCCTCCGAATCTCAGAGCCTTTAGGATTTATGTGCGATGGTTTCACGGATTGAAATTTAATACTCCGATATGTCAGCTGATGTCATGTTATCTGCCTTATTAAACGCGGCGTATTTCTTTTTCATTCGCTCAGCTGGATCGCGGGATGTGGAGGGCTGAGATGTATTTTAGACGCCGCACATCAAATTCACAGCATCACATTATGGCTGGACCGTGATGGAGCAGAGCACCTGCTGGGGTTTGTCTTTAATCCCTGACAGTTTGTCCGCATCCCTTCAAAACAGAGTGTTTTGGAGGAGAAGAGGCGTCGTCCTGGGGGGTGGAGGGTGGGGGGTTCAGCTCCCACTGTCTTCCAGAAAACCCACTCAATTCAAATTCCACAATTGCTGCTAAAGCTTGTTAAGCTGTAAATGAACACGAGCGGAGTCGTGCAGCGCAGCATACGCAGAAGAATGCAACCATTAAGCCACGTCCTGTCCAGGTGCAGTGACTCCTGCAGCAGCACTGATGAATGCACCTGCTCCAACACCCACTCATTAATATCCAGCCTTCACTCAGCACTGTTTTAAGGTCACGTTCATTTATCACACTTCATACAGCCTGTGCACCTGTCTATAATTCAATCAGTAAGTCTGTCTTCTATCTTTGAAAGCCTCCTCGTGTTCTTCATGGTTAGGTGGGATCTGACTGTTGCCACGGTAACACACGTAGCCCACTCCCTAGTTAGGGTGTGGGACCTGGTTCGGGGTGTGAGAGGCCCTCCGGTAGGCGCTGATAAAGACGGAGGTGGTACTATCATGGGTGGTTTGCTTCGTCCCCGGCTCGTTATCTGCTGCAGAAAGGCCGCCAAGCTTTCTACAACTTTCCATCGGCAGTCACAGATAAGCTGTTTTTATTCTTTATGAGCACAGAAGGGGAGGACGCTCATCAGACCGGTTTTATCCAAAGTCATCAAGGAAATTGGTTGGATTCGATCAAACTGTTTGCTGTTAGCTGTGAGGAAATAAAAATATTTTCTGTTTTGCATATAAAGTAAAATAAAACCGTGAATCCATTACATCATGTAGTGATCCTCCTCCCAGTCTGATCCCACCCACCTCTGTACTCCTCACCCCAAACCATGAGCACCAAAACCCGCTGACTCATCAAAGCAAAGTACAGCAATGTGGATAGAAATTTCTAATATAAGAAAAATACAACAGTAATTAAAAAAAAAATTTTTTTTTTTTAAATCATTGTATTTTATCTTTAACGAAGATTTCCCTCAGAAAAATGTTTTCCACGTGTGATCACATGTATGACACATGTTCACCACATGTTGCAACATGTTAACATGGGTAAATATGTGGAAAAGTTTTCATATGTGAATCTACATCAGCTTCACACATTACATCATGAAAATGTTCCAAAACCACATTTCACATGTTGGCAAAATACATGTTTCACATGTGATAGGATGAGTTTCATGTGAAAATCATGTGATTTTGTCTGTAAGTTTATAAAATAGCTGCAGGAGTGATGTTTACCGTTTACTGTGTTTAAGTGACGATATTTCCCATAAGAAGCTTACAGACAAGAGCCTTAAAGGTCTTAAACATATTTGTTTTGAAGATAATGATGTGATCAGTGGGAAATTTGTTCTGGGAATATTTGAGCGAAATTAGCACGTGTGTGTTATATTATATTAAACCATAGTTTGCATACAAGATGGAAGATTAACAATTTTAAGGTACTTGTTCTTCAGATTATGGTTTTACATCAAGATCAGTTCATAAAATACAACACAGATTAAATAGTGAATACAAATGTGAGTTTTGTTCTTCTTTCTCTTCCACTGAACATCTCACAAACTTCTCTCCAACCCACAGAGCTCAACTACCGAACTGGAAATGAATGAGTTAAACTCGCTCCGTCTCAATCAGCTACAACTGTAAAGTGCTGCTTGCATCAGTATTAATGACATCATATAAAGTATAATAACATATCACTCACAGGGGCCTCTTTACTATAGGATGAATACTTTTAATTTTACACTTTGAGTACATGTTGCTGATATTTTTGTATTATTTTATGGCCATTTCAACTGAAGTAAACCATCTTTAACAATCTACTGAACAAAAGAAAAAGAACCGACCATGACAGGGAACATGTAAAGCATAAAGGATGTTCTAAATACATACGTGTGTGTGTGTGTGTGTGTGTGTGTGTGTGTGTGTGTGTGTGTGTGTGTGTGTGTGTGTGTGTGTGTGTGTGTGTGCGTGTGCGTGCGTGCGTGTGAAAGAGTTCAAACATAAACTGCAGCATCAGGTGTCCTGTTGGAACCATTTGTCCAACATATTATTTTTCATGTCATTATTCCAGAACAATCAGGACGAGACGCCTGATGTCACTGAAAATATTGTTTCCACAAAGAAGAGCACTGACAGCGATGATCAATAGACCAAAATATAATATGGACTATTACCGGTTGAAGTCTGGGCTACAGGCTCTTATTGTTAAAATGAGGCTCTTATGTCATTTCTGTGGTGCAGTTCAGGCAGCTGGAGAACGTTTGTGTTTGTGTAATGTTTGTGCTCCCTGTCCAAACACCAGCTTCCATCAGTACTGGAGGTGAGACGGGACAGAGAGCTACACACTATCCAGCACTTCTACATTTCACTCTTTAGTGTGCTATTCACCCCTCAAAGCTGCTGGTACTCTTTCTGTCCTCTTCATATCAGATTATCTGAGCTGTTCACAATGCCATTTCTGTAAATATGTGAAGGAATTATTCATTGTTAATATAGTTGCTAGTCCTCCACAACATGCTAAGTGCCTGCTGAGCATCAAAAATCACATAATACAACTTTATTGTCTCCCGTTTGTGGCTGAATGATGTCTTCCTGTATCTGGTTCAAGTTAAACGCCTTTCTGCCTTAACAGGGAACACATTATAGGTTTTGACTTAGTCTTGTCACTCTAATAATTGTAATACTTGTCCCCCTTGATTAAATACATGTATCCTGTAAAACACAGCAATAGCTCCTTTTATTCACTGTAGAAATTCAGAATAAATGTCTGATTCTGGCCGATACACACGTCAACATGTGAATAAGTGGAGTACACGCACTTCATTTCTTTCCTCTTCATGCATGGACTCCTGTTTAATGTTACTCAGTAAAAAAAATCCCAGTGTATGGAAATCCCAAATTCCCCTGGAAGACAGGAAATGACCTCTCAAACACCTGAAACACACAGCACACCAAAGGGAGTATTTGCCAGTATTATAAAGTACATACACTCAGGTGTGTTTAGTCAAAATATGAAAGAATAGCTGCTGCAGTATTTATGTCCTCTCCCGGTGTTAGTGAGGTGAGCACGACTGCCCCCTTCAGGTCAAATCAAACACAACAGAAGATAACGCCCCTGTGAAGGCAGTGACCGCTGAAATATCAAAGAAACTCTTTATTAACCGACTATAAATACGGTGATACTCAGACCGCGTTGGAAGAAGCTGCCGTTTTAAACATGTGCAGGATACGAGTTCACCTCTGCCTCGGTTATCCCGGTGAACTCCTGACCTCTGACGATGAGCGTGTCCAGCTTAGTGGCGGCGGGCAGCCAGGGGACACATCTGCTCTCCGTCTCTGCTGTCATGCTGCCAACAGGGACTAAACCTCCCGGGGCACAGACGCATTATGGTGATGCTGCCGGTGCTCATCTTCCTGTGATCATTAATCTCCCAAATATTCAGACAGACGCACCTTGAATGAAGTTTTTGTTGTTGTTGTTGTTGTTGCTTTTCATTTTGGGATTTTTCCGGCCGCGTTTGCCGTGTTTGAACTGGAACCGGCCACAGACGAAACCTCTCATGTACAGTGTTGGTAAATGTTCCCTCTCGGTGTCGGTGGTTCAACAGACGGACAGCGAGGCCGACGGAAAGTGGCACAACATTTATTAGAGGGCGCCGTAACAACACAGGATAACATGGACACATGCTCGTAAATGCCATGCGGGATCGGATGTCCACAGGCCGGCGTTACATGAGAAGCCACACCATTAATCCACAATACAATCTGAACAGAGATAACAGATCAGCTCTGTAGAGAAGTCTCAGGTGAAGACAGGAGCTAAGGCCTGGAATATTTGGTCATTCTCTCAAATGCTACTTGGAGTAACAACTACTCTGATTAGATGATGTAAAATCTTTGGCACGAATACAATGGCCAAACAATGAATGGAAACTCTGAGGTCCAGATTGCGCAGAAAAACAGCTGGAAAATGCTTCCTACATATATTTTTAGCATTGAATTAAGTGTGTGTGTGTGTGTGTGTTCCCTTATACCTCTGTAGTACATAAAACAGAATAAGTAGAAAGAGGAGACTTTAAAGTGAATATATTTATCAGGTTCACATCATCTACATGTCAGTCTTTGTCCTACAGTAAATTAATGAAAGAGCATCCCATTAGTACGTTCACATACATGATTAATACAGTCAACAGTCAAAGTATGAATGACCTCGTTATTTAACAAAGGCACTGTGTACACAAATCTACTTTTCTAGATAAATGGATGATTACCAAGTGAAACCATTTTGGTTCTGTGAAATTAGTCGTGCACCCTGTGAACTCTGTTTTCATTTATCTTGGTCAGACAATGATTTAAGGGACCAATCACTGAAAGTTAAAGTGATCATATGACTTGTCAACAATTAAATTTAGACAATATAGAAACAAAATGATTCCGCAACTGTTCTTTTAAATTTTCAGCACGTTTTCATAGTTGAGCTTTTGACCCTGAGTCTAAAGGTTTCTGAGTGAAGAAGAAAACTGCCAATCACTGAAAGACGTCTGTGCGAGTCTCCCTCATCCATCTGTTATCAGGCTGCTAACAGTTCATACTAATCACTTGTTTAAATCACTGGCCATTCTCGATATAAGTCGAGAACATTTCATATCAACAAGATCATAATATTCCTGTATTTATGGGAAACCAGACTCCGGCAGAAGAAAATACAGTCGAGGTTCAGCGACAGAAGGGAAATGAAATTTGCGCCGACCACAGCAGCCACCAGCCTCCTGTTTATTTCACAGAACAGACAAAAATGGTGTGATTATGATATTCATAGCTGGTTGGGTCGGAAAGAAAAAAAACCAGGAGGTTTCGATTCATAACGTGTGAACAAAAGCTCATTCAGACTGAATATTCGTGTTAAAATCCTGCTAAGAATCTGAATGAAACGAGTCCTGAAGCGACCAAAGACTTCGACCGTCGGCTTGTTCTTACAGCGAATGAGTGTCGGGTCAAATTAAAGTCTGAAGATGCTGTAAACTCACGATTTTATGTAAAAGCTCATTATATTCTGAGAGCCTAAAGAGGACTCGTGTATCAGGCAGCGATGTGGGAAACTGATCCGTTTTATTATGAGGTTAAACACGAATTTATGAGTTTGGAGCATATTCACACTTTAAGCAAACCTGTTTTATTCTCTCTCCCACTGTAACAGACTCCATGCAGAAATTAGACCCTCTGAAAAACAATCCGTGGTCCGTCTGCTCGACCCAGACACACACTTCACGTTCCCGTTACCGAACCGAGGACCACCTGAGCACGGACACCGTCAGCAGTGTTTACAACCCGGTCAGCTGCTCGTTTTCCAACTTGAACTGAAGGGAACATTAACTTCCTGCTTTGGGTGCGATCACATACGTATTTTTTAAGTGTGTGTGTGTGTGTGGGGGATTACCGAGGGGGTTAGTCTTTAAAAGTTACAAACACGTTACCACATGTGGACATAAGGAGGACGAACACGTGAGGAGGAGTAACAGAAAGAGCCTGAACGTTTAAGCAGAAGTGTTCAGCCGCCTGCGGGCCGTCCAGGAGCTCTTTAAGGCTGATCGTCTCTACGTATGGCTTCAAGTTACGCGGTGTTCTTGTTTCGCCGTTGTACCTGCCTGTGTGTCGGGACACGCGACAGAAGTGAAGCGTAAACACTAGCGTTAGTATAAGCAGATGTTCTGAGAACAATATATAAACATCATCCATCTATAACACACAAATCCAACTAAAGCCAAATCGCCGTCCTCAGGTTTGGGCACTTGAGTGGTGAACAGGCACTGCACGTCAGAAAGAGAGGACACTGGGAGGTAAGGATTATCATACAGGTGACTCAGATATCACCGACAGCCTGATGTACTGGACGATTTACAATCACAGTGAGTGAGGATCTGTGAGCATTAAGCGGTTTGTTAATATAACGTGTTAGAAATAGAACTAATTCTTCTTCAAGAGGAGACTTTAAAAAGCAAAAAGGGAAGAAAAGTCACAACTGTAGCCCTGCGCTCCGCCTACTGCTAGGTTTAGATAGGAACTGTGATGAGGAACTGTGTGATGAGGAACTGTGTGATGAAGAACTGTGTGATGAGGAACTGTGTGATGAAGAACTGTGTGATGAGGAACTGTGTGATGAAGAACTGTGTGATGAGGAACTGTGATGAGGAACTGTGTGATGAGGAACTGTGTGATGAGGAACTGTGATGAGGAACTGTGTGATGAGGAACTGTGTGATGAAGAACTGTGTGATGAGGAACTGTGATGAGGAACTGTGTGATGAGGAACTGTGATGAGGAACTGTGTGATGAGGAACTGTGATGAGGAACTGTGTGATGAGGAACTGTGTGATGAGGAACTGTGATGAGGAACTGTGTGATGAGGAACTGTGTGATGAGGAACTGTGATGAGGAACTGTGTGATGAGGAACTGTGTGATGAGGAACTGTGATGAGGAACTGTGTGATGAGGAACTGTGATGAGGAACTGTGTGATGAGGAACTGTGTGATGAGGAACTGTGATGAGGAACTGTGTGATGAGGAACTGTGTGATGAGGAACTGTGTGATGAGGAACTGTGTGATGAGGAACTGTGTGATGAAGAGGTCGGAGCCGGCACACGTCGCTTCCACCGGGATTAAACATCAAAGCAGCTGAAAGGAAAGCGTTGCTCTCTGAACTCCCGGCAGACATGTGGACCGCTGGAGTCAAAGACTCCGGTTGGTCCTTCGTCTACCTGGACTCTCCGTCTCCTTCACACACGCAGCTCTGCTTTGGATGTAGGACTGAACAGGACTGCATCATATAATCCTGGTTAACTAGTGCAGTACAACAAGGATGAATGCTTCTAAAAACTAAATCTAAAAACAAAAGAAGATACATACAGTCTGGTCCTTCTGAAGTAAGGCCCCAGGTTTTTGTGTTTCCTTTACAAAATTAAAAACCTCTTAAAAAAATATAAAAAAAAAAAAAAAACTCTTGGTTGGTGTCAAGTGTTTCTGGTCGAAGGCAGTTGCATAACGGGTCACAGGCTGAAGAAACTGTTTTCATGCATGAGGCAGATAACACGGCAAAAGATTGAGAGGAACGAAGTCTCCGGCCTGATTCATCAGTTGGCTGTTTGGCACTGTGGGCTGGTCATCTTCTGGAGCAGCGGGATCTGAGGAGCACAGGACAACAACGATCTCAGAGGAACAGAAGGGACGAGCGCTCACAACAACTACAACTAGATAGTTCTTACTCATGAAATCTGAAAGGAGAAGATGCAGGTGATGAACAAGGTTTTTTGTGGGTAATATTTACCTTCTGATTCCAGTATATATATATATATATATTATATGTATATATCAATAAGAACGACCAGAGAATATACTGCATGGAAAGCCACATGTTTTTAGCGTGACTTCAGCGCCCCCTGAAGGCTGATTACAGGTTTTTGGCATTTCATGAAAGGATTCACATCCAAATATTTGCAAATATTTTGAGTTGTGACCACTCAAAATTATAATGCGTCTCTAATCCGAGCACAACATGTCACTAAAAGCCTAAATGTGGTTGTGACCACGGTGAGCATTAAAATGAATTACAGTCGCAAAACCTTTAAGCTAATCAAAATATGTTGCGTACAAAATATGGTGCAGATTGGATGAAAACTTTGCTCCTGCTTATGGCTAACAATACAACACTGATATATAATCACCTTATAACCTTGTTGAGCAAACAGTTGCCCATTTACACAACAAGATTTTCTGTTTTCAGGTTAAAAGTCTTAAACTGTGCAGCGTTCAGAACGTTGTAAAATCAGTGAAGACGTGAGTGACGGAGCAACGACAGGGCGGCGGCAGTTTAGCAGCACGGAGGGGCGTCGGGGTTCAGCTCAGGTCCTGTGGTCAGCCGTTATAATCATATTTCATAACGCTGAAAATCAAATCTTTGGAAAGGCAACAGTATTACGAGGCTGCTGTAAGATCCAACCACCTAAAACCTTCCAGCAGCCGTGAGCCGAGTTAACAACTGACCACGAAGGCAACGTAGAAGAACTCCAGATTTAAGATGTACAAAAGGGGTTCGGATGAAATACATGAACTCTGGTGGAGACCGGTGTCGCGCTCACCTTCGTCAGATCCACTCCGGTGAGGGCGTGGACAGAAACCGGCAGCTCGGCTAACAGACGGTTCACCTCTCCTGTCACTCGGTTGCCGTCCCCACTCAGGATCACGATCTCGTCGGTCCTGGACAGCGGTGCCGCCACCTTGCTGGCAATCTGGAAAATCACAGCGACAACATGTTTGACATTTTAACGACAAAACACTCGGCCCATTGCCCCCATCGATATCTGAAGACTGAGGAGTTTCCAGATGAATAATGTGGCAAATACACTGATGCCAAAGTAGAATATACAGTATAAATACAGGGTACGTGGTACCTGCAGGGTGTTTAAGGCAGGCGTTTGGTTAATTATTAAAGAACCACATGTGAACCTGTCAGGCGTGTTGAGGAAACACGAGAGATGGCATGTTTGGAGGTATTGATGCGAGCGGATCGTTTCTCCTCCTCCGCGGCTTCTTGTTTACAAAAGGACGTGACAGCTGCAGTGTGTTTTAAAGCGGCTCATTATTTAAACAGTGACGACTAGTTGGTTCATGTTGGAGAATAAAAATATGTACAAACTTCAGAACAGTTTAAAAAAAAAAAAAAAAAAAAAGCTTGAATAACGCCAGCTGCTGCTGATTGTTTTCCCACACGATGTGTTCAGTTGTTCGCATGGAGAAGCTGTTTGAAGAAGACGGTGACTGCGCTGAGGACGCGTGTCGCCGATGGATGAATGTGTAGCACACCTTGGGCAGAGCCTCCAGGACCAGAGCGATCTTGGCAGCCTCGCCGTACTGCATGTAGGAATCCGCTTTCAGCCTCATCTTCTCGGCCTCCGCCTTCCCCACCGCTTCGATGGAGGCCGCCTCCGCCTCACCAATGCAGCGGATCTTCTCGGCCTCCGCCTGCGCCGTCAGCACCGTCTTGATCCTGCGGTCGGGTCGGAGAAGCACCAAAAGCACTCTTTAGTGTTTAGTTACATTAGCAGTCACTCCTGCTGTCAATCAAGTCAATCGATCATATTTAAAGTGGAGGATCACTTTACACACGCTTGACAGTAAACATATGAATACCAGGATCATAACATACAGTAGGCCACTAAAATAACACAAATTAAACTCATTGCTTTTCTGTAAAAACAGTTGTATTCATGTTTATCCTTCATGAACATACAACTTGGACCTGCAGGTGAAAAAGCTCAATTTGCCTGCTGTGTTTCTGGTGCTGATGTAAAAACACACTTCAAGAGCATCAGAAAGTGTCAAGTTAAAAACATACTTGTTATTTGTGTTGCTTCAGAGCATGTTTGGAACATGTTGAGATGTTTGCTGGAGTTACTCTTCTGTCTCCATATGACTCTTTAAAGACGCGTTTCTCTAAAACAAAGAGAAGAATCTGCGGTTCTTCACTCGTTTCCTGTTTCTCTCCTGATTCGAGCTGGTTTAAAACGGTTTTGGTGGTTTTTCATGTGAGCTTGTGTGTAAACTGGCTGCCACTTTCTTGATGCTGTAGTTCTACAGGACGGAGTCACACAATGGTGTCGTATTTAATCCAAACGGTCTCTAAATGAATAAACACCTCGAGTTGTGGCACAATGTTTGCGACGTTATATCCAGTTTTGGATGTTGCCGCATTGTTGCTCCCAATTAAAATGTTTTTCTGTGGTTCGTAGGCGATCTGAAGGGGTCGGACTCACTTATGTCCTTCGGCCAGCTGCTGCATCTTGTAGGCTTCGGCCTCGGCAGGTCTCTTCACGGTGGCGATGAGCTCCTTCTCGGTGCGGTCGATCTCCTTCTCCTCGATGGTGATCAGCTTCTTCCTCTGCACCACCTCGATCTCGATCTCCTCCAGGCGGATCTTCTGCTGCACTTTGGCCGCCTGCAGCTCGTACGCCAGCTGAGCCTCTGCTTTCTGGAGAGGAAGAAGATATTTTCATAATGTTTGACTTTCACCTTCGTTGACAATATAGTGACCCCGGTGCATTCAACTCCTTACCTTTGTGTTCACTTCCTGGTTGAAGGAAGCTTTCTGCATTTCCAGCTCTCGCTTGGAGTCGGCCATTTTTGTGTCTGCGATGAACTTAACATCCATCATTTCTTTCTTACACTCGGCTTCCTGCAACAGACAGGGTACAAAAGAGAAAGATGACAGATGGATTAGGAGCAGTTTCTGAATGGGATTATAGCTATTAATGAGCAAACGATGATTGTTGTTTTTACTTTGCTCTTGTTTGTAGTTTTAATATCCTCCTACCCTGATGCCAGCATCTCTCTCTGCCTCGGCCACTCCGATGTCTGCATCCCTCTGCACTGCAGCTGTCTGAGTTTTACCCAGCGAGCTCAGGTAGTCCACTTTATCATACACATCCTGTCAGGAGGAAAAAGATTACAGCTATCGACAGGAAATAAATCCCAAAATAAACTTGGAATGAAGTGAGCTTGATGTTCTCCGCCTCGGACCTTGATGGTGAAGCTGAGGATCTCGATGCCCATGCGGCCGACATCAGGCGCCGCCACCTCTCGCACCAGGGTGGCAAATTTGTCTCTGTCTTGGTAGATCTGCTCAACAGTTAGGGTGCCTGAAAGATGTGGTTAGAAAAAGTGTTCAGTGCTTTCTAATCCAAACGCTTGTCATATAATACGTTTCATCAAAAATGTAATACGTTGACAACAGGTGCCCAACATGGCCGCAGGACAAAATGCTCAAATGATCCCTCACATAGTCACATAGACACGTTATATCTCTGTGAACAACAAAAAGCAATAAACAAAACAAACACAGTGTCCGTACAGGTCTGAGAAGCTACCCACCGAGGATGGCGCGCAGGTGACCCTCGAGGGTCTGCAGGATGACGCTCTTGATCTCCACCACCGTCTTGCCCAGGAACTGTTCGCAGGCGTAACCTAGCAGCTCGTTTTCTGTCATCACCTTCACCTGGTGCCGACACGGACACAGACCGTCAGCTGAACACACATCCACGAGCACGGACACAGCACGACACAAACACGGGCACGCACAGGTGTGGCACGCATCAAAACACATATTTGCTTTCGGGGCATCATCCAACAAACGTGGTCTATCAGATCCGCTACCACCCGTTCACTCTAACACCATCAATCAGGTATCAAACAGCTGAGACGACGAAGTGAAGCAGGACATTCACAATAGGAAACAAAATCGAAGGATATCTAACAACGTTTACAACACATTGCTGACGGCGGTGGATAAATCCTGTGTTCTTCGAGAGATTTTTGGGCCCAAAGACATTAAACTTGCAGTCATGCATTATTGATATTGATTTGGTAAAAACAAGAAAGTGTGATGAGCTGCTTTGGTTCCCATTTATACATGAATAAGGACTATGAACGCAATATCAAAGCAGCAGCCGGCTGCACAGCAGGTGACGCACTGGAGGGCTGCATAAACTCACTGCTGATCACTATAATGTAATCTGGTACACAGTCACCTCGCCTGCTTTAACAGCGTATCGACATGGTGCAAACTCTATATGGCCCGATAAATGACCAGTTCACGTGAAGCCCGCCGAGTTTATATCTTTTAATAAACTCAAACTAGGTGGGAAAGATTTGATCCCAATGACTTTTTATATACACCATAACACCTCTGCACGACAGAAGAACAATTTCAGGAGTATTTTTGGGGAGCTCATGTCTGTGTGTATCTCCTCTAGATCATCAGAGTAATGCTGCAGTCACAACACGAGTGCCTGGACTTTCTCAGTGCAGTCAGCAGCACCCTTGAATATAATCTGTGGCCTTCTAATGTTCCTCGTGAGCTTTTAGAAGCTTCATGCTGGTGATCAATATCAATAAATGCAGACATAAATTTGACTTCAAATCTGTTCTTTGGCCTTTATGATGACAAGCAAAGTTTATAATGTAATTTTTTTAATAAACCTTTTGATGCACAGAATTAAATGCAAAGATATCTCAATATAGTTCTATTCACAGCTAATTACACTGAATAAAATTATATCCCTGGTAAAACAACAAAACCAATGAACAGGATCATTCTAATATAAAAGAGGGGAAAAAAATCACATAGAAACACTACATTCAAATAAAACCAAAGGAAAATGAAAGACAGCAACCCGAGGTTTACAGGGTACACACAGGGGCAATCAGCTCAATTAGACAAGAAAACAGTCAAGAAACCAAAAACGGAGAAAGGAGGATTTGAGTAATATTGCAGTCCACTGGAGCTGTAAGAAAAAAAACAGAATGACCTGGGTCCTTAGGTGAGAGGTCTGCACACGGTTTTGTTTTGCAACATGCACTCATACCGGGCGGGAATGAGGGCAACACAAAGTCGGGAACGATGGTCGTCATTCCAAGGAAACACTTGTGTGAAAACAGAAAAGGCCGCAAACCAGAGGCACAAACACACACAGGCCAGCTCAATCAGCCAGCAGGGGGCGCCGTGCTGAGGCTAGCGCTGCAATCAAGCACTTGTGTGTCATGATAAACCCTGAACTTCCTATCTGCTACCCCCCACCCTCCCAACCGCCTTGTGACACCTCCCTTTTTCCTGCCTCCTCCAGACCTTAAAGATACAGAGTGACGGAGGAGATTGATTTCCTCAACTCATCTTTAAAAGGCCAGAAAATACACATCTCTCTCTCTCTCTCTCTATTTTTTTTTTTTTTTTTTTTTTACAGGATATGGTCCTGTGTTTGGTCCCTCAATTAATATGTTTTTGCTGCCAATTGACCATTAGGCTGTCAAAGTAGACAAAAACTATCCTACTGAGGGTCACAAGGCAAAATGTGATGGAAGAATAGGTGAAGTTAATATCTTAGATTAAGATTTCCTTTGACTTAATTCTGCTGCGAGCCCCCCTCCAAGTCTACACGTTTACATCTCTTTAGGTTAGGAAGGACACACAGCTACTGTTGCCATGGGACACAAACTCCACAAAGGCTTTGGCTTAGGTTGGACCAATCAAACGAAGGCCATGATGAGCCTCTCTGTGAAGTAATCTGTGTGAAAGTGAGGGGTTGTTCAGCTCCAAACAGTGGGCTCATTGTCAGCATACATGTAGGAAAACAGGAACACTGGCATGACTGTGGTCAAAAATACAGAACTGATAATGAGGCAACATCTTTTAAACACAGGAGAAAATGCTGGCATGCAGACAATAAAAAAAAAAAATAAGGGGGCGGGGAAACAATGTTATTCGAAGTGGAAGAGCTGAAAACAAGTATAACAAGTTCTTAAAGAGAAAATCCACCAGAAAAAATAAACTATTTTACTTTTCACTACATTTGTTTAGAACCGAATCAAAACTTAGTTTTTACAAGAACAAGTTTCGGGAAAAAAAAAAAGACCTCAAGGACTCTGACGAAGGCTGGGATTCACTTTGTGGCTCAAAGACACTTAAACTCTATTTATACTTGACACAAGCAGTTAACAAAAGCGGTCATGGAAAGATTTTCTTTGTGTCCTTACTGAATTAGGACACTACTCCTTCTATTTCTCCTTCTAGTTCGCCGTCTTTCAAGTCGCACGACGCTGTTGTCACTATCAACAATCTCCAACAGCATCAGAAACTAGTGGGAGAAAACACAAGCCGACCAATGACAGCCTCGTACCTCTCTGAGCAGCCGGTGTCTCTGTAGGTGCACGTCAGTGTGGCACACATCACTCCTGCAGTTGCTTTGGCAAACCTAATGCAGAGCTTTGACTCCTCTTTTTATGGAAAGCACAATCTGGTCTTTGTCTGCTTGATATAAATAAATAACATCGTTGTTATGTACTCTGTGCCCACACTGCTACCTTTTGTTTTGGAAGTGAAGTCCCCGCGATAGAAAGCAGAGTAGACGTCCAGTGAACCGTATTTTAAGGTGGATTTTCTCGCTAACATCTTGAAGTTCGGTGGCTAAAAACAAAAGTTAATTTTGGCACGGAACAAGGCAGAGCGGTCACTTTTTCATAATCAAGTCTGAACAAAGATGGACTTTTAGATTGAATGTAATCCATATAGAATCTATTCTGGTGTCTAAGATGTCAGGTTACGTCCTCAAATTTAGTGTTTTCGAGGAGAAAGGGAGCACTTTTTGAAAAGTTTACAATTAAACAGCTTTATTATTTTTTTTAAATCTATGGTCGAGCAGTAAATTTCAGACGCTGGTTTCAGATACTTTGGTGTCATGACTCCCGTTTGTTCTCCAGTGTCCTCCTGCCCTTTGTCATTTGCTCAGTTTACAGATATAAAAGGTAGCGGTGGGTCATGGTGAGTGTACATTTTAGGAATGCTGCACGACAACACAAACTCTTGTCTGATGGACCCACAGACGGCACGTTTTGAAAATCCAACACCTGCAGCCATAAATTAAATATTTCTTCTTTTCAAATTTTTGAGCAAATGTTTGACTTTTGAATAAAAAGTGACCGCTCTGGGACTCGGACAAACAAGTAGCAGAAGCAAAAAAAACAAAAAAAACAAAAAAAAACCACTGCGATAAGACACCGAAATGCATATCAGGCTCCTGACGGACCCCTTTTCCTGTCACGCCAGGACCAAGTTCACGGAGACTGAAAATACCAGCGTGTCAACGACTTATATTAATCTGGCTGTGCTGCAGCAGGTACCAGTGACATGACAAAATACAAACCAGGAAGTCTAGTTTGCCAAACACACACTGAACTGTGTCAATTCACGCAGCCTCCGTATTCAGTGAAAAGAATAAGGAGGCCGCATCTTTTAACAAAGTGTTACCGTCAGTCTGACTGCAGCTTGGTCAGATAAGTACGTTTATTCTGCTCAGATACGAGGGTGAATCATGCAGACAATAATGTGTGTGTACATGTACCTTAACATCTTAATTAAAAAAAAATAATAATAATAAAAAAAAAATACAGGTATACGCATGAACTTGAGCCCTCTATGAATTTTCACCTCGGCTGTGATCATGGGCAGATGCCAGAGAAAAGAGAGGGGTTGGGGGGGTGGGGGAAAAGGTGGGAGGAGGAGGAGGGGGGGGGTAGTGGAGTCTGAACTGGCATTCCCAGAAAAGTGTGGTGATTTACCTGAGCCACCCCAGTGACAGTAATAGCTACACCCTCCGCTGTCTCTACATCCTCACACTTGGGCTGCAGGGTCATAATCTCAAGCGTTATCCTGTGAAGAATGTGGAAAAATAAAAAATAAAAATTGACATGTTCGCAGGGAAAGCAAATGAAGGGAAGGAACAGAACACAGGAAAAGAAAAACAAAGAAAGTGAAACCATTCACCCAAGGACTCCAGATCACCAACAACGGAGCAAAATGAGATGCCATCGAGTGTTTGTTTTCAAGTGTTTGCCGTATTTTCGAAAGCAGCTTTATTAAATTTACTGAATTGGTCTTTTGCAGTGGAATCATCCGATCCTCTTATTATAAACTTTCTATAGCATTCATTTAGTGACCCCGTTGCCAAAAGTGACTCAGAGCTCAGTTTGTGATAGCGGACTGCCTCCGTCTGACTGCAGGAGAAAAAAAAGAAATGAAGGTGAAAACACAAAGACATCGTTAGCTGGTTAGTTGGACCTTTTTCCTTCGTCTTCCTTTCGGCCTCGAGCGCCGGCCGCGGCTTCTTTTTTTTTTTTTTTTTTTTTTTTGAGGGGTGGGGAGGTGGGTCTTTTTAAATGCATTACCTGAGCCACCCCCGTCACATCCAGGGGAACACCCTCCGAGGTTTCGATATTCTCACAGCGACAGAGGATGGTCATAACCTCCAGAGACATTCTACGCAGGCAGGCGGGCAGGCAGCGGGGATAGCAGAGGCAAAACAGTAAGTTGAACAAACAGCTGTTAGGAATGTCAGTAACCAAGGTGAAGAGGAGGAGGGCAGACAGAGGGGGCAGAGGACACAACCTGTCGCGCTGGTTTTTAGCCCCGATGGCTGTGTTTGTGTGTAACGGTTGGTGACACCTCGTACAAAACGGGAATTGTACAAAAAAAAATAATAATAAAAAAAAAAAAAGCTAATCTTGCCTCTCTAAATACACGTTTAAAATAATCTGCGACAAAGAACAACATCCATTCAAGTCGGTGTTGACGGGATTGTTGGTCCCGGTGGCTTGTCAAGATTACGTTTGTGTGGCGATTTAACAGGAATGTCCTTTACAAACAATCATGTCCTCCGCTTCCATACCCGCTCAACCAGACTGTTTATGCAAGATTATGTTTCAGAGCCGAGAGAAGAGACAGAGACGTTCTTTTATAATAAACACCGACTCGGATTCCTTGTTGTTGGTCAGCGTTGTCGGAGTCAAAGACGCGAGAGGCTGACTGCAGCAACATTTGGAAAAGGAGGTTCTCTGGGTTTACGGCTCCGCCTCCTTTTCTTTCCAGGAGAACTGAATCAATGAGTCACAGGCCTGGACATGAACATGAATACTGCATCACGAGCGGGAAGCCGCACTCCCCCCCACCGCTTTTATAATGCTGGCCAGCGATGGGCTTGTGTACACAGGAGCTTTTAGCAGAAGCGATCATCCCTCAGGAGAGACGCGACAGCATCTCGTGTTCTCCTCTTCCAAGAAAGCATCTGAAACGATGACTAAAGAGCACGAGACCGAAATGGAGGATGAAAACCGGACGGGAGGAGATTCCCGAGACAGCTCGCCTCCGAGTGCAGGCAAATCCAGGGAATCATCAACTTTTGCATTTTGCTGTCAAGGTCTACCACTATGTTGCCTAGCAACTAAAGACAAAGAGCAGCACTTAAAGTGAAAGGGGGGAGGGGGGGAGGGGGACGACGACCTGAAGGAGACACAGTAAGGGTGAAACATCAATACCAGACAAAGCAAAGCAAGTTAGCAGAGACACAGAGGCAGGAAAATAAATAACAAAAGATTTAATATCAGGACCTCCAGAAATAAAGAATTTGACAGCAGGTGTTTCGAAGTGTTACGGTGTGCTATCTGGCATGTTTCAAAAAAAAAAAACAGGAGCTTTTCCGGTTTAGAGCCTTTTGGTTTAATTACACAAAGCCAAAAGGGTTTAGTTGATTGTCAAAGCTGACTCTGAACCCAGTGCCCCAATTTACACACATTTTCGAGGAAGGTGAAAGTGTTGTTGTTTGTTTCTGGATTGAGACGAGACGTAAATAGGATCACACTCAAGAACTTGTTTGGTTTCAAGCTCTGGCTAAGAGAGAATTATACACGCGCAACTTATTTGTTGTTGGTCATTATCAAACCAATAACATGTGCAACTTTTCAGGTCTATTTGACCCTTAATATGTTTTCTTTCAGTGGTTCACAGAGTTCAGCGGACTACATGTTTATTTCTCTCCTCACCATTATGAACCATTTGTTTATCTTTCCAGTGTTTTCACTGAAGCCGGTTTGTTGGCGCTGCGTTTGAAAGCAGCCGCGTTTCGCCGCTACGTTCGCACGCTTGCTTAACATTCGTTTTTTTGTTGATATCGTTTGTCTTAATTTAATAACTTCTTTATTCTTCACTGAACAGTATAAAACATAGGAAAGAGAGAACGGCCGTTTCTCTCGTCTTGATAATAAAAACGTTTTGACTCGACATCTGTGCGTACAAAAAACATTTTTCAAGGTATCTGTAAATACAAACTTAGAATATCCACATTTTATTGCTCCCTAGACGTTGAAATTAGACCACTTTCAACATGAAAAGTGAGATGACAGAAAAACCCGTTGTAATTCAAAACGTAATTATAAGCTATATCATTATCATTTTAACAAACTCCACGAGTCAACAGGGCCATCTCCCGAAATCTTCAATTTCCACCTCTGCAGCTTTTTGTTTCTGTCGAACATGTAAATCTTTAACAAGTCAGGAATGTGTTTCCATTTTTAAAAGGCTCAATATTAATGCTAAAACAGATGGGCTCTGCATTTCTTGGCAAATATCACTCAGCCTAAACTAAACAGTGTATTTGTTAGAAGGTTTTTTTTTCCCGAGGGCTGCACACATTTTCAGGTGTAAGTGTGTATTTACGGATGGAGATGTATTCTGCTCCAACATTAACCACAGTGCCAACGTTCAGCATTACGAAGGCCAATGCTGTATGATCCACTGACGTACTGGTGGGTTTTTAAAGTTTCAACACAACAATGGAGCTCATTATTACAGAGTTCATGAGCTGCATGTACATCAAGCTGCATGTACATCACACTTTCTTACACAAATAAGGAGGATCAACTCATTAAGGGCTTTGGATTTGTTGCTGTGGAGAAAAACTGAATTTTACCAGCATTATCCCTAAATGATATCTAATATAAGTATCCTGTTTGTGTGTTCAATTTACACAGAAACCCGCCAAGACTGACTAAAAGAGGAAAAACTGTTGAGGAGCACGAATGTGCTGAACACATATAATAACAAACTAGTCGATGGATGTTGATAAATCTTGTTTTAAGAGGGAAAACTTTAGACGTGTGGCTTTATAAAAGTATTTATAAAACATCTGCTTGGTGTCTTGAACACTGATGAGAAATTTCATAGCAAGTTGTCCAGATTTCTCTCCTTGGACTGACTTGTTTTGCATATTGTGATAAAGAGAAGCAAATTCGTTGTGCAGTAGCAGATTGTGCAGAGTCTCATGATCTGTTACTGAAGGGCTGAAAGAGGCCGGAGCAGACAGGTCTTACCTCTGGATGTCGGAGATGAGCCACCAGGCCCAGGCCCAGCCTCCCACCACGTACGTCTTCTCATCGGAGCCACAGCAGCCACCTTCGGAGCAACACAGAGGAAACGGACGTCACGTGGCTACCATCGATGGACAAAATGTAACAGGCTCATTATGGCCTCCCTGTTGTGATCGATTGAGACCCTCCATATCACAGTAACGGATTCAACTAACCGCTTTCTTGGTGGAAAACAAGCAGCGGCTCATCTATCACATGCGTACATGATGTCTGCATGCACACGAAACACTTCAAATCATACATTCAACACTTTCACATCGACACAAATCAGTGCAGATGTTCTGTGGGAAACAAATACGAATGACCCAGTTTTCATGTTTTCAGCTGGTTTCCAAGACGATGATCATGTGCCGTTTAGAGTAATGAAACCCCGCTCTGCTCCATCTTCCCACCACAGCCCATCACACTGTTTGTTCTCTGTCACGCTGGGAGGACACAGTTTGTCTTGGATTTCCGGTGCCATCTTTAATCTCTTAAACTGATTTGACGTTACATCTCTGTCTGGTTTTCCAGCTCGAGCATGTAAAAGATGCAACGCTCTTGCTGTCTGAATCTAAAAAGCTTCTCCCTCTCTAGTTTTGACGTTCTGCACGACTTCATGTTAAATGCCACGCACACCTGGCACAGCATGTGGCTCATCTGACTGGTGGTTTATGTGGTGAAATGCAACACTTGCACAGTATCAAACTTGCACGTCACAACCAGCTTCCTTGACAGTGCTCATGAATTAAATTAACACCTGAAGCACACACTTATTTCTACATACCACACACACTTTCCCTGAAGGAACATTAACGGTACATATTTTGTGCGCCACATCTAGAAATTATACTGACAAGAGCTTTGGAATAAAAGCGTCCGTTTCCAGAGGATGGTACGTTAAGTTAGGCAACACATACCATCCCTGGTCACCGGCCTCGGTCTGATGGTTTAATCTGCAGTGTTTAGTGTGACATTCCCAGCTGTCACATGTCAACAGACGGACAGGGGCAGGGAGGCGCTGGGCTGTCTTTACTAACAAATACTGTACCCAGCAACCACACATCACATCAGGGCGCAGTGACCCACATCTCACACACATTCAACACGCCGTGTTTAACATCTCCGACAACGGGATCATTAATAAAAACTCCTGATAAAGGTTGTTGTGACATTTAAAGTCTACTTTCTAACAAAGATGCCCCTTAAGTTTCCAATTCCTCCCATTATATAAACGACGCTCTTTTCCGGCCCGATTGAACAACAACCCACAGGACGCAGTAGCACTACGATGTCCAAACCAGAGAAAGTACACATTATACTCATCACAACTGAGCAATACTTTGAACTTGTATTCGTAATGATGACCAAGTATGCTTGTCTGTCATGCAGTTCGCTTTGTTGCCACGATACCACTTTTTCTTGCCATAGACAATTCAATAAATAAAAGTGTGAACTCGTAGTGTTTGAATATTGTTCTTCTGATTTTCTTATCATGAATCAATTTACTTTAAATTGTCATAAATATCCAAACCTAGGACTGGAGGCTTTGAGCCCAAAAGATTTAAAAGGACCTGCTCTGTCACATGTTAATCTACATATTCATAATGCTGTTTTAATAAGGAGGTTTTGGGTGGGACATGTTTTTACTATGAACATCCACGTGTCTCCTGACAAATGCTGCCGTCAACCAGGCCCTGGACCTAAAGAAACAGTCGGAGCTACACACCATTTTAGCCGCACTAGTTTACTACCGGCATAACCGAGATTCCTGAGTGCATTCACGCCACAGAGAGGAGGGGCTCCACGTCAATGAGGGAGAATTTGAAGAACTAAACGCCGAGTGTAGTTTAGTATTTCTCTGGACACAGAGTGGCGCATCCCTTCACTTACAACAAGAAGATAAGTCGGCATTATTTTAGGTTTTGCCTTTCACATCAGGCCAAAAGAGTCAAATCTGATTTAGCCCCCAACAATTTAAACACAGAGTAATTTCCTTTCACGTTGTTGAATTGGTTGGTCCTGGGATCAGGATGTAACGCTCACGCCCACTAACTCTGCTCTCAATCTACATTCCTCGACGTCCTGACTGACACGCTGCTCAGTTTGTTCACAATGGAAAATCCCAAAGCCGTTTCTCGTTTTTTGTTCATCACAAGTGAATTAGACAGGAAGCTGCTCTTACAGATTCAGTTACAGAAGTTTCTCCACATTGCCAAACCACCGTTTTAACATCACAGCAAGAGTTTTAAACAGAGATAAAGGTCAGGGACTCCTAAAAGCAGGTCGAGGTCAACCAGGTCCATATCAGGTCAGATCAACGCTAAACGCAGAGACATTAATAATAGACCAGTCGATGACTCAGAAATTAAACACGGTAAAAAAAAAAAAAAAAGTTTTGTGATCATAGATTTGACTTTTGATTTGTTTTGAGAATTTTGAATTAAAGAAAATCAGTACGTGACCAGAATTATGACACAAAAGGGGGCTCTCGCCTCTGAGTTTTATAAGGGGGCGCCTGAGGTTAGGCAATATCTTGTGTCAGGAGTATAAGAAACAGCTGATAGTGGAAAACACTGTGCTCAGACCAGACTGGAAGCAGGACAGTGCATGAGCCCTTCCCTGGTAATTCAATTACTCCAGCTGTATTTCTTCTGCAGCAGAAAGACACCACATTTCAAGAAATAATATATCATTCAAGAAACCAGCGTTTCTTCATCTAATGTCTCTCCTTGGCCCTATTTTATAATGATAATTAAGCTTAATATAAATGCCCAAGTAAAACCAAAATAAAGACACATGGGGAGCCAAAACAAAACCAACACCAACCGCAGAAACACAAGGACAACGCTTAAACACGCATTACAGCGACTACGTGATATGTTTTATTAAGATTTTAGACTAAATAGGGAAAACAGGTGGATTTATTATGAAAACGGCAAAAAAAATGTTCCCCCAAATCAACACATACGCGCTGGTACGATACGGTGGATATTATGGCTCGTCTATGTGTTGCAAAAAAACCCGACATATTTGTCCAGATACATCCACACTTGGAGGCATTTATGAAACATGGACATGAGCCTAATCTCCCGGAGGGTGGGCGGCTGTCGACTGAGCTTCATCAAATGGTGGTTTGTTGTAATATTACGCGAAATGTTGGCATCTGTTTAGTAGCTACGAGTCTAAGCTACTTTCTGATTAAAGGTTAGAGGGGTGTTTTGGCTGGTTGTGGTCCAGTTTCTTGTCCAAGTAGTGTACATAATGGAGCCCGACGCGCCGAGCAAGCGACAACACAACGTCCACAAAAAAAAACACCAACAACGTTCACGTTACCTGAAACCACAAGGGCCTCGTTTGGTCCAACGGTGTGGCAGTTTCCCATTTTACCGACAGAAAAAACGTGTGTCCACACCTACTCGGCGCATACAAAACTAATTGGTTTTATAAACTCTGTTTCCCCCTTGTCGCACAATTTCTGAATTATTTTCTTCACGCCCCGGACGACGAGATCTCGGGTTGTTTTTTTTTTTTTTTTCAAAATGGGGACTCGAGAGTCTTCAGAGACGAAGCACTTCCGCTAATAACTTTCAAAATAAAGTGCTGTTGGTAAGTGCGCACTCAAATAATCATCGTGGTTTTATTTTCAATATTACAATCCTCTACTTATGTCCGTGGTTTACTGTCGCTTTACTTGATTGACCAGCTCTCCCTCCCCTCTATGCGGCCCCTCCTCTCTACATCGCAGGATTAAGATACTATAATAATAAAATAGGCGTGGTTGTTTAAATGTCCCCTCACGCAAGTAAACGACACTCACTGTAATTTTCCTGAGTGGTTTCTTTATTTAGTGACCTTATCACATGGTATTTATATAACTCGAGATCATTTACATATATAGTCAAAATATCTTCAAATGTATTATTATAGGGACTGCAATAGCCCAACTAATGCATTTGGGGATATGTAGGCTACTGTGAGACTATAAATCTGTGCTGTAACGTTTTAAGATGTACATGCTCACCCTCCACTACTATGGACTGAGTAAAAGCAATGAACAATCCCTATCAAACCTTCACTTCTAAACTAAGATTTGATGGGCTACGGATGGACACCCTGCAGGGCCCCTCCTCAACACTGGATCCCAGAATAAAGGACCTCCATAAAAATGACAACTTCCTGGGGAACTGTAACTCCCAGTGTCTGCATGCAAACAGGCTGATAAACTCTTGATGAGTTTGCAAATGCAGAGAAATGAAAAAATGTGCCAACATTCAGACTCCTGACCTCTCCTGACACTGGCAGAGTCAAAGTACTGCTGGCTTCGATCAGTCAGGTGACCCTTGGGAATTTATCCTGGGTTTATGGACAAACAAACAAATATCTTAAATTTCCACCCAAACAATACTTTCTGGCACACGGCAGTTCTTCCTCTCTGATGTTTCATAATTTCATATATTGTTGATGTGAACTTCATCTCCATGCTATGATATCCTATTTTCTAAATTCACTTTAATTTGAGTTTATCATGGCCTTTGCTAGTGAATACAGGTTTTTTTTTGTTTTTTTTTGTGCTGTTGCTGCTGCAATACAGAAACAAGATGTGACAGGGCAGTGGGCCACAACTCATACCTATACAACCAGCATATGGATAACCTACACCACAGCCCCTGGAAAATGTGTCCCAGTACTTAAAAGCTGCATTTACAAAAATTCCTGTGGTAAAAAAGCATCACAACTTGCATTACAGGGCTGCAGGGCTGATTTCTTAGACTGACTGGGCAGGAGCTTCGGGCTAACGTAAGGCCCCAACAGGCTGGTGATGATGGTCCTCTAAATTTAAGGACACCTGCTCAGAAGGCAACAGAAGTAAAACATGGGCATATTTATATTTTGGGGACGGGGTTGAATGGGGAGTGGCATGGATGACTGACATCTGGTCTTCTTTTTTATCAATTTGTGCTGTCGCAAACTGGTCTTATGAATAACCATTACAACAGGAAGTACATTACAGCATCTCCACCCTGCACACACTTCTTCCCAGGCTTCTGTCTGATGTCATACGCTTTTTAATCAATCAGTTGATTTCTTTTTGATAGAAGTTATTACAACTAATTAGGTAAATTGGCGACAGAACAGTATGATTATTGGGTATGAAAAGAGAATCTCAGAAAGGCAGGGTCTCGCAGAACTGAAGTTGGGGAGAGGTTCATCACTCTGTAAAAGACTTTGTGGGAAAATAGTGCAACAATTTCAGAATAATTTTTGTCAATGTAAAATTTCATCATCTACGGTTCATAGTACCATTAAAATATTCAGAGAATCCACAGAAATCTCTGTACGCATTTCAGCAAAATAATGTCAAACCACATTTTGCACATTTTATAATAGCAGGGCTTCATTGTAGAAGAGACAGGGTACTAAACTGGCCTACTTGCAGTCCAGCCATGTCACCCATTGAATTTTGGTTATTATTTGGTGCATCATGATGCAAAAAAACACATCAAAGGAGACTCTGAACTGTTGAGTGGCTGAAATCCTACATCAGGCAAGAATGGGACAACATTTATCTTCCAAAACTGCGGCAACTGGTCTCCTCAGTTCCCAAACCCAAGAGGAGGTGATGCACCACATTGGTAAACATGCCCCTGTACCAACTTTTTGGAAACGTGTTGCTGTCATCAAATTCAGAATGAGCATATATTTTTCATAAAACATCATTTGATATGTTGTCTATGGTCTAATTTCAACGAAATATGGGTTTACACAATTTGCAATCATCACATTCTGATGAAAAGTCACGACTTTTTTGGAAAAGGGGTTGCAGTTGGTTGTATTACGAGAGATTATTATTTTTAGGTCCTTCACCTAATAATGTTCATTCCACAATTTGTCAAATAGAGTAAATGTATTGTCTAAAATTTCATAATGACAATCTCAGGAGTGATATGTGAATAGAGGAAATCAATACATTTTCAACTGTACATGAGCGTAATTGCTAATACAAGCACAAACTAACAGATACAAACTCTTTTAGAAAGCTGTGATGTGGTTTTGTTGTTCTTCATGGTTACATGTTTAAAGAGCTTTCACTAGCCATATCACTGCTGACCATAAAACATGAAGATTACTGTCTAGGAATATATATTGTTTGTTAGAGAATAAATCCTGTCACTTTGCAGACACTCATTTTTTGTGTTGGTAACATCATAAAGTGGTCATAAAACACTTTTTAAAAAGTGTTTCATGACCTAGACCTCATGGAGATATATTAAAACCTATTAAGACATTTAAATACAAGTAAAGCCTTTCCAGATCCAGTTACAAGAGTTAGATTTACTTTTTAATCAGTAAAAAATTATCTATTTTACATGTTAAAATGAGCAAAAATGTACTCTGCTCATTGGATGCGGAAAGGTTCGAGAACAGTTTTTTTTAATCAGTTTTTCAAAATAAGAATCTGGAAATCTCTTTAATCCTTGTACTAATTCAGATCCACAAATCTGAGTTTTATAACACAAAGACACACTTTTTCCTGTTTGTGAGCCTTGAAGCTGCTTCATGCATGAGTGCTTCTGTTAAGCTAATCATTAAGGATAATAAAAAGGAAGGTTATATCACCCGGAGTCACTTAAATTCCACTCAACAGCCTCATGGAGTTGAGGCCCAGACGTGCGACAGTGGTGCCACAGGGAGCAGAAATGGACCAGCAGTTCAACAGACCAACATGGAGCAGGCAGATAGAGTTCACACTGGCTGGCATCGGATGTGCTGTGGGTCTGGGCAACGTTTGGAGGTTCCCTTATCTCTGCTACAGGAGTGGAGGAGGTGAGAAACCACGCTGACATTTCATCCTTACTTGTAGACCACCCTCTGTTCGTAGAGTACACACTGTACATATACATAGTGGATCCAAAGATTAACCAAATGTGCTGTTAGTGAGTGTGATTTTGTTCTGCAGTGATACTAATAACAATGAAAAGTGTTCAAATTGTTAAGAAACTTTTAATAAAACTTTTATAAAAGTCATTCTAGGTTTTAATTACCCTCCGACTGTCTTTGGTAACAGTCACGTGCGGCCTCCCTTCATAAAGTTATATATTTTTATTATTGTAAACTAACAATCCTGCCAATTGCACACAAACTAATGAGTATGCAAGAATTTGCAACACATATTATACAAGACACTAACTTTGATAAAAGTTAAAGATTAAAGGATGCCATAAAACAATTACAGCAAAATGTGTGACATTTGACTCCCATCACTCCCTGCCAGGTGCCTTTCTGGTGCCATACCTGCTCATGCTGGTGGTGCTGGGTATCCCTCTGCTCTACATGGAGCTGACTGTGGGGCAGTACACGAGGAGAGGTCCTGTCCATGCTCTGGCTAGTGTCTGCCCACTGTTCAAAGGTACTTTGATCTTTATAAAAGGTGTCCAATATGAAAAAAATTCAGAAATGTCTGACAAAAACAAAACTCTTGACATGCTTTTTGTCTGACCTCAGGAGTGGGCATGGCATCAGTGGCCATCTCCTTCATCATGTGCACCTATTACAATGTCGTCATCACCTGGGCCCTTTATTATCTCTTCAGCTCCTTCCAGGCACCACTGCCATGGCAACACTGCAACAACACGTGGAACACGGCAAACTGCACCAGTCATGCTACTGGCAGCATCTACTCCTCCACAGCTAGCCAGGAGTTTTTCACGTATGTTTTAGTGTGTGTGAGAAACCAGCACTGGCTCTCATAATTACACAGCTAATGATTAGATTACAGACGCATTACATTGCTATTGCTCAGCAGGAAGCTGCTTACACAATGCAAACTTTTGTTTCAGAGGTGAAAGGAAGTGGTTTTAAATACTCTGATAAAACATTAATGGTCAACACAACTTATCAGAGTCATGGGAGAGATATCAGTCCCAGGCAAGGTCAGTGATAAGAGAGCATTAGTCACATGTATAATGTGTATATCTATGTGTAGCTTTCTTCTGTGTGCAGCAGTTTTAGAGTTGAGCCCATCTGATGTTGGTTCTTTGATTTTGATGCTGGGGAACTATTGGGTTTAGCTTTTCAGTTTCACCATGCTGAACATTTCAATGCACCTGCTTACCTTTTTTTTTTTTTTTTTTTTTTTTAACAGCTCGCTGTGTAGACGGTGGAGTGAGACCTCACGTTTTCAGATTTAGGCTACTCATTAACTTGTGTAACTGCAGCTGGTGGATAAATGGAGGAATGGGTTCACTTCAACTTACGTGGGGAATGTTATCCAAGCTGTTTGTTAAATATTTGTGAAGTGTTTGGTGCCGAATGCCAAGCTGACACGTTAGTCAAAGTGCAGGGAGGACCTGTCGTTTGATTGGCTGTTATGAGGCTACAAAAAAAAAATTCAGGTTCCTGCTCACACGTGATTTAAAGTCTAGAAACTCTCAGGTTTTTAAGCTGTGAAAGGAAACCTTAAAATGCAAAATCTTTTTTATTGTAAAGCATCATTGCCGACTTCTGCCACACAAAAGATAATGCTGAGGCTGTAGTGCTCATTTTAGAGGAAACCAATAGATAAAAGTTCCTTCTCTAGTGATGTTTAGTAAAGAGGTGACCCACAAATGTTAACCTGCTGGTGGTGCATTCCTCCGGGGACCATGCATGTCTGAACAAATTCAATAGCAATTGATCCATTTGTACATACATCTGACATCTCATCTGCCAAAAGTAGAAAATGTCCTCCTCATAGTGGTATTAGTGGAAAAGTGAGGGGATCAACAACTCCATTTGGACTGATTATCTACCAGAATTTCATCGCCATCCATTTCGAGATTTTTCAAAACATATTCCCATCCCTGACTTTTAGATTGTGATAGAGATAATTTGGAAACAAAATGGGCATATATTATAGAAGATAAACTAGAATTTGTTTGGTAAATGGTGAATAAAATGTGGTGAATCAGAAACATTTGAAGGCTTAAAATGGACCCCTGTGGGACTCCACATGGTAAGAACTTCCTGTCATCATCGTTACAAATTTTTTTCACAAGTAAAAACACTCTTTTTATTCATGGTTATAATGTGTTCAGTTTTTAAGGGATAATGGCATGATTATTGTAGATTGGGATAATTTTGGGGTAATAGTTGTGTACCCCTTTTTTCCCTTTTATTTTGGTGTCTCTGAAGTTATAAGATGCTGGGGCAGACCAATGGAGTAGGGGAAATAGGAGGGATGCGCTGGGAGCTTTTCTTCATCCTCATCCTGGCTTGGATCCTGATTTACTTTTGCATCTTTAAAGGGGTGAAATCAACTGGAAAGGTGAGTGAAGAGAAAGAGAAACTGAGACAGAGATGAAGAAATGGAATACTGATGGATAAACAGTGAATATCATCCTTTTTTTTTTCTCTTTTTTTTTTTCTGTGTGTGTAGGTGGTGTACTTCACTGCTCTGTTCCCGTATGTTATTCTGATTGCCCTGCTGATCAACAATGTGCAGCTTCCTGGAGCGATAGAAGGGATAACCTTCTTCATCGTGCCGGAGTGGGAAAAGCTTCTCTTGGTGGAGGTAAGAAAGAAGACGGAGAAGGAAGTGGAAGTAACCACTGGTTTATAGGCATTGATAACATGGGCTGGCAGTGATCAGCAGTAATCAGTAGTTTGGATGAACATCCCTCTGTGTTGCAGGTATGGGTGAATGCTGCAGCTCAAATCTTTAACTCCATTGGGATTGGTTTTGGCTCCCTCCTGGCCATGTCCAGCTACAACTCCTTCAACAACAACGTCCTCAAGTAATCAGCCGAACATCCTCATTCTCTCATTTTTTTCCCCTCTAGAAACTGATATTAAGTAAAAAAAAAAAAAAAGTAATATTCAGAACATCTTCTCTCCTCACAGGGACACACTGACAATATCCATAATCAACTCCATCACCAGTATCCTGGCAGGTTTTGTCATTTTCTCAGCCTTTGGGTACATGTCTCATCTGCAGGGCATTCCTGTCAGCGACCTGGCTGTGGATGGTAAGAAAACAAAACTACTGATAAAAACTGGATACTTACTATGTAGTTGATATTTTAGATGAATCTAATAGTGATAAAAATAATACACAATTTAATCTGTGTTCACGCTTGTGGGTTTATAAGTCAGTATTATTGCAAAGACAATGCTTTGTGTTCTGGTCCTGTTAACTGTTGAGTCATGTAAGTCATTTTGGCAACTGTAAAATGTGGTGCATTGCATTGTGGGATTGTTAGAAGTACCTTGAATTGCTTGCTCAGTCAGCTCTGATGTACCTTATTGTGTGTTTGTAGGTCCAGGACTTGTTTACGTTGTTTATCCACAAGCCTTTGCCAACATGCCGGTGCCTCAGCTGTGGGCTGTGTTGTTCTTCTTCATGCTGCTTTGCCTCGGATTGGACAGCGAGGTAACTGGAAACTTCAACGATGATTAACTGAAGAAAGAAAATCATGTTATTTGCACAACTCTACAATATGACCCTTTTTTGCCAGTTTGCAATGGTTGAAGTGATGGTGACCAGCATCATGGATGAACATTATCAATATCTGATCCGAGTTTTCAAGCGGAAGGAACTCTTTGTTCTTGCAGTTTGTGCTGTGGCCTTCCTGTTTGGGATTCCTTGTATCATGCAGGTACACACTACCGTACATTCTAAACTTTAACCAAAGCAAATTGTTGGACCCTTGGTCTCACTGACCTGCTGTCCTAAAGTGTGTGTCTCTATCCAGGTGGGAATCTATGTTTTCCAGCTCATGGACCATTACACTGCCATAGTGTCCATCATGTTTCTCGCATTCTTTGAGGTTGTAGCCATCTGTTGGTGTTATGGTGAGAAAATGTTTTTTTTGGGGGGTTCGTCCCCCACTTTATATGATTCTGCACTTTTACACCAACAGACACATCTGAACACATGGTATGGCTGTTTTTAAGTGCAACAAATGTTGATCTGAATTACCTTTTTATGTGCAGGTGTGAACCGACTTTCAGCCAACCTGAAGGAGATGACTGGAAGGAGCGCACACATGTTCTTCAAACTGTGCTGGCTGATTGTTGCTCCTGTGCTGATCTTTGTAAGAGGACAGGAGATTCTTTTTGACATCAATATGATAAAAAGATCCAAACAACTGAACTGTAAATGTTTCGTCTTGTGGCAGGTCATCCTGGTTTTCTCCATCATCCAGTTCAAACCGGCCCACTATGGCGACTATGTCTTCCCTCCCTGGGCTCAGGGGGTCGGTTGGGGTATTGCCTTGGCCTCCATCATCTGGATTCCTTTGGGTGCCATTCACACATTGTGGGTGCTGCCTGGTTCACTCATTCAGGTGATGTGCTGTATATTTACTATTTGCCACGTTCACGTAGAGTCAAACTGTGTTAATGTTTTTGGTACATTTCTCCCACAGAAGCTAAAGCTGTCCATCACACCGTTCACACTGGATGGAAAGTCAAAAATGGCTTATTATGAGAGGGGAGGAAAGCACGGACAGACCGCCATAGCTGTCATCAGCTCCGGCATCGAGCTACCCGAGAAAGCTCCCGTTCAGACAAACCTCTGAAACCTCAGTGTTGTGCACAAACACAATGTCCACCTCGCCGCCAACTGTGGCAGATCATTGCTAAGCTCAAAGTTAATCATCAATTAATGCATTCCATTAGTTTTAAATTTTAGATAAACATCTGGTCAGAAAATCAAACAGAGGTATGTGGAAAAAAAAGATTACATGATTGTGAAAAAGTGCTGCTGCCTATCTGCCATGCAGATAATCTCCTAAACTCCTGCTTCCTTTTATTGTGTGCTTATGTTTGATGCAATAGGCTGTTTTGGAATAACAGTGTTTAGATTTGGTTATTGTGTGCATCATCAATGTTTGACTACCACTTCCTTGTTTGCTCCAGAGGACTTCCCACAGTTTGACTGCCATCATTCATGGACTTTACTTTGCTAAGACTGCCATCTTTTGGCCGTCTGTTGACACAGTCTCTGGTGCTTTTCTCAGATTTAATACGGACTGTTTTTACAACAAAGTAAAGCGAGTGTTTAACATTCTCAGCTCCCAGCTGAACTTTTATATCGAGGGACTTCCTTTAAAAATATAAATCACTGTCGATTTATTGTTGCTGACTCATTTATTAGGTCAAATGCAACAGGGCACTGCTGATAAAAATGTTATGCTGGTAGTTAACAGACCAGTACACGGGTCATTAACTGTATGTCATGTAAGGTGTAATAAAAACCTGTCACAAAGTCCACCATTTATGTCTTTTCTTTCCTGTAATCAAGTTGACGCGACACAAACCTCCGTCTGGGCGACAGTTTTTATTTATTCATCTCATGAGAAAGTTCCGACAGAAGGGTACATGTGTCTCGGGTATACATGTGCAGAGTTAGTTTCCTCCTCTATACGAGTTGCCAGTGTTTCCTTCTTGTAACTCTTCACAAATGGAACCAAAGTGCAGAACAACTGAAATCGCACAGGCAAAGAAGGTGGCTTGAAGAACCTCTGTGTGCTTTACAGACAAGAGTATCTCTCTTTATACTTTCTTTCACCCTCATGTGAGGTTTATAGATCCAAACCATAGAACATGTCTGTTGAATCATACAGCGAATAAAAGGTGGCAGGATGGACAGACTGCTTGTGTTTACCTACAGTGGGTCTGACATAGTATTTGTCTAGGGTTAGCTAATATGAGACCACATCTATCTATAACCAAAAGCTAAAATATTTATTAAAAAATTTAAACAAAAAAATTGTCATTCTTATAAACAGCAATTACTCTTTAAATTTAATTTCAAAAAGATATGTCATATGACCTACAAAAACAAAAACAAAAACATGTGCAATCAATGGCATACTCGTCCCTCTGAAGTGATGGCCGTGCAGATGACCGCAGGGCTCAGCAGCAACTCTCTCCGTGTTTGTTCCTACTGTGGTTTGGAGTCGGCTCCGCTCAGGGCCGACACTTCACACATGCCAGGTTGCTGCATTCAGTAGTATTTTTGTAGTGGTTTACAAAAGTCCACGCCCTTCGTCTCCTCGCACAGCCTCCTTAAGGCTCCAGCCCTGCTCGGCCACGTCCCCTGCAGACCCGACACGGCTGTAGTTGATTTGTTTCACCCCTCCCACCCACTTCCACCCGCCCCCACCCCCACCCCCTTTTTTGCCCAACAGAGGTCGCTAAGGAGTCACCATGGCTGCTGTCTCGTCTGCTCCTCCCGCAGCTTTCCTGTTTCGCTGCTAGGACACCTGCTCTACCGGCCTCATCTGCACATCTCCGATCTGAGGAGGAAAGGAAAAGAGGCAGATCAACACAGAAACAAACCGCCATGCAACTGTTTATAATACAAAAGAGACAGAGAGATGTACCTGGACATGAGGAGGGGCACTGAGGACAAACGTGACTGCACTGGCTATGTCGTCTGCTTTCAAACACTGACGACAGGAGAAGAGAGGATATATTGATGCATCAGCACACGAGTATGTTCACTGTGTGACACACTCTCAATGAAAATGCACAGTCTTACTTTGATACTCTCATACACTGCAGCTGCTTTCTCTGGATCGCTGTTGTGGTGCCGGAAGGCGAACTCAGTCTCCACTATTCCAGGAGATATGCACTGCAGGGGAGGACAACGCAGCAGAGATTTACTGCTTCACCATTTACACACCGATACCGGATATTACAAGACACGTTCTGTGCACCTGACGGCACATACATGTTCTGTACACTCTCGTGTGATCCCGTGTGGCACCGACGGCGACAGAGACGGCGAACTCACCGTGGCTCTGATGTGGGTGTTTGCTTCTCGAAGCTCTTGCCGTATCCCCTCAGTCAGAGCGGTCACAGCGTATTTAGTGGCACAGTAGAAATGCTCGTCAGCGCTCGGCACCATTCGGTGGCCGCCCATACTGAAGGAGAGACAGACGTGTCAGAGACGTGCGAGACAGCAATCACGTCTTGTAGCTCATATTTGACTCAAGACAAAATTAAATATCGAACATTCTCCGTGTTCTTTTCAAAGGCCTCGACGTGCTCAGTTACATTTCTCACATGATGTTTATTTATAATGTTTAATATCATTATCTGTGGGCTTAAAACAGCCCACGGAGCTAAAACTACCGACAAAAAGACACCGATTAAGAAACATAAAAGACATCCAACAATCAGACTTTAATCAGTCAAATATTGATAAACCAAATTCAATGAAATTGGTCTGCATACAGTTTATACATGGGCCAGTTGGGGCTCACAGCTGGCTTTACTTAATTCCTGCTGGATTAAAAGATCCTTGAACAAAGTGGCCGAGGTATTTTCAGATAAATCGTTACATTTGTCTTCAGTCTTCAGGTTGTTTATAGCTTACCTGTTAATATTGATGATGTGGCCGTCGTCCACATTCCTCTCCTTCATCGATTTGTACGCCTCTCGGGTGCAGATGGACAAGGCTAAGACATTCACCTGGAGAGGACGTGAAGACGGAAACCTTCTTTTACTGTTTAGGGTTAATCTACAATATCTATTCACTACTCAACGCATGTGAAAGGTAGCCTAACTTATGCTGCGTGATTAATTAAAAAACAACAACTTAGTACTTTGATGTCTTTTGTTGAACTTGTGCTTTATTGCTGAATCACACTGACGGATACAAAGCGATGACAAAGTTTAAGTTGAGCTGGCTGATGTTCACCGGGTCAGTGTGTTAAATCATCTGAACCTGCTGTTTCTGTCCAGCTTGCGGCCTCTAAGCTGCTCCCGTAGTGACATTGATAGACGGCAGGTTAACGCCAGCGTGGGAGCGAGATAGGGGGAGGTGACCAAACAAGGTCAGCGCACAGATTAAACACAGGCTAAAAATACACTGCTGTACACATTCATGTGGGCTGCCATGACAACAGATGGGTGAGCGGTACGAATGCCGGACCCTGGAGACAGAGACTTTTAGAGCAGGGGGGGGTCCTCGGTGGTCAAGAGCTCAATGAATCAGAGTGTAACGTCCCAACAAGAGAAATAGTGCTGGCTTTCATTAGTGGGCCTCTGCCGTGCCAGAGCGTCTCCTCAGAGCCAATGAAGCAGCCTCTGTGAGGGGAGGGCAGCAGTGTGTGTGTGTGTGTGTGTGTGTGTGTGTGTGTGTGTGTGTGTGTGTGTGTGTGTGTGTGTGTGTGTGTGTGTGTGTGTGTTGAGACCAATGCATCCACATTTCTGCTTTTACTCTTATTCCTTGAACAACACAAGCTCTACAAACACTTCCACTCACACCGGGCAGCCATTACAGCTCCTCCCTCTGCTTTTCTGTTTGATAACCATCAGATCAATAAAACATAAGGGGGTGGGAGCCTTCCCTTTTCAATAAGTTTCTCTCTTCAGCTTATTTCAGCTTTGGCATTCAGATTTGCATGTCTGCGATCCACTCACGTCGATCATGTTCCTCCAGCCCTCCGTCTTTCCGCTGAGCAGTGGCTCGTTGTGGGCCAGCCCGGCATTGTTGATGCACACGTCCACGCCCTTGTGCAGCGTCTTGATGGCTGAGAACATGGACAGGATCTCTTCCTCGTTGGAGAGGTCACACTTGTACGGGATCAGTGTGCCGCTGTAGCCTGCGCTCTGACATTCAGCTGCCAGCTTCTGAAAAATCACAACAACAAACTACGTCAACAACATCCATGTTTGTCAGAGAATAATAAACACGTAACTACTTCAAGTGGACACGTGTTGATCTTTAGGGCTGACGGTGTTAGAGAATAGACAGAAATGATTGATTTTCAGCTCCGTTATAAAGAGAGTGAAACGATAAACACCCTACCCACTCAGACACACAGGAAGCGGAGAACGTGCAGCCATGAGATCAACACCACATCAGGGCCAGAGAGTGCAGCCAAAGCCCTTCCAGTGAGTATGTTTTATTTTATTTTTTTATTCCTGATAATAAAACGCACATTAATTGAATGAATTGAATTTCCACTGGATGACCGCAGATGAGAAGATGGCAGCTAAGCTCTGATGAGATCCAGCCGGGCTCGAGCTCGCTGCAGGTCGAGCCGGCAGCGCTCCAACCGGGTCAGCCGGCTGTCCACCACTGTGGGGTTATGATGCAAAGTGACACAGATCCCCCTGCCAGGCACAGCTGCACCAGTCACCTGATGTCTCGCTCTGGGTGCCAGTCGGACAGGAGGCAGCGCGGGTGACGAGGACGGGGCCGGTGGCACAAGGAGATCTACGGAGATCTGCACAGCACCGTGACCCTGCCTGCGTCTGTGTCGCCAAAACCATTCGACGCTCAGAAAGTCGCCGGTCTCAACAAACTAAAAGGAAAAACTATTTTCAGCTCGGGGACGATGGATTTGTTTTTCGGTGGCGGCTCCCAGCTTCTGTTGTCAGATGAGTTCAAGGAGCCGTTCATCAACACCACCTGTCATGTTGCAAATGTTCTTCTGAATGGATTATAAACTGGTCATGTAGCGTCACAATATTTTTCCACTCAATTCACTTTAAATCTTTACCAAAATGACATGAAACTGCATAATTTCACCTCCCATTTTATTTAAATTTGCCCACCACAAGTGTCAGCAGCTGGACATTTGAACTGAACATTGTATTCTTTACTTTGAGCGAACAATTTCAGCTGTTCAGTCATTTCTTAAGCTATTTTAACCATTTCCCTTTTTTAAAAAAAAAACATACTTTCAGTGCTGACTATTTATTAATTACTTTTATCTATTATCAACAATAACTGTAACTACAAACTATTTGTATTATCATTATTTTAACGAACAGTAGCTGTTTGCTTCTCTGCTCGCCTGCTGCCTGGTTTTCACCCGCTCATATGCAACACTGGGCTGATGGGTAGCTCACTTCATTTAGAGAAAATCTGCATCACTCTGCGTTTTAATCCTGTTAGGCTGCTTTTTAAATTAGACTAGAAGAGAGTGTCTTTATTGTCATTGCACAAGCACAATGAGATTAAGTTTGCGAATACAAACGGCACATACAATAGAGAATAATAATTAAGAAACACAGCAGCAACTGAATAGATGAACGGGAGTATAAATGGTCGTTTCATTTGAGGCAGGTCTGTCAGACAGTTGAGATTCTTGGTGGACTGATTGGGAGCAGTTCTGGCTTTGGGAAAGTCTGGAGGGCGTAGACGGTGTCACCCGCCTGATGGAAGGAGTTCAGATGAAGGCTTGGATGTGTGGAGTCCTTACAGATACTGGCAGCTTTCCAGAGGCTGTGTGAGCTGGAGATGTCGTGTTTCCTATCAGCAGCTGTCATGAGCCAGATACCACAGAGAGACGTAGCGTGTTTGGGTGCGGTCCGTAAGGTTACTGTTGCGAGCTGACCAGCTTTCTTCTGCTTCCTCAGGAATAACAACCGTCGCTGCGCTTTCTTTAACCGCTGCAGTGGAGCTCGCGAACCCTGTGAGGTCCTCTGAGATGTGAACGGCCAGAAACCTGCAGCTGGACACCGTCTCCACTCTGCCGTGGATGATCAGCTGCTTGGTCACAGCGGTGCGGAGGGGCAGCTTGTTCTCTGAGCACCAGGCTCGGCAGGCTGATTCCTCTTTGTTGGAGTTTAGCTCAAACACTGTTGAGTAATCTGGGAACTTGATGATGGTGTTAAGTCGTGAATGCGGCAGCATAGTCATGTGTGAAGAAGGGCTCAACACACATCCCTGTGGTGTGACAGTACAGCTATAGTGAAAAGGTGGGGGCCCAGTCCCACCGCACGAGGATGCTCCGACAGGAAACTCAGGATCCAGCTGCACGGTGATGAGCTGAGGCCCGCGATGTGGGGATGATGGTATTAAAAACAGAACTGCAGTCTACGAATAGCATCCAAACACATCTGTCATCTGTCTCTCCAGGTGAGTCTTAGGGCCGGAGAAGTCCCCCCCCCCATAACACTAATATGCAGATATATTCTGTAAATAAATCTTTATTTCTATTAAGAGTTAGTTGAGTTTTCCACAGATACCCTGGAGCCTGGACCCTTTGTGGAGCCCCTGATAGGGAATCACTGATCTAAACAATCAGCAATTTGCAAGGTTGCCTTTGCTCCCCTGCATAAGAAAACAGAAGAGGCTTATTTCCAGATAAATGACTTTGTCCAAACATCCCAGAAGAAATCCATTACAGCCAACTTCTGCACAAGAGCAATAACAGCAGACTGCATCACAGAGCAGCCACGAGACGTGTTGATCATTCAAACACCCCAACACTCAGGATTTACACGTGTTTATGTGCGTGTTTCAATCTCTGGATGAAGACAACAAGTTCACCCCAAAAAAGTATTGCGAGTAATTTCAAGAAATCACAATCTGAGGGAGATAAAACTTGGCACGCCATGTAATTCACACCAGTCACCATCTGTCCAAAACACATTATGAGCCAATAAAGACATAATCACACCTCCATTGTTTTCTAAACGAGTGCTGAACCTCGCTTCGTCGGCAGAGCGGAGATTGCTGTAAAGATACTGAGCACATATTCATAGTTCACAATGTTCATAACACTATTTGTGATGCAACACAGAGAAGAGGCATGACGACCGGGAGCTGCATGCTGTGGGAGCCTGTAATGTTATGACACACGTGTGTATAAATGTGACCGTATCATGATATGTTGTGTTACATGTCTGACAGCTGGACATGAGAACTACAACATCTGCTGAACATGCAGCCGCTCCCGAGAGGAAACTCGGTATACTTGTGAAGCCTGCTTTGTATAATCAGGGCTGAAATTGGATGAGGGATCATTGGGGCTTTTTTCTTTTTTTACGAACAAAACACAACATAATAGAGTGAATGCAGTCTATCTCCCACTTGGAGTGTGCAGATTTTGCTGCTCTTCCTCTAAGCTGTTTAACTGGGATGATCCAGAGAGACGGCTTTACCCGAACAAAGCTGTAAAAATGCTAAAAACACTGAAAACACTGTAGAGACTATAACACACTCTTTTACTGGTGTTATACACACTTCCTGTTGTCCATTACCTAAAATTTGAAGCTGTGATCACTGGTCTGACTTCACACTGAATCCCAGTAGGGACTGGCCCTCAGACAGCCCGCTGGAGAGCCTCTCCTTTATCGAGAAGGGACATAAAAGGGGAAGCTGAGGCAGTCTTTTGTTACTGGGGAGGAATTAGTTGCGTTACTGAGGTTGAAGTGGGAGCAGCAGAGCAAACCGGCTGTGATCTGTGTCCAGCTACAGGAAGTGTCAGGCTGTGAATCTGCGTGTGTTTGTGTATGTGGGTGTTTTCTGGCACCAGCTGCACTGCTGTGGTCAGTACCAGCCCCCGTCCTGGCCACACCTACAGCGGCAGCGCTACAGCACGCTCACTGTCCCACAGATCAGCAACCAGGCCTGCAAATACAACAGCAGCGGAGCTGGCAAACACACAATTCATTCATCCCAGAGCAGACTGAAACTGGGAATGGCAGCACAGCATCACAGCTTTAAATAAAATCACTGTTTGCATTTACCCTGACAGAAAGATACAAATTAGAACAATTCAAAGGACAAGTAGTGATCAAGTCTTTGCGTGTTAGAGTAATGGCTGTGCAATGACCTTCGAGACACGTGTACATGCCCTCATGGTCACATTCACGGCCCGTGACCCCTGCAGGGAGCCGTTATATAAGGTCTACAATGTAAGGGACATTATTTGTCTTACACCACCTTCATCAATCATTCACCCGCTCACGTGGAAGTGTTATAAAATGGACCAGCAAAACAACTCAATGGAGAAGAGCAAAGAGATAAAAATAAAGATGCCAAAGTGCTGAAGGCAGACGAGCTTTAAGTGGTGAGCCGGATCAATAGCAGAAGGCAGCAGCCCTGAGCCGAGAGAGCTGAGAAATTAGATTTCTCTCGGGTTGACTGAAGAGTGCTGTAATACAAAAGAGGGATTGTGTTATGAAGCCCTGTGCCTCCTCTTATTCTCTGAAAAAACTGGTAGGTGGATAAAAATAAATAAATAAATAATAAAAAAAAAAAAAACCAATTCTAAAGATGTGATTCAGCCCGTAACCCCTCCTCCTCCCCCTCCTCCCCCTCCTCCTCTTCATCCTTCCTGTCCCATCTCTTAAGTACCTGTGACACACAAAACAATTTTGCCTGTCATGATGCATTTTCATCCTCATTACCCAGACTGTTGTCCAGTGGACACAAAAAAAAGTGTGCAGAAGGAGGGAGGACGAGAGGGAGGGAAGGAGGGAGGACGAGAGGGACATGGAAGGAGGGCTGGACGGAGGGAGGGAGGATGAAAGGGAGGGAGGACGAGAGGGAGGGAAGGAGGGAGGATGAGAGGGAGGGAGGGATGGAGGGAGGAAGGGAAGGAGGGAGGATGAGAGGGAGGGAGGGAAGGAGGCCTGGAGAGGGAGGGAGGGAGGGAGAGAAAGAGGCCTGGAGGAAGGGAGAGAGGGGAGGCCTGGAGGGAAGGAGGGAGGGAGGGAGGGAGGGAGGGAGGGAGGGAGGGAGGGAGGGAGGGAGGGAGGGAGGGAGGGAGGGAGGGAAAGAGGTATGGAGGAAGGGAGGGAGGGAAGGAGGCCTGGAGGGAGGGAGGGAGGGAAGGAAGGAGGGGAGTGAAACATTGGGAGAGAAAACACATCCTGCTGCATGCTGGAGAAAAGCTCATGAAAACTCACTTCTACTCCATAACTGAGGTTCTCTAACTTTTCAGACACATTTACTCCATTTTTAAAGTACCAGTCCCCCTGTAGACACCAACAGTTATTTTCATCAAATAAAATATACTGATTGAAACCATGCAACAGCCTCAGAAAGGCTAAATAACAACAACATGAGGCTGCTGATTCAAAAAGCAAAGAATAAATGTATGTTTCTTTCTAGAAAAGGCAGCATCTGACCTGTTTGAATCTCATCACCCTCCACCGCTGAGCACCGACAAATCTTATATCCACTATATCTAAATTACATCACTGTAAAATGATGTGTACATGTAATAATCTGATTTTTTTTGTTATGAAATGAAATGAAATGCTAAAATTCTGGGACGCTGTCTAGTTGTAGAGAAACTGTTTGGTGTAGAGAAAAACTCTTGTGTACCACTGGGTGGAGCCTTGTGTACCACAAGTGGTACGCGAACCACAGTTTGGGAATCACTGATCAAAAAGAAAAAGATGTGTTGTGTAAAAACAAATCCACCCAATCAGTGACTGAACTTCAAGCAACTCTTCCCACGACATCCATGAACCAGAGACCAAACAGAGTTTGGAAATTTCCTTCGTAGCCACCTTAATTCTGCTGAACCCTATCACTCATTATCCAGCTCAACTGCTGTTGTATGACGTAAAAATCATCTCTTTCAAGTTTGGCGTGCCACTGTAACCCAGGGCGACGGGTCAAATGTGACTGCAGGCGGTGTAATAGGATTGCAGCGGCGAAGAAGGTATGGTCGTGTGATTATGGCTTGTTCGCACCGAAGCGCAGCCACTAAAAGGTCTAAAGGTCGAACTGGGTGGTTTTATAGTGCTCGCTTTAGGGCGGTCTAATCAAGACGAGGAGATAAGGAAAATAATTACACCCTTTGCTAGGAACCACACTGAGTGACTGACTCGGGGAGTTCCCGGTAATGAATGACCTCCAGTCGATTAAAGAAGCCTCACGCAGCTTTAAAATACTGTATGAATAATGTATAAAAAACAAGTTATTTATTAGCATAAATAACTTTCAATTCAAACATAATGAGACGCTAAACAAAAAAACATTGTGATAACAAGTACATGACAACTGATGTCTGGTATGTGCGTCTGCCTCTCAATGAGAAGTCTTTTATAATGCTGACAGGCTGAAGGCAGCAGCCAGGTGTTGTGTAACAGACTGGTGCAACCAGTGCGGTTGGATTTTACTTTCCCAAACAAAGTAATAAAAGGCAGGTAAAGGCAGAAGCGGAGCTTTGTGACAAACAAGAAAGAAATCAGTGTAATGATGACTCTTGTCTCGGTGACACTGCAGCACCACATTACTACTTTATTCCTACGTTCATCGCATGCTGAAACAACAGCTCTCCAGTTGTCTTGTTTGTAGTTGAAACATGCTGAAGGCAGAAGCTTCCTTCTCCTGAACCAGCACCCGTCACGTTCCTCCGTCTCGTGACGGGCCGTGCGCACCCGACTCCGACCGTCGCCACCGCAACTCAGCGATGAGCCACATCGTTACGCATGCGCAGTCGACAACGACTTGAGCCCAGAGAAGACGAGGGAACAAAAAAACGAGACGGGAGAGTCTCATGGAGACGAGTGTTGATCTGACGCCGTCCAAGATCAGAAGCTTTCAAAGTGGGCCAGCCCGGACTGAGTCTCTTCAGCATGTGAGCTTCGAGTATAAATGTTTCCAAAATCCCACAAACACCCACTAACGCGTCCAATTTGGCTGCTTCTGAAGTGAAAACAATCCAATTTGCATTCGCTCTAGTCAACATTTTGAGAATCCTGAACTTAGTGAACTCACGCCGTTCCTGTTATGGATTCATAAAAGATTGTTTTCCCCTCAGTGCCTTCTTCCTCACCGTCCTCCCTCTGCTACACACAGCTTCAGTTACAAGTGCCGACCTGCTGCTGCAGCATTCGCGTGCCATTTTCCTCCCTTGCTCATCGTATACAAAAATCCACACGATCTCCGTCATTACACACGCAGCGAAGAGGGTTGCAGCGAGTCTTCAACGGGACAGGACGGGACAGGAACGGGACGGTAAGCTCTCCACCTATCACAGCAGGAGGCCCGGGGAGGGAACGTTAGCGGCAGTAAACCCAACGCCCGGAAAGATGATGAGCAGCGAGAGGACAGCGAGAGGACAGCGGGGACGTCTCCGACGGGTCACTGGGACGTCCGGGTCCATCTGAAGAGACCGATGTGATCCGGAACGAGACGTTTTCACACCGATGACATAAGAGCTCAATAATTCACAGACAAATGAGAAGAAATGGAGCTGATAAGTGCTTTTTGTTATTAATATGCAGGAATATTATCCGTATTACACTAATGCAGGTCTGAGAAAGACTTTTCGCTGGTGAGCTCCACACAAACTAATGTTTTTATCACAACAGATTTTAGAAGTACACATCAGAGAAAAGAAATGAGAAGAGGGAGATATTCTATTTTGCATTCCAAAAAACTTTCAGTATTAGCGCCGACAACTTCGACATTTCCACTTCATTCCCAAAATTTGACTCCTTTTTAAAAATGTCAACTCTATTCTCATTATTATGATTCCATCCAAAACATTTCGACTTCATCTTCGAAATAGTGTTTCAACTTTATTCTCAACATTTCTACTTTATTCTCAACATTATGACTTAATTTTTGGCATTTCTACCTCATTTTTGAAATAGCATTTCAACTTTAATCTTGATATATTGACTTAACTTAATTCTTGACATTGTGACTCTTTTTCTCTTGATGTGGCCCCGATCCTGCGTCGAGACTACAGTACGAATAAATGAATAAAACTTAATGTGTGAATTCTGATTTCGTAAGAGGGCTGCAAGTCCATCAATCCTCTACCTATTACATCGGCTGCAGTGTTAAATTGTCTTAATGTTCTCTCACTAAAGTTCCTCACAGACCGCACAAAAGCCTGTCAATCTGGAATAAGTGAAGATGAAATTCAAAACTTATTTCGAGCTTTAAATAAACTGAGTTTTTACACTTGGGGCGGAGATGAGACAAACTGATATCTGCGTTTTTATTTCATAAACCTGCGTCTACGTACATTTCAGACTGCCGCTTTGGGAGGAGTCATATATGAGGAAATGTTGTTATTCATTGTGCTGCTTCTCCTGAGGGCCGAATCCACAGAAACCCGCTGGATTATTAGTCAGGTATATGTCTGCGTCAGCTCACGGCGAAAGTGGAAAACACGCAGTCAGTGGAAAAGCTTTCTGCACGGGTAAGACAAAAGCCTGGAAGCTCAACGAGCCGTGAGCTAATAACTCCATGAGCTCATGAGAAAATTGACACGGGAAATAAAACAGCGACTGAGGAGGTGAGGAAGGCGGTGCTGTGATTTCTGTTGCAGCTGATAACAAGTGACACGGCGAAAAGCACAATGTTCAAATGATTGGTGTATTAATAGATACTGCATTTAATGTAGGTGTGAAAGTGTCCTCGAATGCTAAAGAGGGCTTGGGGGAACGATTAAAAACATCTTACAACACATTTTTCACACATTCAAATGAAGAAAAGAAAGAAAAAGAAACAAAGACGAATCAGGACGGAGACTAAAAGAGAGATAGAAATGCAACGCGAGGCGGAGGGTAGTAGACAAAGGGAGTAAAGCTGCCTGACCTGACCCACTTCAAATCCTTTCTGGAGTGAAATCTATTCACTGTGAAACAACAGGACAGATTGTCCAGACACAACGTTTGGAGGTGTCTGAGACGGCTTCAGACGTGCAGACAGAGAGACAGTGACTGACTTCCAGCGTGTCACCTCAGATATCGAAGGATGACTGAGCACCTTTTTTTAGCTGCTTCAGAACGGGCAGCGAGTCGAAGCAGGTCAGCCAAGGTCCCAAATGAAGCTCCAAGAGCTTCGAGTTTTAATTCACAATTTACCCACGCAAATAAAAGATGTTTACGCCGGTTAGACAGGCGAGCGACAAAGAGTCTGCAAACGTGTAGAGGCGTCTGTTTGGTACAGAGCTGCAGGACGGGCCGCCGCTCAGGAGCCTGTTCGGTGCTCGGCGTAGTGAAAGTCTTTAAACAGGCAAACTGACAAAGCGATGCCAGACAGCAACGCGTTCAAATGTCATTATCCGCAAAGCCTGTCTGCACCGGCGGTCCAGAAGTGAAACAAATACACGACCTGCCTGTCATCTATTCTCAGTATTCCTATCCCAGACTGGTTTTCTTTATTGCTGAGCTCAATAATTTGACGTAGCTTATCTTTGGGCATACTTTACGCTGAATCTCTTCCCAATCTCTTGCAAACACGGGCTCGCCACAAATCTGTTTTGCACACAGTCACAAATTGTGTTTGCTAAATTTATCTGATCTAAAATCGCAGCAGCCGAAGCCGTTGAGGTTTGACATATGCCTCTATTGTTCAAAGCTTCAAAAGCGCCTGGGACATGTCAGTTTCACTTCTGCAGAATACAAATAGATGTATTTATCCAGAGGGATATAGATTATATTATAGCTATAATAACAGGCCATATTCAGTAATACTTGATACGTTTTGTATGCTTCTTGTAGGCCTGTTTCCACAGCAACACAAGCTATACTGTCCATACGTGTAAGTGATTGAATCTGATTGATTAGGTAACGGACCTCACCCCAACCCCACCTCTCCTCCCCCAGAGCAGCCCATAATAATCTCCTCTACACCCACCCTGACCTGCAGATAAAGCACAAACATAAAAATGCAAATCATGGTAATCTTAGATTTCGACAGATTTAGTGACATTCCTGTTGGCAACCAGGTTGAGACAGCCAACACATTTCAATGCAACAACATGGTGAAATCATGTTCAGCAAATGCATGTAAAATGACTTCAATGAGCAGTCCTGGCAGAGCTTATAGGTTATATGATCCATCTACCAAATATAGAGTAAAACAATCAATCAAATGACTTTCTTGAATGTAATATTTTATGTTTTAAATATATGATTATTTGAGTTGTGGGGATCAGCAACTGGAGTTCATACTTCCATAAGTGTGTTTTAACTACAACAATAAATCCTTCTAGTGTGATAGATAAGAGTTTAGTTTAGCTTCATGTCCCTCCTCGCCGCTGATTTCCATTGCCTGGTTGTGGTGAGAACGTGCCTGCACACCGTTGGATCTCGTTGGATCTTGTTGGATCTCGTTGGATCACCGAGGCCACGTTGTAAACAGTCTGTAACTCCAAAGACAAGCTTGTGTGCACAGAGAAGAGATTTTTCTTCCAGCGAAATTCAAGCATCTCCCGCTGGTCGCACGGAGCTTCACAGGAGTTAATGACAGGCTGTGTTTCTGCTACTTGGATGCGATACCCTGTCGCCTCCATTCCTGCCCCGAGCCCATGGTGACCACACGTCCCGTCCCGCCCCCCCCCTCCCCAGATCGCTGCTCCCCCTCTGCCTACTCTATAGCCTCACAGACAACAAAACAATACGGCTGCCACAAATCTCCACTCCACTTTCTCCCAGTTGTGTTTACACAGAAAACCGAAGCCTGGAACATTTGAATCCATTTTTCCTTTTCTTTGGTTTATCTGCTCTACAACGGGGCACAACGTCGCTTCTGGAAAATAAGAGCTCTTGTTTCCCAGAGTAAAGTGTTCAAGACCAAAAGGGAAGTCAAGAACAATTGCTTGGTGATGCATAGACACTTACATTCCCCACAAGCAGCGTGCCAGGTTTGGCACCACTACACCAAGAGCCCAGTTTAGCAGGGAGAGCACAATAATGGTTTTGTCCCTCGACTCACACAGACTCTCTTTGGTTTGCACAAGAGACGAAACCTGACATCGAACGGGAGAGACAGAAACCTTTCACTCGACACAGCCTGATAGTTGTTGCTACGTCCATCTGAGCTTTGATTCTGTATATTGTGATCCACAATAAACAATAATTAGGTTTCCTCTACCGGAAGTGTATTCGCTTCGTCACCGCTGACTGACGTCTGTATGAAGAAAAAGCATTATTTTAAATGTTGTGACCTTGTTTTAGTACCACAGAAGTCAGACAGGAGCTGAAACCAGCTGTTGACTACTGACAGGAGGGGCCATGTGATCGGAGTATGAATGGAAGGAGGCTATCGTTTGCACAACTCCCATTCACTGTTTACTGCTTTGAGCGCGGTGTGTGTGTGTGTGTGTGTGTAGTCAAGGTGAGGAAAATGTTGGCACGTCACAAAACAAGAGCTGATTTAAATATGGCATCACAAGAAACAAGCAAAAACAAACGTAACTTTGAAACGACCTACGCGTCGCTTGCAATTCAGGATTTCCAATCATCAGGGTTCCTGAGGCGGATGTTACGACAAAACGCCTGAGACTTGTGAAACTGTATTCTTGCAGCCTGTAAAGACCGAGGAAGCGGAGACCGGTGTAACAACGTGAAGAACTAATCCAGCTGAACTAAACCACCGTCCCAGGCGTGCGTCGCTTGCAGGTCATCATGCGTGACGTAACCCGGTGTTACAAGCATGACCCCTTATTGAGAAACGGAGGTTGAACCGAAGGCACTCGGCTTTGTCACAGCTCTTCACATCCACTGTGAACCAACCGGCCACTTAATTCAATAAGATATGAAAATGGTTAGAGTAAGAGTTGACAACAACGCGCGAGCTGCCTGAGAGGTGGTGATGTGCAAAAGCTTAGACGTCTTTCTGCCGCACAGTGCTGGAATTTGTTGGGGCGCGGAGAGCGAGGCTTAATTATTGTCTGACAAGATAAACAAGGTGCAGTGTCTTCTGGCTTATGGACAAGAGTTGGTGGGGCAGAGCCGCCGACACCTGCCCTGGAGGAGGCGTCTGCCACCCGGGCGATACCCCGCCCAAGTGTGTCTCTGCCTGGATTTTGCCTCCCATGTTCTCTAGAATTAATAACTTCATTTTGTAATTACAGTCATAAACTCGCAGGTTCAATATGAAGGACGACGAATTCACATGGAGTTCAAACATAATCACCTCTGGCACTAATTACTTTACGGGATGAGAGCAGGTCTGTCATAATAATAATAATAATAATAATAATAATAATAATAATAATAATAATAGGACTCGTCTTTTACTATCACAGTCGGTGCGATTGATGCCGTCTGTGATTCAAATAACCGAGCACTGACCTAAAAAACGTGTGATAGGCATGTCTGGATGTATTTATCGCTCACCACATCAGAAATCACTTTTCCTGTCCAAAGTCTGAATCTGATATTTACAAAGGTTGGGTTGTTTTATGATCAGGATCTGTTGTTGTTGAGGGACAGAGGAGAGGCTGAAACCTGTGATCGGGACAGACACCAGTTAAGTGTCCCACAGAGAGACAGAGACACAGAGACAGAGAGAGTCTAACACGGGTTAATAAAAGAGAGATGAGGGGTGTGGCGGGACTCAGGGATGCCGGTACAGGAGCATCATTACCGGGTGGTTCAACGGGTGCTGCTGTGTGACAACAAACACGTTGTGTGTGTACACGTGTGTACACGTGTGTACACGTGTGTACATGTGTGTACATGTGTGTACACGTGTGTACATGTGTGTACACGTGTGTACATGTGTGTACAGTATCATCTCTGAAACACCACCAGGAGCAGCAGCTGGTCCGGATTTTGTTTTCCCCCCTTTCTGAAACCACTGTTTGTTATTTTGGATTTAATATGAGTCAAAATTATGGGGCTATAAATGATTACGGTTGATACAGCTTGATTTCTTTCTTTCTTTTCTTTTTGTTGCTGAACGCGGCTGCCTCTACGTAAAACCACGCCTGACTCCCGACAAACGAAGCTCGCCTCGGACGCGTTTGATCCGCTGAAGGTTTCCAGCTTCAACCGAACAGCTCGTGTTAGCTGACGGTTAACGTCAGTTAGCTCGTCGTGTTGTAGCTTCTCCTCCGAGTCGGACCGACTGATTTCACAGCGGGAATTAAATGATATTTGAATTAAAAAAAAAAAAAAAAAAAAAAAAAAAATCGCCCACCTCTATTTTGTCGACGTTCCTGGCACAGCCGACGACCCTCATGCCTTGCTGGACCAGCGCCCGGGCTACGGCCGCTCCGATCCCCACCGAGGCTCCGGTCACCAGGGCCACTCTGCCTTTCCACCGCTCCATCTCCGCCGGTACTGCAGCTCCACCGAACAGCGGCTCCGGTGCTCGACCTCCGTCCGCTTCGTTCAAGCCCGTCGGACCTGCCCGCTGCCGCTCTTCCGTGCAAGTATGTGTGTTCGCAATGTGGGATGCGCAGCTCCTGCCTCTTGTGTCAGCGTGCGCAGCATCCAGGACAGCAGCAGCAGCAGCAGCCAGTGCGCGTAAAGCCCGGATCCATGCGCTCCTCCGGCCGCAATATGCAGTCCAGAGAGCGAGTAAATGTTCGGTTCACATCACCTCCCACTTTGTTTCAGCCCCGGGGCCTGCGTTGAGCTGTGCGGTTGTATGGCGCCACCTACTGGACTTACCTAAAATAACACGAGGAGTGTTGTGTACACTTTTCTATTCCAAAATTGAAGGACTACGGATTCAAATATTGTTCAAAATGTGTTATATGTAAGTTTCTAAACTCAGGACTGGGCCTGCTACCCGACCGCTAAATGTGTCCTGTGTTTCATTTGTAAAGAACAGTAGCAGTTGTCTTATAAGTAAATAATAAGTAATCATCTATCCATCTGCAAAAGTCAAAATAAAATTGCATTTTTACTGGGTTGGGAAAAAACAACCAATGTATGATGCATATTAATAAATATTCTTTATTTAGTAAATTTTGCACATTGCGCTCTTAACATCACACTCAAACCCTCATTACAAACGGATGTTTATTCTCTGTAAAATCTTTATATTTAGAATTTCTGTACACATTTTAATGGTACAACCGCTCTCACTACATTGAAGTGTCACCAAAGAGAAACAAACAAACAAACAAAAAAAATCAAATAAAAAAGAAACAAATATAAAGTAAGACTCCTAAAATTTATCCCTAATGTCACAGCTTGCAAAGCTTGATTATTGATTCCACCGTGCTCTTACCCACAAACCCTACAAGAAGACCAACGACAAATAGCTAGGCTTGGTCAAAGAGAACAACTACAGGTAAGAAAGTAGCCAAGAAATGAGATGGAAAAGTGTGTTGATGTGCAAGTGCAAAAGAGAGAGTAAAGAGAGAGATGACAAGAGAAAAGAAGAATCACATTTACTTCAAAGGAGAAATGCCTGAACAAGACACCAAAGGTACTCAGACATGTATCTGTTCTAACAACGTTGCAGCAGTGGTCATGAGTGCTTTTTTTTTTTTTTTTCCAGGGGAAGATGTCACGATCTCATTAGTGCAGTTAGTTGACACTGGTTGTGGCGAACCACTTTCCACAGACTGGTTTACTGCGCTCGGTGGCACGGCAGTAGTTGGTGAACTTCTCTTTCAGGAGCTGTCGGTACTGGTGGCGGTTGTTGTAGAAGGACCGGTTTCTTTCTAAAAACGCCTGGATTTCGTCCTGCGTCAGACAGTTCTCTTCATCGGAAGTCACTTCGGAATCATCCTGCAGGAAGAACACAAACGAGAAGAGCAAGTCGTGAAGAGCCAGAATGTAAAAATGAGTAAAATGCAGGTTAATGGGAAGGAAAATATAGTTAAATGCAAAGAATATAATGTGGTGCTTTTCTTTTTAAAGCATAAACTCCAGACTTTTAATACAGCAGACACTTATTTTAGGACTCACTATCAAAGCTAAATAGACCGTTATCATTAATGTTCTTCATTTTCCGGTCAAACCGCCGTCCACAATGAGAAAGGTCCACTAACAGGCAACACGAAGCAGCCTGGGAATCTGACACGTGTCCGTCAATCATCAGATTATTAACTAACAACATAATGTGTAATGTTTATTTTGTTTATGTGCGTGTTGGACTAATATGTAAAATAATGAAAATCATTTTTCAAGGTTTTCCATGTTGAGTGTACAGAAAGCAAAACAAATCAAAGTCAGATTAATGTAATGATAACCTGATGCTTAATTTGCCTTTATATTTTCAGAGTTATTTAAAATATTGCAAACAACAATGTTCACAGCTGCTGTCATAAAGTTCCGTGGAGAGACTTCCTCCAAACTTTCCCTGTCTGACTCAGGTTCAGCTGTTAAGAAAGACTTTCTGACATCACAATTCAATTTATAGGCAAATACATATGTGGTGTATTATTCGACACACACATTCATTCTATTTCTTGTAATGGAGCAATAATATTCATTCATTTAAATAAAGTAGTCCAACCTGCTCCTTTAAATGATGTATTGTTCTCTAAATAACCCCACAGACACACATTGACATTCATTAGTGCACTTCTAATGGACTCTGCTGCTTCCTGCTGCTTCGTCCCGTTCCCTTTCAGGTCCAGAACCATGTTCATCTGTTTGTTTTGACTGTAGTAAGTATTTAACAAATCATTTTCATGTCTTGGCTGGCTATAAAACATTATAGGATTTAATAAGTAGTCAAGATGAAAGTGACATTTATTTTACTCATTTGTAGTCAAATTTGATGCCCAATTTTTTATAGACAAGAGAAATGTATCAGAGATGTTTCAGTCTGTGTAGTTAAAGCTGCAGAGTGACACTCCCTAGATTGGTGGAAAAAAAGACCAGCTCACAGTCGACTCTCGATGTCCAGCCGCTGCCTGTCTATCAAACACATTTCTCACTTACCAGAAGTTCCACAAGACTCATGTTTGGCTCTGGAGGCTTCACGTGAAGGCTGAGGTTCTTGTGGTGTGCTGTCCACGGTAACCGTAGTGCAATGCTGGCAAATGTATCACCGCATAAGGAGGAGAAGATTTCTTTGGTTCGACACGTGTGCGTTGATGGTGGGCTGTGGCCTGGTGTGCTCCCATCGGACATGCGACCGTCACCTTTCTGTCCCTGTAGAAAAGTGAGTTAATTGGTGCTCGTCGCTGAATGTTCTGCATACAGCATGCAAACTTCTCCAGGTTGTTCTCTCACCTGATCGCTGCAGAAACCTTTGCCCTTCCGCTTCTTCTTTTTACTCTTGCATTGAGTGTTTCCCTCAGAGTGTGGCCAGCACTCCACGCAGCTGTCTATTCCGTCCTCCTCCTTGTCTTCAGCACAGTGATGGACATTTGCCTCGTCTCCTTTAGAAGGTGAATAAAAACAAACAGTAAATACCAAACTGTATGTTGAAATGATTCCTCTTGTGAGACGTCGACAGTCTTAGAAACCCGACCTGCTTCGTCATGGTTGCAGATTCCCTCTGAGCAGGCAACATCAGAGCCTCCTCGTGATCCCGTCTCGCTGCCTTCCATACTTGAGGAGTAGCCGCAGTCACTTCCATTGCTGTGGGGGGACAAATCTGGAGAAACAGATGGGAACGGTTTCAATATGCAAGCACCAGAACAAGTTGTCTTCCTAATGCAGCAGTCTCAGGTTTGATGGCATGTTGTGATGTCAGTGTGTATTTTTCACCTGGCTTGGTGCTGTCTGAGCAGCTACAGGAAGTGATGCCACTGGCGGCCACGCTCTCTTGGCAGCCGGCCTCCTCCTCCTCCTCTTCTTCCTCCTCCTCCTCCTCCTCATCGTGGCTACCGCAGGCTTTGCAACTGCTCTCCACAGACTCCAGAGAACCCTGAAACCGAGGAACAGGACCAGACTGAAATTCAGGCAAACCGCTATTTAGCTGCAAAGTGTCTTCAATGACGACCAGTCTCATGTCGCAGGCTCACCTCATCCAGATTTTTCTCCTTGTCCTCCGCCTCCTGTTCAGATACATCAAAGCCACACTTGTTTTTGCGCCGATTTTTTCGCTTTTGCCTCTTTTTCTCCTGCTTCAGCTCCTTGGCTCGCTCCTCCTCAGACAGCTCCTCGACGAACTGCTCTAGCCGACTTATCCCCTGCATCTTCTCCACTGCCATCTGAGGGGCATGGTTAAAGAATACATTATCGCACAGCTGCAATATTTTCATCATGTGATGAATGTCGTGAGCAGTTGTATGTACCTCGAAACTTTTACGTAGTGCATCAATTCCCAAATGGAAGAGTATCTGCCAGGTCTGCTCCTCTGCTCGTAGTTTCTGCCAGATTCTGTGCAGCCGCTCGTAGAGGTGAATGCCCAGACAGGTCAGCACTTCCTCTTGTGCAATGTCAATGGTCTTCGCATGTCTCTCTCTGCGTCTTTAAAAAAAAAAAAAAAAAAATCATTAACCGTATTTATAAATACATTAAAAGGGACATCAAACTGGATTAAGCTGAATTCATTAATAGAAAATGTGCAGAATTCCCTGTTTGAAGTGAGACTTACTCGTAGCCTCCTGCGAACTCGGGCTCTGCCCTGCCGAGGAGGTGAGCGATGAAGTCTGTCTCACAGCACACGTGGATGTGGCGTTCGTGGGGGCAACAGCATAGCCCCTCATACAAGGCAGCGCAGTACCCCTTCTCCTTGGTGCAGTCCACCTCCCCGACCAAGATATTATACGCCCTCAGCACTTTATTCTTACAGTCTGTGCAAAACCTGTTGACAAGAAGAGTAACTCACAGTTAACCTACTTCCTTTTAACCTCGTGACACAATGTTTAGCAAAGGAAAACTAAGTATTGTGGGAAAGAAAGCGGTGGTAGTCACAGATTACCTGTGTTTACGCAAGTATGTCTCCAGAGTCTCGAGGAGACAGGCACTATCAATGAGGACCACCTCATCTCTGCACTCCTGAGACATCAGCTCCCACACATCCATCCAGCTTCCCCTGCAACATACAAGCATTACAGCGATGTCATCACAAAGCACAATCATGTTAAAACGGCTTGAAGTCTTGTTTTTTCCTCCAAACAGGCTTCAGTTATCAAAATATGTATTCTTAGATGAACAAAGTGTTACATTCTCCATTTTACAAGATTTTTTGTAAAAACTACAACTGTGGTTAAAATGAGACAACAACAAGAATAAGAAACACCCCGTAATGTTTTTTGGTTAATTTGTCATGAATAATGCAAACTAACTTTACAAAATTAAGTTCATATTTGTGTGTGTTAACAATTTAGGCTTCAGTATGCTGGATTTTTTTTTGCTGAAATTTTCCAACTCTTTTGGCCATTTGGCAAAGAGAAGATCATGTCTCTTCTTTGGTAAAACAAACATATTATCATGTGTAACCTGACTGTCAGATACGGACATGAAATACACTCCTTTTCAAAATGTGTACTTTTACAGGGCAAAATAAGAAAACTGCTACGACGGTTAACATGCTATATTTATTTTCATGTCACATTTTAGTTCAAACAAAACTGCCATATTCATCCTACTTAATTAAGCTTTGATGAGACAATCCTAACAGCCACAACCAAGGCCACTCTGACCCGTTTCATTTAGTCAAGCATCGATCATTTAGCCACAATTAAAACGTCAGTCTGCCAAATCGGCAGAAATATTGATTTCAGGCTGATGCTGATATTTAGATTTGAAGCCTTTATTTGCAGCCACCAACACCCTGTAACTTGTATCATGCATCTCTATTATCAACTGTCCAGGGAAAAAAGAAACTAAACAAATGGTGATGTCTGGCATGAGACAGAGATTAACTAGTTCATTTCTTACTTTTTATCTACCTGCAGCACAAACAGCCCAAAGAGAAAGAAAATGCCTAAACTGTTGTCTTCCACTGTAATTCTTGAAATCTACCACTTCCTCTGTGCCCCATTTACTCGGTTCTGATCGAGGACAACTTTAACAAACTGGTGCTGCTTGCTGGGAGGAGTTACTATTCCACCTCTTAAATGCAGCTGCCAAACAATACTTTCATGTTAAATGTGGTTTAAAAAACAACAACTGCTACAGTTTGATGATAAATAAATAGTATAATAGTAAAGCGATAGGAACAAACACATTACTCACCCCAAAGGTTTAGGTTTGTGTGTGTCTAAGGAGTGTAACTGGCAGCGTTTGTTCTTTTTACTTTTTGGAATGGCATCGATCATGTCATTCAACTTTGACCTGCAAGGAAAATACAAATAATTAATTTCTACAAAAATCCAGTCTGATCAGATTCCAGTACTTCAGATACCGTAGAGTTTGTGCAGTCTGAAGTACAGTGAACCCTCGCTATAACGCGGTTCACCTTTCACGGTCTCGCTGCTTCACGGATTTGCATCGTGCATTGTGTTCTGCATTCTGATTGGCTAAACAGTCTCTCCGCTTCTTCTCTACCTGTTTGTCAATAACGTTGCGGTTTAATATGTACACGTACGTAAAACAGCTTGCCAAATTAAAAATAATCGATGGTGGCATGTCGGTTTATAAGAATCTTTTTGCCCAGAAGAAAAAAGAGCGACAACAACTACCGATAACTATGTTCTTCTCTTGAAAAACCACACCTGCACCGCCGGCGTTAGAAGAAAGAACCGCTGCAGAGCGGAGTCAGGATGCAGCGGCTCAGTCAGAAGAGCAGTGAAATACACGAGTCACTATTTGTCCGACTGTACTTTGTATTTGTTTTCATAATCATTTTTCATTTTCTCCCGTTCTAATCCAATGACTCGGGTCGCAGTGGGGCGGTGCCGATCTCAGCAATTTGAAGCCTTCAGTTCGTATTGATGATTAAAATTAGTATTTTACAGTACAGTAGTTATTTGTAAAAAAAAACATTTATGCAGTACTTTTATTTGTTAAACAAATGCTTGGGCCTGTAAAAAGGTTTTGTTCTTTGGTTTCAATGTATTATGGAGTATTTCATTGTATAATAATTGTAAAAAAAAAAAAGGTTACTACTTCACGGATTTCACCTATCACGGTCTCTATTTGGAACGTAACCCCCGCGATAAACGAGGGTTCACTGTACATCTAAAGGCTACTAAAGAAGAGAGCAGTATATTAGTGGAACATTTTACGAAGTAAAAGTATTTCTTGTTGTTCATCTCGCTTTTTGTTGAGTTTCGGTTTGCTGTCATTCGCTTATATTCAAGTTAAATGGTCATTTCGGCTGATCTGCATCGATACATGTTTTAAACAATTTTCCAGTGCAAATAAAAGAAACATGTCTCTTCATATCTTACCCGTGGACATAGAAGAGGGTGTAAAGCTTCTTCACGTCTGCCAAACAGCCCTTGGTGACAGAGAGCATGCCTCTGGGTTTCACAGTGAGGGGCTCCAGGGCTGGATTCCCTGATTCCACTAAATGAGAGAAGAGGCGCTCCACACTTCGTCTGCAGCCCACGCATGGCACCAGCTGAGATAATGCACCGTACACCTCTCTGGATGTCACCATCAGTGCAATATTCAAGTCCTGCTGCTTCAGCTTGGAGTAATACTGGGGGCCAGGGAATCACACAGCTGTCACCACTATGTTAACAAGTCCCAGGGAGACGAACTACACACCGGGCACGTGTACGTAACAGTCAGGAAAGAGCAACAGATTTACACGCTTTAACATTTATCTCCTCACCTCAGAGAACTGTTTCCATTGAGAGGTGTTTATTTCATGGCTGTCGACATCCATTACACTGTCAGAAAACTCCATCACCATCTGCCAGTAAGAGAGAACAGACAAAATATGATCATCAACAGTACGAGTACGATAAATGTCTCGGAGACTGTCTTGAGTTCAAACCCATCATGTCTCACATGACCATCCTCAGAGGCCGGATTATGTCCTTCATACCACTGAAACATCAGCCACAGCATCACAGCTGCGATGAGATCAAACGTTAAAAGGTTTCTTACCGTGAGTGTGTCGTCGATGAAAAGGGGGATCTGTCGAGCCAGAAACGGGTAATCCTCTTCCCCTTCCCTGCAAACCGCGACCAGGCGGGCCATGCCTTCGTCCCGTCCCTGCTGTAGTGCAGCTCTCCTGCGGGTCACACAGCACCGACCGACCGACCGACCGACCGACAGGTCTGACAATGAGCTCAGGCTACGACGAGCTAACGCTAACCTCTCCACCATCAATAAAACCCCACTACACACACGATGACACTACACACCAAACACAAGGCCGATTACCGATCACCCCCCGAAGTGATCGATACCGACGTGACGTCACAAACTAACAGGAACTAACATGCAGGTTTGTCTTGACCCAGATTTAAACGGCTAAATTAGCAAAACAACCTCCGGAACAAGAGCCCGGACGGGACAATGCGATAAAAAGGTTTTTTACTTCCGAGATCTCCTCGCGTGTGTTCTGGCCGACGCGTCCGGAGCCGTGAACCCAGCTCACGTCTTTCTACCGGCCGTAATAAACCGGTAACCGGCGACGAGCCCGTTAACGGTAGCCTGCTAAGCTCGTCTCGCGGCGCTCAGAGACGGAGGAAACCCGGTCGGCTTGTTTTACGCACAATATTCGTCCGCAGCGACCAAACACGAGTTCAGAGCGCCTTGAAAAACAACGACCGTGCGCCGGTGTTGCTGCAGCTCGTCTCCGCCCTGTCAGAGCCACCAAACCCGGGTAGCTCGTTGTAGCATCGCGTCCCTGTGAGCTAGCTGATATAAAGTTAGTGACTCGTGTTCGTGTTTCTTCCTCGTTAACCGTCACGTGGAGACATTCTGACCAACCAAAAACAACAACAACAACCCACGTCTTTGGTTTTACTTACCCTCTGGTGAAAGTTTCCCTTAAAAATAAACAAGTGCGACGGTGAAGTGAAGCTGCTCCGGTGGCGGAATCTTCATGACTGATTTGACCTTTACCCCCTGCACGTAGGCGATGACGTCGCGTCACGTGTGGCCACCAGGGGGCGCATCGAGAGGATTTTGGAGAAGGAGTTCATTCATACAAATTAAACTCCGAAGCTTTTCACTTCTTTACATTTATTTGCTCGTTTCTTTGTAATAATCACTTTTACATACCTCGGTGTTGCTGCTGGTATTAAATTGTAACCATTATAGTCCTTTCTGGTTGAGGATGTAGGGAGCAGACTGCCATGATGATGTTTATAAAGTGCTAAAAAGGTTAATTAAAGTGGAGATTATAGTTTATTGTGTTTAGATTATAATAATCACTTAGATTTCAGTGAACCATTGGGATGAGAAACCACAACCAGAGATTAAAAAAAAAAAAGACAAAGGGTGTGCACAAATCACAAAGATCTACACAAAAGTGCTCTGTGTCTCAAACATTACAGGCTATGTTCATTTTAAATGCTGTTTTCCTTCCATGATATGTACAGACTTCCTGTAGACCCACACTTGACATCCCAGTAAACCAAAGTCAGTTCTCTATAGAAGGTTGATCCAATATAAGTGGAGTGCATTGAATAGCAACAAGCGCTTTAATGTTTTTAACAAGGCAAATGTCAAACAGCTCAAACCACGCAGTATATTGTTGTCCATTGGTTCTCAACTGGTGGTTCGTGGGGCCATTTTGAGTCTTTGCGGTGGTGTGCATAATAAGTCCAACTTGTCCACAGAATTTTTGATGGTTTGCTTTCATTTTAAAGGACAGATTTCCCATGATGCAGCACACACGCAGACGGTCACAGGTTGCTGCCAGTGTTGTCATGACATGACATCAGTTGTTTGCTCTCATTCAAACATTTGTAATCAGGGGGAAGTTTAGAGAAGTCTGCCTTTATATTTCAGCCCTAGTTGCACTTGTTTTTACTCAATTCGTGTTTACAACAGTGCATGAAGGCATTGTGTATCACTGCACTATTTCTTTGTGAAATAAATTTTAATGGATCAAAGATTTGGGTCGTGACTGAATGATAAAGGAAACATGCAGGTCCTCATGCTGGAACCACTTCCATTAACATAATGTATAAGAGTATGTTCACTATTACACATAATATCTTGTCCATCCACGGTACATCTTCCCCATTTTTAAATTGCCCCTATATTCAATGTTACTCCAGCTGCACAAAAATCTTCAAAATATACAAGTGAACTTTGCAGTTGTTGTTGTTTTTTTTTGTTTTTTTTTTCACCAGAATTTGACTGTAATTCCACAGAAATGTAAAACATATATCACAAAGCAGTTTATGAACATGTACAACAGCAAAACAAACACAGACAATGAACTGCTACTACCAAGTGTGTCCACGGCTGAGTTGGTCAGTCCTGTCATTACATTCGCCAGCAAGAAAAACAACAACTGATTCCTGCTGACAGCCTGAACGAGGCACAGTCTTTCTACTTCACCTCGGGTTTTGTCAGAGACTTTGTCGGAGTCCGATTGTTTTTTGTACAGATTCCATGATGAGGGTACAAAGCGACAGCCGGATGTTCTTTTAGAAAACAGTAAAACCATATCAGCTACACCAAGGCAGGACATGAAAAACAAAGACTGAGCAGCAGTCCAGAGGCAGAAGGAGAAATTACCTATGCGGCGAGACACTGGCTCCAAGACGACCTGACATGTGCACAAAGAAGCGTACAGGACTAAACTTCCCACTGAGAGGTTGAAGAGGGCTTTGAACCACTCTCTCACGTGGGACCTCGGCTGCATCACATAGAGCCCAACCTGAACTCCTGCCAGGTAGATGGCTATATAGCCCACTGTGGAGAATATGCCCTCCTTGTTTGCATGCAGAAAGTCTTTTTCTCTGTCATTGTTGTGGATAATAAAAGCCTTCAGCTCTGTCGTCTCCAGAGCGAACTGATAAACCCCGCTGATCAGGAGGGCGGCGACCCACGACCGCCTGGCAGGTAAAACAGCCAACAGCAAAGAAGCCACAACTCTGACGATGGCTAGCGTGAAGAAGAAATTCCAGTGGACACCGTATTCGGTCACATGCTCGTGGTAGCCGGTCATTTTGACGCTCACCAGCCTCCCCAGGCCGAGAGCGACCAGCGGCCACACAGACAGGACCTGCTTTGTGACGTGACTCTTCTTGGACCCTGACACGTTCTTCCTCCGCGCCTCTGGACACACGAGGGCATTTGCAAAGACATATGCTCCAACGCCAAAGTCCATTACCCCTGTCCCGTAGGTTTCTGATTTAGCATATCGCCTTGGGAAGATACTGAAGTCCACGGCGAGGATGCTGATGGCCGTTTTTACATTTACAAACACTCTGAAGAGAGTCACAAAGGGAACCTGGTTGAACTGAACGTGGCTCTGGAGGAAGGCGCTGACGGTGCTCTGGGGGTGACGGCTGCTTCGGTAGATGCAGCAAAACAAACAGGCTGAAACGAAGGCGAGGCCGAGGATGACTTGGTGGAGAACGCTGCTCAGGACGGTGCACGACAGGACGAGGGGAAGGATCAGCACGGAGAAGTCCAGGAGCAGGTGAGAAAGCAGCGGAAGTGGCAGCGGCAGAGTCCCCTTGGCCTGATAGTAGAGGATCAGAGCGAGTCCTCTGGTGATGAGGCACACTGGAGTGAGGAAAGAGCCCAGTGACACCTCCTGCAGGCTGGTCCCATTGAGATTACTGATGAACGCTTCCTTCAGGTCCCTCTGAGCCATGGCCTGCAAACATTAAAGTGTTATTACTACAAAAGAGAGACATTACTTTACTTAAGAGACAAGTGAATGTGGCACTTGAACATGATGGCAGCTGGGGTTACATTTTTAGTTTGTAGACTACACAAAAACATAGGAAAAGAATAACGTGAGTAGCTCCCAGGATCTATTTTCTACTTCTCCCTTGAACTTCCCCTGACAGTATGTGACTCCCACTAACCCCGAGGAGTCAAATGGGTTCTCCAATCTCTAACTACCTCGTTTTCTAATGTAGGTTAGCTGTGTGTTTGTGTCAGTACTTACCGCGGGTCTGTCTGTTTGGTGTGCTCAATGCAGGTTCACGAAAATACCGGTTTCACAGCTCTGCTATTCACAGTTGTCTGAATACCGGTGCCTAACCCGACCATGATGCCCGCAACAACAGAGAGGGCGACTTCGCCTATTTCCGTGTTGGGTCTCATGACGCATTCAAGGCAGCTCGGATTTGTGGCCACTTCCAGGACTCGCGTTTCCTCCAGGTCTTGCAAAAATTGAGTTGAGAAGTTGAGAATTGATGTTTTGAAGGAGAATATTCATAAACTTGTATCGTATTTCGTCCTTTAGCTTGAAGTAGTTCAATGACTTTAGGTGGCTGAATACGTTAGGCATCTCGTTTTATATATTCTAAAAAAAAAAAGAAGAAAAAAAAGCATTAATTGGATGTTTTTAAGTTCAAAAGTATGTTATGCATTTTGTAGTAATCACAGAGTCATGGGAAAATGCCAATTTGTCACACGTAGTTTTACCAAACGGTACCAACATGGGAATTACTTGCTCATTTATCGATATGCCGTCCGAAGAGGCGTGACAATAACATGACAATAGCGTGACTATTTTTGGTGAAAGATGTTGGAAACAAAAGGAAAAGTAGATATATTCTGGCAATTATGCAGTCTTGCTTTTAAGAAAAACTATGTGAATCCATATAAGGCTGTTAAAATAACACCCATATCCAATAATAAAATTAGAGCTAATCTAACCCGTGTAAATCCCAGTACAGAAATCCCGCTGGACCCCTGAAGTATCACGGAGGAAGAGGGCGGGAACAATGTGCGGTTCGGGAGGTTGGGAGGCGGTTAGACGGACAGCAGCCGGAGGACGTCGTCCATGAGGAGTTTCTGGAGGGAACGGAAAAGTTGAGTTTCTCGTCCGCAGAGCAGAAGAACAAGTCGTCTGAATTTGGGCACGGCTTTTCTCGAAGTGTTTCCGGCCGACTTTTAAGACAGACACGAAGGGTAACGCTAAAATCAATGAGTTCTGCGGACGACTACCGTGACGTCAGAGTAGGACACAGAAATGGATCAACGGTAAGTTTGGACACGAGTCGTCCACAATCTCTCAACCGGTGCTTCAGAGATGTCCTTTTTTTTTTTTTAGTTTTTAAAATGTAAAAGGTAATAGTAGGTTTAACCTGACCCGGAGAGCCTCCATCTACCTGTACCTGCTTGTCGGTTTTGATTGGTCATTGGGTATTGAAAAGATGTGTACTGTTGTATTGGGACATGCGTACCTGGGATCAAACAACAATACCGTTATGCAGACGTTCATTGCGCCGAAAACAACTCGTTCCTCCAAGAAAAATTTAGAAAAAGGGCAAAATGTTTCCCTCCTCCTTAAAACAATGTAACAGCAACACATACGGAGGGACGTGACTCAAGGACAACGCGTTGTTGTGTGCTGTGTCACTTTACATTTCACAATGTACCGTTTTTGAACTCGACGTGCTTCATAATATTTACACTACTTTATGTTGGGTTAACTGTACATGGTGTGTCATCGATTGCTAAATTGCCAAATTGTTGAATGGAGTTTGGTATAAGGTTAGGTTAGGTTAGGTTAGGTAAGGTAAGGTAGTTACTTTATTAATCCCCAAGGGGAATTTTTTTCGCTGCAGCAGCATACGGGAAAGCAATAAAATAATAATAAAATAATAAAAAGCAATAAATTAACAGTAAAAAATATTAAATATAAAATGCACAGTATATACATTATATACAGTACAGTGTATATATATATATATATATATTTTATATACAAACAACCAAGAAACACAGACAACAGTGTTATTGTTGTGATGATTTTGCTAGAGGTGAGTTATTGCATAAGAACAGCAAACAAGGGCAGGGGCTGCTCAAACAGGTTTAAGAAACCTTACAAATTGACATAGTCAGTGTGCTGTTCATTATTTTACCTGTATGATTTGTATGCTTTCACAGTTTATATTTTTTTGCTTTTTAAAATCCTAACAAACACACTGCTGTAAAAGCTACTTAATGAACTACCTGTGCGTCATATGAGTCATGTACCCAGGGTATTAGTCAGGTAGGTGTTACATTAATGACGTTCAGATTATTTACACGGTTTAAAAATGGCCTGAGACAAAGACGGGATGTAGGCCATATTAAAGGGATCTGTCTGCACAGATGTAGACCTCAGACTGAAGCCAGTCCTCCGGCAGGCTGCAGGTCCAGGACACGAGATCTCTGCAGAATAAATTGGATTTCCACCCGTCAGTCCTTTTAAGATGGACCAATACGTTTCCTTTCTGTAAAGCACTTGAGTAATATTGTTAAGAAAAGTGTTATACCGATAAAGTTCATTCTTGTTTCAGTGTGTTTACCAAACATTTTGCCTCCTCCATACAGGTGAAGGGATTCATCCAGAAAGTCCATACCCCTCACTTGTCCCGAACTGAGTCACTGGAGGGAGAAATTCAGGCCTTCCTCATTGATGAAGATCAACTCCACACTTATGATGACCTCACCAAAGTCAACCCAGTGACCCCAACAACAGGTATCACGCAGGGCTATGGTGTCACTGGAGTGTCTAAAGCACTGATGATGTAGACTGGTGATTATTTTGAGTTTTTCCGCTTATGTCACCTTTAACTGCAGAGCTTACGGTGTATTATTTCCCCTCATCAAGATCAAATTTAAAGGGATTATGGAATAAATGTTATTCCATTAATGATCTCTGTGCTACCTAAACGCTTCAGAGCATGCACAACAGGGAACATACCGGTACAGTTTATTAACACTAGTTATTCTGGGTTTATTTACACTGTTATGTACATGTGAGAATGACCTGCGGCCCCACAATACAATATTATCAAAATACTTAAATCATGATTGGATATTGTTGTGATTTTTAAACATTTTGCGTTCATGCTTGAGTATTGCCATGACATTCATAATGATGTATTACCTTTTTTTATATTGCAGATCTATAAATTATGTCTGCAAAGGAAAACTTTGTCACCATCTGTTTTATTTAACAAAATAAATCTGCACATGTCCCTTAAGTTATTTTAATTGCAGTAACATGGGATTGTCAAGCAGACAGACTGACTAACAGGCTCATAAAAACCTGTCATAAATGTTGCACGCGCAGAGCACATTTATTTATTTACATAATCATTACAAATATCAAGATCTGGCGTCCGTGTATCAGCACAATAACGGCAGGCAAAATGTCTCAATCTTTTTCTCCTACCCTTACTGTGATGTGGCAAAAAGGCTTTTTTTCAACATTACCAGTGACTAGTTTCATCATAATGATACAACTCTCTGGTATTCTCTTGTTTTTGCTTCTGGTTGTTACCATCTGTAAAATGTTGGCTTTCCACATTTGTCCTGTTCTTGCCTGATGATGCTCAATGTGTGTGTTTTTTTTCTGGCAGTGCTGAAATGCCTGCAGGCCAGGTACAGTTTGAGGGTGTTTTACACCCATGCTGGCTGCACCTTGGTGGCTCTCAACCCCTTCCAGGCTGTTCCAGACCTCTACACTCTGGATGTGATGAAGGAGTATCACTGTGCTCCTCAGCCTCAGGTATTAGCATAATCACATTATATATATATTTATACATAAATATATATAAATAGAGCGGATCAAACGGGTGTGAATGGGAAGGAGGTGCTACTTTGAAAGAGCTTGGGATTTTCAGAGGAGCATTTCCCGCATGATTAAATGATGTGCTGATGCAGACATTTACAGTCTGACTCAAGAGTCTGGCAGCTCCGCCTGCAGTTAGAAACCCCATTTTAATACGTCTGAATGTTTTTGTCTGCAGGAGTTCAAACCACATATCTTCATTGTGGCAGAAGAGGCTTACAGGAATGTTCGGGGTCAGCTGGAGCCGGTCAACCAGTCCCTGGTGGTCAGCGGTGAGAGCGGAGCGGGAAAGGTGAAGTAAAGTGTGTTAGTTTGGCTTAAAGAGTTTAGTTTGGGTTCAGGTTGTCAGAGCTGGCTGGGTTTATGAGAATTAGGCTACCGATTGATGCACTCCCCTGCGTCATTCTAATCATACAGTATATGTTTAATTACGTGTGAGTTTTATACAACCCTACATTTATAAGAGATTGTACTTTGTTTATGTACATACAGTACTACCTGTTAAATTAATTTGATTTAAAAGCATTTATAAAAACATCCCTTTTATGACACTAAGATTTTTTTTAAACTTTGAGCACCATGGTTCTTTAAGTTCAGAAAAGATGAAAACAAAAATCTTTCCAGCTGTTTCTGTGATCGGCACTGTGCTTGCAGTTTTTGCCAAAATATCACAATCATACAACTTTGAAAACTGCATCAAAGTTTTTGAGAGAAGCATATTTGATTGCAAAATAAATAGTGAAATCCTGGAGGGACTAAATAAGGACAAAAGTTGTCAGCATGGCAATCATCACAATGGTTATTAGAGCCTTTGTTTGATTGACAGCAGATCTCTGGGGAACACACCGCACTCTTTAGCAAAGGATTTGGTGTCAAAATAATATTAAAGAAACATGGCTGTAAATCTGTTCAGTGATTAAGTATTATAAATCTTTACTGGACGGATGATTATTAAAAAAAATAATTTTCTAACCGTCTGGTCTGTCGATGTTTTGTTTGTAGACGTGGACGTCTCGTTGCCTGATGAAATATTATGCCACGGTGGCGTCTGCCTCCTCAGTACTGACGAGTCAGGACACAGTGGAGAGGATAGAGAGGAGGGTGCTGGACTCCAACCCTATAATGGAAGCTTTTGGTAAGACAACAGGTCACAGATGTTTGTTAGTGAAATGACTGGTGTGAACTGTCTCTCACTGTCAGTGTGCCCTCCATGTAGGCAACGCCTGCACGCTTCGCAACAACAACAGCAGCCGCTTTGGAAAATACATCCAGCTGCAGCTGGACGGGTACGTTCAGCTCATCGGCTCATGTGAAGACATCAGCTCAGTGTCACACAGGTTGTCACTCACTTTAATCTGTTCATGAAGGTGTCAGCTGTTAGTCGGCGCGTCCGTGCAAACGTATCTGCTGGAGAAGACCAGGGTGGCCTGCCAACCGGCCAGCGAGAGGAACTTCCACATCTTCTACCAGGTGAGTTAACGGACCTGCACTGAACATCGTCTGTTCATCCAGTGTTTCTACGGTGGTAAAAGATGGATGTGTTTCAGATGATGAAAGGGGCGACGGATGAGCAGAGAAAAGACTGGAAGATGTCACTTGACCAACAATTTGTGTGGCTGCCAAATTCTGAGAAGACTGTGGAGGGTCAGTGTTCAATTTTTATGTTCATTAAGGCACTTTTTTTTTTTTTCATTTTTATTTAGTTTTTGACTGTTACAAGTAACAATTCATTTAATGTTTCACAGAGGATTGTTTTAATGACACTGTTGAGGCAATGGTTCACCTGGGCATCGATGCAGAAAGGCAAAGACAAATATTTAAGGTGAGGTCATCTGTTCTCCCATATTTAACATATATTTGCAATATATAACCAGGTAACAAAATTCCAGTTGTAAAAGTATACGGTCTGTCTTCACAGGAGGAGATATTATTGGTGACAAATAACATATTTATACAAAAATTCCCGATCTTTCAGACCTTATACCACTTTGTACCAAACCAAATTTCCAGTACCACTTGCCAACTGTTTATTTATAATTTAAGTTAAATTAAATAACTATTTTTGGACTTGAGGCCAGTTGGAGAACAATTGTTTGACCTCTTAACGACGCTCTTGTGTACAACCAGTGGTGCACAAACTAATCACATCATTAATAGACACTACACAAAAAAACTTCCTCATAACTGCTTGCAACAACATTATAGTGTGTTGCAGTTAAAGTATCCTCAACTCATGTACTTCAGTGATTTGTGGCCATCATCTTGTTGGTCTGTTGGTTGTAATCTGTTGCAGGTGTTAGCAGGTATCCTGCAGTTGGGGAATGTGAGTTTCTCCTCTTCAACAGATGAATCACAACCATGTCACCTTGATGAACAGTCCAAAGGTATTGGATATGATTCAGTTTGATAATAAATCAACTCTTACCACACAATTCCTGCTAATGAGTGTTTAGAAATGTAAAAAAAAAGAAAGAAAAAAGACTCACATTTAAAATGCTACGGCTACCACAAACAATACAAACAGTGTTCTGTGGGTTTATTTTGAAAACTCTCAAACCTGGTTGTACCTCAGTGTTTCATGCTGCATTGAGCGGTAGTTCCATGACATCACCGTGCTTCCCTGCCAGCAGCAGACATGAGCCACGTCTCCTGCCTGTGTTTCAGACTTCCTGCAGAGGACCGCTGAGCTGCTGTGTGTTCCTGCGGAGGAGCTTCAGACATGTTTGAGAGTCAGGATTCTGAGGGCGGGGAAGCAGAGTGTGTTCAAGCCCTGTTCCCAGGTGGAGTGCAGTATGAGGAGGGACTGCCTGGCCAAGGTCATCTACGCCCAGTAAGAAGGACCATTTCATCATTAAGTAACACAACAGTTTGCCAGACTCGATAACATTTTGTTAGAATGGTTGTGTGATGCAGGAGCTTGTTGTCACCAAGCACTTGAATATGAACCATCGTGTCTTTTTGTTTACAGTAAGCAGTGAGGAAGATATCTCTGTCAATCATTATTATAGGCTCTCTCTGTTTTATAGTAAGTGTGTTCACTTTTCCACCAGGTTATTTGAATGGCTGGTTACGTTCATCAACAACAGCATATGTGCAGACAGCTCCACGTGGTGCAACTTCATAGGTAAAGCATTATTTTTATTTGACAGCACAAAATCAAACCTTCCCGTTTGTTTCCATGAGCTCTCACAGTTTCTCCTCTGACCACTGCAGGAGTCCTGGATGTCTACGGCTTTGAGTGTTTTCAGATCAATAACCTGGAGCAGCTGTGCATCAACTACGCCAATGAAAAACTCCAGCAGCATTTTGTGGCCCATTATCTAAAAGCTCAGCAGGTAACGTCCTTCAGTTTTCTGTTTCCTGATGGGAATCTGTTTCTTGTGTCTCCGTCCTGGACTCAGACATTCAGGAGAAACTCTGCAGTCTTCATGAAATGATTGAAAACACGACAACTTGTCACAACTCGTTTGTGATGTGGAAAATGAATATTTATGTTCATCTCTGTTTGTCTCAGGAGGAGTATGTGTCAGAGGGGTTGAAGTGGTCCTTTGTCAAATACCAAGACAACCAAAGCTGTCTGGATCTCATAGAGGGAAGTCCGATCGGTGTGTTTTCTCTTCTTAATGAGGTATGCTGCTCAGTTTCTTTCTTTTTACTTTAAATATAAATTTCTTTAGTCTATAGAACAGCATTTGCTTCTGCATGTTGGAGTAGTAGTATTGTTTGTGGCCACATACACAAGTCAATAAAATACAAAGCTAACAGTGTCTTGATTTCCACCTACAAAGCAATACAACAGGGACAAAACCAAATCTTTTTTTTTGTTTTAAATCCCATGAAAGTCATCTGTCTTGAACTCAGACACGGAACCAGAAATCTCTCCAAGGAAGTGCTGAACTAGCACGTCTCCCCATTGGAGTTGTAATACGAGGATCGATCAAAAGGTTTTGTGACGGTTCCTGTTAAACACAATCCGAGCTCAGCACTAAAATGCGCGGACGGAGCAGGAGGAAGCAGTAACTTTCAGAGTAAATATTTCAAGTTACGTCACTTGATCAGCACCTGAGTTACACACGACTAAATGTTCGGGGAACAGAAAGAAGTAGCAAGATGTTGAAATCCAGTGCAGGTGAGAACCCTGAGCGGGAACATTGTGGTGTTGGAGAACCAAAGTGCCTTCGCACCACGTCAGGTTGTTTGCACTAAACATTGCACTGAACAGTCCGACCCTGTCGGATGAAATCCCAGAGCACAACCCAGTAATGTAAATGTATGGAAATAGTTTTTATGGAATGACAGCATAAAGGGGATTTTCCCTCTTTTAACCCTTTGTTCATGTGTGAGTGACTGCAGTGACTTTCTTGGTTGATATGTGCATTTAAAGTATTAATTAAATGTATTTCTAGTAAGTGGATGTTGCTTTTTGGATACGTGTTTTCCAGGAGAGTCGTCTTAATCGAACCTCAGACGCAAAAACAGTCCGGGTTCGTTTGGAGAAGGAGCTCTGTGACAATGCCAACATCAGCTGGGACAAGTTCAGCAAGGTGCCGCACTTCACTGTGGCCCACTACGCTGGCAAAGTCAACTACCAGCTCGAGGGCATGGTGGAGAAGAACAAGGCAAGAAACGCTTTTAAGCTGCACTCTAATAAGTTGACCACACATCCACCCGCTCATCTTCTACTGGATGTTGTGTTTTAGGACCCGGTGCCAGCAGAGCTCGTCAGCCTGCTGCAGAAGTCCGAGAACCCGCTGCTTCACCAGATCTTCATTGACAGGGAAACTGAGAGCCTGACTACAAAGGGGCTCAGCAGAGTCACTGTGGTCTCCAAGTTCAAGGTAGGAGCCGTCATCATCAGGGTTATAGTAGCCTGTCGGAGTCTGTACGGGTTTCTCCTGGGAGGGTTGAGTCATGGCACTGATGATGTTAACATATATTTGTAGAACTCACTGGAGAGCCTGATGAAGATCCTCCACACCACAACTCCTCACTACACTCGCTGCATCAAGCCCAACCGCGACTGCAAGCCGCTGACCTTCAAAAAGGAGGAGGTAGACGTTCTGCTCACACATGAATGCTGTTCTGTTGTTCAGCAGAGATGATGCTCTCATTAAATGATGTGATGTTTACTTCCTGTCTGCTGGCAGGTTATCATGCAGCTGGAGGCCTGCGGGATAGTGGAGACCATTCATATCAGCGCTGCTGGCTTCCCAATAAGGTTTGTTATCTTTGTTAACTCTCATCTTAATGTACTGTTTGATTTCTCTTGGTTCTGGGTTGACTTTTTATCTTTGTTGCACAGAATCCCTTTCAAAAGCTTCGTGCACCGTTATGGACTCGTAACCAAATACTCAGGGAGTCGCAGTGTTGGTGAGTACAGCTGGTGGCTGAATCCATTCCTGCTGAACTGTGGCATGTTTTCTCTGAACAAAGAGTGACATTATTTCCTCTCTTCAGGGCTGCTGGTTTTGTTCCTCCTTTCCTTCATTAGTCCTCTTAGCTAATGTGATCCTCAGTTCTCTGCTCTCCTCGGGACTTTTCAATTTGGTATAGCAAAACAAGACTTTCTAACAAAACGTTCAACGTCTTATGAACTTTCCAGGTAAATGCATGCATGTCTGACTATCAGAGCTTTGCATGTTTCTCCAATCATTCTTCATTATTTAATGCTTGAACTTTCCTTCACCTTAAACTGTTGATTTATTGGCCGATAATTTCCTTTAAACAGCCTGTAAATATTTCGGATTAGATTCCCTCTCGCGTTTAATAATTGCAAATGGGAAATGGGTGGGACATTTCAACGTGTAAAAGGAACTTGTCAGAGTAGACTGGATCACATCGTCTCCAAACATGATGTATCTTTTGACATGTAGCCGCCAATATATTGGCCTGGCTGATTCATCATTGGGACTCCACTGATTAGCAAATATCAGCATGTTAACTTGCCAAACTAAAATGGTAAACATACACTTCAAAACCTGCAGAACTGGCTGAAACCTGCAAAGTGGAACTTTTGTCGTCCTCTTCTGGCAGTGAGAGTCGTTACAGAAACATGTAACAGCCTCCAAATATTTTACAAGTACCTACCTGTCCAGTAGCAGTAACAACAAGGAAAAGCTGCACCACTGACTGTCTCTGTCTGTTCGCTGTCAACGTTTCTTTTTCTTTTTTTTTTTAAACCTTAATCCTTCCTCTGAAAGCCGAAGTTCTTTTTTTTAACTCTTAAGTTTTATTTGCTTTTCTTGAACTCTTATTAGGTCTCTCTCCACCCTACTCTTAGCTGCTGCAGCCTTCTCCTCTCTGTTGCTACGGTCACAACCGTCGGCCCCCCCCTTCAGCTCCGGCAAATCAATCATTGCTGGGGGATGTAAACATGTAAATTATGTAAAACGAATCATTTCGGAGCGCCATCACGGGAACGCTTCACCAGACAGCTGATTAAAAACCTCCATATTCTGTCAAACACAGAGACTTAGTTGGCAGCGATAGGCTCAATCAGCATTGTGACCTGAATGAAATCAACGTTCATTATTGTGGGCATACTGACATTCGCATTGAGCTCAAACACAGCTATACCTCGGTGCGGTCTCAAAGAGCTGCTGTCACGTCTAAAAACTCAGTCTTGGTGTGTTAAAATCCAACTGACCGACTCACTAACGCTGAATGCTGCCACATATTTAGTTGTAACTCTTCACCTCTCGTCTGTCTTCGCATGCACGTGCATGTTGTCAGCAATCATATCAGTGATGGTGGAAGCCGTGCTGTTGATCAGGCTGGTTCCCTCACTGACATCCTGTCAAACAACTACCAGGTGGTGAATCTGAATCTCTGATGGTTGAAGTGTTGCTCAGCTGTTACATGAATGATTTCTCTTTAGTCAATCTAATTCCTGGTTGCCTCTCTGTCGTAGATTTGGAATCTAACGGCAACAACACAGTTCAACAGGTGGAGAAGCTCCTCAGTGTGGTGTTACCACACCATCTTTCCAGCGAGCAACACAAGTCGTGGGTTCACTGTGGAAGGACGAAGGTTTTTCTCACCCAGGCGATGGTCAGTCGTACACATACAGGCATTCTCACACTGATTGTAAGATGTATGTGTAACTTAGTACGGACATGTCGGGGAAATGATTTGATAATTAGTACATTATGGTAAGAGCTTCTTTTTTTGGTTCAGACGTGTTATCCTGAGTGTAAGTGTTACTTAAATGTGTCTTAGAACGAGTGAGGACTCCGGTCTGTTTTGTGGGAGCGCTGACCTGCCTGACTCTGTCTCACAGCTCGATTTGCTGGAGGATCAGAGGAATAAGATCCTGTCTCGGTGTGCCTTCACCATTCAGTGCTGCTGGCTGCGGTACCAACGGCGCAGACGCCACGCCCACCGGCAGTCTGCTGCCCTGATCCAAGCAGGTAACCTCTTAATGCCCTGGAGTAGAGTTAGCAGAGCTCGGTCTGCCAGCTTTGACCTGACTGTTCTGGACAACAGGAAGCAGTCTGTTCACACTGTTTACAGGCCGTTGATCCCTTCAGAAACAGATCACAGACAGCTCTTGTGATTAACTGTTCATCTCAGATGTTCTTTTGATGCTACTTTGAATGAGAGTACATAAACATTCAAAGTGTTTTCACCTGCCTACAGCGGTGCGGTCCTGGCTGGTCAGGAAGCAGGTCCGGAGGTGGAACAGATCAGCTGCAGTCATCCAGAACACCTGGAGGAAGTGGAGGGTGAGATATGAAGGGAACATTTACGTCATTTGGTGCGTTTTCCTGCTTATGTGAATAACGTATGCATTACTGCTTTGCTCTTGTGGCAGGCCAAGATGAAATCGTTGGCTGACGCGGAGCTTGATGATGCAGAGGACCTCGTGGAGGAGGAGTTGCTGGCAATGAACCCTGTTGTCCGGGAGCGCGGCTCAGTGCAGCTGTCCTCCATCCAGGAGCCCGTCACGGTGCGAAGCTGGCCCATGGGCCTGGCTCTGGCCTCGGCCCCGTCCATCACCGTGTCTCTGACAGCCACAGGCTTCCAGAAGATGATGTCTGTGATGGCCTCGCTCAACCTGCCGACCAGGAGAGGGCAGTACAAGGTGGAGACCAACCAGTACACGAAGGGGCTCGCCTCCATACGAGCTCAGCCCAAGGTGACGGCAACGCTGCAGACGCTGTTGGACATCCTGTAGAGTGTTTGTCTGATTGGATTCTTTGTGTTTTCTACACAGGGATCTGTGAAGCTGCACTGCCAGAGATCTCCACTTCTCTACGCTAACAGGCATCCAGACCTGAAGAAGGACGTGACGGGGTTCAATGAGATCCTGCTAGAGAAGACTTTGTAAGAGTGCTGTCTCTGCAAAACATTAATTTAAATGAACACAGTAAAAGATAATGTGTCACAGCTTTGGGAGGCAAGCAGCTGTTTTTCAGTCATCTGACACTTTTTTTTGCATCTAATTTAAAACACTACTGGACTTTCTTTTAAGAAAGTTGAAGTTGATTTCCCTCTGCACCCTTTCTTTATAATATTGTACCTGGTGGTCAGGTCAGATAATGCAGTTAACTTCTCAAGAATCATCTGTAACGGCCTTCAGGTCTCAGACTCAAACATCATCTCAAATTCAAAATCAAATGTCGATTTTCAGACACGCTGTCTTCTGACACATTTAAGATGAGGCCGGTACAGTACGAGCTTTTTAGCCATTTTCAGAATATGTGCCAAGTGTCCCACATATATATAGAAACCGATGAATGGGGTAAGAAATTATGATGTCACCGCAGGACAAAACAATAATTTTTATAAACAACTCTTTGTCTGTAGAACTGCAACTGTGTGGCACAATCTTGGCACCTTAAACAAACAGGACTGTAGGTTCTTGTCTCGTCGCTGCCTCTTTGGAACAGCCGATAGTTGATCAAAGTGTTAAGACTGTGTGATTTTAGTGCCTCCTAAAATCTACTCTCAAATCACAAGTGAGTTGTTTGTACATGTATTTGTGTAGGTGATTATTTATGTGATTTCAGACATTTATATTAGTGTTGATTTCGATCCACGTTATTCCAGATGTTGACTACCAGCATTTACTCGTGTGGTTTATGTTGTAAGTTTTGCACATGTAGAGCATATATTGCACATTAAACGCACCTCTGCTCACAGAGAAAAACAGAGGAAATGACACAAACAAGCAACTGATATGAAACATTGAAGCGACACAGGGTCGCTGAAACTGCTGATCTTTGAAAAAGGCTTTTGTTGACTCAGTCCATCAGTTAAATATCGTATTCAACCACTTTGTGTGTGGATTTTTATGCAAAGCAAAGCCAGTTCTGTGCAACATACCAAAGTCTTTTTACACTAAAGTGTTTGTGAGGGAGAATTTGATTGTTTTTTTTTTAACTGACATTAAAGCCATAGCAGGTTTTATGATATTCCAAGTATTGACAAAAACAAAAACAATGCATGCAACTGTAACTGAACATGTGTATTTTGATCCAACATATACCTTCAGGAGCAGTTCTGCTCTTTCCAAATATAAAGAGATTTCTTTTTTTTTTGCAGCTGTGGATTCATGTAAATGTGTCGCAGTAGTTATGAGTTTATGATGTGGAACTCATTTACTGTTTTGTTTCATCTATTTTGGTAAGTGGTACCAAAGGGATTCATGTGCACAAACTTGAATTATATTAATATTTAAATTACTGTTTTGTTGAAATAAATTCCAATGTTCAAAATAATACTGTTAACTTCAACTGTGTTTGCATCTGATTGGCTGTTACGCAAGTGAGTTTGGTTACTACACTGAGGTCTGTAGTGTTAACTCAGGATTTGAAACGGTTTGAAAAGGTTTCAGCATATAATTGAACATTATATCATACTGTCGCATGATGAGGCACAGCAAACCATACAACACGTGTGGCAAGACATTTTATATGTAAAAAAAGAAAAGTATATTACTCCCAAACAAAAAAAATCTTTAAAAAAGTGATGCAGGTGAAATTTTACAAATCATCATCTTCACTGAATGTTTGTGAGTCAGTTTCATTTTCTACAATTTTTAAACACTGATCTGAAAATTCAACAAACAGCGGCTCCTGCATGGCAGCCTTCATGGCGTTGTCCTTACTGTCGGCGCCATCAACAGATCGCAGTAACTGCCTCAGATGAGGGTTGCAAAGAAGATCTCTGAGCTCTTTTGACTGACCTGTAGAGCAAATAAGAAAACATCAGTTAATCACACCTGAAGCTTTATTGTTGAAAACCTGCAGCTGCTGTCAGTAGTTATATCAAATGGTAGAGACCAAACAAAATGTGAGGTTGGATTTGTACCTAACAACTGGAGCCTCTGCAGAGACACTTTGTCAATGATGTTATCTTCACGCAGAAGATATTCAACACTCCACGCCTCTGCAAAGACAGTAAAGATTTTTTTTTTGGTGCTTTTTACACAAAGCATCAGAAAATGAGTAAGCTTTCTCACACATCATTGCTGTGACTTCATGTAATAGGGAGACAATAATACAAACACAATTCTGACAAATTGAGATAAACAATGTATTTCAAACCGATGCATAGGATCATGTCTGACTCATCAGTGAAACACACACTGAACATCAAGTATTGTAGATTATCACCTCTGTACAGCATTTCTTCATGAGTCTCATGACAACATGAATGAGGTTAATCACACTGAAATCTAAAAGAGCAGCAGCTGAAAAGCACAAAGTTTATTTTAACCTCCAGATGATCAGTTTACATGAACAGAAAAACTGATTCTCTTAACATAAATTTCCCTTTTTGTATGGTTGTATTGCACTTTGTTCATGTTGCCTCCAGATTATATGATTTATGAAAAACAATGATGTGATCCTGCTGGCTGATTATGCACAAAAAGAATATGATCAAAGAAATGATGAGTGTAATAACAATACCAGAGCTGAAAGCATCCTCAGCCTCAGGATTCAGAGACGCAGGCTTTTCGACAGGGAGGCAGGTGTCTGTGGACCAAGAATAACAACAGTTGTGACTGACTGGTTGATGAGATGTGTTCATTTAATGGAGTAAAGCACAAGTTAATTTACCTTTATGTCTCTTGTAACAGCCAAGTGAACAACTGGAAGAGTCAAAACACAAAGATTAAAAACAGTAGTTTGTCTGGCAGATTTATAATAACCTTGTGCACTACAGCATAAAGATATAAGGTAACTTTAGGACCCATTTCACACCTGTTTAATGTGGTTGTTAATCAATCACAACAATCCAGGACGTGTATATTGTTCATTCAACAGTGGTAACAGTGGCCGATGAAAACAAACCGCGAATCGTTTGACCCACGTGAGTTGCCGTCCCATGTGGTTAGCGATGCTCGGCAGCGTTTTCATGTTTACATTTTGTGACAACACGGAATCAGTGACATGATTGTGAACGTGCATATTTATCTCTGTTTAAAACCTTAATAAAACCTTCCAGTCTTGGGAACCAGCGTAAAACAAGTTACTGCTGTAAAACTCACCACAGCTTTCTCTGTCTCTGTGGCTGCTAAATTGGCATTTTCTTTGTTTTACTGATTTCCCAGAACAATAGATAATTGTAATCCAACATATTTCCGACTATATTCTCAGTCTCAAACACCCTCAGACGAACATCGTCGCAAAACATAATCGGAAACTAACTCGAGGTTAGCAGGCTTGCAAACAAACTAAGTAAACAAAGTTGACTTACTATCGTATTTTGCATGTTGGGCATCTGTATTTTGGTGTCTGTTCGCTGCACACGTGACATATCTGCATTATCCTGGCAGGTAGAAATAACCGAAGACGAAAAAAACGGCTCAAATCATCAGCTGCCGAGCGAACACGTGAGAAGTGAAGACGAGGAAAGAAGCAGTTCCGGTTCAGCAGGTTATTTTCAAAATAAAAGCGAGTAACTTAATCCAAGGTTCCGGAAGAAGTACAACAAAATAAAATTCAAACGCTGGTAGGAATTAAGGAGCCTCTGGCTCAACTGGAGTACACTTAACCGTTTCGTTCATTGTTCATTGTTTTATGCAACTCTTCCATCACCGTTGTGTACTTTCCACCAGCTGCAGTTGCAAGTATTTTAAATGGTCATTGATGTTCAGCGTTTATCAAAGACACTGCTTTGGGAGTCTTGTGTTGTAACTGAGGCTGTATGGCTGCAACCAAGTCATCCAAGAGAAAACTGAAAAATCTCATAACACTCAAAATGCTAATGAATATCAACAACATTTTTAAAACGTCCATTTTTTTTTTCTTTTGCACCAAAAATAAAACAGCTGCAGGCTGTAAGCAATATCCTGCAGCATTTCTGAAAGAACTGTGGCCTGATGTCCGGTTCACTTCTCTGGGATATAAAAAGTAAATATAGAAACCGTTAGAACACAAAACATTTTTATTATCAGTCATGAGCATCAGAAATAAAACAATCCATGCTGGTTTAGTTAAAATCACTTTTAATTGAAATAAAATACAGTAGAATATCTTCTTTACCCACAGGACTACATCTATATATCTATATATCTATATCTCTATCAAGCACACACTACTGACCTATATAGCAACACAAACTAATCTTGCACAGCTGTAACATGAGGAGCAGGTCTTGTTACAGGGTAGATTATGTAATGGAGGCGGATCAGGAAAGGCAGAGACATTTTGGCCACGGTCAACATCAGAAATCCAACTTGTGTCCAGATCTGTGTAGAAAATCAGAATTAAATGTTAAAAAGAAGCCCAACCTAACACATTGTGGGTGCTTATTTTTTTTAGAGCTGCAGTGATTAGTCGTTAACTTAATCGACAGAAAATCAACTGCCGCCAATAATCGATTAATCACTTTTCACAATTTTCTGATATTTTGAAGAACAGACAGCTAATTGATTTATCGAGAAAATGATCAACAGATTAGTCGATAATGAAAATAAAGGTTAGTCGCAGCCCTACTTCTTTTTATTGACCAAAGATAGCCAAACTAATCTCATGATCAACATATCATATCAGTTATTCCTTGCAGAAAATGGAGCCTGGTTTTACTTTTTTATGATACAATAAGTGGAATGAAAAAATGAAAATGGAAAATATGGCAACCATGTACCTTTACCATAAAAAACAACAACAGCAACAACAACAACAACTCTGGGTTTGGAGCAAAGCAGACATGAATTTAAAAGCACATATCAGAAAGTCCTGGCTGTGATCCAGAAGCAGGTTTTGTTTTGCTCATATGGGTGTGAGCTGCTGGCAGGATCTACAGCGCTTATGTAAATATGCAGCCAGGAGATTGTTGTTGTTTTTGTTCTTTTGACAAAAACGACGACTACAGAAAAAAAAAGAGAGAAAAAAAGATGTAATTCCCACAACTGTCCTGATTACCTGTAAACATGAAGGAAAGCCGTCAAGAGGTCGAGCTCTTTGTTCTCCTGCGTTTCATTTGGCTGTTGTGGAATTTTTCTGCGATCTTCCTCTCGTGTCCGGCGGGGCAATGGCGGTTTGTATTCAGCTCGATCTCCTTCTTGGACCTCCCTTTGCCACAGGCGTGACACGAGTACTCCAGCAGATTGTAATAGTCATATTGGTCGTAATGAGCCTGCTCGAAGGAAACCAATCTTTCGATATCTGTCGCCATTTGGAAACGGAGCGCTGCAACTTTCTTTGCAGACGGACCTCTGAGCGAGTAAACAGATGACGTCACCGTGTGTTTATATACATGCGGTCACGTGATCGCGGCTGTGTCACTAAGACAGGGGAAACACGGCTAACATGATTATTAAAATAAGCCTCAGGGCTCAGGTTTTGTGATTTATTATTTTAGTTATTTTATTTTTTATTTTTTTATGCTCCCGTGTGAATATTTGTGGATATACGACAACATTCACATTAAATCATTTTAAAAATGAAAACGGCTGAAAAGTTTCTAACGTGGCATTATTTTTTTTAAATAAAGTAAAGACTATTTATTTTGTTAAATGTGTTTTGGGATGTGGATGCTGGTGTAAATCGCGTACAGTAACTGTGACACATCTTCGCAGACAATAACGCACAAAACCACAACGCCGTTCAAAGAACAAATGTTATTTAGAAAGCTTCGCATTAAATAAATAACGTTATTTATGTGCATGTTGGGAGCCACACTGAGGGTTCGCGGACCGCTTCTGTCCCCGCCCCCTTTCGGCACGGCGGCCCCGCCCCCTCGCGGAGGCCCCGCCCCTCACGGTGAGCCACGTCCTGACGCGTCCTCCACGTCGCAGTCGTGTCTCAGGCGAGCCCGCTGCGTCTGTATGCGTGTCTCCAGCTAGGCCAGAGAGCGATGGCGGCGCCCGTCCTGAGAGTGTCCACCCCTCGGTGGGAGAGAATAGCTCGGCTCCTCGTCTGCCTGCTGGGCATCCTGTTGTCTCTGTACGCCTTCCACGTCGAGAGGGAGAAGTCCCGGGACCCGAGCTACGCGGCGATGTGCGACGTCAGCAGCTCCGTCAGCTGTTCCAAAGTGTTCAGCTCCAGGTAATTTGAATTCAGCGGAGCCGCCTGCTGCTGCTGCGGGCTGTCGGGGGGAGCTGCGCGGCAAGAGCGCTCCGAGGCGCCGCCCGCCCGCGTTTCGCCTGTTTGTCTGTTTGTTTGTTTGTTTGTTTGTTTGTTTGTTTACTTCGAGAACAAGTCGTTGACGAGCACGTCGTTAGCTGTTGTAGCTCCACGGAGCTAACGGAGCTAACCGCTAGCGAGCACAACCCATTGGTTTGCACGGTGGCTAACTCACTAACTGACCTGTCGGCCAGCTCCGCTGTGGACCGACGGGACCTCCCGCGGGGCTCAAGCGGGTCGGCGCGTAATTTGGGGACATCTGACGTCACCAGATCCCGGCGGCGGGCTCCTGTGAGCGCGCTAAGCTAACACATCTGTCACACCAACTTTAGCACCAAAGTTGACGCTAGCTTGTTCAGACCGACGTTAGAGCCGCTCGTGTTTGACTGCTGCTGTTTTCACACCGCTAACCACAACATGTCGCTGGTCCACTAGTCCGCTGGTCCGCTGGTCCGCTGGCTCCGTGCTCATGAATTTGGGAACCCAACTGTTAAAGCTGCCGGCTGGTCGCCCTCGTTAGCTGTCATGGAGCTGTCATTAGCTGCCGTGCTAATGTCAGCCCGCCCCGACCCGCCCGCGGGGACACCGAGTTGTCCCAGAGGTCAGTGGGGGGGACTCCTGACGGGTGTCCCAGAGGTCAGCGGGGGGGACTCCTGACGGGTGTCCCTGTGGTCAGTGGGGGGACTCCTGACGGGTGTCCCTGTGGTCAGTGGGGGGGACTCCTGACGGGTGTCCCTGTGGTCAGCGGGGGGGACTCCTGACGGGTGTCCCAGAGGTCAGCGGGGGGGACTCCTGACGGGTGTCCCTGTGGTCAGCGGGGGGGACTCCTGACGGGTGTCCCAGAGGTCAGCGGGGGGGACTCCTGACTCCTCTCCATCACACGTGGTCAGGAGGGAGACAACTCCTTCAGGTAGAGCTGCTGTTTTTGAGGAGGAGCCGGTCAGAGAAGAAATCAGATCCCATCTCAGTCCACATGTTTAAAATCAGTGATGTGCTGCTGCATCGGTTTAACTGTCGGTGCAACTCTGAATGAATGAAGTGAACACGCCTCTTGAACCTGACTGAGTCTCTGACTGAACAATCACATTACTGGAATGTAACCTGCACAGCATGTCTGCATATTTGTTTGGTGAGTGAGTGAATTCTCCGTCACCTAAAACAAACGACACCATCAGCTGAGTGTTCAAACCAAAAAAAAAAAGATCACTTCTTTAATATTTTCCTTCCTGTAAATAACAAATCACAGCGGTTTGTGTTCGTCTGAACACTGTTGGTTTCCAGCTGTCTGATCTCTGAAGTCACCTGATGCAGACAGATTGAATACCGCGAATTTGGTAATGCAGCTTGAAATAATAATGTGTGCTTGTTTTCTGAAGGCATTCTTAACATGCTTATCAGTTGAAGATAAAGCAGTCGCCACGAGTTAGACTGCCTGCTGCAGGGAAATTAATGGGAAGCGTGACTTTTTATAAATGAGTAGAAACATCATTTATTAATTTATGCGTTTCATCTCTTTTAACATGTTTCTCGAGCGAGTGAGACACAGTGGACCGTGTTGTTGTGGGACATGGTACGATTTAAAGAAAAGGTCCGAGATATTGAAGCAGCCTCTTATCTCCGTGTTCCTGCTGCAGAGCTTTGAAATGTACATGAAAACTTTACACACAGATTATACTCCAGTGACGCACCTGTTTAGGAGTACATGAATGGGTACGTTAATACATCATTGTGTGTTGAGACGTTGCAGAAGTGTCTTCAAGGATGCAACGTATTGTTCACGTGCTTTTCAAGTCATTTGACAGGAGTGCCGACGCAAGCAGAATCTCATTCACTACTTTGCACGACTTGTGTTTTGCAACAAATTAAATGTGTGTGCAAAGTGTTTGTAGCAGAGCAGGGAGTCTCTTCCCAGCGTATGTGTGAACAACAAGGAGTAACATGTCAGCTGTTGAACATCCCCGTTGAGTAAGCGTGCGCTGGATGTCGTGGTTTTCCAGCGAGGCAAAACTTTTTTAATTTTGTTTTAATTGATTTGAATTTGGACAAGCTTAAGAAAAAACAACTGCTTCAAAGCAGAGCTGAAGCTTCAGTTTTCTCGGGGACAGACTGGCGGTGGTGAACAGAGGGAAAGTTATGAACTCGTGGAGACAGAACTAGTTGTGTCACAGAAAGTCAAATTCAGCGTCGCCCTGTATGCAAATCATATCATTGTATAAAGTCTCTGCCTTGTTCAGGCTGTCTGAAGAATTTGGTGGGCCGGTCCAGCCTTGGTGGTGGTACTCGGGTGTTGTCGGTGTGACTGCCCCATTGTATTAAAGAGGGTTAATGGTCAACCGGTCTGACTCACCGGTGTTGCTATAAACCTGCCATTAGTCGACTAGTTCAGTCGAGGCCTTCTGACCGGCGTCAAATCCCTGTTGCAATGTGGGAATTGTTGCGTTTCTCTGTGTGACGTTGTAGAAGTTCTGCTGTAAGGACTTTAATGTGTTAAAGTGCCATGAAATAACCTGTGTTGTGATTTGGCGCTATATAAATAAACATTTTAATTGAAATGGGAAACAACAACAACAACAACAACCTCCGAGCAGCGACAACACTATACAAATGGCAACTTTTGATGAAGACTTGAATCGGGCAGTGAAGCCGCCCTGCTTGGTTCTTCTTGCAGGATTTGACTATAATAAAGGAAGGGCTCATTAAAATGTTCCACCAAAACAAGTTCGCCCTCCTGACAGGATTTCACAAAGACACTGTCACTGAGTCCTGAGCTAGGCAGATGCCCAACATGATTGTGATTAGTTTAAAGAAATGCAAACAAGCCAGAGTCTTTTTCTTTTTTTCTCCAGCTAAACCGGAGCGATATACGGTGGAGCCCAAACATTCACCGGCGCTGGCGCAGTGTGGCGGAGACTGGTCGGGATATGAGAGACTAATCATCAGCTATTTTTATGATGAATTGTTTATTTTTCAGACAAAAATGGCTAAACTTGCTGTGATTGGAGCTTCTTCAATGTAACAACTTGCTGCTTTTCTTTGGACTGTCGGTCATTTGAAGACCGGGAAACTGCCGGTTCATCACATTTCATCTACAAAATAATTGATAAGGAAGATAATCGCTCATCAAAGTATTCGTTAGTTTTTTGCTACAAAAGAATCGCTCACAGTCTGAACTTTAGCTTTCTGGATTACAAACTCGGGCGAGCGTTTCACGGAGGTAACGCAAATGATTATTTGACCTTAGTCGTGATTGCTATGAGCTGATATTTTATTTGATCTTATCGCCACTCATTTATTCTGACTCATTGAGGTTTGACTCATCTTAAATAAAATGATGTCCTTTGCTAATATGTTTTTATGGTTTAGGTGGGGTCAAGGATTTGGACTCTTGGGCTCAATTTTTGGAAATGACAGCGCCCTGAATCAACCCAACAGTGTCTACGGGATCGTCTTTTACGCCTTTCAGCTCCTTCTAGGTAAGATGACGGTTTTTTTGCAGTCAGCTGTTCTTATTGCAAAATTCAGGTGACAAATCTCCCATGCTGCTGCACTGGCAACAAGTGCTGAGTCAACTCTTTGCCTTCCTGTGTCCCGGCTATATTTGACTGGAACTGACTCACGTGACTCTGACACCGATGTTACATGATCAGTAGAAATACAGTTAAATGGGAGTCTCATCCCACTGAACTGCATTCAGTATTCAGAGTTTTTTTTTTTGGAGAGATCAGAGATGAAATCTCAGTGTTGCAACAGTAAGAGTAAGAAAGTTTGCCGTTCAACACATATTTCCTTCATTTCTTCAGGTTTGACTTGTTAAAACTGTTTGTCACAGTCTAATATTGACACTGACAGTTGAGAGTGATCGTGAATATTTCTCCTCATGTCTTCACTTGTTTTAACTTGAACTTTCTTTTTCCCCCTTTGGTTACATTCCCAGTCTCATTCTCCTCCCATCAGTGTTGCTGACTCAGTCATGCTGGTTTGACATGTTTGCCTGCCGAGTGGCCCGTAGGCTCGTCTGGCCACCTGGCGCTGGCACAGAACAAGAGCTCCTTTTAGCTGCAGCGGTTGCCACTCATTTGACTGACACAATAGCATCCCAGTTAGCCCAAACTGCTACAGCGCCCCAAGATTTCCATATTAAAGGCGAGGCTGGTCAGTTTCTGAACTTTGATTGTTCTCAAGGCCTTGGACTGGCCAATATTCGTGAGTAGGCATGACTCCAAAAATCTGCATAGCCAGGGCTTTAATCTCCGCTCAATGGCAGTTTACAGCGCTGAACTGCTGTCGCAAAACATGAAACCAATGCTATAGTTCCGCCTTTTCCATAGACGCTCTGTGCTTCTCCTGCACAGGACCCTTCTGGGCTTTTACTAAACTTTTCCTCAAGTGTAATTTAGTTTTTTTGAAGAGACTCGTTGTGTGCTGGACTTGTGGTGTGATACTGTACGTTTTCTGCTAAATCAATTGAGAAACTATTTATAGATAAGATAAATACACAATTATTGCATAATCACCTGGTTGCATTTATTTGAACCAACTGCAATAATTTGACATAAATATTAGAATCGTTTCCATTCATCTGTATAAAAACAGCTGGATGAAAGTATCAGAAATGTCACATTTCCTCCACTGTTTCCACGTTGTCTCCACAGCGCTCCGTTCAATGATGTCCCGTTATTATGATTTAATGGCAAACAAGGGAAGAAATTTGTCCAATTCGCAGCAATAACACGGTGCTTATATGTTCCGGTGTTCAAGACCTTAAGTGGCTCTTCTTTATGAAGTGTTAAACTATAATTAGACTTATAGTACATTTGGTTGCAAGTATTTGTATGACAATGAATTGTCAATTAAAATGTTATAGTTGTGACGGTCCTAACGAACTGTTTTTGGGTAATTCAGTAAATTATGAAAATAGGTTGAGATTCCCTTCGATCGAACATAAAGACTAATCACTGCAGCTCTATTATTACATCAAACCCACCAGTTTATTCCTACTGACTCAAACACGTGTCGACATACCAGAAACAGTTTAGATGGTTATTTTGCCCGTCGCAGATTGTTATGGATGGAGCAGCCAACATTTTTGTTGTCAATAAATTTGGTAGCAAAAGATAAAGCCTCGTCTGTTGTCCGGCCGTGTTTGTTGTAAACCTGCTGAGATTTAAGAAGCACAAACACGGAGGAGCTGTGACTGCACCTCATGTGACGACCGAATGATACGATCAGTCTGCTCGGTGCTGAAGCTAAATATCATCACGAGGAGGCTGATCGTATAAATAGAGAAGTGTCTGAATGTCTCTGTGAAAAAGACTCAGGTTGCTGATGTTGTTTTGTGTAACGGTTCCTTGCCTAAGCCTCGGTCTGTGTTTCTCACCGTAGGAATGACTGTCAGTGCAATGGCCGCCCTTATTCTCATGACGACATCCATCTTGTCGGTGGTGGGTTCCCTCTACCTGGGTTACATCCTCTACTTTGTCCTGAAGGACTTCTGCATCATCTGCATCACCACATACGCGCTGAACTTCATTCTCTTTATTCTCAACTACAAGCGACTGGTTTACTTGAACGAGGCCTGGAAGCAGCAGCTCCAGGCCAAGCAGGACTAAAGCTGCCGAGGAGGGCGAGGAAAAATACGACAAACAAACAAAAAAAAAAAGAACTGTGACCTCTGAACATTTGACTTGCCACCAGGAGACCTTGCTTCCAAACAATGTTTATTCTGCTGTGTGTTCAAAAAAAAAAAAAAAAAAAAAATGAAGAAATGTAACTTAAATGTTGGGCCTGACATCTTGGTGTTGATTGCAAACACGGAAGGATTTGTAAGTGGAAGATGATTTTAATTTTAATTTCTTCTCTCGTTTAACATTGTTCTCATTTAAGGAAGGGGCTGGCTGACTGTATGTGTGACTGTATGTATGTATGTATGTATGTATGTATGTATGTGGGGGGAAACACAACAACCCAAGCGAGCAGAAGCAGAAGGCCACAATGTCCAGCGATGGAGGGCCGTTCTCATTCGAACAAAGAGGATCTCAGAACGGAAGAAAAACAGGACATTTTTAAGGGGTTTACTTGAAACGGTTAGAAAGCTCCTCCTACTGCACAGCGCGTCTGCACTAAAACTCGGAGCCGAATAATGGGTCCCAAATTTAGCAAAACACTCAGTAGATTATCTCACAGTTTGTAGATATGGTTGTATGGCAGGGTGAGAAGGGGGCCACAACAAAATGATTACCATTTATATGGAATAGTTTCTTGTTTTTTTCCTTCATGTTTACACTTTGTAGTACCTTTTTTTTTTTTTTTTTTTCTGAAGAGGACCACTAAAAATAAAGACGGGACAGTGTGAGATATTGTGTGTAGATCAGTCAGATTGTTTGTTTTGCAATTCTGTAAATAGCTGCTGAGCAATATTCCAGGCTAGATTTGTGATTTAGTGTTGACACAAACCTTTAAAAGGAAAAATAATAATATACAAAAAAAAAAAACCAAGAAAAAACAAGCGACAAATACAAAAAGTGGGAGAAAACATCCAAACAATGTGGAATAAAAAGTGATGGAGGTCACAGTTAGGATGGAGTCTGAAGAAGCGCTCAGGACATCTTCTGTCCTCCAACCATGGTCAGGCATGCAGTTCAGACGTGTGGATTTCTCTTTGTTCTAAAGTGCTTCTTGTTTCATCTGAAGCCACAGACGAGTCTCTGAAACAGAACTGCAGGTTCTTCTCACCAAGTTTGCATAAAGGCACCATCACTATTTTTTGTGTGTGTATTTTTTTGTTTTTTTTTGTTAAGTGAAAAGCATTCCTGACCACCACACAAGTGGGATCCATAAAGACTTATGTGCCTAAAGGAGTGTTAAGGTGAATTACTTTTTGTTTCTTTGGACATTTTCGGGTGTGGGTGGGTAATGTCATGGTAACACCATTTATTTTTGTTTTTTTGTTCCTCGTATTATTGTCACAGGTCCAAGGCTTTATTTTTATGATCATACTTTTTTAAATTAAGATACCAGTGAAGTGTTTGTCCCTCCCTACTCGAGTCTCATGAGGTAGCAAAAGGCTGCTCCACTGTGATTGTCTGCTCAAGGGTAGAGTGGCCTGCTGGCAGAAAGCATCTCTGTTTCGCCTGCGTTCATCTTCATCTGTACACGTTTGATGTCAATTGAACGGTGACTGTGATCTTGCCAAGCTGAGTTGCAGTTCATTTGCAGGATGTGAACAAAACTTTGAAAAATGTGATGCTTTGTTGACATGAACGGCAGAAGGTGTAAGACTGTAAGAAAACTAAACAGTTTGTTGAAAGACGTCCAGATTGCCGATGGTTTTCTATCTCACTAAGTGACACTGAGGTTTCGAGCCGAGCTACATCACTGTAAGCAACTGTAAGCCTGTAGAGAAGCGACACAGTAGGACCGCTGTCCCTTTTCCATCCACAACCCACTGATCGAAGCATCCTCCTTTCTCAGATGTACTGAACACTATCTTTAAGCATACGTTGGCCATCGGACAATCCCACACACACACACACACACACACACACCGTCTCAGATCTGCAGTGGTCGTAGTTGAACTGTAACGATGTGATTCATCCAGCTTGTTAATAGTTTCTATCGCTGTTTGTCTCCGTGCCCCTTTCCTGTTTCAGGAGAAGTCAGGTTCTCCGAGCCAGCTGTTGGATGTGAGGCGGGCTGTTAAAGTATTGATGAAAGCAACTGTTAGGAAAGTCTCGTCAGGCGACATCCACACCAATACGGGTTCATTTTAAAATGCCTACGTTTGGCTACGTTTGTGCAGAGTGTCCACGTTACTCCGGCGTTTCTGATCTACTCAAGCTGGGAGCTTTAAGAACGTCGCTGTCGTCGTTTTAGTTTGTTGTGATTTATTCTGGAAGGGAAGAAACACAACGATGCAATGAGCCGTGTTCGCTTCTTGACCGGGTCTCATTAGTCGCAGCTGTCCTTCCCCGATTTGTCATCACGTGATCCTCTCAAAGAAGTAAATAAACATCAGTCTCGCCTGCTATTGGTCAATTCGACATAAACAATGAAGTACAGGTGTTGCTGAGCTTGTCGTCGATGCTACCAGCTAATGTGCTGTTAAAGTCTATCTTTTCTAATGCTGCTGCCTACATACGCAGGAGGACAGCTATTATTCGAGCGATTTGCAACAACCCTCATGTCCAGCGGGGTTATCAGCTCCACTCTTGCACTGTATTGGGTGTTTCATCTGATTGTGTGACCTGCCCTGTTTCTTTCACCTGAACCCTGTCAGTCCTCCTCTAACGGCCCACCATGTACAGCGTGTCAGCTGTTACGGGCGCCACGCCCAGTGTACATGAACGGTCATGTGATGTGTGTTTGCTTTCGTTTTGAAATGTAAACTTATTAGTGTGGACGTCGCTCCGGGGATGTGCTTCGATGGGGGGATAAATTGTGTTCTTGCATGTTGTGACCATTTACTACTTGTCATATGTAGGCTGTTACCTGTTGACCATTTTCCAAAGCCCACCTCCTCATATAACTATCTTAAAGATTTTCCTCCCCTGCAGACAGGTGTTCCTTTCTCAATGGGATGATGATCATTTGATCTTTCAGAGAAGACCTAATACACTGTAAGCCCTGTCAATATTTGTCCTTTGGATTTATGTAAATAATGCTAAATATAGATTTTAGCTTTACTCTGATGGATAACATGACTTGAGAGCACTCCAGTGATTTAACATTGTACCCGTGTAACTCTTTAGGACCTACAGTTGGCTGTAAAAAAAAAAAGAGGAGGGATCACAATTTATGCAATTTAGACATTAGCCATGCAACTCAGCTTGAGTCATGCACCCGTACAAATTGAAGTGCAATTTGTAAGTTCCCCTTTTATGACATTGTAAATCTCTGCGGCTGCCTGGAACCGAAGAAAATCCTTTTTTGAACGCCGCTATGCTTTGGAAAATGGCGGCTGGTTACGTTGACACGACCCGTAGTAAAGAGGACAAAACGTGAAAACCAGTGGAGTCCTTTAAGAGACTGTGTGCTCCTCTATGGAACGATAGAAATGTTTGACAAGTCTACGGCGAGCCAGTTTAACATTTATTGGCTGGACTGGATACAATTCAGCTGTAATTGCAGTGATGTGTAACATCACTTCAATGCTCGAAACCCGAACCCAAGACCTCCGTAAGTAGATTTTGACTGCACTGAATGATATCTGTAATTTCAGATATTTCTGACTGGATTTCTGACTAGTCAGAGTTAAACTGTGGATATCTGAGACTACCACGGCACCAAGTCATAATAATATCCAGTCGAGCTTCTGAATGTTAAAACGGCTTCCCATATTAAGTGTAAGACCTGGCTCGGATTAGTTTTAGTTGGTCGGGTTCACGTCTGGTTTTTTTCATGTCAGTTCAGACTGAGATGACCAACCACACTGTTTTTGTCTTTGTCCTCCTTCTGGGTGAAGCCTGTGCACTCTCATAAGACAAATCTCCCACGGATTCAATCGCACAAGTCCAATTTTGTTTCTTTAGAGAAGTCAAACTGTCATAACTTGCTTGTTTTTTTTGGCGACAAGTTCGAGTCCTGTGAGTGTTGACAAGCGTACAGTAGGTAGCCGATCATTACGTTCGTGATTCCAGTCATGCAAGCCTATTACACTAGTTGTGTGAAGTTACTTTAAACAAATGGGTGAAGGAATTTGGATGCTCCGTCAAAAGTTGGTGAAATATTTGGCTGGTAAACGGACGATTTCATGTAAAAAAACAAACAAACAAAAAAAAAAGGGAAAAAATATGAATACTACATTCTCATAAATATTCATTTAGGCCCTGAGGTATAACTGCCATGTTAGTTGCATCACCAATGCCAACAAAAGTGCCTTCTGTATGATCACTAGGCCTTGAGCCAAAGACGAGCAACAGTAATAGCCTTGTAAAATGAAGAATGGTAACTGCAACAGGCACTTCTGCTTGCCTTCCTTAAGGTGTAATCTGATGAATTGGTAATTCCCAAAGAGTTGATATTAGTGCAAAAATCCATTCAGATATTGCCAGACAAAATACCCTGTCAAATTAAAGGCCGTTCCTCTCTTTCCTGAACTCCACTACAAGGATCATCTTTAGTTTGTCTAGCTAGGACATGTTTGTTAGCTATGAATACACTCTTCAAATGATAAGATTGTATTGTTTTTTTGTTCATCATTAATTCTGCCCTTTAGCTGATAGACTGTTAACATTCTGGGTTATTTTAGTAAAAAAAAAAGTTGAGGGGTTGGAGGGCTAGGAATCCATGTGTCAGCATAAAATGTTTATTAAATTTCTTTGTGGAGGAAAACTTACTGGGTTTGCTTCTGTATTGCCAAATATGTTTTAAAATGCTGTATTTTCTTACATGGAAAAGTGTTACATGAATGGTAGGAGGGTGCGACAAAAAAAAGTAATAATCTGCTTAAATCCAATTTACCTTAAGGGAAAACTGTGGAAAAGGTTGACATGAGAACATTTTTAATTGTGTCATTGTCATGTGGAAATGATCTACCATTAAAACATTCCCTCTGAAACTCCCTGTCACTAAGTTATTTGAATGAAATTGAATAGTATTAATGATACTGTAAGAGAAATTAGACTGAAAAGAGGATCACCGATATTTTGAATGCTTTTGTTAGTGACATTTGAGTTCAGTTTTTAAAAGTCTTTATCAAAACAATAGCCAGGCGCTTTTATCTAAAGTTAATATGAGGCTTGAGTGGTAGACTCACCTAAAACACAAACTAAACTGAGTGCATAAGTGCGTTCACGCTGTCAAGTCTGGAAACATGCAGTGCACTACCAGGACTTGAATGGTGAAAAGAATTAGGATGGATCACTGGACACTTTTCACCCTCATTGATCGTTGTCATGGCTACGTAGCAGAAAGGGAGGGACCACAGAGTTATTTTCTAACTGCACCGGCTGAGGAAGCTGCAGCTGAAGCCCCACTGCATTAAAACAGTTTTACACTTCCACACAAAAGTGTTTTTTCCCCACTAAGCACCACTGTACTGTGGTGGGCAGCGTGGAAGTAAGCAACGAGAGGGTTTAACGTGATTATTGGCACGACAGTGAGGACCGAGGCGCTTGACATACTTCCCTTCGTACACGAACAAATAGTGCTCTTGCGTGTTAGTGCAGGAATTTAGACAAGAGTAGTGTTGTTTTAAACCGCACACGGCCGTTCTGCACTGACCGGGAAATAACCTGAACACGTCACCCGCCTAAATATCTGCAGCTTTAATTATTGTACCCAGAATTCAACGTGATTTTGTGCCCTCTGTTTAACACACTCAATAAACACACTGATGGTTTCTGTCCGGTGGCAGTAGTGAACACTTTAGCCGCGTGTTCATTAACACCTGCAGCTCCCTCAGATGCCTTAGTTTGAAAATTCTTCACGTCGGTGGCCCCGCCCCCTTCCTCTACGTAGCCAAGATGGCGACTGTTCAGGGTGGAAAGTGTCCAGCGTTTCACACCGTTTTGAGTGCATCATCCGGATACTATTAGCACACTGCGTGTTTCTGTACTTTACAGTGTGAACGCACTTATGCACTCAAAACAGTGAGTGTTAGTGCACAAGTACATGAACACAGAAACAGCATTTGTGTTACACAAGTTTAGTGTCTGACCAAATGTGAAATATCCCAATTTCCTCTTCTGTTGCTGAGTTATGGTGTTAAATAACAGCAAGAAAAGTGTTTTTACTGAACATTATGGTGTCACAGTGAATCTTTCCTTTTAGGAAACAGATCATCATCCCTTCACCATTTTATCCAATCAGACATTTGTGTGACATTTTGTCATTATTAGCGCTTGAATTCTTGAGTTATGACCTTAAACGCATTTTGTGGGTTCACAGGTGACCTTGACCTTTCACCCCTGACATCTAATCAGCTCATCCCTGAATTCAAGTGAACGTGTTCCTTGGATACTGCAGTCAAAACAATGGGATGGATGGATAGACAAACCGTCAACCTAAAGCCTCCACTTAGAGCCGTCCTAATGAAATACTATTGAACATGAGAATAACCGAATCACTATGTGAACATAAACATACATCATCTCTCCAATAACTATGACAACGTGTGTCTAACTAAACCTTGATGTGTAACACGAAGCAGTCTTGCCTGGCTGACGTCCATTTAATTAGAGCAGTTTCAGCGCTGATGTCATTCGGTTTATTAGATCAGTGGAAATGAAAGGGCAGTGTGTTCAATGACACCAATCTCCCAGTTATGCAACTCGGTTATTGTATAAACAGCAATTACAGCTGGACCAAATCCAAAAAAAGCCTTTTAAATACCTTTAAAAAAAAAGCCTAAAAAGTCTGTTCCGTCTGGTTTAACATGTATTTCATGCCAACATTAAGAGATGTTTTACAATAATGTCAACAACAACATGTAAGTCAGTGCTCTGCCAGGAATGACGACATCCAGTATTCGTCCAGCTGTAACACAAAGGTCAGTGGTGTGATGACGGTGCAGGAGGAGTCACTGATAGTGGAAAGTCTGATTGAGGTCACACCACCATCCGCAATCAATACGTCACTTGACCCTTTAGGAGTATGTCGAGTTTTTGATAAACATTCAGCTGCCGTGACTTAAAGGCAGGAAAAAAAGGCTCTGAGCCCTGGTTTTGTTTTTGTCTGTTTTTAATTGAGTTCATTGTTATTATTTCCTCCTTCGTTGTGATGCTGCCTACGAGCAAAGTTCATACAGTTAAGTTCAGTTCTGAATGACATGAAAGATTTGTGCCTGTGATTTATGTGTTAAAAACCATGAATCCTCATGATTATTTCACATCTCTAGTTCACAGAGAGACTGTTAGCAGGAAGAGAACCTACACCTTCTGAAACGCTCTGCAGCGTCTGATGGAATCACAAACATCATCCAAGATTTCAACTGAAACGCGATGCAGACATCAGCTTTAAAAGTAAACTTCAGAACTTCAAAGGTGTAAAACGCTGGGAATGACTTGAAATAAATAGTTTGAATATTGATTATATTGTCTTTAATACTGACATTCAAGTGTAACAAAAGAGATTTATATTTCTGTTGATTCTCATTTATAAAAATAAAAACTTTTCTGATTTGATTCAGCACTGAAATTGACATTAACATTACACATACAAAATGTTTCATCAGTCAGCAATCATGTCTTTAAAAAAGCTAAAACACAGTCTGATTGGTTGTACAAAACAATTGTTTATGTCAGATGCATTTTGGGAAAGAAATTAGAGGATATGATGATGTAGTGAGCGGCCGGGACACCGACAGTCTTTGCAATGTTATGTGCTTCCTCTGCCAGGTGTGTATTCATATCACACTGGAGGAAAGGTCAGAGCTAATCAGTGGTGAAGAAGGATTTTGATTGGTTGTTGATCTGGCCTTGTAAAGGCAGCATCAGAAAACAGCACTTCACATGTTTGTAACAGAACATCTTGTATAAATCCCCCCCAGGCTTCACTCGGGTGTTTACCAAGGACACCGTGTCACAGCTGTAACTACAGTTATACTCTGAATTGTACCTTCGTTGAGGCACTTTAGTCTTATTTTTATCAACATATATGATCTGAAAAATGTTCCAGACTGCTTTACAAAAAAAAAAAATTAAAAAGAATTTCTAGTGTTGATGATTTAGTTCACACGGCAGGAATATTTCAGCTGTTTGTGATTCATGGTGGTTTCAGGTCATGTGCACACCGAAATGTTTTACTGACAGAACTTTACCAGCACGTGATGGAGCCCGTCCTGGACTGGTTACCTCAACACGTCAGAGTGAGCAGGGGTACTTGGTCCACGGAGGTAGTCTGCCCGTTTGATTGGCCAGTCTCCAGTAGCGCTCCCTCAGGACGAAGGCTGCTGCTTTGGGCTGCCGCTGCCTGCTGAAGATGCCCTTCTTGTTCCCCCCCACACGAAAGATCCCTGCAGACACAAGACGGATCGTTGTCATGCACTAGGAAGAAAAAAGGCTTTTGCTATATAATAATAACAATTAAAACTGCAAGCAGTGATAAATGTGAAAAAAAAAAAGTCATATCCTCCACACAAAGTTCCAGGCCCACTATCGAACCCAGAACCTCCTGATTGTGAGGTGACAACACTGGCTTGGAACTGCACCATTTTGATGCCTTTATTGCATGTTTGTCTGACTTATATGACTTTATAATTTCAATTACATGCTATTGTATAATTATTTTTTTTTAATACTTTAGACAACATCAACTTTTTTGGACTTGACATGCATGGCTTCAGTGGGAATTAAACCAATGACCTTCTGACTGAGAGGCACCAGCACTAACCACTGCACCAATGTGCCTGTGATGCTGTGACTTTCTTTTGTCCTTTTAAAGACATGCTATAGTATGAATATTATTTCATATTTTGAGGACAATACAAAGTGCACCACTGTGTCATATTATAGCATGTTGTCCGAAATATGACAAAAAAAGTCTCTTCTGGGTGATTTTTATTAGGGCCCGAGCACCAAAGGTGCGAAAGCCCTACTGTTATCCAAGGAATTATTTTTGTATTGTTGTTGACCTTTGGTTTGGTATTAGTATGACTTCATGTACAAACCCGAACGGCTTACCCTTAGAGGGATTCGCTCTCCGTGAACCGTGTGGCTTATTAAGGGGACTCCCCCTCCGTGAACCATGTGTAATACCTTGAGCGGGGCTCAAACCCATGTCTTCATGAGGTTTTTTTCCAGCTCTGAGGCTGGGTTCATAGACCACCGGACTATCTTCGGTGCCGGAGAATGAGTCGCGGCAGGAGAAAGTGTTTCTGAGTTCACTCAAAGCTTTCCAGTGACTCAACCGACAGTCTGGTTAACTCAACAGGTAAAAGATTCCACTTCACCAAGGTTTCTATTAATGGTTCAAATTCCACCTTGGCCTGTTGATGGTGATTCAACTTTTAGTGAAGTTGAAACGTTTGGAGAGTTTCAGGAAGATATTTAATATCTCTTCAGACCCCGTTGAAAACACGTATATCTACTATCCAAAGAATGTCTGCGGCAATTTTGGTCGCATTTGAATGAATATTTATGGACGGTGGAGTTAGTTAAGGTAAGGTATGCTGCCCCTCAGCTAGAAGGTTTGGGGCTGATTTAAGCATTTTAATGAAAGTAGTTTGGAGCCAAAACCCAATTTCACTTTTTAAATATATGGGTCTGGTGATGTTGCATTTGGGATTGTTCCTAATGAGCGTAGACTTCAGGGTAATTTTAAAACGATTTCAACAGCCTTTAACCAGTCAGCATTAACCATCATATGAGATGTGAGCCAAAACTCACCAGACTGTAAACAAAAGAGACTTTCCCCAATGTGAGCACAGAGCAACACCATGTCAGTCAATGACCCTTGCAGCCATATTTCTTAAAATACAAATAAAAAATTGAGGCATTGATTTTGCTCCGGCTTCGATTCAATGATATTTGCTTGCTTTGCTACGACTGTTCGTATCACATCATCGCGGTCTACCACCTTCGCCATTGATGGAATTATATTTCAAACAAATGCTTGACTTCAACGTCATCAAACTAGTCACTGATTGGTTGGCTCTTCAGACTATAATCACAGAGAGGACTGAAGCCGTGAGAAAGCAGCAGGTGGAACCAGGCTTGTTGGGAGCAGAAGAAAATGGCAAAAATAGCTGCAGCTACGTTGTTCTGATTTATCAGATCAAGGGATAAACTTAGAAAGTTGGCAAGAGCTTCAACACACCTGCATGCCAGAGAAGTCTCTTGTAGAGCATCTTCAGCCCTAAACATGATGCCAACTATATCTCCCGAAGTACAGTGTAAAAAAAAAAAAAAAGTATGTGAACCCCTTGAAACGACCTAAAAAAACCATTCCTGATCCAGACAACTGATCCAAATATAAACCTGTATACAACCTTCCTTTATTTCTAAAGTCCTTGAAAACGCTTATGGGACCATTTGTATAGGAATGGTTTGTTTGAATGTTTTCAGTCAGGACAGGTGCAAATGGTGGAAGTTGTAGTTGTGCAGTTTGTAGTATTTTGCAGCAGCAGTACCTTGTTTAGTCATGAAGTCTGCAAAGTTCCAGATGAGTTCACCAATGACGTACTGCTTCATCTTCTGGTCGAACACGTCGTGGTAGCTCTGCAGGACGGCGTTCTGGTACTCCTCCGTAAACATTACAGGTGGATCCTGGAGAGGGAAGATAAGGTTTGTTGCTTAAGGCTTCAACGTGGTTCTGGAAAAATCCAGATCTCTTCGACACGAAGGTTTCCTGCAGTCAGGTGTTTGGATGTGTGTGAAATCTCACGCTGTGAAGCCCCGACACTGCGTCTGCTCCGTATTCACTCTGGATGATGGGCTTCTGGTACTTTCCATACCAGTTCTCAAACTGAGTGTTGAGCTGGATAGGGATGACCTCCAGGTGTCCTGAATCGTGGTACCAGGAGAAGTAACTGTTTACACAGATGACGTCTACGTAGGGAGCCTGAGGACAACACAAAAGACAGAGAAGGACAAGTTTTTACAGTTCGATCTGATTTTTTAAATTTTTTTAAATAACCTCATCTTTTTCTACAGACATTTATTTATTCATGTATTAGCAAGGCGTTCTCTAATAGCAATATTATCAGTTGAGTTAAAACTATGAGCTATTATGGTAATTTTTTTTAAATAATTTTTACAGAGACACTATGAAGTATCAGTTATTTGCACTTTGGTAAAAGAATAGTTCATTCAGAGGTGTTCAACCAGCCACTTTTAAAAGGCTGCAGAATAGTCTGTGTCTTTAAGCTGCTAACTACACACAGAAAGATGTTTCTCACTGCACAGGAATGTAAAAACATCTCCGGCATGTCAACGCTTAGTTTGACATTGGATCAAACGAGAGCGTCACAATTCAAACAGATTAAACTGAAGGACACCTCAACAATTGGATTTTACTCCCTTACTGTTGATCTGATTCACTGGTGGCCACCGTCTTAATACATGACAACATCCTGGAGAGTGACATGATGGGAAATGCAGCACTGAGAGGATTTAAAAAAAAAAAATAATTTAAATATATATAATAAAGATTTACTCAACATTCGGCTGTAAAGCTGAGTTTTTGATGATCACTGTGTACCGACACACCACCGAGTAGTAAGTTCAGTGACTCTTTAATGCTTTAAGATATGACTAATGCTTGCACCAACCTAAATGCTTCATTATCATGTGTCTGACATCTAATCAATGTGCTGCGCATGTTTCCTCTTTAAAACACTGTTGATTTGAAGGTGCCGGCTGTGGAGACTCACCCCTTTGTCCCTGGCGTAGTTACTGTCTGTGATGAAGGTGACGGGCCGGATCGGGTCCAGAGCTTTGGTATGCTTTATTAAACTCCTGCAGGAAAAAAACTAAATGTAGATGACTGTATGGAAGATGAGCAGTGATGGTGGTCAATCCAAGTATCAGACGGATAACTCAGTATTTTATAAATCGCTGACAGGCCAACCGGTATGCTATGACTGTAGTGTAATGTAAAGTAACGGCTTTAGTCTGTTACTAAGTCGGTGTAAAAAAGCCCGTTTCTGCTGTAGAATTATGTTCACACTTTGTTCTCCACATACAGATATAACTTGACTTGGTGGGTATTCGTTGGCAGGTTGAGTATTTCTCTTCTATGTTTGTTTCTCTGAAGCTCAAGGCTGAGACTGAGACTGAGCTTCAGATGTTCGGGGCAGCTTCCTGACGACTCTTACTGCTTTCCAAACATCAGATTAAAGGAGAAGACCGACTGACAAACACGTCAGTACGTCATCATCGGACACACTTACACTCAACACAAGTGTGGAGCTTTCAGAAGGTGTCCTGGTGCCCCGGATGTTGTCTTATCGCTACGCTGTCATTTACCAAATGATAGAAAACTAGAATTACCGCCATCTACCAACCAGTCGGGCTGCAGGTTGCATCCATGTCTGTCCAGACTCATATACAGTGATGTTGTGAAGACTTTGAAGGAATCCTTATATGTGTTCACGTGCTGATTGACAGTAGATAATGTTTCAAATATGAAGTTGCTGCAAAGAAGCTACAATTTCTAAATCGCGAAGGCTTCACACACAACTTCGACCTGACAGCAGAGAAGATTTATACATCAGCAGATTCAAGGTGGACACCAAAGATTATTGTCACCAAGTCAGAGTCTGATCAAATGTGAAATATGGTCACGACTGCCTCTTCTGATCCTGAGTTATGGTTCTGAATAACAGACAGAAAAGTGTTTGGGCAAAACGCTGTGATAGTGCGGTGAAGTTGACCTTTAACCTTTCTGAAACAAAATGTCATCACTTCATTATTTTATCCTGTTTGATATTTGTATGAAACTTTGTCGTGATTAGACAAAAAAAGTTCTTAAACTATGGCCACCAATGATTTTTGTGAACACCGACGCCGAGTCACCTCGTGTGATGTTGCTTTTCTGAACAGCGATGGAAACATGAGGAGTGCAATGATTTCAGGAAGTGAGCCGTACTCACTTGAAATAGAAATCAGCAGGCGGCAGCTCCGCAGCGGGCTCGTTGGCTACTGACCACATGACCACAGAGGGATGGTTCTTGTCCCGGCGTACGAGCTCGTCCATGACGACCAGGTGGTGGGACAGAGAGGCGTTTCCAAAGCTGCGACTACGTCGGCAAAAAAAAAAAAGACTCACACTGAGCTGACGGTTACACACCAGCTCACAGTAAACACTCATCTCATAGCTCTTCTGCTTGTCAGTAACATGTTTAGGGTCTATCATGAAATTAATCCACAAAGGGAACTTTTTACTTTAATTTCAACGTGTAAAATACGCTTTTGTATAATTTAATTCAACCTTTGATTAGAACACAGACATCAGCTGGCAAAAAGCAGAGCATGATGTAACATGGCGTTACACTGAAGTCTGTTCACCACCAAAATGTGCTTCCATCCCATTAGAATTATATTTCCACCACCACGAGCATATGTAAACCATATTTATACATTACTATACAGAGTCTATTGTTAGACATGAGTGATGAACTCTTGTCTTTTTAGAAAATCGTCCAGAGTTTGTCTTTCTAAATTGCAGATAATTTAAAGATCAGAAACACGATTGGCTAATACTCGCTGCCTTCGCTGGTTGAGTTAGAAAGAAGTGAGACGATCAAGATCAAAATATCTTCAGAGCGGATCTTTGAAGGAAGTGGGTGGGAATGAAATGCAACCAATGGAGAAGGTAAACAAGCATTTCTGAACACCCGCTGTTGTCATGGTCACGCACGAGATGGCCTTCGAGACGTGCATCTAACTTGATCAACCAGAACTCCCCACTCACATGTCTTTGATGCCCACCCCCGGACACTCGTCTATCACCACGATGCCGTGGCGGTCACACATCTGCAGGATCTCCTCAGCATAGGGGTAGTGGCTGGTGCGGAACGAGTTGGCCCCCAACCACTTCATCAGGTTGAAGTCCTTGACGATCAGAGGCCAGTCCAAACCTTTTCCTCGGATCTGCAACACAACGTAAACAGAAAAAGGAGGATTATTGAACCAGATCTACCGTTTTTAGACACTTTTTCCAGACAAACTTAAGGTCTGTTTATTAGAAGTCGTGAATGTTTGAAGAGCCTGAATCTCCCAGAGAGGTTTTGTTTCCCTCTGGCGGTACTCACGTCAGAGTCCTCGTGTTTGTTGACCCCGTGGAAATAGAAAGGCTTGTTGTTGATGAGGAACTGGGAGCTGGTGACCTGGACTGTGCGGATGCCCACTGGTAGAGTATACACATCCTCATATGTCCACTTCCCATCAGCTGCCATTAGCTGAACCTGAATGTTCAAGTGCAGACGTTATAACAGAGATTGTGCCGGCAGCCAGTTGGGAAGTTCATTCCCAGACGAGATAACTACAAAACACACACCTGAAAGCAGAGAAGTGAAAAATCAGAGCATAAAAATAGTTAACAGCAGTTTATCAGCAATGATCAACAGTTCTCTGATTTAACACCGAAGTATTTAACAGGCTCCTGTTCTCTTCCACAAATTCTGTCTCATAGTGGATTACTTCACTACACATACTTGGCATTGCAAAACACGAGACCAGGGCCTCATTTATTATCGCTCCGTACGCACAAAGCGAGGCCTGAAAGAGGCAAAGGCCACTTCACAGGCAGGAGTCGAGATTTAAAAAAACAAACTTGACAGCAGAATGTGAGCACCTGCACAGAAACTCTGAATATGAACACAAAGCCTGAATGTACAGAGTCCTGTTCACCACGTTAACTTGGCTAACTATCACAGTTGGCTGTCGAAGTCCAAGAAACCACCAAAGACAGAATTACAGAAATAAAAGTCAGTTCTTTAATAATATCTTCTCATATATATAGTTTTATGTGGTTTTTGTGTGTAAAAGCTCTGCAGAGAAAACGACTGTGCTGTCAGATCACACTGGACTGTCGCTGCAGCAGCATGTTGCCTCCTGCTGCATTTTCTTCTTGTGTGTGACCCCACAGCTGTGGCCACAGAACAAGATGCGCTTTCTATCCTCCACCTCCTCCACAGGGACCTTGATGTCAGAAAAATTCCTCCCCGTGTCGACACGATGCACAAAAGAACCACTGAGCCATATGGCTAATGTTATATGCATCAACATTCAACGGGTGTTTTGCAGTGAGCATCTGTGGTTGAGTGTGGACGTGAAGAAAGAGGCTTTCCACGCGCATATTTGCAAGTGCACTGTGACTTTTAAAGGAAACACTGTACAGATGTGCCTGGTACAAGATTCTATAAATCTGAATAGTTTTTGTGCTGTTTTGGGAACAAATCCACGTTTAGTGTAGCTCTTACCCACCGTTTAATAAATGAAGCCGAAGAACCTCAGCTTCAGTGTGCCAAAAAAACAAAACAACCACAGTTTCATTTGTCAGCCAGTTGAAAAGTGAGCAAAGTCGCAAATAAAGTAAGTTGACTAAACAGCACAATAAAAAAGGTTTAATTTACTTTACATGAATATAATTTAAGATTGAGCTTCTCTTAACATGAGCCTAAATACAAGCTGAAGGATTTGGTCTTGTAATCTTTCCAGAGTTAAATATGCCGGTTAGTTCATTAAACACTGTTCACCCTTGTTCTCTCTTAACCTAACTGCCTCATTCGTCTCATATCCAGGGACAACACTCACGCAACCGACATCTGAAACTTTTATGCAGGAAGTCACTTTGATGTGTGTGCGAGCACGTTGTCTTACCTCCATGGAGTAGAGATAACCTGGACTCTCGTGCATCAAATACGGCCACCACAGCTTCACGTCTGCCACTTTGAGCACTCCAGACGACTCGCTGGAAGAGGCCACAGAGCGCCGATCTTTGTCCATCAGAGTGACCTTCAGGACGGCTGTGGCGGCACCTCGGACGGACACTTTGTAACTGACGAGACCTGAAATCAAGAGGGAACAGCGCTGTGTCATAGATGAGGTGTCATCAAAAATTTCAGAGACTGTTCCTGCTGCACACAAACGCAGTGCAGTACAGTCACGCACACGATCAGAGGGAAAGAATAACTTTCTTGAGTGAATATTTCCAGTTACGTTGCTTGATCAACATCAGTGGACCTGAAACTTGAGCAGTAAGCGCACATATAATTATTACTACATGAATTATTGGGGGAAAAGAGAGAAGTTGCAGGGAGCTGAACCTGGCAGTAGAAGAAGGTGGAGGGGAGCAACGATTTGTTGTTGTGGGCGAGAATCACAACAATTGTGCTTTTAATGCGCAATTGGAGGCGAGTTGTCATGTTGGAGAACCGAAGTGTCACCGTGGGACAGTTCAGCTGGTTTGCAGCGAATGTTTTCCAACCGACGCCTCGTAACTCACAGTTGAAGTCGGTGTTGACGGTCTGACTCCGAGACGAATTCATGGAGCAACAACCCCGTGAACGTCAGAGAAAACCATCAGCGTGCTCTTGGTTGTGCTCCTGCTTCAACGCACCGTCTTCGGTCTTAGAAAGTGACGTTCTGCCCTTCTCGAAACGCGACCGTCACTTCAAACACCTCTCCTGGCTCACCGCTTCATTAGCGTAGGTTTTCTGAAGCATGTTAAGGGTCTATGTTGCCAATTTGACACAAAATCTAATGTGCACTCTGCTAAAGTGTCAGGTTCATGGTGAAATCACAAATGTACATTTACAAGTGGACCAAAAACATGTGAACACGGGTGCTGATGTCGATCAAGCGAAGGTATTTGTGTGCTCCGTGCACATCAGTGTTGTGGTGCAATCAGGCACAACAGGAACAGTCCTGGATGTTTCTGATTGCAGAAATCGTGCATTTGTTGTTATATGTATATGTTGTTTTCAACATCACAAGTTTACTCTTTTACAAATCTCTCGGTGCAGGTGAGGATATGAATGTGAGTAAATCAGAGATTCATTGTATTCATTCACCAGTGTCATCCAGGAAGTCAGTCACCACTGTGATGTCATCCACATAGACCTTCGGGGTCGTATACAGCAGCACAGGACGGTGTAACCCAGCATAGTTGAAGAAATCGAAGTTGATGTTTTGCACAACAAACCCATCAGGATACCTGCAGACCAAATTATTTACCAATTACAAAATTTACCAATTTGCTTTGAGAAATTAAGGGGCATTTTTCCTGATAGTCCATAGACAAAGAATTAATGGGTTAACTGGGAAGACACTGAAAAACTTAAAACATGAAAATCTTTGACTAAGTCTTTCCATTAAAACTAAAACTACAGCGGTTACTTGGTGCGGTCGTTCATGTGCTGGATGGTTCCTGGAGGAAGAGTCTCCAGCGTCAGAGTGTTGTTGACAGCGATGGTGATCCTACACGGCATCGTTGGGTTCTTGCGGATTAAACTGCCAATCTCAGCCTCAAAAGGAAGATGGCCTCCTTCATGCTCTGTCACCTTCTCCCCGTTCACCCACTACAAAAGGTAAAGACAACGATGACAAAGATGAAGATGATTTTTTTTTTGCTCTTTACTTGAACACTGACTGGAATGATTTGGGAAGACGCACGTTCTACTCACCACTACTGAATAATAGTGAGCACTTCCCACTCTGAGAACCACTCTGGTTCCCTCGTCAGCGACCCAGCGTGCCGGCACCACCACCTCTCGCTCGTACCACACCCAGCCAATGAAATCTCTCAGTGTGATGTCCTGAGTGATGTCGTTGTAGCTGGCGGGGACTGGCATGTCAATCACCGGGCCGCTCTGGGACACGTCAACGTCAGTGAGAAGGCAGTGTGTGGGGACATTATTGTGGCAAAACCATCTACAAAAGTGCGTGAAGTGTTTTGCATTCATTTAAGTATTTCATGTTGTAACTGTATCTCAATCAGTGGGGGGGGATCAAACCTGTAAATGTGAATATTAACAAGTCTAGGTGCAGATTTACAAATGTATTGAGATGTGTAAATGTGTTACCAGATCAGTAAATGTGTAGACAAATGTGTAAATATGTATATAAATCTGCAATGTTCACATTAACGAGTGTGACCACATTTATAAATCTCTGTCCAGCTCACAGGTCTGTGGACACACGTGTCTCTGAAGTGTTTCCGGTCTACATGCTGACTGCGAGATGTTTGAAGCTTCTGGTTCAGTGTCGAAAATGTTCCCTTTTACAGACCGCACGTGTTTATTTAGACTTTATATCTGTCAAACAAAGTGAGCAGCTTTATTTGGTCGGAAGTCTGTCGGAGTCCTGCTCACCTCTGCCAGTCGACTCTTGTACCAGGACCTCTCGAAGCCCTGGTTCCTGTTGGCGGACTTGTCAGCCCTGAAGTCCCACAGCCCGTTGAGCTCCTTCAGCTCTCTGGAGGAGGACTCCCGGGGGAAGAGCATGCCGGTGTCCAGCGGGACCACCGCGTCAAACACCGCCACCAGACACACAACCCGGAAAACCCCGAGCCTGTCGGGTAAGAGCATCCTGAAGGTCTCCTCTACAGCCGCTCGGGAACTTTCTCCTCGGTTCTTGCTGCCGTTGAGGTCATATGATTCATTTTGTCGTCACGTGACCGCAGAGCGGCTCGTCCCGCGTTACTTCCGCAAATATGTCGGAAGTTTCCGCATTAAAAAGTGAGCCGAGAAGATCAGTGAATTATATACTACAAAAAACAGGGAAAAAAAGGTGCACAATTACGGTCTTCTATAGCGTATGTCATGAAATAAAGTGTTTTGCATTCATTTAATTATTTATTATTGTTAATATTAACGTCAGAAATGACAGATAGATTCAATTTGAAAGCATCGCTGCCAAAATGTCAGTCATCTAATAATAATAATAAAAAAAGAAACAAACCTAAAACAACCTGTATTGGAAACTTTATTCTATATCCACGTTATGTGATCTATTGGTTTTGTCTCATTCAGCTGCACCACCGTGTATTTGACACAAGATGGCGCCAGACATGATTTTGAGATGACTTGGGGTGTTTTTGTGTTCCCTACAGTTTATGTTTGTAATTCATCTAATTGTGGCGGATTCCCTCTCCAGGTATCTTTTCCCATCATGACTGTTTGAAACTCATACTTTCATTTCCCATGTAGTCTTCTGATTTCAGATTAAGTAACAAAGACTGTGTTGTTGTTGGCAAAAGCCTTTAAGGCAGCAGCACTCACATCCTGCAGTAACTCTTCCTCCAACTCCTGCGCCTTGATGCCTTCCTCATTTTACTTTTGGAAGAAGCGTCATAGATTCGTAGTCTTCCAGTTTTGCCTGAGTGAATTATCTCGCTAGTGACCACATAATGCTGACAAGGACAATAATCCCTGTAACCACTGAAGTGCAGGTGCTGCGTAGTGTGAAGTAGATCTGCTGCCTGAATGATTTAGCGAACCCAAAACGTGCTTGTGTTTGATCAACGGTAACATACTATTTGGTTAAAATATACCAAAAGGGATTTATTTTCAGTTCATTTTCATTTATAAAAATAAAATTTTTCTGATTGGATTCAGCATTGAAATTCATACATTCATTACACATACAAAGTGTTTCATCAGTCAGCAATCATGTAGTGAAAAAAAAGGCTAAAACAGTCCGATTGGTTGTACAAGGCACATTGTTGGAAACTTCCAACAGAATTGCAAAGGACAAAATCTCCATTTGGTTTAAAGTTTGCTTTCCAAAATGTGTCTGAGGACGGAGCGGTGAGCTCCCTTCCCTTACAGAGTCTTTGAAATGTGATGTTCTGGATGTAGACTCTGTTTATGAAAAGTGAAGTGCCTTAAAGTGCAATACCAGTGATGGCCGCTAGGGGCTGGCTCCAAAAAAAGCCTTCCAGCTCTAATAGACTTCAATTTAAAAAGTGACAACTTCTCCCATGAAATACAAAGTCAATGCTTTTTTTTTTTTTTTTTTTCAGAAGTCATTATGATGTCATTCACTAAAATTCACTGTGTAATCAGTGTTCTGCTGGTCCTTCTCAAAATAAATGAATTAATTAAGGCCTTAAAAAGAGACATGTATGAGGGCGTGCCTGGTTTGATTGACATGCCCGAGGCTCAGTCAGGTTGGTGGTGTAGGTGAGCGGCCACATTGTCCTCCGGTTCTCAGTCAGATGCACCCCTCACTGCATGGAGGTTTGACCTCATGTGTACACGCTGAAATGTTTAGCAGCTTTTTTTTTTTTCCCAGAAGACGCAGAGCTTTCATGGTACCGAGCCGGTCCTGGACGGGGCAACACAACACTGGTGCATGTCAGAGCGAGCAGGGGTACTTGGTCCACGGAGGTAGTCTGCCTGTTTCATTGGCCAGTCTTAAGTACCTCTTCCTCAGGAGGAAGGCTGCTGCTTTGGGCTGCCGCTGCCTGCTGAAGATGCCCTTCTTGTTCCCCAGGACACGAGTGACCCCTGCACACACAAGACACATGGACCACATCCTCGTCATGCACAGGACAATTAAAAGCCTTTTCTCAACAGTAACAATGATATTAATATACAGACTAATTAAGAGGTAAAGGGAATCCTTTTTTTTTTTTTTTTTTAAGTTAAGCACTATAGTGTGATTAACTGGGAGAAGACAAATAGAAAGAAATAGCTTTAGCCACAGTGGACTGATTTATCAGTGCAGGTGTTCTGATGTAAACTGGCCCTGACAAAGAAGAAAAAAAGATCTCTGCTTTTCTTTGGGTTGGCTGTGGCTGTGTGCAAGGTGTGCTGCTTAAATCCAAAGCTCCTCCAAAGGCAAAACGGTGCCGTTTCAGTGCGTAAATATATATTAAATATAAATATATTGCAAAAGTTCACTCGGTATACGAACAGCGTTTTATAAACAGGTGCAAATGGTGGAAGTTGTAGTTGTGCAGTTTGTAGTATTTTGCAGCAGCAGCCGCAGTACCTTGTTTAGTCATGAAGTCTGCAAAGTTCCAGATGAGTTCACCAATGACGTACTGCTTCATCTTCTGGTCGAACACGTCGTGGTAGCTCTGCAGGACGGCGTTCTGGTACTCCTCCGTAAACATTACAGGTGGATCCTGGAGAGGGAAGATAAGGTTTGTTGCTTAAGGCTTCAACGTGGTTCTGGAAAAATCCAGATCTCTTCGACACGAAGGTTTCCTGCAGTCAGGTGTTTGGATGTGTGTGAAATCTCACGCTGTGAAGCCCCGACACTGCGTCTGCTCCGTATTCACTCTGGATGATGGGCTTCTGGTACTTTCCATACCAGTTCTCAAACTGAGTGTTGAGCTGGATAGGGATGACCTCCAGGTGTCCTGAATCTTGGTACCAGGAGAAGTAACTGTTTACACAGATGACGTCTACGTAGGGAGCCTGAGGACAACACAAAAGACAGAGAAGGACATGTCGACACATTCTCCATCTCGTTCAGGACTTCTGTTAAACACAGTTCGATGACCTCAGCATTCTGTAGATTAATTTATCGATTTTGCAGAATTCTTTTGTGAATGTTGTGATCAAAAATGCTTCATTTTAACACTGCTTTTATGAATAATTTTGCTGCAATTTGCAAAGTTTAATGTGAATATTTTGTGGTAAAACTGCATGACAGCTGAGCTCGATGAACGGCAGCTGTCAAACTGAGGGACGACCGTGGTGACGGAGGTATAGATGTAGAGGTAGGTCATCTGAGGTGTTCTTAGTGAGGTCACACGGGGGCATCAGATCTAATACCGTTTGTTGTACCTTGTTCCTCTCCTCAGAACATTTTGTTTTGCTTGCTGCTCTTAAAAAGCATGACATCTTTTGAATAAGCCATGCATGTTTTTACTTTAATATGCTGTTGCTATTGAGGTGAAGGTTTAGACTCACCCCTTTATCACTTGCATAGTTGATACTGGCTGTGATGTAGGTGATGGGTCGGGTCGGGTCCAGAGATCTGGTACGTTTTATCAAAGTCCTGTAAGAAAAACAAAATGTGGGTGACTGTAAGAGGGTAAATCAATACGTTTCACAACTACTGATTGTGCGCACCGTGACGTGCACAGAGCAGGAGAAAGATGTAATCCTAATGAGTAACTGCTACAAATTGCATCGCCTCATCAACATCAGTTCCTGAAATGCACTCGTTTTTGTGAGCGGTGGACCGGGCGCGTCGGCGATTTCTCTGTGGACATGAGCAGAGGGCACATGTCACACTTTGTATCAAACTCTGGAAATCAGAAACACAGATCCGAACAGCACTTCAGGAGGGCTGCGACAATGAAGCAATGAGACAATGAAGCAATGAGACAATGAAGCAATGAGACAATGAGACAATGAGCCTGGAGAGGCGTTCTGAGTGACAGTCAGGTTTCTGAGGGGCAGAACAGATCAGCGCACAACCAGGTGGGTTTTCTTTGACAGTCGTGGGTCTGTGTGCCGTGAATTCATCCCGGGAGGGTCGGAGTGAAACCGCAGAGATCAGCTGAGACGTTCTGAAGCGTCTGATGAAAACCGTTAAGTTCAAATGACCCAAACTGTGGCGACGCGCTCCGGTTCTCTATGACAACTCGCCCGCTCAGAGCACAATCAAAGTGTCTCGTTCACAATCGTAGCTCCTCACCACTCCTGCTCATCGGGTTTGGCTCCCTGTGATCTTCTCTCCATTTCCCAGACATTTTTCAAAAACTTTTATGTCTGCTAAAGTTTCAGGTGCGTAAAACATCACGGACACTGATGATGATGAGGCGATGAAATTGGTACCAGTTACTCATTATGATTACATCTTCCTCCTCCTCTGAACTTATTGATTTACCCTCGTAAATTTTAAAATCTTAAAATATAATGGAAAACGCAATACTGTATAATCGCTGACAATAAGTGGACTGTCATGTAAAGTAACAGCTTTTTTCTGTTACTGTATAGAAGCAAAGGTTTGTACGCTAGAATTAGGTGTACACTTCTCTACATGCGTAAATAACTTGACTTGGTGGTTAGGAGTTGGCCGGTTGAGTATTTCTACTGAGCTCCAGATGTTCAGGGCAGCTTCCTGACTTCTCTCACTGCATCCCCGTGTATAGTACAGCAAATCTGATGAGTGGACGTATTCACTTCTTCACATCTACAAAGAAAATCACCAGTACTCACTTTAAATAGAGTTCAGCAGGCGGCAGCTCTGCAGCGGGCTCGTTGGCTACTGACCACATGACCACAGAGGGATGATTCTTGTCCCGGCGTACGAGCTCGTCCATGACGACCAGGTGGTGGGACAGAGAGGCGTTTCCAAAGCTGCGACTACATCGGCAAAAAACTAAATACTCACACTTATACTGAGCTGACTAATAAACCAGATCCATCCGTCAGCTCTGGTTACACACCAGCTCAATTACATTTTAAGTATCTTTCATGAAATTATTTTTCCGATGTATTAAAATCCTTTTTTTTTTTTTTTTTTGCCTTAAAGGGTAAGTTCACATTTTTTCTGATGCTCATATGTAAGCTGAAAGGTTGCTGTAATAACTCATCTAGTCCATACTGGCTGTAAACTTCTTAACACACATTCAATAAAAGAGATGAAGACAAAATCCACAGTCCTCCTTCAACGCAAAAAGACATGAATATGTTCAGCTGAAGATAATATATGACTTCAGTAGCCTTACGTAGAGTCTAAAGTTACAGTTTTTAATAACAAAATTGAGTATTAAGACTCAGCCTACAGGTGGTAGCTGCTTAAAACACAGAAGAGGTTTGAGCTAAAATGCCGACATGCTCACAATGAGAATGCAAACACGCTGATGTTTAGCAGGTGAGAAATGTTTCCTCCTGCAGTGCAAATCAGACTGAACCTCATCTGGCTGTTTACAATTCCTTTAAAATAGTGTAACTTGGCCTAAAGCCAACTTTACATGGACACCTTTTGAGCATCAAACACAACTCAATTTAGTTTTCAACCTCCAGTATAGACACAACTATTTTCAAAACCCTGTTGAGGATGTGCATCTTTTATTTTGCTGTATTTTCCAGGAATTTGTCCTCATTAGACGTGTGTCTTACACAAGTTCACTGTTAGTGGGTGTGTCCTCTCTGCCACGGGGCCAGGGTCTCTCAACATGACTTCTATCTGTGTGGTTTTCAGTAGTTGAGACTGTGCTGTGTCTACAGACAGACTAACAGTCATGTATTCGTAACTCTTTTCCTGAACCCTAAAACAAAGCCAAAGAGAAGTGAGCGGTGACACTCACATGTCTTTGATGCCTACCCCCGGACACTCGTCTATCACCACGATGCCGTGGCGGTCACACATCTGCAGGATCTCCTCAGCATAGGGGTAGTGGCTGGTGCGGAACGAGTTGGCCCCCAACCACTTCATCAGGTTGAAGTCCTTGACGATCAGAGGCCAGTCCAAACCTTTTCCTCGGATCTGCAACACAACGTAAACAGAAAAAGGAGGATTATTGAACCAGATCTACCGTTTTTAGATACTTTTTCCAGACAAACTTAAGATCTGTTTATTAGAAGTCGTGAATGTTTGAAGAGCCTGAATCTCCCAGAGAGGTTTTGTTTCCCTCTGGCGGTACTCACGTCAGAGTCCTCGTGTTTGTTGACCCCGTGGAAATAGAAAGGCTTGTTGTTGATGAGGAACTGGGAGCTGGTGACCTGGACTGTGCGGATGCCCACTGGTAGACTATACACATCCTCATATGTCCACTTCCCATCAGCTGCCATTAGCTGAACCTGAATGTTCAAGTGCAGACGTTATAACAGAGATTGTGCCGGCAGCCAGTTGGGAAGTTCATTCCCAGACGAGATAACTACAAAACACACACCTGAAAGCAGAGAAGTGAAAAATCAGAGCATAAAAATAGTTAACAGCAGTTTATCAGCAATGATCAACAGTTCTCTGATTTAACACGGCACATCTGACACCGAAGTATTATAGTTTAAAACAGCAGCGTCCTGGTCTCATCTGCTGTTATCTCTCATTGTAGATTTCTTTACTGCACATACAGCGTGTTGCTAAAGAGGAGACCAGAACCTCAGCTACCAAAAAATATAAACAATAAAAAAAACAAAAAAAACAGCTGGAACTTTATTTGTGGGCCCATGTTAATGTCATCTGGTTGCTGGGTAACGTAAGATGACAGAATTACAGCACAGATATAATGGTAGAGTTATGCAGAAAGTCTGTGAGCACGTTGTCTTACCTCCACGGAGTAGAGATAACCTGGACTCTCGTGCATCAAATACGGCCACCACAGCTTCACATCTGCCACTTTGAGTACTCCAGACGACTCGCTGGAGGAGGACACAGAGTGACCTTCGTTGTCCATCAGAGTGACCTTCAGGACGGCTGTGGCGGCACCTCGGACGGACACGTCGTACCTCACAACACCTAAAATCAGAGGAAATAGTATTGTCTAATAAATGGATATTAACTATAATATTTTTGTGATATGAATGGAGACAAACAGGTGAAGGGTAAAAAAGGCTAAAACATTGCAAACACACAACCACAGAGGTGTAGGCGCATGCTAATTTCTAGTCATATAAAGTATATTTACATCTGCCTGAAAACTAATTCTAACAACCATTATGGGGTAAAACAACCCGACAAAAAACACATGACAGGAATCAATGGATGCAAAAGCATCAATCATTCATTCTTCACTGCCCCTCAGGTTGAGGCGTGTTGAACACGATATTGTGACCTTTCAGCTTCTATCTGGACTATTTCTAATCTGCATGAATCTCGTCAGTGAATTATTTTGATGTCCAAAATGATGAATTTCTTAGAAAAGTCGCTCCACTGTCTGTGTGACGTAGATGATATTCACTCTGGGATCTTTTTCATACGTCACCTTTTAAAAATGCTTCGGTGCAGGTGAGGATATGAATGTGAGTAAATCAGAGATTCATTGTATTCATTCACCAGTGTCATCCAGGAAGTCAGTCACCACTGTGATGTCATCCACATAGACCTTCGGGGTCGTATACAGCAGCACAGGACGGTGTAACCCAGCATAGTTGAAGAAATCGAAGTCAGTGTTTTGCACAAAAAGCCCATCGGGATACCTGGAGACCGTATTATTATTATTATTATCATTATTATATTATAATCTCCTTATTATCTGACTACTCACAGAACAGTTAAAGCATCCTGAAAGGAGTCAATTGAAGTGTCACTGCTGACAGGAGTGGAAGTATCCTGAACACTGGAAGCACTGAAAGCTTTTGAAATGCAACCATGACGACAGCTAAACGGTTGGTTCGTGAATATGAGCTGAAAGTAGATGAATTTTTAGTTTTTATTCATCATTATTTTTTAAACGGTTTAAAGTAAAGAAAAACTGACCAGTTTAAGAGTGAGTGCTTCTTTTTTGTTGAACCACTCGAAGTGTGATGAGGAGCTCGAACAATTAGACGACTAGAATAATATAATTCTAGTTGTAATATATTATAATATTATTATAATAACAACTTGTAACGATAGTGATAATTAGTCGTTTCAGTTGTTTTTCCATCCTTCGCCTCGACTCCCAGAAGTTTGAAGATTTAATGGCTTTCCTAATTGATCATGTAAAGTAATTGATGATTTCAGCCCACACTAATGTTATAATATGCAACTGTATGAAAAACATAAAACATTAAAATCTTGTAAACAATGTGAAGGACATCTAGGAAACAGAAAAATACGAAAATAAATATAATTGAAGTCTTATGGCTTCTTAAAACTTGGACTTTGTCTATCTTGAAAAACTTCACGAGGAAAACCAAAACATGTCTCAAAGTCTGATTCACCTAAAAGCTCAAAATAACAAATCACTGAAGCAAATTAAGGAAGTTCGGCTTTCTTAGCAATAAGTGTTCAAAACTGAAACTACTGAGGTTACTTACCCATCAGGACACCTGCAGACCAAATTATTTACCAATTATCAGACCTTTGCTTTGAGAAATTAAGGGGCATTTTTCCTGATAGTCTTCCCATTAAAACTAAAACTACAGCGGTTACTTGGTGCGGTCGTTCATGTGCTGGATGGTTCCTGGAGGAAGAGTCTCCAGCGTCAGAGTGTTGTTGACAGCGATGGTGATCCTACACGGCATCGTTGGGTTCTTGCGGATTAAACTGCCAATCTCAGCCTCAAAAGGAAGATGGCCTCCTTCATGCTCTGTCACCTTCTCCCCGTTCACCCACTACAAAAGGTAACGACAACGATGACAAAGATGAAGATGATTTTTTTTTTGCTCTTTACTTGAACACTGACTGGAATGATTTGGGAAGACGCACGTTCTACTCACCACTACTGAATAATAGTGAGCACTTCCCACTCTGAGAACCACTCTGGTTCCCTCGTCAGCGACCCAGCGTGCCGGCACCACCACCTCTCGCTCGTACCACACCCAGCCAATGAAATCTCTCAGTGTGATGTCCTGAGTGATGTCGTTGTAGCTGGCGGGGACTGGCATGTCAATCACCGGGCCGCTCTGGGACACGTCAACATCAGTGAGAAGGCAGTGTGTGGGGACATTATTGTGGCAAAACCATCTACAAAAGTGCGTGAAGTGTTTTGCATTCATTTAAGTATTTCATGTTGTAACTGTATCTCAATCAGTGGGGGGGGATCAAACCTGTAAATGTGAATATTAACAAGTCTAGGTGCAGATTTACAAATGTATTGAGATGTGTAAATGTGTTACCAGATCAGTAAATGTGTAGACAAATGTGTAAATATGTATATAAATCTGCAATGTTCACATTAACGAGTGTGACCACATTTATAAATCTCTGTCCAGCTCACAGGTCTGTGGACACACGTGTCTCTGAAGTGTTTCCGGTCTACATGCTGACTGCGAGATGTTTGAAGCTTCTGGTTCAGTGTCGAAAATGTTCCCTTTTACAGACCGCACGTGTTTATTTAGACTTTATATCTGTCAAACAAAGTGAGCAGCTTTATTTGGTCGGAAGTCTGTCGGAGTCCTGCTCACCTCTGCCAGTCGACTCTTGTACCAGGACCTCTCGAAGCCCTGGTTCCTGTTGGCGGACTTGTCAGCCCTGAAGTCCCACAGCCCGTTGAGCTCCTTCAGCTCTCTGGAGGAGGACTCCCGGGGGAAGAGCATGCCGGTGTCCAGCGGGACCACCGCGTCAAACACCGCCACCAGACACACAACCCGGAAAACCCCGAGCCTGTCGGGTAAGAGCATCCTGAAGGTCTCCTCTACAGCCGCTCGGGAACTTTCTTGTTATTGTTAGTCACGTGATTCATTTTGTCGTCACGTGACCGCAGAGCAGCGTGGTCGCTGCTTCCGGAAACTGTCGGAAGTTTACACATTTAAAAGTGAGCCAAGACACAACACAACAACAGGACTTTTTTTTTTTTTTTTTTTTGCAATTACGTATATATCGTATGTGTGTATTACAAAAAAAGATGAAAGATTATTAAAAGAGAAAGTGTTTCGCATTTATTGTATTATTTTATATTTTTCATCCTAACGTTATTTTCAGCAGACATGGCAGTCAGGTTTAATTTTAAGGCCTCGTTGCTAAAATATCAGCCATCAAATGAAAAAATATGTAATGGAAACTTTATTCTATAGCCACAATTATTTTTATATTGATTGGTTTTGTGTCATTCAGCTGCACCACTTTGTATTTTACACAAGATGGAGCCAGACACTTTCTGGATCAAAGTAAACTACAGAATGGCAACGTGTTAAAGGACCAGTTCACTGATTTTATGTGTTCAATAGCGCCACCATATCTCCACAGTGGACATTAATAAATTAACATGGTAGAGGCCCCTACGGCCAAAATTAGCAGTGGGTTCACATAAACCATCTTTCGAAAAGTAGAAAAGCGTGTTAATAGTGCAGTACCCAATTTATAACACCAGTATCGTTTGAGTTGATCAAGTTTTAGTCGTTAATACTACCAGACAAGGTTGCATTAAACTTATTCTAAAGCAACTGACCGTTGCCTTGGCCTTTTTTTTCTGTCCAGCCCGGATGTGAATGCGTCTTTCGTTTTCAAAACACAGCAAGATTATCAATTAAGCATTTAATATACAGTGTACTTTTACTTTTGGTTCTTTAAGTCAATTTTGCAGGACTTTAACCTGTAGTGGAGTATTTTCAGTGTGGTATGAGTACTTTTACATTTGTAAATGACCTGAATCCTTCTTTCAACACAGATTTTAATATATTTTGATATGAAAATGTTAGGATGCAGCATCATTTTATCGTTCGGTTTCCATGACGACACTATTAATGCTATAACAGTAAAAAGCACAGACAGACACACAGGAGAGTGGTTTGATAACTTTTATTTTACTAAAAAAAAAGGGGGAAAAAGTTCACATTGACATTTAGCCTCAATATTACAGTATATTGAAATTCTTCTCAAAGGAAGTAAAATACAACATTTTTTATTTTATTTTAATCTTATATTAAAAATATCAAATAGTACTCATCTAGCAGTGCTTACAGTATTTTAAGATATGTTGCAGGCTTGATAGCAGAAAGGTTGGCTTTGTACAGAGCAGAGATGTATATTTATTTTTTTTGCCAGTCTATTACTTGCAGGGGCCTCGCAACCTACCTTTGTGTTACCCGGCCTGGTTCAATCGACAAGCTGAACATGCAATGAGGGCAACTACACAAATCATCCTACAGATTATACCGGTGCAGTAAGACACTTGGAACAGGCTTTCAATGCAACAACAAGAGAGAAAAAAGAAGCTAAATGTTCCATTCGTTGTGTTTTTTTCTCCCCGACAGCCGTCATATCCACGAGTGCCCGTTCACCTCTACAACGTGATCTGAAATTAAATGGCCGACTTCCCGGTGATCTTTCCTGTACAGCTTACCAACAACCATGGACGTGGTGAAAAGAGAAAATCTGACTAAAATAACATCACTACCTGAATAAACTTCAAAAAAACAGACTCCTTAGAGCTTTTCTCTAGTTGCACAGAACTGTACAGGCACACATATTATATATATTTCAAATAAATAGGGCTAATTGGGCTGAGAATAAGTGGGGAGGGCAGCTCTCTTGTTTGTCAGCACAGAGAGATACAATCCCAGCCATTTATTAGGATGGCTTCCCAGCCACTTCTAAAGTTCTTATTGTCCCTTAAACGCACACACACAGACACACACACACACACACACACACAAACACACTCAGTCACTCAGTCGAGTACATCCAACACCGTCACTCACACACCCCGGCCTCCTCCTCCACACGCACAAAGCCAAAAAGACAGAAAAAAGAAACGGAACAATATTAGAAAACATGAAAATGCCATTTTTCTGGAATGCCTCTGATCAGAAAGAAAAAAGAAAAAGAACAGAAAAGCAGGGTTTGAGTCGACTGAGATCATTAAACTGTGTCTGGAAAGGGCTTGACTAGATGACACCACCACACACGCCTGTAGGCATGGTCCTGTGCCACTGCACCAGGCTGTGGCCTCCGGATCCCCCCACCTCCCCCCTCCCCCCTCTGTCCCTCGACATTTCCCGCCGTGGTCCCAGAATGCCTTGCGGTCTCGACGGTTCTGGCTTCCCTCACATTACAAACAGGACATGGCACGAAATCTCCTTCACGACATCCCTGACGGTGCTCGACTCCATCTCTTCACAGGACGGGGTGGACGGGAGGGGGGTGTTTGGAAGAGGAGGGATTTGGTGGTGGTGGTGGTGGGGGGAGGGTGGAGAGGGTCTGTACAGTCGAGACGAGCTGCCTGCTGGGAGGGGGAGAGAGGTGAGGCAGGGTATTTGAGTGGCGGGGGCGCGAAGTTTGTACGGCGTCTCTCTCGTCTCCAGGTGAAGCCCTGAGGGAGGCGGGTGGCGGTTAGACGTCGGTGGAGAAGTAGAGCGTGTTGCGCTTGAGCTCGGCGAAGGAGATGGGAGGATGCTGCAGGTAGTAGAGCAGCACCTGGACCTGAGGACAGAAAGACAGGCTGTCTGAGGACAAACGCTTCACGTGACATCATGTCTGATTGACGCCTGATCACTATTTTGACATCATGCTGTCAGTTTTAGAGCCACAATTAACTACAGAGGAAGTAAACAGGAACAACCACATTTACAACTTCATAGGAATTATTTTGTCCATATTTGTTTACATATTTAAAATATGTTAAATCAGCGAATAGCCCTTCCTGTTTGCATTGTTCACATTGACATGCAGATAACTATCATTATATCATTTTAATACTGAGGGAATATTAAACATGTGATGATTCTCTGGAGATTCATGTAGTGTCGTTTTTAAAGTGTGACTTCCAAGCGAGGGGGGATATGACTCGATCTGACTGGAAACCCAGCGATACTACGTCCCGCCCACTAATAGCAGAGACCTGACTGCACCACAGGCCTGTCAATCAAACAGACACGCAAACACAGCTTTTTGAAGCTTACTTACCGAATAAATGACGCAATTATTTTCAGATGGATCTCCAGAAAACTAAAAAGTATGAGCGACTTTAGCTAACAACACCAAAATAACTCCTGGAAAAAATGTATTAACTTTTAATTTTCCGAGACTAGTTGAATGGGAGTTTATGGAGCCGACCTCTAGTGGCACTCGGTGGTACTGCAGCTTAAGGCGCTTCCCCATCTGCCTTATTTTAGAGACTCTGAAGCTACGTCCACTTTTATATACAGTCAGTGCTGAGAACCAGAGGACACTATGCCCCTCCCATCTATACCGGAAATATGACTGCACTCCAGGCATGTCAATCAAACAGACACGCCCCCACATCTGGTGGAGTCATTTTCAGAGGGATTGAATTTAGCTAGCGACACCATAATGACTTGATGAAAAAACCTTTCACTTAATGAGTTGATGCTTTTTGCTTTGGAGTCTATTTTTTGGAGCCAGCCCCTAGTGGCCCTCAGTGGTATTGCATTTTAAGGCACCTCTGCATTAGCTTCACTTTTCAGACCCAGAGACTACGTCTGTTTTTATAACAGTAGACGGGTACGAGTACGATTTTTAAAACAATCTTAATGTTGATTGCATGAATAGTTTTATCTCTCAGGTCACCTTCATTACTTTGTTCTCCCTCAAACTGGATGAGAACCAGACAGCTTTTATCTTCTCATTACTTTTTTTTCTCTCGGCGTAGAAATCAGTAAAGAACGTTTTCAAACTGAGGCAGTTTGTCTCTTCGGCTGAATCTAAAATGATAATTGTGGATTTTGTGGCGGACTAAATGTGTTTTTGTTAAGAGCCGGCTGCTTTGATGTTGGACGACTGCCTAATTTAGCACTTTGCTCTGTTATGTCTCTGTGTTTTCCCTCGTTTCAATGCTCAGCGCCGTCTGCTTAATCACAACCTAAAAAAATACTTACTGCTGACCTAAATGTGACTAATCTGCTAAAATAAAGTTACAAATATAAATTCCTTCAGCTTGTAGGGCAGGTTCTGATACTAAGCTCTGGAGAGGAAATTTAAAAGATGTCTTGTACTTCATGACTGGAAAATCTGCTGACTGAAAACAGGTGAATTAGTCTAATGTTCCTCCTAAATGTCCCTTTGATGGGTTTCATCAGAAGGACGTGTGTGGAACATTTGATGTGACTCACTGTTTGTTGAACGCTGCTTACCAGGAAGATCTAATACGAGCTTTTACTCCTCAGAAGGAGAGAATCCATCACAAGCTCACCCAGAGGAAATCGTATTTGGGCAGCAGAAGCATCTTTCTTTGAGGTTTGACATTTTGTATACCGACTGCAGTAAACATTTGGAGTTTAAATAAGCTCCAATACAAACACTGAGCTTCACTGCATTGCACCCTGCCCCATTTATGATGATTTTCTCTGGATATTGTTTAATTTGCCAAGAAAAGACATTTGTGCGGAGGAAAGTCGTCTCTCCGCAGAGATGAATGGACGGCCCGCAGCCTGAATACAGCTTGGAGAGGAGAGCGCAGGGCCGTGGGTCACTTGGCGACGTGGGAGTAAAATTCATCCGGAAAACACGTGCAGCCACCGAGGAAATGCGCACGTGGGCACCAGTCTGCCGTTTATTCCACCGACTCGCAGAGGGAGGCCGACTCCGTTTCGACTGGGAACCAGCCGAGGAGGATCTGGGCGTTTTCAATGTGTAGATTTTTACTCCCCAGTTAATTCTGATTCAAACGTTTTTCCCGTACCTGTGCCATGACATCATGGGACCAGATGTCCGAGGCGGACGTGATGTGCTGTGCCTTGGTGATCTCGGACTCTGAGGGCCTGAGCAGAGTGGGGCCGAACACGGTGGCCAGGTTGTGGAGGGACATCTTGTTGATGGGCTCCTTCTCGGCCACCCTGCAGGAACAACCGCCGACACGGTTAATACACGGAAGACATGTGACTTTTTCATTTGAAATGTCGACCGATATTTGACAACAGGACTGAACTGAAAACAAATCCACAAGGTTAAAGATTTAAACAGGATTTAATGACAAGACAAAAGATGATAAATCTGAGCTTTTTTAAAAAAAAAAATTGATTGTGCTCTGTAGGTATAATCAGTGTTTCTCCAGGTGATTAAACCTCTAAAAACCTTTTATAAAAAAAAAAATCCCGATTCCTCAGTGGCTGAGATGTAACTCGACACCTTTTCCTTCATTTAGTACCTGTGCATCTATGAATATGCAAACAGTCCCCGCCTCTATCTCCTCCCACCCCTCTGCTACTCGCCTGCAGCTCAATGATATGAAAGCCCCACTCTGTAAGTTGATAGCATTGGTTCTCTAGGTTTGTGATGTATGAAACTCCGACTGTCTGAATCTGTGTTTTAATGTTGTGCTCGGACCAAATGCAAAGCGAATTTTCGCCTCGCGGGAGTACGGCCGCTCAAGTTACATTTTTCACATCATAAAGCGGAACTATTCAGCTTTTTTATATTTCATGACTGAATCGGACTGAAAATTGGCCTCTTGTGGTGAGTTGTTTGTGAAGATGACAGTTAGATGAAAGTAAGACATGCAGTGGTCTGGAAGACTGTCCTCGAGGATTTGCATTTTGTATAAAAAAGACCATATTTAGAAAGCATAGAAATATTTCCTAATGCCCTGACGGGGTGAAAGAATTTGAGTGGGTTCAATATTTTTTGTAAAGTAGAGTAGAATAAATAATATTAAAGAATAATAAAGGGTGTAAAAAAAAAAAAAGTAATTGTCAACCTAATTATAAAGATAAATGCTGACTTTTCCCTTTAGGTGTGTGAGGTTTTGTGTGTGTGTGTGTGTGTGTGTGTGTGTGTGTGTGTGTGTGTGTGTGTGTGTGTGTGTGTGTGTGTGTGTGTGTGTGTGTGTGTGTGTGTGTGTGTGTGTGAGAGTGTGTGTGAGTGTGTGTGTGTGTGTGTGTGTGTGTGTGTATGTGTGTGTGTGTGTGTGTGTGTGTGTGTGTGTGTGTGTGTGTGTGTGTGTGTGTGTGTGTGTGTGTGTGTGTGTGTGTGTGTGTGTGTGTGTGTGTGTGTGTGTGTGTGTGTGTGTGTGTGTGTGTGTGTGTGTGTGTGTGTGTGTGTGTGTGTGTGTGTGTGTGTGTGTGTGTGTGTGTGTGTGTGTGTGTGTGTGTGTGTGTGTGTGTGTGTGTGTGTGTGTGTGTGTACCGTTTGAGGTGCTCCAGCAGAGTGAGGAAGGTCATGAGGTTGGGGTCGGGCAGAGAGCGCAGGAGGTGCATCATGCAGTTCTCCTTGGCTGCCGGGTCTGAGAGAGCTGCGAGGGACAGGAAAGACATGTCAGATCCAATTATGGACAGAGACGGCTTTTTAAACTTCAGCCCTCGTCGTCTCCAGCTGGTCAAGCAGAACTCCCTTTGTGAAACTCCACAACGGCCCACTTGTGACAAACACACACACTTCCTGGGTTTAGTGTAAGGGCTGAAAGGTCGCACCTATGCCCTCCATGAAGGCGGGGTAGAGGCGGTCGGTGAGCAGAGGCTCCGGCAGCTCCCTGAAGTACAGCTTCAGCGTCCCAGCGATGGCGTTGATGTCCATGTCGCTCAGCATCATCAGGATGTCTTTGGTATCTACGGGTCACACACAGAGAAACACAGATTAGAAACCAAACATTATTAAAGCCTGACTCTGTCTGCAGGAATGATGGGATCTCTCACATCCGGGCCGAGACACACGCAGATGTGCTCAATGATACACACGGAAATCAAAGGTGATGTGGATCTCGGTGGGAAAAAAGCAGCTGTGAGTCTTATGTAACACAAACAGTCAGCTCAGGCTCCTCGTCTGTCCTGGAGATCCCAGAAAGACACTTCCTACACATCTCTTGGAAAACTCTGCCTGCAGCAAAGTCTCTCCATCTTAAAATACTAAAACCTGCTGGAATAATGAAATAATTGGAGCTTGAACTGGCGTGATCTGGTCGAGTCTGACGGTTCAGGTTGTGAAGACACTTACAAATGTAAATCACATCATATGTAGGATAATTGATGGTGCATTAAAAAGAGGCTTGAGTGAGGAAGGATGTCTCATTTTGTTAAATGCCTGCTGCTTCGACTTCTCTGTCCTCACGTTTCTGTATGTAGGCTTTACCGGTTTATTTATGTCATGTACGTGTTCATTTGCATATAGAGCGGAAAAGTGAGATCTGATCACATGGTCACTCGAGACGTGGAGATGCACGATAACGGCAGGTGTGAACAGGCTCGGAGAGGCAGCGTGTGGAGTCTTACTGGTGTCGAATGCTAATTTGAGGGCCTGGATATCCGTGGCCACCCCTGAGATCCTGTAGATTCCCACTTCGTCGATCCCCCTCTTCTCCACTTCCTCAATGCACTGACGGACTATGTAAGGCACCTTGGAGCGCTCGCGCCTGTAGAGAGAGACAGCGGTGAGCTTTTACTTCATTTTCAGGCCGTTGGCCTTTGATCTCCTTTTGTTCTCCGTGTCAGGAACGTGCTCACTTTGTAACCACGTTGATTTTGACTCCAAACACCCCGCTCTGCTTTTTGGACGGCGTTCTCTTCAAGCTGAGGTCCCGACTTGTAAACTTCATGGAGAACTCCACTTTGATCTGGTGATGAATAAACAGCATAGTTATAAACAGACTGCATCATGAAGAGCTGGTTTACATATTTATAAAAACCCAACATCTTCAAGCCCATCATTTCAACATTTGGACTTAAGTGTAAAATATACTGATTATTTTTCTCAAAAAAGCTTCAAACAAAACTCTTTATATTTAGAAACTAAGACTTTCTTTTCAAAAATCTATGTGTGTGTGAATTTCTGTACTGGAGGAAACAACACTTCCTGTATGCATGTGAAGGAATACAGTCATGTTAATTTGACCTTTGAATTAAATCAGAAGAGCTGGTCAACCAAACATAACACATCACATTTCTGTTTTCACAGTACATGTACTATAATGGAAGCTAAAAGTTCTTTCAGAGTTGAAACAGTTCGAGTCTCACCCCGTTCATCTCTATGACGTCCATGTGCCAGTTCTTGGACTGCACTGTCTGAGGGTCCAGCTGAAAGACACGACAAAGAAACACACTCGGTCAGATTTTTGCAAAAGTTTTGACCAAATAAGGAGACATGACTGAATTCATACAGACATGTTTCCCAGAGGAGGACGCTGCTTTAATCGCATCATCAGATAGCAGTTGTCACCAGGAAAAAAAAAAACTTGCATTTCAGTGTGATTGCATGATGGGAAACAACAGCAGAGCCACTAACTGAACATTTTCACTCACAAACAAAACAGATCGCTAAATTCCAACAAATGCACGGCAGCATTTTGAGGGTTTGACTATCTGGTACCACACCAGACTGGATTCAGGTTAGCAGTGCAAGGCCCGATTTTTCCTTCTCAGTGTGTATTTGTCTCTATTTAATAGACCCGACGCCCCCCAGAAATCTCCAATGCAAAACTGCCTTCTTTTTATTTACTCAAATCTCCACAGGCAACAACTGGTGAAGTGAAGTAAATACTCGTGAAGATGCAGTCCAGCAGTGTGTGTGTGTGTGTGTGTGTGTGTTTGTGTGTGTGATGACTACAAGATCCCTGCAGGACTGCTGCTTCAGGACAGAGGTTGAAAAGCCTCTTGTAAGAAGTCTTTGATTTTTCGAAGTAATTTCTGAGAAATCTATTTTCCAAAAATGTGAGCAAAATCTACCAACAGTGGTGCCTGAGTGAATGGACTCTAAATTCCTGCTCGTCTGTACAAAAACACCACCTGGGTTTGGTGGAGGAGTTAAAAAGAATAAAGCTGTTCCCGCCCGGTCTCGAACCGAGGACCTTTCGCGTGTTAGGCGAACGTGATAACCACTACACTACGGGAACTGGCTGCCAATTGCCCCTCCTTCCACTAAACTGTGCCCTCTTTCTCCGAGCTTTGAAAATATTATCTCACACTATGTAAAGAATGTGAAATACATTACTGAAGGAATGTTTCTAACCTCAGGGGACCATGTCGGTGTTGGATGGCAGAGCTGTAACTGACACAGTTTAAAGGTGAAGGAGGTGCACTTTAAACCTTCACTACGTCCAGAGTCCAGCTGTCATCGTGTCCTGTGCCGAGGGAAAGCTGCTTTACAACAATCCCGTCTCCGAGTCTACTTTGGGAAAGAATGATGCCGTTTCTGTTTCCCACATTTGCCCTCCGAAGTTTCTCGGGGGCCCGACAAGGGCTCCAGATTGGCTCGACTCCGCTGCACACATTCTCAAAGTCTGGATCACACGTCCACGATGCCCTCGGACACATGAGAGATGGCAGCTGGCTGTTGTTTTAAGTCTCCTGGAGTCTGCGCCGGCTGTGTGAGGCCACAGCAGCTAATGCCTTTTTTATAGGCTGCTTCAGCGTCTGCACAGCGCAGTTAAGTCATCCTCAACTCTGCACAGTCAAGTTCTCAACTCAGAGGGAAATCATGTTTGCTACACACTTCTCTTATTGTCAGCAATAAGCTGCAACCATTAAAAGGCTGCAGTGAGTGCATTTCATTACCTCGTAAAAAGGCCATTTGGCACCACTTTCACGCAGTTCCTATTATCGTTAAAGCCTGCTTTCCCAGCAGGCGTCGGGTCTGAGACGAGGGACAAGCAATCACCTCAATTGGGTCTTTACACAGCTACTGGCATGAAGGGGAACTGGGCAGAGATCCAGGACTCATGCACTGATGAGGCCTCCTGTAGGCCCTCACTGAAAGAAAGAAAGAAAAAAAAATTCCTCCCACATATTTCCTCCTGGTCACTCTGCTAATTTAAAAAAAAAACCTGATTAAAAATGAATGTACTCAAATAGGGTTGTAAAAACAAAGAGGATCCATTACAGGCCGTTCGTACACTCAGTGACCCTTCACGGACTTGTATCCTCAAATGGGCTCCCGTTTATTAAAAAATACTTAAGGCAGGAACTCGCCCCCCCTCCTTCTGCTTTCCTGGGAAATAAAGGACTTTGGCACGAAGAAAACTTCGACCGACTTAGTTTATACTGAAGGTTACATTCAGAACGAAGTACAAAATGTGAGGAGAAGGGCTAAATTAGAAGAAACAGGTGAGGTGGAAATGAGTTGCGACTTATCGGACAATGTGTCCAGTCAGCTGCTTTAGATCCTGATTGACGGCCCAGTCAGGGAGCAGCAGGTACCAGAGCAGAGACTTGGCAAGCAAAGGTACCTGGGAAATCAAGAAATACAGCTTGTTTTACTCGTCAGAATTCAGATCTGGAGGTGGACATCGGGAGGAAATGACACTGAGGAACTATTTGTGTTTTTACGGAAAAAATAAGATGCAGAGCGTAGAATCTAGTTGAAGGCCTCACTTCTGGCAGACTTACTTTATATAAACCCTGAAGAGCAGCTTTTCTTTACTCCCCTTTCATCTCAGCCCAGAGGCGAAAAGTACAACGACCAATTTCCTTCCCTCGGCATGCTTCAAGGGGATTTTGAGCATCTACTTCATGTGTTCGCAGTCATGCACACGTCAAATAAAAGATAAAACTCTCTCTCTTTTTTTTTTTTTTAAGAGACATCCTCAAGCTTATATGGTTCTGATTAGGATCGCATCTCTCCGGAGTCAAAGCTCTCTTTGTTGGACCGTGAAACCTATAATGTCCACATGATTGAGGAGAGGCCGGATCGGACTGCAGCCCGAGGCGCAGCACATACTATATAGAATACGATGTGTGCTGGATGTGTCTCTTCTGAGGACGGAGTGGTTCAGCCGGTGTGTTGCTCTGTTATATGAGAACTCATTGTTCTGTGTGAGCACCACATTTGGGGCTCAGCTGGTTACCGTGCTGCCCGTTTACCTTCTCCCAGCGGTGTGTATGGACCTTTAAACCTGACCTCCATACGCTCACACACACTTCTCATCTCACCGCTCCTCTCTGTGTTTGAACATGTGGAGGCCATGTGATGTGACCCGTTTGTAGACTGGACAGAAAATTCACGTTTCATTTCAGTGTCTTCTCCGGACTCTCTGTCAGTCATCGCAGAAATGTTAATGCCAAGAGTCTTGGCAGCCGGGTTGTAAATCCAGTGTGGACTCCATCCCGACTCATCGAACACAGCTGATAAGATAAGTCACGTTTTTGCAGAAAAACATGCACTTGGTGCACCCTTTAAATATTTTGCAACAAAGAGTGAAACGGGGACTTGGCAGGGAGGAAAACTCCATCAAGTTAGTTTCCCTACAGTTTTATTTGGCTTTAAAAAGACTCAGTGAGCAATCAGGACCTTTTATTAGGGTTGTTTCTCCTTTCGTTCGCTTTTCTGAAAATTTTATTGTCAAGAGTGTCCTAATAAGAAAGTGACATTTACAAATCATTAAAAGGGCTTAATGCTGAGTCTGACATGATAAATAAACGAAACTGATGTGGTAATCTGTGGGAAATATAGCCGTGCACACATAAGAAGCTCCATTCTTGACAAACAGCAGACGATAAACAGAGTAAGGGAACCTATTCCTTCTGGGTTTGTCTGTTAAAATACATTAAAAATTAAAAACAGCTGTTCCCGCCCGGTCTCGAACCGAGGACCTTTCGCGTGTTAGGCGAACGTGATAACCACTACACTACGGGAACCGACTGGCTGCAGCTCCCCCCGCTCTGCACACATAATCCCGCACTCCTTCACTGGCACGCAGCCTTCGAGCAGCGCTGCTGCAACACATCAGACTGACAGCAACAACAGCCCGACACAGAGGGACACTCAGAGGCCGGCTCCCCTCCAGAGCTCTTTACATTTCCTCCACAACACACAGGAGACGAGCTGCACTGCAGCAGCAGGAAAACAACTGTCAGAGGTCCTGATTTGTAAAAAGAGTAAAAGCAGTAGCTGTCGTGCAGGAACCGTGCATGAGTGACCCCGGGAACCCATGTGAAGAAATGCATCCATCAGAAAAGTATACATGAAAGCATTCTTGGTTGACAAGCGAGTGACAAATGAACATTTGCATTTAAATGGTTGAAATGAGACAGTTTACAAGGTAACATAATTCAAATACAAGTAAAAATCCTTCACTTAGATGTCCTGAACGGTGAGAAATTTTGCACATTTATGTTGTTTAGATTTCATAATTGGGTTGCAAGAGTGCAGTTTGGACACTTGTTTGTTCTGTACTAATATGAATATGAACGCTGATTTATATTGATCGACAGGAGAGTCGGAGTGTTCTGAAATAGCAGAAGAGGTTGCACCAAACAATCACTGACCAAAATGAAGAGTAAAGTCTTTCATAATAAAATCCCCACACACTTAATTAGACTATTATTGCTGCTGGAGAGTTAATGCATGCTGGTGAAAACACTCCAAAAAGCAGAACTTGATCTTTTGATATGCTAAATTAATGACTTGCTGTTTAATTTGTCCTTTGTGTTTCATCGCAGATTTCCACTGCTGCTGCTCTCTGGCTGATTAAATATTCATTCAGCTGCAGAAAGCTTTTTATTAGTCCTTTAATTAGAACGGAGCTCCCGCTGCGCGGCTCCTTGGTTTGAGCAGGATTACAGGAGGTGTTCGTGCAGGGATTGAGACTTTTTTTTTTAGCGCCTGCTAACACATCATCACACTGCAGTATGTTTGCTTCACGGAACAGAAGCAGCGCCACTATTTTTAGACTCATGAAACAACATAAGCATAATGTTTACATGCTCATCAGTAGCGTCTCTTTACTCAACAGCTGCTGATGTCACCGTGGCCATGGGAGGTCTCTTGACTCGGTTGCCATGTTGCCGTTTCCCCTCACTTCCCAGTTTGAGCCAATCGGCGGGCATTTTGCAGCCGGCTCAGAGTTGTGATTTGCAGAGTGGTCGTGCATCTCTGCCGGCGGTGTATGTGTGTGTGTGTGTGTGTGTGTGTGTGTGTGTGTGTGTGTGTGTGTGTGTGTGTGTGTGTGTGTGTGTGTGTGTGTGTGTGTGTGTGTGTGTGTGTGTGTGTGTGTGTGTGTGTGTGTGTGTGATTCTCTGATAGTGCCCGTAAACAGCGACACACAGATGAGTACTACACTTATGCAACATGACCCTGCCTGTAGCCTCAATGAGTAAGAGCGCTGATGCACACAGAATAAATTTAACAGTAGAAAAATGAGTCAAATATTTCTTCACTGATCTGAATTTTAGTCGAACACAAGCACTTCCTTCATTCAATGGTTCTTTTTTTTCATGTAATTTCTTCATTATGTTGCTTCACAATTGATAGAATTGATATTGGCTCAACAACGGATGCTCAACTTTCTTCTCCAAATAAAAAAAGCATGAGAAATGAGTTCAGGAACTATTTCTTCTGCCTCCCTGGATGTTACTGAGAACTGTCAACTCCCATCTCAGTCCTTCAACTATCACATGAAACACTGCTTTGTTCCATTGTCATACAGACCAACCACCAAATTTCTGATTTAATGTGGTGCCGCAGTGACAGAGCTCACATCTGCTACCAGGAGGGATCCGAGAGGCAGTTTTGTCCCGTGATAAACCTCTCATACTTCTTTTGGACGGAGCTGCAATGTTGTTTTTATACTCGTCAGCCTTACGGGAACATTACGTAGTTGTAGACTAGCTCATGACCTCCCTTGTTCAAGTCATTTGTGATCCTTAGCACTGACAGCATGTACCATTTGTAAGGCATTAGATCATCTCCATGTAGCAGAGGTTCCACTCAAACTCAAATTCTCTGACTTTTACAGTCTAAAAAGTTTAATTTCCACGACCAATAATGAAGTGGAAAACTGTCCATCTTTGTGCTGATCAGACAAAACCAGTCACAATATTTTATTACCAGCAATTTGGTAGCTTTATTTACTGGTTCAGAATTTTTTTAACTGCTTAAAGAGTAAACTGAGCAAAATATTTCTTATTAAGTAAGAAATAATTTAATGAATTTCCTCAGGCTGTACCGACTAAAGATTCTCCTTCACTGAGCTGCAGCAGAGCAGTGATGGGGGCAGCATGAAGTGGCTGTGAAGGGTTCCCTCTCCCATATTTTAACAGATCACTGGTAGTTTTACAAACTTTACATCTGGCTTTTCTACCGTCTACTCACTCATCATCGTTTTGTAGCCAAAGCTCTTGAAAGTTACATTTTCCTGCATGTTTGCCTTCATTAGCAGCTGCAGGAAATAACACAGCGACTGATGTCATTGTTGACCAGCGAAGATAAAATTACTCAAGAAAACAAGTGAAATAACGCGATATAGAAAAATACTTCATGGAAAATATGACATTTTGATAAATGCTAAACATGCTACAAACAAAACTCCACAATATTCCATGACTTGTCCTAAAAAATGATCAAATCGCCTGACTTTCCATGTCTGGAATAAACTTTTTATAATTCCGTTATATTCCAGAAATTCCAAAACTGGCAGAAACCCCTGATGTTCGTTTGCTTAGTGGAGTCCAGAAAGTAACTTTTACTACAAAAGAAGTATGATGTGACGTTTCTGAAGCAGGATCAGAGGAAGTCTTACTGCAGCTTGATGGAACAGTCACAACGTTTTTTGGGTGAGTTTTGATTCCTCAGATCAACAATGAGCTGAAAATGTAACATCTTCCTTGTTCGGTCATTTTAGAAAACTAAACAAAACAAATGCAAATGAACAGATTATTTCAATGGTCTTTGACTACGACAGATAAATGTGTCAAATTCCTGAATTCACGTGGTAACCTAAAGTCACCCTCTTCATGTATAACCTGCTTCATGTCCTTCACTTATCCCTGAACAATGTTAGAGCATGTGTTGAACCCCCCCCCCCCCCCACTCCCACCTAACTACATAATTAATGCCTGGGTGTCACCCACAGAGATTAAAAGCCACCCTGCATATGGCCTGCTGTACAGCCAGAAACAGGGGGGGCACTGCTGGTATCAACCTGAGAACGCTTCCCTGACCTGCCGCCCCTCTTCTGCAGCTCATTAACCAATCACAGCTCCTGCGCGTGGGGGATGGATTGGGGCCAATAAAGGGCCAGGCCCTGCGGTGGAGACAGACGGAGATTTATGTGGCCTATATAAAAAGGCCATTAGGGGACTAGCTGGCATTTTAGGCAGGCAGGAGGGATGAGGACCTAATATCTAATCTGCACTAATCAACATACTTAAATGCAAGAGTATAATTTCGTGTGTGGGCTAAAATGCGGCGGGGGCGAGGGGTGGGATGAGCGAAGTGGAGGGCACACGATAATGGTTGCATCTGATTCTCTTCCGAGGCTAAACCGGCCCGGCAGCTCCATTGTTCTCCCCGCTAAGCTGGCACAAAGTCCACAAAGAAAATAAAACCAAACCTGCCCAGAAAACAGGTCATCAAACACACTGTCCAAAAAAACCAACCCAGTAACAGCTTCATCATCATTTGTTCTTTTGCTGCGACGCATCACATACATTATGTCTGCTTCTAGTCCAATTAGTGTTCCCAGTCAGCCTCCCATCTCATCACGCCGTGTCTTAATTAGGTGCCGCTTCAGGCTGAGAGAGGGAGGACAAATCCCCGGAGTGTTTCTGCACCCTCACGCATCCTTTAACATCCACATTCCTCTAAACACTCAGGAAAATTACACGATGAAGGCCACGGATGCAGATAGAAAGAAAAAAAAACCCATTATGCCCTGCAGTCTGCTCTCCCTGCCCCCCTTCAATAATAACTCCTCATCACGAGAATCTGCCTGTTGTAGAAACATACATTTCATGTTTGGATTGATTTTAAAGGCAAAATAAAGCTCAGCTCCACTTGATCATAGTGAAGCTGATTAAAGCTCTAAAATGATTAAATTAAGATGACAAAAAAAGGGATAAAAATAAATTATGTCCAAATGTTTTTTACAGAAATATGTACAATGAAAAACAGTGTATTAACCCTTTCCTCTCTGACACATAAATAGCTCATTTGTCAGGTGACTGCTTCAGATAATGATAGTAGGTTATTTATCATTATCGCCTCTCCACCTTTAAACAGACATGCAGCTGATACGATCAAAAGGCAACCAAGCACAAGTTTACTCATAAAAAGCCGCCATTCAAAGCCTCATTCACAAAGAATGAATGGAGGAGTGGATGGGAGTGAACAGGGGTTCCTTGAGCTGGGTGGCAGGATCACATCTGACAGTGAAGCTGACAAAATGTGACAGTAATAAAAATACAGAAATCCCTTTAATCATGCTCCTTGATGGGGACGCGTGTGCAGAGGGGAGAGGAGCGGATCAATACAAGGACCTACGGGTCAATTCAGTAGTCTGGGCTGTTTGTAATCCCTGTTTTATTCCGCTCAATACGAGCAGCGGTCAGCTTTCCTCGGGCTTCTGTTGAATAATGGAAAGCACGAAGGCAGAGGTCAACCCGACTCTCAACGTGGACTTTTTGTTCTGAGGCTGTTTATTATGCACACAAATTGCTGGCGATGCACTCTTGATGAAGATGAGGAGGACTGCTGGATAAACATGTGCAAACAGTGAAAAACAGAGTTTATATCTCCCTTAGTCAGTTTCAGCTTCACGTGTGGAGCTATGCACCAAATCACTGCTTCACTGCTGTTTTTCACATACAAGAAGCATCTGAAGGAAAAAAAAAAAAAAAAAGAGCCCCTCTGCAGCTCCTACAAATGAGTCACACAATCCAGAAGCTGCATTTAAACTGTGCCACACCAGGCCTGAGTGCGCCTGCACCCATCTGTGGGTAACAGATCCCTCAACACACAGGTAATTCAGTCCAACCTGAACGTTTCTCCCAAATGACAATAATCACCCTTTTCTGAATGAACCTCAGTCTTATAACAGCACACACAGAGGCCTCTATTTTTCTATCCAATTTTGTTCTAAATGTAAAGAGAATTAGGAAAGACAAACATCTCTGACCGACTATAATTTACCAAAACACTTACTGACTCCTGTGAAGCATAAAAACAGATTATGGTCAAAGAGATGTTTATTGTTTATAATGAACAAAACTGACAATAATTTGCTACAAAACGAACAAATGTGACTGTTTCTTTAAAACTTGTGTTTGAGAGGTTGTGTGGAATAATGTGACAGTTAATTAGAGGTAGAAAAAAAGACATTAAATGTGCTTCAAATGCCAAAGGGGCATTAGATCAGTTCAGCCAGAGGATGGCGTTACCTAAAACGACCAGCAGAGGGAGCTGGTCGGACAGAGAAACATCTCTGATAACCACGATTATTTAGTTAGAAATGTCAACACTGGCAGCTTTAAATGAGAAATAAAGAGGCTAGTGGATGTAGAAAGTCACAGTAATGAGACAATCTGAAGCAGGAAGTTGTTATTTTCATACTAAACGGTGGTTTCTAGAGTGATAGTGATTTCCTCATTTAACAGTCAAGTATCAAGGCAAATAAAAAAAAAACTTAATATTTGTTCTGTTTACCTAAAAATGTACATCCTCTTCCATCAAAAGCAGGTCTGATTCATCCTCCATCACACTTCATGCTTGATTTACAGAATATTAAATCTACTTTTTAAAGCTGAAATATAGAGATTAGTAAAAAAATATTTACAGTATGAATCATATCAACATAGATACGAGTTATATGAGGCTAAATGCCAAAAAAAGAAGCCCTGAATTAACTCATTACTTTGTGTAACAGCAGGTCACAGTTTAGCCATCAGTACTGCAGTCAATGGAGCCATCAGATAAGAACAATAGTCAACTCTACTCAAAGACACACACACACACACACACACACACACACACACACACACACACACACACACACACACACACACACACACACACACACACACACACACACACACACACACACACACACACAGAAGGACACAGAGCATAAAGAGAGGCAGAGCAAACAGATGGAGGCGACAGAGTGATAAATAGAAGAGAGAAAAGAGAGAAAACAGCCTGTGTACGTATGTGACGCGCGTGTGTGTGTGTGTGTGTGTGTGTGTGTGTGTGTGTGTGTGTGTGTGTGTGTGTGTGTGTGTGTGTGTGTGTGTGTGTCAGCCAGAGACCTTTTGTCTGAGCAGCTTGCTGCGGACGCGGCCCCATAGCTTGGCCCCGGTGTTGGTGTGCCTCTTGAGCACAGGGGTCTGCGGCTGGCTGGACAGGTTCTGCTGGTTCTGGTCCACGCAGCAGTGCTGCTCCAGACGCTCGCACACCGAGTTCAAGTTTACATCCGATACCAATATCTCCGTCATCCCAAAGCCTCTGAATCCCCCCTTCCACCGAAACACAGGTGGAGGAAGTACGGCGCTTACGACGAGGAGGGGGAGGAGAAGAAGGAGGACGGATCCCCACGTAACCTCTTACTGATTGCCGGACCAGGTGCTAGAGAGTCTCTCCAGGAATTCACCAGCACAAAAAAACAACAACCTCACTTCAAAATAGCAAAGAGTGATGAGAGGGAGGAGAACAAGATGCTGCCATGGTCTCCCTGATAAGCCTGATAACAAATCCACGTCTGTGTGTCGGCTGCCAGCATCTCCTCGCTCTGCAAATCTGACTTCCACAACAGCAAACACAGATTCAGAGCGCTGGAGCAAGGCAGAGAGAGAGAGAGAGAGAGAGAGAGAGAGAGAGAGAGAGAGAGAGAGAGAGAGAGAGAGGGAGGGAGGGAGGGAGGGAGTGAGCTCCCGTTGTCATTGAGCGGCCCTGGTTCTCCAGATGTTGATGGACACACCTTCGAAGAGGGGAGGGGAGGGGAGGCGAGGGGAAGGGGGAGGGGAGGAGAACGGAGGGGAGGGGAGGGGAGGGGAGAGCAATAAACATTCAATGAGAAATGTGCAGAGAGTGAAGGAGGAAAGAGCTAAACTCTGGACTGTGTTTTGTTCAGTGCTTTTGACCCTTTGTCAACCTTTCCCAGAGCTGGTCAGCGCAGGACGCGAGTTTATGATGAGGAGAAAGAGGCCTGGAAAGTGGGAAACTTTAACCTGGGCAGGTAATCAGCGATACAGACATATTTGTTTGCTGATAAAATGTCAAAAACACACACAAAGAAGAGATCTAAGAGGATTTAAAAGCTTCTGAATCGTCATACAGCATCTGACAGGTTCCACTCCTCTGATTCTCCCTCCACTCGCCGTGAATATGCGTGCATATTTTTTTACACTACAATGCTTTAACCCTTTTTCACCGAGCCCGTCTGTTGACATTGGAAAAGTCACTCAGAAGGCATCCGCACGCACGCACACCCTGAGAGACGCAGAGCGAATCACCATGTTTATTCAACAGGACAGCCAGAGCCGGCTGCTCTTAACAGCCCTATTCCTCCGTATAATGGATCAATACGGGCGCAAGGGAGTCTGTGTATGCCTGTCAAACTCCATCTCCATCCGCTGTGTCCCATCCCATTTGAATTAGAGGGAGGAACAAATATATATATATATATATATATTCTGCTGGGGAAAGGTTACAGACACGAGGCTGCATCCTAAACACCCCTCAGACCGGTGACACAGACGGAGCGGAGCTGTGATTCAGAGTCGGTGTCCTCTGATAAGAAGACTGCTGATTGGACAGTGATTCATGAAGAGAGGAGTGCGTCTGCTGAAGTGGTGGCAAACAGCTTTGTTTACTGGGATGGATAGCGAGATGTCCTCTGAAATAAACTGTTCCTCTGACAGTAAAAAGACCAATAAAGTCACAAAATTATTGGTTATTCATAAACTAGATGACGGACGAATATTTCTTCTATTGCATCGTCTCAAAGGAGAATTAGTGTAACAGATTAGATTCAGAGGTCACTTTTAAGTAACCGCACTTTACAGTAACAAGCCAAAGGAGTCATCACGAGGCGCCTCAGATAGCAGCAGACAGTACAATACACCGTGGTGTAAAAACATGCTGTGTGGTGAAGATAAGCCAGCGAGCAGATAGGAAGGGTGAGCAGGACGGATGGGATGTCTGACTTTGTGACCGAAAGTTGAAGGAGGAGGAGGAGGAAGAAGAGGGTTTGTATGGACGAGACCTCAGCCAACCCTCACCACAGAGTATTTTTAACTCTCGGGGTCCGTAACTATGAGACATACACACTCCATGCGTCACATCTTGGAAAGAATGTCTGGGAAAACCATGTTTTAAAAATGGTCGGAAAAAAAAAAAAGCCACAGAGACGGAAGATATTTTTGGGTGAGATGAGAGAGAGACAGGGAACACGGAAATAGATGGTGTATTTCAGCTATTATATGTGTATGTTTTGTATGTTTTATGAGAGTTTTTTGTTGTTGTTGTTGCAAGAGACTTCTGTTATCACAGCATCCATCAAAGAGACGAAGATAAACCGAAAAAATAATCTTCAGGCGTCATCGCATGCGAGAGCCTGAAAAGAAGCATTTCAGTAATTTATCACTGTCCTGTCAACACTGAAGCTGCCGAGGCCAACATGGTCGGACTTTTACTTTCCGGCATGAGTCAAGTTCAAAAACACGGGATTGTACGTTTCACATTAGGCAACAAATCAGAAGCTCTCATTAGAGCCTCTGACTCTGCCTTCAAACGCCAAACCTGCTGTCTGTAACAGAGTTTATGGTGAAAATTACTGGTCTCAAGAAAACTTTTCAAACTTCGGAAAACCCGAGCAGAGCTGTTTTCACAGGCCGAGTAGTATTTCCCAGATTCAAGTAAAGCAAACACCGTGTGAGATCAGTGGCACATACCTTTAACGACGTCACTTTGGTCCCGAATGAGTCAGTTTATCGGTAAGTCAGTGATGACAAACAGTGATGACAAATTCCTGTTCTGTCTTAAAAGCCAAACAGGAAGTCATCAGATCACTTATTTGGTCAAAGAACATCAAGGATTCAATTTACAAAACCACCGACTCGTCAAAAACTAACTTCTTTTCTGGTATTTTTACTTGAGCAGTGATTTACATTGCAAATGAAAAGTCAAACCACCAGAAGAAACGGTGTCAGCATCATGTTTTGCTTTGCAGTAAGGAGCCTTAGATTTGTGGTTAGTTTAGGAAATGATCATCATTTATTAGGGGCGGGCCAAACATCAATAATTCATCATATGGCGATATGAGACTAGATATCGTCTTAAATTTTGGATATCATATTATGGTGATGTGCCATAATCGTCTTTTTTGTGTGTGTGTGCATGTCACCCAGGGCCATGGTTTAAGGTAAAATAAGTCATTTTAAATAAGTAACTCTACATAAGTCACATAAGTTAATACATGTTTATTGTGTAAGTTAACGGCTGTATGACGCACTTTGGCGTAATCTAGATCTCCAAAAGTAGAAATGTTAAACCAAATAAATGCTCACTTTAATGCCGGTACAATATTTTTTTGGTGGAGTGTGTTCACTGTCTTGGTGAGTCTTCTTCTCTTCTCCATTGTTCACACCACATTCTGCTTTTCAGACATGCGTAGCCCGACATCTGCACATCTTTGACTCTTGACTTCCCTTTGAAGTGCCAAGAAAGCCTGACAGTGAAAAGACACCGACGGTCGTGCAGCCACCGCAGGAGTCTATACGACCAGTTCAACCAGAGTCCAACTCGTTACAGCCCATCACATCAAGAAATCCATGGAAGTGAACACACACGTATGGACCCCCCCCCCCATCCCCCCATACCGTACATTCATATATCCACCGCTGCGCTCCATCCAGCGTTAGATCATAACTTATTTGTGGCGTTGAAAACATGCCTACACACTGTACATGCAGACATGTTAACCCAGAATACTGTAGGTTCACTAAACCAGGCTACACACACCGCCACACTTCACCAGCACCCAGATTTACACCATACATGACGTTTAAGGGGAAAATAATAACAGGATATCGAAGTGCCAGGATAATATTTGTCTGAATCTTGTTAGAAGCACAAAACTATTTCAGCTTTGTGGCTTTCTCGGTTGGATGGGTTTTTCTGTGCGTCAGAAGAGCAGAACAAAGGCCCCTTATTTTCCAGAAAAGGGCCTCACAGATAAAAACGTACTGTAGAGATACATTAACTGTATGAGGTGATGAACTGTGTGGGGCCTTGAACTCTGGGAGACATTGGAATGATAAAAAGATGAAAGATGCCAGCAGGAGAGGAGCGGGGCGCCCAACACGGAGATAAGATTACAAGTTCTTGTGGGAATGGAGGACTACATGAAAGAAACAAAAGTGACAATGCGAGAGATGTTTTCTTGGTGCTGGGTTCGGTGTTGTTGTGGCTGCAGGTCAACAAACGGGGAGACTGTTAGCTTGTGTGTGTTTTTCTCTTTTTTTTTACTCGTAATTAAATAACATTTTCTCTAGTTGACCGTTTCTCCTTTTACTATGTGGGTCGAACCAATAACTAAAATGTATACATATAGCCCATGAAAACGTGAGAAAGCACATGGTTCAGTCTGGAGTGCCTCTGCTCTGACATCAGGGCCGGCCCTGGTTCTTAATTATAGATGGGCTGGATGGCACAACCCCTCGTAAAGCCGCTCCATATGACCAGACAATGGGGGCGAGAGGGGGGGAGAGTGTTGAACCAGGCCCTCGTTTCCAAACTACATCTGAGTGTGTAGCCGCTCCCTGACAAGCAGCGTGATTCTGTTGATTCTGCGCTTCTCCGTGCTCCAGTCCTGCAGGCTTCAGCGCCACTCTGCCAATCACAGAGACCTTCAAGAGCGCGAGAGAAATTAATGATCAATTTAGCAGCTCTGACATGAAAATGCAGCAGCTCTGAATCCATGTTTGCCTAATGAACACGGGATGGTCCGACAGTCAGCCGAGTGTTTTTGCAACATAACAAGCTCCTGTGACTGTAATGAAAGCTTCCTGGGAACGTTGTCCAGCTGCTGCAAACATCTGCACATAAATGTTCTGTTGACCTTCACTGTATTCCCCATTTGGATTCAACACAACTTGTGTGTGAGTGTGTGACGCTACGCGGTCCACCATGACTTCTTTTCATGTCACAAACAAAACAGTGACAACTTCAATCCCGAGTCAAAGATGCAATAATTGACATTAACGGGATCGTGTGAACTTCAGCTCCAGATGTTTGAATAGGAAGCTGCACGGGTGCTCAGCATGAAGTTCCTGGGCTCAGGTCCAGCTCCCAGCCGGGGTCTTTCTGTGTTTGCGTGTTCCGTGCAGTCGAGTTTCTGCAGAACGACTCGATGTAAAATGCACAACTCGTAATTTTTACACTATGGTTCCAAGAAACCAGATTTATGAGGTCAGTGAGCTTTAGATGTGAGAGGTAGATTTTTGAGTGTTGGACAGGTGGTTTCTTTCTACCTCCAGCTGTTATGATCGAGTCACGGCTGTATAGCTTCACAGTTAACACACAGAAAGTGGGAGTAGTAACAATCTTCTCATCTAAATTTCAAAAAGCACAAAAAGTAAAACAGCGTATCGTTTTAAAATGTCATCTGTTCCTTCTCCACAAAGCATTTGAAGGTGTATTTGTACAGATTTTAAAGTTTTAGTAAGCTGAGGGGAAATTTGAAATCAATCTAGTTTAATAGCACTTTTAGGGACACAGAAGCTTTTCGTGTTTTTACCAAAACAAGTACAACCTTCACCAAAGGACAGACAGACCTTTAACCCTTTCATTTTGGTGTTTTGGCTGTCGTGATGCACTCACAGGGGTTCGTTGTTTGGTCCAACCTGCACACACTCGCGGCAGGAGCAGGACACACAGTGACCCTCTGTTCATGTGGGGTTTGATCTGCGGCTCTCATGCCACTGAAAACGTACGTGTGCTTTCATATTTTTGGCCGCAACTCAGTAATTTTCCTCTTGTTAATCCCTGAAGTAGCTCACGGTGCAACAAAGGTGATCGTTTGGGACTTTGGGATTGAAAAATGATGAAATCAAAAAGAACAGGCGACGCGGCCTTAGGCTTATTTGACTTACTCATCAAAAATGACAAAGTGCCGCATGTTAATCATGTGTGTCTCTCAGAGGCCAGCGATTGGCTGACGGCGATGGCTGCAAACCACGTTGTGAGCAGATAATTCAATCAGATTTAATTCGATGGGTCTCTAAGTATGTTTATGGGTGACCCAGTCCACCTCTTTGATCTTTCCTGCTGCTTTCACTGGAGCTTAGGCAGGCGGAGGGGGAAATGGAGTCAAAGAGGTGTGTGTGTGTGTGTGTGTGTGTGTGTGTGTGGGGGAAGAGAGGGGGTTCGAGGGAGGGTCCTTCAGGGTACAGTGAGAGTGCTAAGATGGGAGTGCAAAGACGGGAGGAGGTTTGGCAGGGTGGGAAATCACAGCCTTAGGGTGCTCTACAGATTATTCCTGCTTCCCTTTCATCTGAGCCGTTGGGGGGCATCTTCCTCCGATTAACCGCTCCATCACTTATTAAGCACTTTGGAACAAAAGTGGTGAAGGGGAGCGAGGAGGGGAAAGACAGACGAGCTGAGAGAGGGTTTCATTAGCATGTAGCTCGAGTCAGCGGCGTGTTGTTGGGTGTGGTTGGGATACAGAGGGAGAGTGTGCGTGCTCCTTCAGAGACACGGAGTAGGTGAAAAAACATTCAGTATGGAAAAGGATATGAATAGACCGACATGTATTTAAAGCCTTCAAATCTACTTACAGGTGAATCGACTCACAAATCAGCATAAGCCCCTTTTAGAACTGGTGTTTTCTCTCTAAAATAATATTTTGGAGTCTGATCAGTGCGGTTGGAAGCAGGTAAGAACAGAAAGAGGAAAACAAAAAAGAGGTTGAGAAGCAGAGTGATGCAAGAGCGAATGGTGAAGCAGTAACGCTGCAGGTTCTGCATGACAAACCTCCATCCAAACAATGAGGTCACACTCATGGCGTTCTTCACATATTCTAACCAGGGTGATTTACTGTCGATGAAACTGCTCGTTGTTATGTTTGTTTCTCTTTTCTCATAATTCAGAGAAGCTTTATTATGACTTGATTATGATTTAAGTGACTCTGTCTACCCACAGTGACGGACGACACAGTGATGCTCCATATTCATTTAACCTGATCTCAGCACGCACGAAGGATGTGAGTCACAGCTTCTGCAATCAAGCCAATCTCTCTTAGTGGTGTTGTAATGACAGAAAAAAGAAGAAGCAGAATATTAGATGCGAAATCAACACCAAAATTCCACTGTTGTTCTTTGGCTCAGAGTGTGTTTGTTCGGCAAACAACAGAAAATCATTTTAGCCCAAAAGACAAACAGCAGAGCTTCTTCGGTGGAGATAATTACAGCAAAAGAACAGTGAATTATCTTTAATTACAATTGATCCAGCCATCCCCCACAAACATCCCATCCCCCACAAACATCCCAGCGTACATGCGAAGCCGAGCTAAAACCTGAGTTTGCTTTAAATAAACACCCGCCAGCTCAAAATGCAGTTAAAGCTGTACAAGACAACTTTTACAGTTTTTTAAAACTGGAGGGGCAAAAAAAACAAATTTTGGGGAATTTTTTTTAAAGTTTAGACATCATCAATCATAAAGCACCCTAACATCAAGAGAAGCGTAAAATCCTCCGTGTCTGGGTTTATTTCTTTCCCATCGTGGCACATAGGAGAGGACATTGTGATAAAAAAAAATCTTTCCACAGCAGGTTTAACTATCACTGCAGTGTCCAGGCCTTTCTGGACACAACTCCCTCTCTTGCTGTATTTCTTTCTTTAGATTTGTGTTATTCATGTATACAGACAAGATTTCCAGTTGCTGTCATACCTGGCATTAGTTTAATCTGTGTAAATAGGCCATAGCTAAAAGTCTTGAGAAGTAAGTGGGGGATGATGCATTCCTCTCCGGAGTCTACATCAGATTTCTTGGTATAAAACCTCCTTCCCTTTGGATGCTGAAGTTGTGATCTTGGTGTTGTGATCTCTGGGACAAGGTGGTGTTACATCTAAGCAGTGTGACCCAGTTCCAGTGATGAAGAGAGTGAAGCCTCCCAGGACAACGCTGCCGCGGACCTGCTTGAATAATTCACTCCTAAAGTGTATAACCACAGATGACTAGATGCGGCCACCTGGAAGATTACATGAGCAGAGAGGAGAGTGGTGGGCCAGTGAGAGAGAGAGAGGCCACACGATGATCTTGAAAGAGATGCGGTGACATGAGAAAGTATTCTGCAACTGAGGTTGATAATAAAAAGAGATCATAGAATACAGTTCACAGTATGACTGTCTGAATATTTGGGGAAGGAGGTGTCTTAAACAAGTGATTCAAACTACTGCTTTGTTTTTAGATGTTCCAATCAATAATGAAGAGGCAGATGGGCCAGCTTGTGTTGTCTTCATTCTCTCGTGGCCAAACAAAACACCCACCACCTCCATGTGCATACACATATCAACTGTCTGCTGATGCAACATTACTACTCCATTCATTTCGCAACATCTCAGCGTCACCATTTGCCCGTTTCTTAACTCCGACCTTTTAATTGCTATTAGGCCCGTCTTGCTCTCCATTCTAGCCCAGCACACACATAATGACATACTTCATGTGAGACCTGGAACTGATTTACCACCAAAAAATATTTGTATTATAAAACAATTGCTTCTTGATTTTAGACAAGTAGACACCAGCAGGCATCTAATTTCTAGCCAGTGAATGTCAACTTTGCTGCCAGACTTTATCATCTGATAGCTCCGTTACAGGATCTAATTTTAACTTGCTGCTTCAATCTGAAACAATATTTCCAGATGACTGCCCACCCTACTTTTATTGTTTGTTTATTGTTCTTGAAAAAGGGAGTTTTTCTCTCCAGTTATTGCTAATTTGTCCTTGAGCCCCGCAGTCTTTGTTGAAGCACCTATATATCTGTGTACGCCTCAGTAAGCCGTCAGATCTGTCTTTTATACAGTCCACCTGGCCCCTGAAGCCCCCGTAGCTCTCACGCTGCCAATGTCAGTGAGTAAAAACAGGGATGCGCTTCTGCTAGTTGCACATTAGCGCCGGAAGAGTGCTTGTTGTTTCTAATAGGACAATTTGATGAGTTCTTCAACTTTCACAAATCTCTGGTTGACACCTGGTGTTCACCTCGCGTCTCCTCCGCACCATATGAAAATGAAACAGTAGCTCACTCTTAATCAGTAACTGGAGGTAGTGCAGCTGTTATTTTTTAGTTACTGCTTTGAGATGACTTGTGTTGTGATTTGATATAGTTAGATAAAATTTAACCTGAATTGAATTGATTATATCTTGATTGTGTAAACTATCTTATTGCACCCTGTAAATCTCTTTGTAATGGTGTTTCGAAAAAATGCTATACAAATCAAGTTTATAATTAATATTATTATTCTACAGCACAACAGACTTGCGATTGCCCCTGCAATTGTTTTTCTTGGGCTCTTCTTCTTGGCCCCTTAATTGTCACAAATTATCATAAATGACATACAGCAAGGTCATCACCAATTAGCATTTCCCAGCATACCTTCTTCCTTGGTAACTTTTGAGACTAAAGCAAAGCAAATTCTTAATAGGGCCTCTGACAGCTTCTGGGCCACAGTGCGCAGCATCAGCTGCACCGTTGAAAGTTACGCAATTAACTCTCTTCGGAGAATGCACATACATCATATAATACTAAAACACTGAGGCTTAGTCCCCCAGGCAGAGCTGGTTAGTCCTCATATTGTAGGTATATTGAAGACAATCATAAGATTAGATTGTTATTTCATCCAAACGTTGTTCAGAAAACTGTCATTTAAGCACAATAATTATGATTAAGGGCTGGCCTGCTATTTCTCAAAATTACAATCAGCACAAATGTGTGTGAAGTGGTTCAAAAACAAGCCGACAGCAGAGAACACACCATATTGAAGGACATGAAATCCCCCATCATCAAAATATAGATTTTAAGCACCGATGTTTTCTGATCCAATAAAACCAGGTCAGCTATTCTGTCACAGAAAACCTCATCTTCCCCCCTCCCACCTTTTCTTCATCAATAGCCAGTAAAACAAAAAAAAAGAAAAGAAATAGACCTTAAAAATCATTTGGGGTTAAAACCTTATTAGCAGGTGAAGAAGCCATCAACGTGAAAGGAAAATCAATTAGTCAATCAATGGAGAATCCACCAGCTTTCGCTCCCAACAAATATCCAGTTGATTGGGTTGTTATGATGACCAGTCTTTGTGTAACCGTGTTAGCAGGTTCACAAAAGCACCTCGGGCTGCAGCTAAACGTGTCCCAGAGTCCTCTTTTCTTTTACTCTGCTTTGAAACTCAATACTTCTCTTTCCAAGTCACAGATAAAGAAGACAAATTAGAAACTAAACAAGTGTTTTCCACCGACAATCAATACTAAGCAGCCAGTGGCAAGATTAGTGAAGATGGATCCCGGTGGCTTCTATCTAACCAGAGCTGAGCTGCCTCCCTCACGCTGGCTCAGTGACACATCATCAGGTTATACTGCAGGGAGAGGACAGATACAAGTAGGCAGAGATGCAATCAACCCAAACAACTACTCGGCAGATCCTGGAACACACAGACATTACACATCCCTCTGCCGGCTATTATACAACGCACATTACATAATTCAAACAATTTGTGACTCTGTGAAATAGACTTTTGAGGTGCCCTCCCGTTATAATCACCCACTCAGCTCTTTGAAAGCAGCACTAGCAGAGGGAACAGGTACACACTCGAGCCGGCACCCCCGCCGGATCAACACATTTTTTTATTCTGCCAGGGAGTTTTTTTTTTTTTTTTTTTTTTTTTTTTAAAGATTGCTCATGAATTCAGCACGACACACCGGCTATGCAACAGGCTGCTTCAGGCGAAACAACGCAGAAAGAACACTTGTCATCTGAGAAACACAGAGAGCTGCAGAGAACACTGTTGTTCTCCAAGGTTTTTAAAGTGGTACATTTCAACTTCATAGTGGAGTCAGGTGGCTCTTTTCACATTGTGCCTTATTCAAGTCCAATAAACTTTGAAGAGAATATGTAAATCTCTGAATAAACATGAGAAAAGGTTTAACAATCAACGACCGAGCTACACTGTTCTTCTCTGAGGACTGTTAGCTTTAAGGTGTGAAAAAAGTGCTTCGATTCCTGACATGTTACATGTGGTGTCGGCTTGCTTTGCAGAACCAGAACTCCATCTTGTGCAGCCATAAACACTAGATCACTGCAACAGTAATGACCTCATCTTTTACACAGCTGACAAGTTCAAAACATCCTCACAGGGAGACCAGAGGGACTTTAGAAACACTACGTCCTCATGAAAACAATTACATCATCAATAGCCTCATTCATGGTGGCAAAAAGGGGCCCAGGACCGAGGTGTCAGGTCACGAAGCCCATAAAAAGAGCTTTGTTATTAAGTTAATGAAAAAGTCAAAGCACCCGATGACCATCATCATTACCTGTTTACATCATTTAAACTCGTTAGAGAGTCTGGATATCTGCCAAGAGAGAAGACAAACACCTGTTGGAGTGGCCAGCTGTCAGCCAGGCCAGCGGAAAAGAAAATGCATCGCAGACTGTACAAACATTAACACCACAACAACTGATTTAATAAAGCCTCAGTTTTAGTTATTTTCAGGAAAAGGTGGGGCGCCTGATACTTACTGATAGAAACTAAGTTGACAAGAGCTTCTGTGATCAGTACAGCGGCACCAGAGTTCCTAAAGTCTGTACAGTCCCAACCAGGAAACAGCCGATCTCCCTCCCTCGCCTCGGGACAGGAAGTCATAAAGCAGGATCAAACGCCTTGCACAACACACAGTCCCGCCATATGAGCAGCATCATGTCATGGGAGATCAACAACAACTAGAAGCCTTTGCAATATCTGAAGTTATGAAAACTTAAGCTGGTAGTTTGCAGCACGTAGAATCTGTGTGTGAAGTTAAAACGTTATTATTAACCAGTCAGATGTCCTCTCAGTACTCCTCTTATTAAAGGTGCCATATTTTACACTTTTCTTGCATTTTATTAGCTTGATATCCATAAGATATCCATAAGATATTTTTGGTGATTTTGAGCACCAAAAACCACCTCGATATAGTTTAAATCTCCGTCTTAAGCTTCTCTCTGGAGCTACAGAAGAACAGCCTGTTTTATGTCTGTCTCTTTAAATTGCTTGCTAAATACACCAATTGCTGTGTCTCTCTCCGGGGAGCGCTTTTTTCAAGTGTTTTGACACCTTCACAGTATTCGTCTTGAGCCTAGACGTGCTTTAAATTAAAAGGAGAAAAGGAAATCTGAATTCATACAACATGGGACCTTTAACTGCCCTATTTCTTGTGAATGTACATCAAACAAAGAGAAGCCTTGTCTCACTCGGATAATTGGAGTGGAAGAAATATGGAAAGGTCATGAGGGCTTGCTGAAATGTGAAGAGAGAAAACACATAAAAGCATGGAGGCTTGAGCAATGACCAGAAACTACTGAGTCAGACACCTTATGAGGAAAAAGCCCTCCAAAAGTGTTCACTGCATGCGCAAAGTGCTTTTCAATGACCAGAAATCATTGAAATTGTACTGCGTTGAAAATGGAAACAGACTGAGCTAACACAGGCTTAAAACCTTATGAATCAGACTTTTATTTTGTTTTGTAAGTATTTGTCAAGCTCTTGGAGCAATTTGTTTTCTGTTGGCCAACTGTGCTGTGCAGATGTAATAAACTACATCCCTCCCACTGTGCATCATCTCCTGCTTACATTAGGGTTAAAGGTCGAAGTCTAGAAAAAGCTCAAGGCTAAAAGCACTATTTTCAGGTACTACTTTAAATCTCCCTACAAGCCTGGGAAGAGTACTATTAATAGGTGTATCTTCCTCAGCCGGCAGATTTCATGTCCACTCATTTGTCTCTCCCAGGCATATTCAGTATGTGTGTTTGCGGCTGGGGGTTCATGAACACAGTTAGATCACTGCAAGAGCTGAGCAGATGCCTCTGCAACACTCTAGCATGCAAAAACTGCATGCAGTAACTAAAAAATAACGGCTGCACTACCTCCAGCTGCTGATTAAGAGTGAGCTACTGTTTCATTTTCATATAATGCGGAGGAGACGCGAGGTGAACACCAGGTATCAACCAGAGATTTGTGAAAGTTGAAGAACTCATCAAATTGTCCTATTAGAAACTACAAGCACTCTTCCGGCGCTAATGCACAACTAGCAGAAGCACATCCCTGTTTTTACTCACTGACATTGGCAGCGTGAGAGCTACGGGGGCTTCAGGGGCCAGGTGGACTGTATAAAAGACAGATCTGACGGCTTACTGAGGCGTACACAGATATATAGGTGCTTCAACAAAGACTGTGGGGCTCAAGGACGAGCAGCACCCTCGGAACGAGTGCAAGGACACACACACACACACACACACACACACACACACACACACACACACACACACACACACACACACACACACACACACACACACACACACACACACACACACACACACACACACACACACCACACACACACACATTGTTCTTGGAAGACAGCAGGGGTGAGGCTCATCTTTCAAAAATTACTGGAATTTTCTACAGGGATGTCAACGAAAAAATAAAATGTGAATGTGAGCGGAAAGTACAAGTAGATGATTTCAAAACCATGATGCGCAAGAGATTTGCTGGTTTTCTGTTGTTTCTTGTGGGAAAAAGCCACCGCACTTTGTTTAAGATCTGATCTGCTTAAATATTGATAAAAAAAGACTCATTGGATCATGGACGTTTTACAAAGCTTCTATTGAGGTTGTAGAACAGAAAAGTAGGATGTCTTAACCCCTTTAACACTCGAGTACAATACAGACTCAGGAAGTGTGGTGAACAGAGATCACTCTGCACCAAAAGTACCCACTTGTCCTTCTTTTTTTTTTTTCAACCAAGATACAAGCTTTGCATACAGTATACTATTTGACAGATGAAGCTGACCTTTGACCTCCCTGTCATGAGGCCAAACAAAAGAATGTATCTAAAGAAATAACTAAACTGAGGTTCTAATCAAAACTAAATCAAGTCTCCTTGAGATACTATGAAGTACTTTGGAGTAACGGTGTGTTCATGAGCAACTAGGAAGTAGGAAAATACACCTCAAACTGGGAACATGGTTTGTGAAAGCTCAGAAAAGTAGCCAGACGTTAGCAGACAGGGCAGTGTTGGTGGTGAAAGGAACAAATGTATTTGTTCAGAAAGTAAGGTGAATTAGCCTGACTTGGTCAGCCTAGCATACCTAGTTTTCTAGCTGTGTTAAATGGCAGTACATGAAAACATGTAGAAATGTTGTGTACAGACAATGTTGACCTCCTGAATTCCTTCCCTGCGCTGCTTTATATGCACGATGACGAGGTTGTTTGTCCCTTTTCTGTGTTCTGAAATAAAGCACATATTCTGGGGACTGCCATGTTGCCTGTTTTTAAACGCTCTCAACTTGGAAGTAGGACGTTCTAAGATGGGAAATGTCCCAATTCCCAGCTGCATGAACGCAGAAATATACCACTCCTATTCATCATAAGACAAAAAAAGCTTTCTGCCAATATTTATAATTCCACTTTTTTCTGATGCAGACCGCTGTCCTCTCCAGTTCTTAGAAGAAACCAGACCTCATACAGGCCCCAGTGAGGATCAGCCATCCTGCATAATGAAGTGCAGAAACACAGTGGGCAAATACTTGCTCAATCTCCCAGTTCTGGCCATGTGGAAAGCATCGAAGTTCCTGTACAATCATCAAGTCCAAACAAACAACAGAGGAAAGCATTTTAACAAAGTGGCATTTGAGTAAACTCTACAGCTTCATAACCGTCCCACCCGATCATCAGCTCCACCATGCAGGGTAGTGTGGGCTCCGAAACGCAGCCCACAGCAAATGTCAGCCACAGATGGATATCCATCACATCCTACTGCTGCAGGAACAGCTCTGGTCCCCTGACTGGCCACTTGAAAGCCAGAACAGGCTCTCCGAGCTGGGACACTGTGTTTCCGAGGCCCATTTACTTTAATATTGGCCGGAAGGCTGCCAACAACAACAAGAGGAAAAGGGAGAAAGTATTCTGGTCTCACTGGGATTTTAGGGATTAAAAAAAAAAAAACAGGGTTGCATCTGGTGGTCGGAGACTCGGTGCTGCCAGTGATGGGAAATCTGATTATGAAAGAAAAGAAGGCACAGACAGTGACGGGTGTCCCTGTAGAGCTGTCCCACCAGTCAAATAAGGACAAAGGAGGACAGTGTGGACAACAGAGGGGAAGTTGAAATTGGTTTCTAACTTATATATTGTATTAAAGTATTAAATATAAGACAGCAGCTGGTTACAGTATATATTAGCATACAGACTACAGGAAGTCACTATGCCTGACCAAGAAATAACCAGACACATACAGAAACCCTTCATAAAACCCCAGATTGATGCTCTATTTTATGAATTAAGCAAACAAGACATAATGCTTTGACCCTAACGCTCCAGAGACACACATACTGTTTGAGCTGATCTACCGCTAGTCTGGTGAAGCTTCGGTTGGGTTTAAACACACAAGCAAACTGCTTAAGGGACGACAGGAGACATCATGGTTTGGGATCGAATGACTACTTTCTTAAGGTTCGAGGACCTGCGTCGTCATGAATTCAATAGGTTACAGTTACAGAACAACAGCAGCCATCGTTAAAAGACACTAACGCTGACGGTTGGCTGTAAACTCTGGTCTGGTTGAAGCAGCAACCAGCGGTGACGTCACCCACTGATTTGTGAACTTCTGTTCTGAAGGGTCGTGTTTAGATTTTGGTCGTCGCTATCTCGCTATTTTGGAGCCAGAAGTGACCATGTTGGGACGGACTGGGGAGGAGTGAGCTGGAATCTGACTCGATCACCCGTCTGTAGCGGAAACCTGACTGCACCACAGACCTGCGAATCAAATAGACACGCCCCCAAAAGTACTTTATATTTTAAGATGCATGACTTGAAAACTAAGAAGGAGTGACTTCAGTGAATGACACCATTATGACTTGTGGAAATAATGTATTGACTAGTAACTATTTCATAAGAGAGGTTGAATGGGAGTCTGTGGAGCCAGAGCCTTTTTTTAGGCCTCATCTTTTAGACACGGACCTACACGTCCACTTTTATATACAATCTATGGTCAAGTCTCGGTAGCGCTAAAGTAACATCACCTGACTTTCTTCTCGGCTCCTAATGGACAATAGGTCAGAGGTCAGAGTCAGAAATACTATGGCTGCTCGACAGCTTTGTCACCTGAATATATGGTTTTGGGGAGACAACTGCAGTCTTATTTTCTATCTTACACTTAATGAATACCTGGTTATGAATGCAATTTAATACCAAATTATATTAAGTATTTTATGAATTCCATAATGTTGTATATACCAGTATAAAGCAGCAGGTAAACCCTGGTAACGGATCAAAAAAACAGAAACAAAGGGCACATCTCCGGGCAGACACTAACACACAGGATGCTCGTGTGTTGAGCACACAGGGTCTTCAGAGACCCACAGCCGAGCTGAACCCCTGACGATCCACAGCGTGGAGCCTCACAGAGCCGAGCATGAAATGAGCTTTATCCCTCTGAGTCAGACTGGGACCGTGATGACACAAGGTGATTCTCTTCTCACCAAATGTCATCTGTTGTCTATAATTCCACAGCTTGAGAACAGCCAGGGGTGTGTGTGTGTGTGTGTGTGTGTGTGTGTGTGTGTGTGTGTGTGTGTGTGTGTGTGTGTGTGTGTGTGTGTGTGTGCATGTGTGTTTTATATGTGAATTAGAAGAAGAGCAGAATACCAGATTTGTTGGAATGTCTCCGGACACAAAGCAAGAAAAACCATAGAAAGAGGAATGATTTCTCTTTGATATCTGTCACCATTTATTGGTTTGCTCGCAGCAGTCTCGAGCAAACTGGATAAAAGCTGATTTAAAGCACGGTCGCCAAGACTGCGAGAGGTCTGGGTGTTAATTAAACTCTACTTGTCATCATTAATGACCACTTCCCGCTTCTCTTTCTGCTCTAGTCTCCATCTTCTCTTTAAGTCTCAATGTTGCTTAGCAGCTGAAACAATGAGAGCAGCTCTGGGACATTTTAATAACAGCCACGTTAACTGATCCTGTTTGGCCACAAAACAAAAAAACTCCAGCTCTTACGGCTCGACTAAGAGGCTCTCGTCCCTCTGACGATTTTATCTGGACGCAGCTTCGACAACCACTTTGTTCAAATATGACACTCTTTGTATCGTCTCACCCTCCTCCCCTTCAGACTGTTTCCAATTATTTCTGAACCCGGCCTCTACTGATAGACAAAGGGGGCAGTAGTAACTGCACGGAGAGCTTCACAGTGTCCCTCTGGAGAGCATTTCATTTCTCCGGCTGTGATGAGCTCCTTTGTTCTCACTTTAACTCCCAGCATCGCATAATTGGCCACCATCTGGGGCTCTCGTTCCTATTCTCCTCCTCCATCTCGCTCTGTTCGTCTGTCTCTCCGGCCGCGTTCGCCACATGTGCTGCACATGCACAGCTCATGGTAGGAAGTCATACATCTGTTGGCAATCCCTTATACTTTCCTGAAAGCTTATGTAATGTCATAATGAGGACCAATTACCAAGCCGGCTTGCCCTCGACATTTCGGGGTTTCGTTACAAGAGTGTTTGTACTTTCTGGAGCCAAAAAGAAAAGGACGGAGGGACAAATGGAGGTGAGAAGGAGAAAGAGACAGAGAGCAATGTGAAGGAGGTCCTCAGAGACCCCCCGGCCTTTCAGAGGCCTTTTTACATTGTCACTTTGTTCCTGCACAAGTTCCTCCGTCATCCAATAACTGCAGCTTTGCTCTTCCTACATGGTTGATAGTTCAATCTGAATCCTTGGCTGATTTAAATTCTGTCCAACGCCTCCAACTTGTACAGAAACCAGCAGCTGAGATTTGAACAAATTCTAACAACTCTTTACTTCTAACTGCTTAGATTCAAGATGACATGTTTATGATCACTGTCAAAGCTGAAATCCATAATGTTTGTTGGCCTCACTCAGAGCTCCACCACTTTGGTCCATATCTCTACAAATATCAATATGAGGTTTTGTACAGACACTCATGTTTCCTAGAGGATGAATCAGACTTTGGTGATCCAGTTTTTTTCCTCAAGCTCCACCATGAGGACGACATTTTTGGTTTGGAATGAAATATTTCCAAAATATTTGATGGCTTGACATTCATTGACATGTTTCAGACATCCATGTCCTCCTCAGGATGAATTGTATTAACTCTGGTGATTGCTTATATTTTCATCCACCACCGATTGGTTGAATTATTAGTTTTTCTATTTACAAAGCTCATTATATTCACATCAGCTTCATTTGTACTTAGTTTTTCCTGCTAATCAGCAAATACAATCCCAGTTTAGCACGTTGGTACAAACAACATGATCCATCCATTTTCTTCCACTCATCCGGGGTCGGGTCGCGGTAGCAGTTAACCCAGACCTCTCTCTCCCCAGCAACATGTTCCAACTCCTCCTGGTGGATCTCGAGGCGTTACAAGACCAGATGAGATATATAATCCATCCAGTGTGTTCTGGGTCGACCCCGGTGTCACCAACCAATCAGATACCCGAACCACTTCAACTGACTGCTTTCGACGTAAAGTAGCACCAGCTCCTCTCCAAATATTAGCATGTTAGCATAGATTATAATGGTGAGGATGTCACAATATGCTGGCATGTAGCTCAAAGCACCACGTCGCCGCCATAATTCTGTTCCTACTTCCCATCTTTATTGTGAAGTCTTTCAAAGAGAAAACTTTAAACTCGGTCAGAGAAGCTCTCTCTGACAACACCTGCATCATATATAAGATATTTGTTTCAAGGTAGCTAATCTCGCTCATTCTATTCTGGTACATACACAGATATAAACAACAAGGCATCAAAACAAGCTCAACACAACATACGAAACCTTCTTTTTGCTGCGGTTTGAAAGCAACAACACGTGGAAAGTTTCTGCGTCTAAACTTGTGGTGTTCTTTATGTGCTTACTGTTTGCTTCAACTGGCAGCCAGGATGTTAAAGGACTTCAGCACTAAGAAATCAAGTGGTTTTAAGTGGAAATGTCCTCCCTGGATGTCACTTGAGACTTTGAATATTCATTTTCTATCATAAAGATTCTCCTCTTGACCTCATGATCTCAGTTATTGTTCAATGATGGAGCAGACTACACAGACTGAATGGTTGGCTGTTACACTGATGTTAAAGCTTATCTCAATCCTTCATCCGATTGTAAAGGATATATAACAGTCTGCAGGTCAGAACAGGCCAATGTTAGAATTCCTTATTCTTGCTTCTTCCTAACAGCCTCGAGCATCAAAATCCAAGAAAAACCCAACAAAAGCATCAAGCTGGAAGAAAAATGTTGATCAATGGTGTCTGTTTTTTCTTCATTCTGTCACACAAACTAGATTTGGCAGGTCAGGGGCTTTTCCTATTCTACTCCCAGAGCGGAAAAAAAACCTGGGTATCGGCACGTTTGCATGATCTAAGAATGCATGTAGTTATTTAGGGCATGCACGTCCCGAGTGGGAGGGAGGGAGTGTTTTAAGTGGGAACAAAGGCTGCCTAAGTGAGGGCTGTGACGGAGAAGCTTCTTTGTGGGAAGATGACAAGGGAAAAAAAATTAATAAAATCCATCAAAATGCTGCTATCAGCTCCACTGATCAAGGATCGTCGGATGAGGAAGTCGGCTTAATTGGGACTCATCAAAAATAAAAAGTGCCATATGCTGAAAAACGCAGCGACTGTAAGAGATGAGACTCATTAAAAAGCAGAGGTGGAAAAAAAAGAACATCAAGAATGATATAAGTTTAGGAGGGAAAGAGCTGCGAAGACATAAGCGGTCTTTGTTACTGAATAAATGTGCACACACTCCCTCTATACAACCCCCACCCCAACACACACACACCTAGTCAGACAAAGGAGGCTAATAAACACCAGGTAATGTAGCAGGCTGAAGTTATTGATATCATTTACAATGCATTAGCCCATCACCCAGTTGTGTGTGTATGGGAGTGTGTGGTTTGTCCCCAAGGGGGGCTGAACACACACAGTAGAGTCCCATCTGTTAGTGTTGTTGACAGCGCTCTGTGTGTGTGTGTGTGTGTGTGTGTGTGTGTGTGTGTGTGTGTGTGTGTGTGTGTGTGTGTGTGTGTGTGTGTGTGTGTGTGTGTGTGTGTGTGTGTGTGTGTGTGTGTGTGTGCAGGATGGAAACATGACAGATTACAGCCCCCAAATGACAGGGGGCAGAAACGAAATAGATGACACCATCTATTAGACACTAATTTATATTAATACTCACACACTGGAGCACGGACACACACAGACACACACACCCTCATTAAAACCAGAGCTCCATGTTCAAAACAAACATTGCATGAAATACCACCACCCTGCATGCCCTGCAGGGAAGATTTTTTTTTTTTTTTTTTTTAACAGAAATTACATCCATGAAAAATAATAAAAAATAAAGAAATAGCTGGAAGTCCCAGGCACAATTTCCATAAAAAAAACAAAGGAAAGAAAAAACAAATTTTGTTCCCATGAGTGTTAATAATATTCTTTCAAACAACAGAATCAGGAAATTGTTTTCTTCTCAGAAGAATCTGTAAAATCTGTGATGACTTTTTAATTTTGTTTTGTTTTGTTTTCTAATTTCCTGCATTTACCCATAAAATATTTTCACTGTTCTTCTCTTAAAATTCTCTTCACTGTTTGTACATAGTGTACATATTTCTACATGCTCTCACTCGGCTGTAATTCATTCTCATGGCAGCCTGATGTTGGCATGATCCAGTGCTTGAGAGATTAGATCAGAACTCCAGGCCTGCACTTTCTCCACTGGCTTGGCGCCACCGGTCCACAAGCTTCACCGCTAATTCCCCAGATGGAGCGCCTGCCCGCCAATATCCCAAACAATGCCACTTTCACCAATAAAACCCTTCACATCGCATGTAAATGTCAAACTTTGCATCTAATGCTTGGTGTAGAGGAGAGAGCTCTTAAGTGGGAATGAGAGTGCACGTAGACGCTCGCCTCAAACTTTACAACCCCTCAGCACCCGCAGCTTTACAGGAACGGCGGGCTAATGCGTGCACCCCTCTGCAGCTCCTCGGCTTCAAAGAAGCGAAGAGCTGCCAGGAACAAACAACTTCGTCACCTCTTTCTCTTTTTTGCACCTAATGCCCAACTTCTCTGGCTCCCATTATCTCTGGGAAGCTGTTCAGGACGATCGGGTTACAGCGCACTGAGGACCGGTAACAGTGAGGCTCAACCTGGAGTACAAACCAATAAACGCAAGCGCCAGCGCCAAGCAGCGGGACTCTATGGTATGATGGGAGGAAGTGGATTGGAAGGAGCTGAGGCGGTGTCCCTCTGCTGGGACATTACCAGATATATTTTACATGGCTCTTGAGCAATAATAAGATCTATATGTAGAGGACAGGCCAGCGAGGAGAACATGCAACTCCTCTGCAGACAGAACACTGTGAGGAGGACCGTCAGTACAGCACGGTGTGGTGATGTGGGCGGTGACCTCTGAAGTCGGGCGGTGACCTCTAAAGTCGGGCGGTGACCTCTGAAGTCGGGCGGTGACCTCTGAAGTCGGGCGGTGACCTCTGAAGTCAGGCGGTGACCTCTGAAGTCAGACATTCCCAAACTTTTCAGACCATGTTGCACGATGTACCGACCTAAAAGTACCACTTTAGACAGAGACATGCATGTTTATTTTATCAAATAAAATCCACTGATTTTACCATGCAATATCCTCAGAAAGGCTAAATGACAACAACAGAAGGCTGCTGGTTCAAAAGAAAACATTTAATAATCAGAGGACTCACAAAAATCACTCAAATGCAGCATCTGTTTGCAGCTGGCATCTCTCTCTCGACTGTGTAGTCTGAAACTGTGTCCAGCTAACGTTAGTATTTAAGTTTTATTATCTGAAATATTTAAATGAAACAACTGTTTTTTATTTTGATGTATTTTAAGAAAAATGAAAATGACATCACACATTACAGTATAACTGGTTTCCATGTGTTTTGGAGGAGAGTGTAACCAGGTAGTTTTCTGTACCCACAATTACTGGAACAGATGTCCCCTAAACTCAGCACATGCAACTTATCTCGAGACACGACAATTTACAGATGTTCCTCTGCTGTCTCACATGCCATCAGTAGATGCTAGTTTGCTGGCTGCACAGAGAGAAACCTCCTGTTACTGCAGCGTTCACAACTCAGACAGTTTTACGTCCAGAAATTTGTTTAAAAACTGTGAAATAAGTTCTGATGGAAGATTAAAGCTACATAAGTTGAAACTGAAGGATTTGAAAGTCAGTAGAGGCTTCATATATTAATTGCTGTGGCTCACTGACACCAATGAGAGTCACTGTAATGTGGTAAAAAGTGTGTAGGTATTTGGTGTTGAAGGAAAAGGCTTTTTTTGATTATAAATACCACCGAACCATTTCAGCTGGTGCCATAAAAGTATTGAAGTTCGGCACTCTGCCCTTGTTATGATTAAATAAAATGAAAGGCCAATTGCTTTGTACCACCAGGTAGAACTTTGCGCTCCACAGTTTGGGAATCACTGACTGAAGTGACTGTCTGTGTGGATCACTCTAAAACAGGGAGACTCCGAGGCTCTTTTAGACAAAACTGAAACAACTGTGACTTCAGATGCTAATTTGCGATGGAGAAATGTAGGGTTTAATGACGAGGAATGTAAGTCACACTAAATCCAAACTATCTTTAAATCATGTCTGTGTGTTCAAATGTATTTGGTCAGCAGTTACAGAAAATGTATTTGAAGGTACTTTAATGGCCTCAGTGAGCTGCGTGTCACATCCTCTGCTAACACTGACGGCTGACCGGCTTTACAGACGATCCAACTTCCTGTCATTTTTAAAGCACCTGTCCCTTTCACCTCACACTTTGAAAACCTCTGCCCTGTGAAAAACAACCAGACATGTCAAACTGGAGCCCTGAGAAACTCATCACCTGCAGAGTGATCCCGTTTCCTCAACAGTGCGACCGGCTAAATGACTGCTGGTGGGTGGATGAAAGACAACAACTTCTCCCCCTGATAAGAGAAGAAATGGTGCGCCCCGGGGGAGGCCGGGACGGGGTACACGAGGGCCGGATCACCAGATGAAAGCATTGCCGGAGTTGGGTGAGATGATGCATCTCTGCTACACACAGCGCCGCGGCTGTAAACAGTTACATAACCGGTCCTCTGAAGACAAGTACCGCAAGCTATACAGCCGACACATAAGGGTCACCCGGGAGAACTTACAGAGCGTGAGAGGCAGAGGCCAGATTAAATACCTGGAGAGTGTTTGCACTTTCCACTCATCAGCAGTTCAGGACACGGTGTCCTGTTCTAGCAAGACTGAGCACAATCCTGGCAGCTAGAGGTTTGTGAGGAATCTCAGCGATGGAAGAATACCAGGAACTCAGAAAACCTGAAAAAAAACATACATCTCACTACTGCAGCTTAAATCTAGTGTCACTGTTTGACAGTAAAAATAGCCTCATCGAGTTTGCTTAACCTGAAGACAATCAATGGATACAAAGCACAAATATAAGTGACAACATACCGAAAACATCTCACACTGGAAGCAGCGCTTTGCTCTTGAGCTGATGCGGATCAATTTACCAAACCGACTTCTCAGAGACGTTTAAGAATCCATTTGTGTTGCCGGTTTGAGAGACAAGAGGAGAGTAACCCCGACTCTGTTGCCATTTAATGGAGGATTAGCAACGTGACGTCACAGGTTATCTGCTCGGGGACGTCAGTCGGCTGCAGGGCAGCAAATAAATGTGGACGAGCGACTCAATCAAGCTAACATGAGGGCTTTACTCTTGTGCTTTTCTTTCATTGTGTCCATAGGTGTGTGCATGTACATCGGACACAGTATGCACCTCCCATGAAGATATATTATCACTCACAGAAAAGACTCTATCACAACTCCAACAGGCTTCCTTGGTCACTATCAAAGTAAAATCCACGACCCTCATTGCGACATCTTCCGATGACAGAGGTGATCGACTTTCTCATCAGTAACAAAGTGAAGTAACAGCAGCGGGTTAAAAAAAAAAGAAGAAAACTTCCAGCCCAATGTGACCATTTATGGTCAGTCAGTATTCCACAAGCTTGTTAAATAAATCAGAGGGTCTCCAGAGAGGGAAGCAAAACACTGAAGGCCCCTTCTAAAACTCAGCTTCACTTGAAGGCAAACCGCTCAGGTCCGAGTGGAAGTCTCTTCAGGAATGCACTCTGGCTACCGCATCCATATGATATCATCTGTCTGCTTAATGTGATGAAACACAAGTCCTGAACCATTCATTAACATCCTGCAGTCACAGAAAAAAAGCTCTTCAAACCAATTCACAAGCAGACAGAACAGAAATCTTCCAGGTTCACGGATCGCATGTCATTTACAGACTGAAGATGGTGTAGATATCGATATATCACATATTAATAGGCCACTATGGACTGCTTCATGTTGACAGTATCAGCAGCCAAAGTCACTTCTGCACTGGAAAGATATATTTTGGGGTTTCTGAAGCACAAACCTGCTATGCCAGCGTCTGTGATGTCTCTGATGATCCTTTGTCGATTAAGCGTTGACAGTTTCTCTACCAACACTTCATCATCTATAGAACATATGCACAGTATTCCCACCCTGTCAGAGTCTGGAAGAGGACATGCCATTCTCCGTTTCTCCCCTCCTCTTCCCTCCTCTTCCCTCACAGCGAGCCAGCGAACATTTGGCGTATTTATTTGTGTTTTTTTTGTTTTCTTCTGGCTGATGTTGGCTGGATGTGGATGTTCCCAGCAGCAGCAGCATTTGTCAGTGACAGGCAGTCGTACCAGTAAGGATGGGTCCCACTGTCACGATATCATGATACGGCACAATGCTGAATTATTGATGAATGCATTTTTTTCTGTCACCTTTGAAATGATAAGATGGTTCCTTTTAACTAAGAAAAGGGGATTTAATAGTATGCGACTGTCTTTGTGGTTCTGTGTGAAAACCAGAAGTTAAACCGGTAATAAAATATATTGTCTCTGACAACTACACTAAGAACTGCTGAAATAAAACGTGGACTATCCTTTTTCTACACACACAGAAACAAATGGTTGCACACATAGTTACATGCATGCACGCAATTATTTTTTCATCCACTCGAGGTTTCTCTGATCTAAAGTTGATAAACCCGTCGAGGTTTCAGTCTTAAAGTTGAGCCTGACTGATATTTTGTCCGGTTGATAAATTGGCCTAGCGCACCTATATCGGTAATCGGTATGAGTATAAATGTTGGCTGATATGCATCGATGTGAATTTGTTTTTACAGAACTGAATGTAGAAAACATTACATCCATTACATTTGTCTGTCACAAGCATCAAAAGGATCATTAAAAAAAAAATATTTGCATTAAAGAATATCAGACTGATATATCGATATCGGACGATTTTGTTTTCTTACTTCCTAATATCAGTATAGGCCCGGGACATCCAGTATCACCCGGGCTCTCCTTGTAAGTTTAACTATTGATAGCCGGGAAAAGACTACCAACAGTTATGATTAAGATTTTAATTGATATATTTAATTTGTTTTTAAGAAAGAGTCAAGCTGATGATGCGAGAAATGATGCCATATAAAGATGCGTATGTGCTGCTCCCTCATCCATTGCTTTCCAGAGGAAATCAAAAGCAACACTGGAGGACACAAATCATCAAACTGAATAAGAACAGCATGGAAAGTGGTGGTGACAAACAGGAAATGTTACAACAAACATGTCGTGGGCGTTTTAATTTCTTTTCCCATTCAAAGCCTGTTTGAAAGATAAAAATCAGGAAACTTGGGTCGGAGTAAAAGCAACACTGAAGAACAGAAGATGTTTTTGAGATGCAGCCTGTCCTTTAAAATGCAACATTGTAGATGTGATTCATGCGTGTCCCACTTTCTTGATATCTAAGACAGGAGATTTGTATTCCCACTGCAACTTATCACTGATACCACAAATGTTACGCTATGTGCTGCAGCCATAAACAAATCTGGAAATGCTGATTTATATCTTCTGTTAAGTTTGGAGCGTATCAGCAGCAGGTTCAGAAATAAGCTGCTACAAGCTCACCTCTGGCACCGACATGGGCCACTTGAGAAAAATATGAGGACATAAATTGATGATAAGAGCATGAAAAACCCCTCAGAGTTGACCCAAATTCCTGATGTGAAGCTCTATCGATTGCAGGGCAGCAGGAGAAGAAACTGCAGCCGCAGCAATTTGACTGAATTGCAGGAAGCTGACAGGAGTCAAGCGTCACTTGACCAAACAGAGAAGTTCTGGAAAAATGGAAACGTGACACCTCCGCAGGCTGTTCTGCAAAACTTGAACAATGAGCAGCATTTTGCCTCAATACCAAGAAACCACATATTCCACTGTGTAGACAGGATCTAGTTAACAAGATGCTGAAAGGGGAGTTTTATAGAAAGATTTCTCACAACAAGACAGGGGAAACCCCCTTTAAATAAACTCTCCTTCAGACTATTAATCCAACCAGCATCATTAGAGGCCACTGCGACAAAACCGCCCCATTGTGTGGAGAGGCTAGACAGCTAATTAAAATGAGTCACATGTTGGAAAATCTCCCCGAGAGGACACAGACGTCCCTCTTTGTGTGTACGTGGTCTATTTATATGAGGGCCTTACCTGGACCTGCCCTTTGCCCATGATCTTGTCCACGATCTCGTTGTCATCCTTGTTGAGCATGCTTTTGTCGTAACATTTCTCGTAGCACAGGATCCGCAGGTACTGGGAGCCCTCCAGCTCGATCTCAAACTCCTGAACGACGACACAACAAAGGGAAAATCAAATATCTGCCTTAACACAGAAGAACAAAACGGTGTGTTGTGAAAGAAGACGACGCCTCGGTGACTGACTTCGTTCCACTGAGGCTCCGTGGTGTCTCTGAAGACTCGGGTCTTGGCCTTGCTGACAAAGTATCCGTACGAGTCCACTTCAAGAGTGCAGTATAAATCTGAAAGGAAACAGAAGGCAGACAGGTGTGTCAGATAAAGATGTAAGCTTGGATGGTCGAATGAAATCTGAAACATTTTAGAGGACTAAAATGCATAGACTAAACTATTAGATTTCTTCAAAGCTCTCATGATGCATCTGTATAATTGAGTATAAAAGAGAAGGCTCAGCTCTCAGCTACATTTCAGAGTTGCTGCCCCCTTATGAGGCTGAGCGAAGCCTCAGCTCCTCAGGCAGGACTCTGCTGGCTCTCCTCAGTCCCGGCATGAGCTCTACAACTACAACTAAAACGTATTAATGTCAAAGAGTGTTTTATTAAAACATATTTTTATTAAATTACATTTTTCTCTTGTAGTAAAATCAGAGCCATTAAAGCAGACTTTTAATAGGTGATGATGTCACTGCATGGAGATCATTTCTTTTTATTTACAGACTAACAATATTTCTTGTTAAGGAGTCTCTACACTGCAGTCAGGTTTCAGTGTCAGTGATATGCATGTTCAGCTGCCACCAGTTATTTTCATTCCTGAATAATCTACAAATTAGTTGTTGGGTCTTAAAAATAAAGTCAGTAAATAGCAAAGAAAGCTATTTCTAGAGCTCTTAGTCATGATTTTAAAATGTCGTATTCTCCAAGCAACAGCCAAATATCCAAAGATATTCAGTTTAGAGGACTGAATATTAAGAAGCTGTAAACAGTGAGGCTGGAGTTAGTGGTGCTGAATGCAACATTTCATTGTTACTGTCACCATATGAATATCAAAGTTCAGCAGCAGCCACCATCATACGAGAAGAATATAAATGTAAACAGTGTATCATTGAAACTAAATCCATTTAAAGCAAAAAAAAAAAAAAATCAAAGAATAATAATTTTTTTCAATATGGCAGTGAGAGAGTGAAGTGAAACCGCTCCTCCATTTGTCAATACGTTAGTTTGTCAGCTCACAGACATCAATCTTATTTCGTTGTGCACAATCAGCAACACCATCCCCTCCCCCCCACACACACACACACACACACACACACACTCTTTTAACATCCTCACACCACAGCCGTCGCTCCGCAGGGATTGTCTCAAGCTCGCCTCTTACACGGAGCAATTAAGTCTGTTAATGTGTTTCTTTAAATGGCGCTGAAGTCATTCCTGCAGACCGCGCTACCGTCTGTAGTGCGTCCTCGGACCGGATCCCTGCGGTTGACCTCCGTCTGACAGCATGATGGATGGCCGTGTGGTTCGACTTTTCACTAGGACAGTCACGAGGATCGGCTGAGGGAGCCGTGAGTGGCTGGTTGAATCTCACATACGTACAAATACTCACTTGACAAAGACTAATGCATCAATATTATCATTATCATTATCATCATCATCATCATCACTAGAATTAAAGGAGAGATACCAAACATACAACCCAGTATCACGCCATGGTGTATAATACTGTGTCAGTGTCACGCTTCGCCTCGTCCAGGCGTGAAAAATAAGGAGCCTGAGGTTTAAGCACCAAGACAACTGATCTAGGAAAAGATCAGGATTTGGAGTCAAATTTAAATTTTTCCTTAAGTAACAGTATCCGGTACCCTCCAGTGGACTGACGGGTGTATTACCGAAGTGAGCTATGACTGACTGGAGCAAACATTTGATGTGTCTCAACTGCCCTACTTACATACTTAGATTCACTATTTTGAGTGGATACGTGCGTTCACACTGACGGAGTATGGAAACATGCAGTGCACTACAAGTACCCGGTTGGTGCACTCAAAACGTCCAAAAACTAATTACAAAAAACTGGACCCTTTTCACACTCAACAGTCACCATCTTTGCTACGTGGAGGAGAGGGAGGAACCACCATTGTAATGACTTTTAAATGAAGGAATCTAATGGAGCTGCAGCCATCGCAGAACACTTTACAAAAGTGCTTATTTTTCACTAAGTACCACCACACTGCTGTTGGACAGAGGAATCGTGTGTTTATTGAGTGTGTTAACCACACGGCATGAAAACACATTAATTTCTGGGTCAAATGATTAAAGCTGCAGATATGTTGGTGAGTGATGCATTCAAATGCTGCAGTTATTTTCGGTAAGTACAAACCGGCAGTGTGCGATTCGAGACGACACAACCCTGTCAACATTTAACTACTCCATAAGTAAGAGTGCTAACATATAAGAGGACTACTAAGAGAAATATGTCATTTGGAACAGGGCCATTCACACATGCGTTCATATAACTAAGAGGACTATACAGTCTGGTGGCATTACATCTGGTTCCAGTCCTTCTCTGTTTGTTTTCTCAGCATCCTGAAAGGTTCGGGCATAATTAGTCCCAATGAGGAAGAGATTAGCGATGGCGGTATGAGGGAAGTTCAGTGAAGTGACCATCTGGGGGTTATTTAGAAAGTGAAGCAGTTATTGTATGCTTCCTGCTTCATACGGAAGCATAACAGCTCATGGCCTTCACCTTCTTGAAAATACATAAAGTCCATATCAAAGTGTCTCAGTGAAGAGTTAGCTTGTAAAAACTGAAGCGCTTCTTTATGACAACAATAAACAGCTGTTGGTTGTCGTGAATTTAGAAAAAAAAAACCAAGAGAGGGAATGTGTTTGAGACACTAATGTGATTTAATCCTCTCTTTTCCATCTGACTGGGGAGAAGAGGAGAGTGTATTCATATTCCTGAGCAGCTCTCAGTTTTCTCTGGAAGTTGATTTCCTCGCCATCTGAAATGGGTTTATGTGCCCAGACCTAAAATCCAAACAAGGCCAGAGAGAGGATATTTAGAGAGGTCTTTTTGTGTCCTCGCAGTCGATCCAGGAGGGCTTTGAGAAGTAGGACAGACAAAAAAAAAGAGGCCTGGAACTCCATGAGTTTTCATTTTCCTGGCAAGTCACCATCAGGCTCTGAGTATGAGGGGGATAAATCGGTCAGCATGGGGTCTCTGACCCCTAAATGCAGGGGTTAATAAATACCATCCTTTTCCATCTCAATTAGCCGAGGACTGCAGTCCTGGTGGTGTGTGGGTGTGTGTGTGTGTGTTCTTATACAGGAGGCTAATCTTTGCCCGGGGCCGTGCCCAATGCTGGGTCAAACTGTGGGTTCACAGAATTAGGAGACAAGTGATAATCAGTTAAACTAATCCGAGTCTGTGCAGTTACAGTTCGCAGCCACCATCTTTTTCTTTTTTGCTAGAAGGCTTAAGGAGAAAAAAAAAAAAGTTTAGGGAACAAACTAAATAAACAGGGAACAGGCAAAATCTGTTTTCATCCACAAGGAGAAACTAATAAAAGCAGGGCAGACAATGCATGAGAATACATGCAGCCATGGCTGGGTTGGATTACAGTGAACACTGTAACATGTTCACTTTGCTTCGCTTCGCTTTAAATTTGTATGGGAACAGTGGCGAGTGACAAGCATAAAAAACCCTGTTACTGCAGAAATCGTAACTTTCTTTTGTTGTGTAGAAACTGTTCACGTCTGTTTTGGTAACAGATGTAGGTTTCTCTCAGTTTGAACGGTGTCTTGTCATCTATTTATTGTAAGTCGCTTTGGATAAAAGCGTCAGCTAAATTAAATGTAATGTAATCTGGATCTGGATCTTTACACACTGTTCCTGTGTAGCAGAGGCAACTGCAGTTTCACAGCACTGTAATTGTTATATAGGAGGAATAATGCATGTTCGCTGACACTCACACATCCACATTAATACATGAAGAATAAAGTGACATGGCATGTTTCTATTGGGTCATGATTTCCACAGTTTTTTCTCTAACAGAGTTTTAGGGAGATGCTCGACTCTCAGCTTCTTCCTCTGTGACCCAGTTTGACTAACTTCGCCCTGGGCTGAATTTTAAAGCCCTTTCCCACGGGAGGAGATTGTTGTGACATAAATAACAGCTCCAATAAGATCTTCCATTACATGCTTATGCGAATTTTTTTAATCGGAGAAAGGAGCAAAAAAGAGGCTATTGTTGAAGATGTTGAATCTGCTTGACAGTCTGAGACACTGAATAATGACTGCTATTTGTAGTCATTACACATTTCCATTCTGATATCATTATAAAGAGCACATGCCTCGACAGAAACAACATGCGCACACACACACGCTATTATGCAAAAGAGCAGCAAATGACTTCATAAATCAGCTTTCAGTGAGGAATATCTTAGAGAGACGGTGAACGAGCCTCAAACAAACACAGACTGACTTACACAACAATAACACCAACATGGCTGCACAACATCTGCATAAAAAGGAAGGTACATTTAGAGGAAGCTGGAGGAACATTATTAACATTACAATTGTGGTTTTATCAGGAGATTTACAGGAAGAAGAAAAGTCTTGAACACAATGTCTCCTATCAACTCTACTATCACTGGCAAAACATCAGAATGTGGGAATGTGAACAATTCTGCCAGTGGACAGGTGTAATAAGCAGCATGTCAAAATATGCTGTTACACCACGAGTTAGTCAAATTAAACCTGACAATGCAAGCAGGCCTGAAGTGACTGCTGTAAACATGTAATACGAGACAATGTGAATAGCTTATCAGAATTTAACTAAAGTACAGGAAGTGGATGATGGTAAAAAGATAAAGTACTGTTCGCCTGATAATATTATATCAGTAATATCTTTTACATTTATATAAAACATTTTACATATCATGTAAATGATGAACAGATGTCTTGGCAAATAAGTGTTGCTCATTTTAGTGACTGCACCGACTCGCACACACACACACACACACACACACACACACACACACACACACACACACACACACACACACACACACACACACACACACACACACACACACACACACACACACACACACACACGTATAAACCTTCATCCACCACTTTATCTATCTGAATATACAGTAATTTAATGCAGCATATTTTAAATAATTTTTAACTGCCTCTTTTGCTGGATTCAATGGAGAAAGATTTGTGTGTTGGTGTTTCGGCGCAAGCAAATATCCTGGCTCCGCCCACCTATTGCTAATAGCTTCACTCTTCACTGTGATTATAGTCTGGAAATACTGTTTGCATGAAGGTTGGCTCAGCCATTTTGAGGCGTGGACCAATCAATGCCACGACATCAAAGTCGAGCATTAGTACCTAAATGTAGTTCCAATGGTGGCTGCAGTAAAGCGAGATGATGATACAACAACGCAAGCAAATATTGAGGAATTGAAGCCGGAGGCTGTAAAGTGTGCAACGGTCATTTACTGACATGGCGTTGCACTCTGCTCACCTTGAAGGAGGGTCTCTGTTGTTTACAGCTCGGTCAGTTTCGCCGCGCAACATGCGTCATATGGAGGTCACTGCCGATTGGTTAAAGGCTGCTCCAATTGTTCCAAAATTAACCCTGAGGTCTACACCCATTAGGTCTGGAGACGATCCCCAATGGAGAGTCACCAGACCCAAATATTTACCAAGTGAGTTTGTGTGTGGTAATACGAGATGAGCACGGAAACCCAGAACTTACAAAAGATTGCGACATAGGACTTTAAACCTGTGCATTCTCTGCATATGCACATCGAGGGATGTGTGCAAATGCCATCTCAGACTAAAAGAGATTTACTGTACTGTATGTGCTTTGAGACGCCACAACTCAAATAATTACATGTTAACCTTTGGCCCCATTCGGAGGGACATTTTATTGCTTTTTAACAAACTGTGACATCAGCTTTATGTATGATTTGCTTCTTTGTCCATCTAACAGATTATCTGACATAATACAGACAAATGGCTCTCTCATGACATCACCATAAACGATCCTCATCAAGATCCTGATCACCGGAGGGAAGCCTAACACCACCAACACATCCTCTACCGTGCAGAGTGCCCCACCCCGGCGCTGCATGCTCCACCGGACACACTGACGTCCAACCTCATCAGTGGAACTACCCAACTTCCCTCCACATGCACATGAACACACTTTCTTCATGTTGAAACCCCTCAGCTCTCCGCGCTCCATCAAGGATCAAACGGGCTTTCAGAGGAGAGAGCTTTCCGATCCATTAACCGGGGAAATTCTAGCGGGCCAGCTTTCCCTTACAGTACTGACGGCTGTCATGGTAACTGAGGAAATCATATTTCTGCCTCTCTGTCTCTTCTTCTGATATTTGATATTTGGTGTTTGTGCAACACAGGGCACAAAGTGTGCCCGGAGCAGCAGCTGTCCACCGCTGACACATCTGAAACAGCTTCGGTGGCTTCTGCCAACATCACACAGAATTTTCTCTGCACACAAAGGAACATTTGTGCAAGGTAGGCAATATTGGAGTGTATGAACAACGACAACTGGTATTATATTTGCCAGCGGTTCCGTTTCGAAGCTGCTGTGCAGAATTTTGGAGGGTCTTTCTTTTTATGTGCATGGAAGGTTCTTGTGTCTCTTGTGATGTCTGCTAAATGAAAACAACCACAGGAATCTCCGCTGTTCCTCCAAGACGTTCTCCTTCTCTCTCTCACTCTCTCTCTCCTGCCCTCCGTCCTGCTCTTTTCCACCATCCGTCCATCTCTACATCAGCCACGTCTTGATGGAAACTGCATGTGCAGGCAGCAGTGATTGACTCCATCATGTGTTTTGCTGGCGTAAACGTGTGAGAGGATGCTGAGCCAGAGTGTGTGTGTACAAGTGCGGTAAGAATAATGCTGTTTCTGGCTAACTTACTGGCTGACTCCGTGAACCCTTTGGCAGAGTGGACGATCACATGCAGAAAGCCGTACAGGCCAGGAGTCTCCTCATCTGGAAAACAAGCACACACAGAGCGGTTAGTCCAGTGCCAAGTGAAAATACGGTGACATACTGTTTAAAGTGGACCTACGATGCTAATTTTCAGTTTGTTTATATACATATATACATTCTGGGGCTATAGTAGAGTAGCTTTCCATGATTCATTGTTGAAAAAAAAACATTTATCTTCCCGGGGCCCTTTATGCAGCCTCTCAGTTTATCCTAAAAGAAGCTGCTCTAGTTCTTGTCTCTTTAAGGCCCTCCTACCAAGAAGCCCACTGTCTTCTAATTGGCCAACTTCCAGGAAGCCTGCCGAGCATGTGAACCTGCCTCGTTCTTTATGTGGATAAAGAATAACTACTAAACCTACAATTTAACAGAATGTATGATTGAAAATGGCAACTTTTCTAATCCGTGCATACGTGTTCGAGGCAAAATCAGATGTGTAATAACGAGCGTGGACAGCACGAACATCCGCAGTAACAGAGATGAGTGCAGAGCGTATCTGTTTGGTAAATATTACACTCATTACCTGCTTATGTTGGATATATCCATGGATTTAGTCATTCAATCACAAGCCATATATCTTTTCTTTTTTTTTTTTCCATATAAGGCCCTGTTGATAGCTAGGTGTACAAGGGAAGGTGCTAACATAGCTAGTAAAAGGTTGCTGCCACCAAATGACTAAGTTATAGCATCTCCCTGCACTGAAGGGCTGTACTTCATTTCCTGCAGCAGACGATCTTCTAAAGAAATCTGTGACGAGCTGATGCGAGTTCGTGGTGAACCGAGCGCTGCGCCTGTTGATTTTATTTCAATTGCATTTCTGCTGCAGCTCATGTGCATCTCAGATGTTTTTGCGTCATCCAGTCAGTTGTAGACTGAACCGTAAAAAATAGGTTTTGATCATTTCTATTTTGGAATATTCTGGCACAGATCAGTAGTTGCTGCAAAATTCTCTCTCTGACAACTGAGTGAGACTTTCTGCAGGTCTCTGCCTCAGCTGCACCAAACAGTGTAATGACCACCTATAATAACACTCAAGAACTGTTTAGTCTCATCACTAACAGCTGTAGAAGTATTTTCTAATTGTTTCAGATCCTCTGATGCCGCCACTGACACTAAACGTCTTCCTGTTGTGCCTGCTGACTTTTAACAGTAGGACTTTAAGTTTTCCTCTTTACTTTTTGAGTGGCAGTTTTGTGAATGAACCTTTCCCACACTTGAAGCAGTGCACAAGGGGCCTTGTATGGAAAGCTTGGGGGTGTAGATTAGGCAATTGGCACATGTCACAAATGAACACCTACTCATGAACGGGTGTCATTCATCAAGCTGTGAAGTTTGAGAGTTCTAAATGGAAACACTTTTATAATCAAGACTCAAAAAAAGTGAGTGACTTTTAGCATTATAATATGAAGATGGTATCGCTTGGTGTTTATTGTTTTTCACTTTTTAACTCTTAACAGCTACAACCACTCAACATAAAAGTGCAGAGTGGGACAGACTTGAATCATGGAGGCTGTTTCTTCTCTATAACTCTATAAATAAAATGCCTCAGAAAGCACAACTATCTGAGGATGAATGAAACGCAGTTATTACAACCTTTTGTCAGACCGCTATCAGACCGCACATCAACAAGCAGTCTCCTGCCATAACAACTGAGCTGGAGGTTTGTGGGTGAACTGTTTTTGGGTGGCCTGATACCACCCTACACCCCCTTGTCCCCCCGTCCCACCAACAGACACATGAAGAGGATACAGTCTTTGCTTTGGTCCAGGCCTGTGAAGCCTGGCTGTTACCTGATAAATAAACTGTGATGGAGGGCAGCAGGGCTGCTGTGCGCTCCACTGTAAGCGGCTGAGAGGAGAGCAGGCAGCCCTCTGGGTTAACCATGTGTGTTTTATGTAAGTAACAGGGGAGTTTCACATGGCGACGGTTCAAAGGTTCAACTTCGAGGTGGCCTGAATGCTGCTTTTAGAGTGAAACTGAGATCTCTGTCTTTCAAATATAACCTCACTTTTACATCAAATTGTGGACATTTTTGATAATGATTCAATCAAAGGAGTTAAATGACAGTGTGAGTGTTCAAGGGTGTTTGTCATATCATTCATCCATCCTCTTAGTTATGAGAAATATTCTTCCACCACCTGGTTTCCATTTAAACCCCTACTGCACTTCTTGCATCACACGTCACTGAGGTGTGTTTATGTTTGTTTTAAATGAGGAGTGGGTCAAAAGTCTCAGACAAGACGGGGGGCATAAAACACAGGGATGACACCTCCCAGGAAAAAGAGGGAATGTCAACAAACTAGATAGCAAAAAAAACCTCCTACAGTCCCCCGAAACATCTGACATTGTTCAACAAACTGCTTCAATGATGAGCCGCAGTGAGAAAAATATGCTGTTGTTTGAAAGTAAATAGACTGGACTATTGTTTTATTGGTGTATTAATAGTGAAACAAAATGTTTCCCAATCTTCTGTTCTAAAATAATATAGTGAGGGACCACCACTAAGGAATCGTAAATTTTAGAGGTGTCTGTTTCTGATCTCCTGTATTATTTTTCTTTTCATTTTCACAGGTTTTTACTTTGCAAAAGTGATAAAATGATGGGTCACACCTACAGCTGGGTTTGTGCTGGAAAAAAATACCTTGTATACCGTAGATGTGATGTGACGACACTTCAGAAGATTCTTCTGATTCGAGGAATATGTGAATTGTTTTCTCTGATAGGCACTGATGTAGGAGGTGGATGTGACTAAGTGTAATAATGTTTGTATGCACTGTCATGTCAGACAGTCATATTAAGCCATTTTATCCTGTGAAAAGCTGGTTGATTTAAACTGTGTGGTCTACTTGAGTGCACGACCATGTTTTTGAACTTCTTATCTGAAACATAAAGATGTAATCAAAGTGTAAACTGATGAAAAACTTTGAATAACTAAAGGAAGAAGGAGATTAGCAGGAGCATGGATAGAAACCTTGGATGAACAAGGGGATTTGTATTTGTATTTGTAGTCTTGATATCAATAAGAAGATATTTTTGTGGTTTTAAGAACCATGAACACGTCGATATAGTTTTCCTCGTGCTCTACCAAGAACAGGCTGTTTTGTGTGTGTGTTTAAGGTGCATTGATATCAACGACTCTCCTCTGATTGGCTGACTCTTTTCTGAGTGACTTACGCTCAGGCCAACCACATGTTTTCTTCGGTCTTTGCTAGCTCTGAGGGAATGACAGCTTGGTGTTTTCTTTGGCATATAAGGGCGGCCAGCGGGCTGTGCTGAGGGCGAACATGATATGATATCAGCATGAGTTTGTGACATCACAAACTTACCAAAGTCTAAACGGTTCAGGAGACTAATAAAAACTGTGAGCATTTATCTGTGGGCTTTTAATGTTTAGACACTTTCAAAGTCTTTATACAGCAACTAGACCGGCTTTATAATTTAAAAAAAAAAGAAAAGAAATGAAAATCCAAATTTATAAAAAAAAAATATGGGACCTTTAACATTTAGATGACATTTAGGAAGTTCAAAGCAGGGAACACTTGTTCTTCTGACTTCTTGTTCAGGACACAAAATCAAAACCAAAAATCACAAAGCGATCACCACTTTAAAGGTATTAGATGTCAAAATAATGGCTCACATAGAGATTCCATTATATCAGGAACAAACACGGATCTTTTTTCTGTATGAAGCGGAAAACTTGAAGACAATGTGCCTTTCAGTGTGTCGGTCAGGTCTGTGGTTGTGCATGTGTATTGTGTGTACATGAGACCCTTGTGCCATTTGAGAAGCTCAGAGTGGTTCGGACAGATGGCTTTAATGTCCCCCCCAGCCTCTGAACGCGGCTGCAACGTGGAGATCTGGAGCAAAAACAAACATATAGAAGCTGAGAGCTCACCGCCGACACACTGCGTGGCACTGACGGTTACGAGCTCAATGAGAAACATATTGTAACCCAGATTCATCTCCTGCAAGGCCCCTCTCCCTCATCTATGGCTTCTTTTTGTGCTGCGAGTGGAATAGGCACATTTGTGTGGATTTAAACTCAAAGCATAGAGAAGAGGAAGGAGCAGCCGGTGACTGTGTGTTCATGATGCAAGGTATTCAAACTCGAGACTTAAAAAAAGGAGTGTTTCCTACCGTCCTTGTTACTGGTGACAGGAATGTTGTGGACAGTTCGGAGTTTGAAACAGGAGCTGGTCAGGACCTGGAGCTCGACAGAACTTAACATACATGTCTGGAGGTCTGGAAACAAAACAAAAGCACATGCTACAGTCAAACTTTCCCTTCTCTGCGGTGCATCAAGTAAAAAGTGGTTTGAAACTACTTCAGGACAAAAGGAAACTGTGTTTTTTGAGGAAGTAAGCAGCCACTGAAGGAGTTCTTTATGAGGCCGGTGTTACCTTTCTTCTGGAGTTTCTGGATGCTTTCTTTCCACTCTGACCTCTCATAGTCAGAGGAGAGGAGGAACAAGTAGCTCTGGATATACACAGAGAAATACACGGTTAGCAAACACATCAAGGACTTTGCTTCTTCACTGCAATCATTATTTAAAAGGCTAAAAATGAAAAATCACATGAAGTGTTATGATGTGAAATGACTGATATTTCAGGGATCTAAATCTAATCTGCCACTGAGGAGTCTTTGGAAGGTGCATGTCTCCCTCTAGTGGTGGCACTTGAGCGCTGGAGTGACGTGCCTGCAGCTGGTGAGAGGATGGATGGATGGATGAGTGGATGAAGTACCTTTCCGTGTTTGTTGTGGATACGGAAGGGGATGGTGGGGGAGTGCAGGAGCAGCCAGGACTCCTGCTCGTTCATCTTCTTCCTCAGACGCTCCACGCGGCTCTGACCCTTTGGTGCTTTCTACACAAACACACAGAGAAACGTATATCAAATTAGTCATTTAAGTGATGTAAAGTAGAGTGAAACACAGAGCGTTGCTGTAATGGTATATGAAACCCAGGTTTTTAGAGTGTGAGGAAGAGCTGAAGGGCAGATGTGAATCCATCTCTGAGTCATAACTCGACTCAGATCTTAACACGTACACATGATGCACTTATTTTTAGATTCAGTGAGACGTACCAGGTGAGGAGGTGCAGGAGATCTTACACTGACCGAGAGACAGTCACAGTGCTTCTGTTTCACATTATTGGAAATCGAATGACATTGGGGTTTGTTTTGATTGTATTTGTTTTATTTAGCAGACAATGAATAGAAGTAGAACCTTGATTAACTGAGAATAAAAATATCTACAGGTAGTTTCAGTTGCATTTTCACATAAACATACAGAATGAAGCAAACCCTTGCATGATATCTAATATTATGGGATAGCAAAGCGGCTCTTACCTCATAATATGAGGCACATTTAATTTTAATTTGATGTCTTTTGGAGCAAATAAAGGAAGTTGAAGTAGGTTATCATCACCCATTAAACAATAGAATAAGAAAAAGACCTGGAAGAGAAGTAAAAAATGAGCCACGAGCCACGAGGGAGAAGTTTGGCTTCAGGGCTTTCCCAGACAGGGTTACGGTTACGGAACAAGCTAGAAAGCCATGAAGGCAAACTTCTTCATCATGGGGAGAGAAGGAGACAAGGAGGCCAAATCAAATTATTGTTGTGTAGTGTTTTTGGTGTTGACTGGATGTACTTCACACAACATATTATAAACTATTAATTCAAAAATTAATTAACTCACACTTTTAATTAAAGTTGTATTAACACCCTGTCAATCATTAGTGTTGTCACATTCTAATCAGCCAATTGTCAGCTTTCTGAACTTTTTTCTATTTTGAGAGTGCCGTGCTGTGAGAGTCTTTATATGTAATTCAAGGATCTCTTCTCACTTCTTGTCAGTGTTGGAGCAAAACAAATGCACACACAGTCTCAGCCCTCACCAGGAAGCTGTGAGTCAGAGCCTGCCGGGCAACAATCGGCTTGATCTCTCGCAGCGCCAGACCTCCTGTGACTCCAAATACCAGCCGTGGTCACTCGCTGTGGCCCGGGTGGGCGAGTTTAACGCCGTGAGAGGGGAATAACAGGAACTCTCTGCTCCCAAAGCTTGAAGCGCGTCTCAGCCAGGGGCGCGGGGGTGCGGGGGGGGGGGGGGGGGGTTAACTGAGCATACTTGTAACTGTTGGAAGCTCATAACACCTTTTACTTCAGCCTGACTGTCAGCGCGGCTTACGGATACACATGACAGGCTCGACATTTCCACCACTGATACAAACCACAGTAACTGAAACACTGTGGGAGCAGAAAGAAGGAATTTTATTTATTATATTTAAAGTAAGTTTTTAATTTGAGCTTTGTGTGTTTCCCCAGTTTAAATATCAATATTAAACATGTCTGAACTTCACTTCTGCCTGTTTTTATGCACTCACAAAAGCAGGAGTTTCCCTCCATGCCGCCTGAGACAGAGGAAAGTGTGGGTTAAAGGAAGGTTCAGTGGTTCCAGTAAGGAATCACACACAGCAGGGAGTCTTCCATGGAAGTCTGCGTACGCTCTGATAAATAAATAAATGGCTGTCAAAGTTTCACTCACAACTTCCCGTCTGATTCACTTGTATGTGTTTATGTTTCTTATAACAATAGGAACCCTGCTGGTGATTAAAACTGAGAAAGTTGGAAAAGTTGGAAAGTCCCTCTCAGAGGACGAGGCTCATTTTAAAATAATTAACTTTCCCTTATCATGTGGATCTTGGCACCAAATGCTGCATGTTTATTTATTCATATGCTGTGTTACACAGATAAATACTGAGTAGATTTTACTCCGCAAGTGTTTCTTCATGGGCTCCAAACCCTGCACTTAAAACAGCTTCGGTCCAGTCGCCGAGTTAAAACCACAATGACTGATGAAACCACTCTAAGTAACAGGAATACATCGGATTTGGTTCTGCATGGTGGGAAAAAGAGAAACAGCAGGATTACCTTCTCTTTCTGTATCTCACTCTTTAAGGCAGAGATTTTGATCTTCATCTCCTCGATCTCGTGCTCGGGCAGGACTTGGATGCTCGGGCAGGAGTCGGACTCATCCAGGGTTTGGAAAGTTAAATCCGCCAGGGGGGTGTACCACTTGCACTCGTACTGCTGATGGCGGCTGCAGACGGAGGGAAGAAGGTGACATTTAAATTAGTCCAAAAGCTGCATAAGAAATTTTGTTTTATAAATCACTACAAAACTTAGAAGACAAACAAGCACAAAATGTTCAGCCTATTCATGTCGTCTCAAAGTTATATTGATGAAATGATGCATGCAGAGAGCTCCTTCCAGCAGGCCTGTGGTGACTAATGTGCATCCTCACTAATGAGGCTGTAATTAGCATTTCTGAGTGCAGCACAGTCACCTCATTAACAGTGTGGTACCTTCATCAGACAGCTAATCTAAGCACCTTAATGATGAGACACATCCATACTGGAAAATCATATGTAACATGTGACCAGTTAGTAAAATCCAGTTTAAAGTTGTTAAAAATACATCTGTAACTAATAAAAAATATGAAAACACTCACAGGTACTTTTGCTTGTATAATAAATACTTTTATTTTGATACTTCAGTACTTTTACTAGCAACTAAACTAAAGGACTCTTTTTCACCCAAGACTGAACAGGTTTGTTCAGCCACACTAAAAAACAACTGTTATCATGTGGGGTTTAGTTTTGGGGCTCCGACTCAAAGTTTATTCAGTGATGTTTTCAGCACGTGAGAGATGAGCTTTTCATTTTCTCATTCAATTCACCCCTCTCCCCCACTTCCCTTCTGCTTTATCGCCAAGCCCTTGTCTCAGTGCTCCTGGGTCTTCCGGGACATGTCTTTGTTCATTCAGCTTTGTTCAAACACAACCTTGCAGATATTGCACATAGACACAAACAGAAGGGTGGGGCTGCGTTTGATACATGACGGAGAAGAATATGAATAAATCACCATATCTAAACTCCCAGCTCTTTAATACCAAAGCAGCAAGGGGTATATATATATATATATATATATATATATATATATATAAAGGAAATATCCAGGATGTGGAGCGTGTCTCTGTAAATATGACTAATTCCAAAGTGATAGAATAGAGATGATCAGCTGGGATTAGAGATCCTCGCTGACTTAACACAAGGTGGTTGACTTTCTGGATGGTTGCTTCACTCTGTGTGTGAGTGTAGCCTGTAGGCGGCACGCTGAGATAACAGCCCAGACCATAATAGTCCAATTATGCTATGGAAACGTTATGTGTTCCTCCAAAGTGAGGGGTGGCCGCTAATGACACGGACAAACGGTGAATGTCAACAGAAATAAGAAGCGATCAGGTTAACGGCGGCTGGCAGGCAGACGAGTCGAGCAAAATGTGTAAATGTGACACTAATGACATGCGTCAAAGATTTAGATGTAGCATGACTGAAAAACAAAAACTCAATCACTCTGTGTCTGTTCTCTCTCCTTCCTTTGCCGCCAGCTCCAATAAATTGCTTCCTGAGACATAAACCCTCTGCTTATGCTTACTCATTTCTTGTGATTAACACCTTCGGCCTCGCTCTGCGTTCAGCATGTTGATTTGTTACTCTGCTTCACTCTTCAAAACACCAGCGGAGAAATGCCTGCTCGTCTTTCTCTTTCTTACTGAGGCTTCAAAAACTCAAGAGGCAGGATCAGAGAGAGTAACAGGATCTTTTGTGTCATTCTGTCTCTTTCACAGCCTGAGGTTGACGTGCTGAAGTGGAGGGCAAAATGAATGACAGGTAGGTAGAAAGAGTGGATATTTCACAGGTACACTCAGGTCACTCTGCAGTAACTCCACTCCCAGTTTGTTTTTTTCTCTCTCCGTCAAGAGGAAGGACAGAAAAAAGGTGTGCTGGACTCACCCCACAGCCGTCTTCTTCATCTTGGCACAGAGCAGCAGATCGGTGAAAAGGAAGACATGCCGGAGCTTCCTGGAGCTTTCCGACACCTCCACCAGAAAGCCATCCTTCACCAGCTGACGGGCCTGAGAGAGAGTACCTGATGTTAGTTCCTGCTGTACCAGCACAAACACACACAATGCTGGTAAACCTGACTCAAAAATGCCTAATTGAGTTTTGACCACCAGAGAAAAAACAGTGGGGAAAATTGTACTTGTTTTCAAGTTGATCTCTGACTTGTTCGTTTTGTTTCTTTTAATGCAAACATAAGACAGTTTTGGAGCATATTTCTTTCCCCGGAATCAAAAAACAAGTTTGTAAGTAAAAACATTTGAACTGACATTAAAATCATATAAATTGCATACAAATGATCCCGTATGGTTTTGGTCACAGACTTGATTGTGAATACGGCCGAGTGTTTCCAGTAGGAGGGAGGGAATGTGTGTGTGCGTGTGGTGGACTGAAGTCAAACCCACCAATAGAAACACTCGTCTCCTCCATCAGTGTAGATATCATACATCCAATTCAACGTGCAAGCAAATGTTTTTACTTCAAACTGAAGAGGTCGGATTCATAATCAAAACCTTTTGTGCCACAAAGAAGAGGTTTTGTCAACAAATTCTTAAGTGTGACCAAACCCAACAAAACCATTAGGAATAACTGGTTTGCAACCAAGAAGAATGTATTGTCAAGTCATGTGCTTTTACTTAAAAACAAAATTTATGACTGTAGTGTGAGAAATATTCGCTCAAAACTGTCTTTTATGCGACACAAAGAGAGCGTAGAGAGTTCAACCCTTATGAACACTGGCTGTCTTCCTGTATGTGGAGTTTCTTTTCTCCATCCAGGGACCTTGCACCCAACGGCACAGCTTCTCACTTTAAAGTCAAAGAGAATAATCAATTCATAATCAATTCATTAGGCTGTAGTTTCTGCTGTGACCAGCTGAAATCGAAGCGCGCGGGGTAAAGACAACAATGGCGTCAACCGCTGTTATATTTGTTGCAGTGTGTGGAGGCTCTTAGTAGGTTGTTGAACACACACACACACACACACACACACACACACACACACACACACACACACACACACACACACACACACACACACACACACACACACACACACACACACACACACACCTCTCCTTTGGGTGTAGTGACGGCGGTTCTGCGAGGGTCGATCTCCTCATTGATGGAGGAGAGGAAGTTCTGAGATATCCGCAGAGCGTCCTGCAGCAGAGGGAAGTCCGGGTGGTCCTTCGGAGTGTGTTTCAGCAAGTCCTGAGCAAGCAACAAAACAACAACATCGCTGGGATTCAACTCGCTTTCTAATAAATATGTATCCAAGCATTAGCAGAGGTTCAGATTTAATTTGATAATCCACATATGCAGCTTTCTTATCAAACAACAAAGGAATCTCTAAAATCTCATTTCCTTGTTTTTGTTGAAGCTGTTTTTCGTCTGTGTTGCACGGTGATGAAGAGGGCAGCTGACAACAACCTTCCCTCCAAAATGAACACCGCCAATTTTGATTTCTTATTTTGCATTAAGTGACAGGAACACAACCTTTGTTATAACACACACTAACCTTGGATGCATGTTGTTGTTCTGACTGCTTTATGCAAACTTGCATTCATGCAATACACTCCCATAACGAGACCCGTCCAGGCGTCTCTGCCTTCTCGACTGCTTATTTAGCAGTTAGTTCCCACTCCAAGTCAAATGTCTAATTCCCTAACCTTAACAGTTGAATTTCCATGACATATAATCAACAGAAAAACAGACAAAATTGAGCAACATTATTTTATTCCCAGCAATTTGCAAGCTTAATTTACTAATTTATAGATGTTGTTAGTCCAAAAGTTATTTTTTAACTGATTAAACGATAAATTGATAAAAAAAATATGTGTTATTAAATAGGAACAAAATGAATAAATTTCTTCCGGCTGCCTGTGACTAAAGATTCTCCTCCACAGGGCTGCAGCAGAGCAGCGATGGGGGCAGCTTCTTACTGCTGGTGTGGCTGTGAAGGCTCCCTCTCCCTTATATTGATTGATCAATAGTGGTTTTACAAACTTTACATCTGGATTTTCTGTCTTTTACTGTAAACACCAAATGTTTGTCATCATTTTGTAGCCAAAGCTCCTAAAATTTGTATGTTTGCTTTCGTTAGCAGCGACAGGAAAAAGCTTATCTTGACTGAAGTGATAGTTAATGAGAGGGAGGAGGATAAAACCATTAAGGAAACAAGGACGATAACACGACTTTAAGGAAAGTACTAGATTTTTGTAATTGGCAACTAAAATGTGAACTTGCCACTAACAAAATTCCAGGACATTTCATAACTTCCATGTGTGGAATCGACTTTTTATAATTCCCTGATATTCCAGAAATTGTAAGACCAGTAGGAACCCGTTAGGCTGCAAGGACACTGTGATAAACAAAAAAAGCAGGCTTTGACTTTACATCACTTGTGCTGATATGTGGAGGATGGATTTTATTTCTGTTTGAGATATCTGTCTCAGAAGTTTCTGCCACCAACCGAAAACAATGGAAGTTCTGCAACAACATCTCCAGAGTCAGTGTCTCTGGTTTTTTTGGTGTAAATTTAGGTGACTGTGAGCTGTGTACTCACATGAAGGACCAGGGTGCTCCTGGTAACACGGTCAATCGGCTTGTAAAGTAGAGCTGTGGGGGAGAGAAGAAGAAGAAGAAGAGGAGAGCCGTGAGTCAGGGTTGATTACACAAAAGATCATACATGCAGCAACACAGGCACATGCGCGCACGTACACACACACACGCATACGCACACACACACGCACGCACACACACACACACAGTAGGTCACAGTTCCACCGCTCAAACAAAGGACAAACACTCAGCTCACACCGAGTTAAACACAGCACTTATATAGTCTGACTGATGATGACTCTAAGGTCGACATTAAGCTTGATGACATGAACATCCACACTCCTGGATGTTTCTTTAGTAAGACGTTCACTTCATCCCAACCTCTGATCTCCCAGCAGGGGAGAAAGTGCACAAACACCATATTATTGTTATTTAAATGTGACTCAGTGTGTGTTGTTCTGTAGATTGGAGGAAGGGGAATGCAGCAGTTTGTTACAACACAGTGAAGGTACACACACACACACACACACACACACACACACACACACACACACACACACACACACACACACACACACACACACACACACACACACACACACACACACACACACACACACACACACACACACACACGTTTGTGCGCAGGCTATTTAGTATGCAGTCCATCTCTGGGGGTGAAGCTGCCACCTCGTATTGGTTCTGAAACAGTTCCACTGCATATTTAGGCTGCTGCCAGGCAAACTACAGCCTGCCTGGACACTGCACTACACTGGAAAACACAATGATTCAAACACACACACACACAAATACAGAGAGGTATCTATAGAAAGTACAGGAAGACTGACACGTGCCCACATGTCACCCTTCCTGCCTCTACGCCAAAGTTTAAGCCTGCACCGTCGCACTTGGCCGCTCTCCCACCGGGGGACGGCTTTGCTGCTGAGGTAACAGCCGACACACATGACAGCTGTAGGTGAGAAACTCCCACAGACAGGGCAGAGAGAAGGATGGAGAGAAGAATGACAGCAGGAAAGACAGCAGATGTGAGAAGAGACGATCTGATGCATATAAATATGTATGTACGCAAGCAGAAAGTCTGTCAGAGCGGAGCTCCAGCAGACATGTAATGAAATGACAAACCTCTCAAGGTCTCACAATAATAACTCCACTTATGTCACGCAATACTGTAAAACAGATATATATATATATACTATATATATATATATATATATAGTATATATATATATATATATACACAGTATATATATGTATATGTTTATATATGTGTAATAATGTTGAAGAAAGTCATGGAAAGCAATAAAAATACAATCCACAAGGGTCTAAAAACATTTGGAAAGCAGCTGACAGAGTTCCACTCAGTGATCAAGCTAATCTCCATTTATTATAGTGAAAACTGCAGCAGCTGATTTTCAAAGAGAAGAAAAAGCCAGTCAAGTGAAACTGAGAGAAGTGAAGGACCTTCTGTGTGCAGGGAGGGTCGTCCCAGACAGACAGACTCCCACGGAGACGTGGAAGCACAGCTACACTTCCGCTTCAGTCTTACACTTATCTGTTTAAACCATTCACAAATTCTCCCTTCAGTAAAGCAGCACTACACACATCTTTTCTTCTTCCCTCCTTCCCTGCTCTTATTCTTTATGTTCATTCGCCTTTCGTCTCCAGAAAGAAATGAAAGAGCGAGAGCGGAAACCAACAGGGAACATGTTCCGATTAACTGATAGGGCATGTCATATTCAACTTTATATATTCAACACTCTCCGTCTCTATGCTCCAATATACATTCACGCACATGCAGATGCTGTATAAGACCAAAGAGAATCTTCTAGCGGGCCTTGTTGATGCTATTTGAAGTCTCTCCAGCCTCTGGTCATTAATAATACGGCCTCCATTGATGGTCCTGGCTCAGTGAACCAATATGGCTACCGGCTACCTCCAAGAGGATTTAGTCCAGAAGCTGCACCGACTGTGAGTGTTGTGAGCATCTAATTATGTGCGTGTGCAGGTTTGTATTCACCTCAAGTGCTTCAGAGAGGATTAGCTGACTTTGGGTTACCTGAGGTGCAACACAACTACCTGATGTTTGTACAGCACATGTAAATGCTCCAGAGTATGTTAGCTGTTAGTATAAATCAGTGCAATAGCTGTATTGATTGTGTCCTACTTCGTGCTCTGTGTCTGAACTACTAGTGTAATAACAATGCTTCCATACTGATGTTAAATAGCCTCACTCCACCCGCCTGTGGCTCGCAGCTTCACTGTGTTTAAAGTCTGGAAACTCTGTTCTCATGAAGGTTTGCTAAACCACTCTGCAGGGTGGACCAATAAGCCACTAGTGGGCGGGGCTAAGAGCTTTGACGGTGAAGTCAAGCGTTTGTTCCATCAGCGTAGGGCCAACCATGACAGAGGAGATGAAACATACAAACATTTAGGGCAAATCTAACAAACAAGGAATTTAAGCCAGCGCAAGAACGACGCCCAACGACACTCTGCTGTCTGTTGTTTACAGCTTTTGGCACACAACATCCATCACATGGTGGTCAGTGCTGATTGGTTACACATCAACCTGAGGTCTACGCCAGGAAGGATGCAGAAGAGTGGTGACAATTCTCAGTCAGCGCGGTCACACCCATATATCCTCACAATGAACTGATCCTAAGCAAGCATAATAATTACCGTGTTCACCGGTTTATTGTAAGCCTGCTAACGTGCTAATCAGCTCTTAACAGAAAGCACAGCTGAGGCTGATGGGAATGTCTTGAGTTTCACTGTTTTTCAGTCATAAGCATCACGTATGGGACAAACACAAAGTAAGAAGTTAAAAGATCACTAAAGTCATCTTCATCATCTAAAGAGAACACATGTCTGTGCAAAATTAATGGCAAATTTAATGGAACTAATTAAATCTGCACAGGTTGCATCAATAACCATTATGCTCCTGGATGATTGATCATATATTGTACTGCTTTTGACAACATGAACACAGCAGCTCGCTTCATTCTTAACTGTTTTGAACCTTGGAAGAAAGCTTAAAGATCAGAAACCGTACTTTATATAAGTATATATAAGTATGAAATATCAGGCTACTTTATGTTCCTGGGAAACATCAGATCCTCAACATGATCAAAGATTAAGGATTTTTGCCAGGATGCTAATGTAAACAAAAATCTACTCTGTGTTTTTATTAATGCAGGAAACTGCGTCATCATTTTTGGCTTCATGTTTCTGGGGTATCCCACTGGTGTGTAATTTACAAACAAGAACAGAAACTGGACAGAGAGTCCACGTTCAAAGTCTAATGAAGAGGCCGAGGAGGGAGGCTGAGAGGACACAAACAGAGAAAGGGAGGATCAGATAAAGAGAGAGGGATTATTGGAAGTCGATGTCCGGTCGCAGTAAGGTGCCTCTGATTGGTCCTGCTCCCAAGGTCGCCTTGACGACTTGGCTGACGCGCAGGTAGTTCATCTTTGCTAACAAGGGGCCGGACAATGTGGGTAAAAAGTCTTTAAGAAGGCGCCACACGGCTTCCGGCACTTGGTGTTTGGCAAGACTCTCAGCTTCGAACGCCAAGAATGAGCCGTGAAGGAGGACGAGAAAGACGGAACAAGACTGATAAGAGAGAGGGAAACGAATAAAGAGAGCAGAGTGACAGATAGGGATCGGGCACATAAGGATTAAGGCATACAGAGGAAACGGTGGCGGCGCGTAGCAAGAGTCCCCATTTACATGTAAAGCAGGATGTCAGACGCTTGTTTGATTTACTACTTGTGTTTCTATTTGAAGCCATTCATTCAGGAGGAGGTAGGGAGATGAGACGGAGAGCTTTATGATCTGTCAACAAAAACAGCGACTGACTGTATTTAGATGAATACACAAAAGCACATGTCAGTTCATTTAGCTGAGATCCGGTTAAATCACCTGGAACGTAAGAATAAATGTGGATGGATGCATTCAAGGCAGGTACCATGATAAATATGGAGAGGAGGCGAAGCGGCACTTTCAGAGTTGAGATTCCTCGACTGCATCGCCAGGTAATTAAGGAAGTGTAATACAAATAGTAATCAAAGCAGCTGCCTGGGGTGCTGACAGACCCTGATTGTTGAGGGAATATGAAGCTAGTTTCACACTACTTAACCGCCAGATAGAACAATAGCAGAGGAAACAACTGCCACGGTCGTCTTAAAGAGTATCTGAGCAGGAGAGATGAGAAAAGAAAAGGAACTGAAACAACCGGGCCGGTTGAATCTTCCTCATTTACATAAGTTAACACTTCACCGGTACATGCCTGAAAACACACCCAGCCTCTCTCATCCTGACAAAACCACGCCGTTTACTCATTATGTTTGCTTATCATTGCATAAATTCAACGGCATTTCCCCCGTTCCCTTACAGCATGAGGCCCGGTCCTTGGGTGTTCAGTATTGTCTATGAGGAGACCTTAAACACAATAAACGTGCCCGGCTTTTAAACAAAGACACACTCGTAGAGGCTGAATATTCTGTCTGTTACAAGACAGTTGTGCTTGTCAGTCCATATCCCAGAGGATCATCACTCTGCAGCAACGCAAAAGCTACAAAAGAAACTAATTTTACCGCCTTCTTAAGCTGGTATGGCACATCAGTGTACAGAAGAAGCTACATCAAGGTTTGAAATCATCAGCAAGTAGAAACGATTTTCACATCAGGAACATAAAAGGTCCACATATCAGTCTGACAGCTTATTAATAACTGTCTCAACTTCACAGCAAACAAGGTATACCAACAATCTACTGTACAATCAAAGGCGTATACATCCTGGCTCAAAGACAAGAGAGACAAAAGAGACAAAAAGACAACGCTCCAAGGTGGCAACATCAAACGGCGGCGGCTCCTATCATGCAGACGTTACCGTATGTGCAGTTACAACACAGTCTGAGGACCAGAAGCACCTCCATATCCCTCTCCTCTCCTGACTCCGCTCTCCTGCTCACTGCCTCCTTTCTCAGGCAGAGACAGAGAGAGAGAGACGGAGAGGGAGATAGAAGAAGTGTGTGTGTGTGTGTGTGTGAGTGTGGGGGAGAGAGCGAGCGAGAGAGCGAGAGAGAGAGAGAGAGAGAGAGAGAGGGCTCACACATGCACCAGTTTGCCTCCCGAAGCCCACCACTGCATACACAGAGACAGGACTGGATTCTTAAAGCAGCCTAGACAGAAATGCACACTCACACAGAGACACATACACATACAGTATGTACTCAACTGGCACAGTTGTTTCAGTTCCTTTTCTTTATATATATATATATATTTACATACACGCACCCACGCAAACTTACCCTCCATTGATATAGTTGTGGTGCAATCTTTGGAGTCTTTTGGACCTTTTACTTTGAGGTTCTGCAAGAAACAGAGGAGTGGATGGATCAATTTAACTACTTATACATGCACACACACACACACACACACACACACACACACACACACACACACACACACACACACACACACACACACACACACACACACACACACACACACACACACACACACACACACACACACACACACACACACACACACACAGAGTTCTGTGCTTGCTTGGCCGAGGCTGATTGAACTAATGAAGAAGTATAGGATCACTGCAGCAGGCTGAGACGACCAAAGGAAGCTGGACAACACAACCTGCCCAACGCAGTAAACCCGACCTCCACCAACACACCTCTACAGCGGATTTGGATTAAAAACACGCTTTGACTAGTGGCCCACCGTGATATTGCATTTTAAAGCACCTCCACTTTGGCTTCAGTCCAGGAGAATCCAGGCTACATCAGTGTGTGCTGATGTACAGCAAACCTATTGCAGTCTAGACCTGTTGCGAACACCGCTGCTCATCTCTACCAGCTAAGAAGTGCTAGCTCAAGCGTATTACAACACAAATATCTGTTTTCAACTGGTGTTCCTCATAATAACATTTCCCATAAACACCATTGCTTCCTGTCAAAAAGAGGATGTTTCGATTCGCTTTGCTTCCCTTCTGTGTCATCCTGCATTTGTTTTCTTCTTCACTTTACCGAAGAGGTTTATTATGATGGTTAAGGCAGTTGAGATGAATATGATACTGGTTTATCGTCTAATGCACTAACTATTATGTCAAGTTTGACGTGTTGTTGTTATAAAGCAAAACACAGTTACATGTCCTCCTACATCTCTCCATCTGCTCCTGGATCCTCTCATCACAGAGGATGAACTTACCTCAGATATCCTCTGGAACTGGCTGTTGGCATGGCTGCATTTCTCTGCTGTCTCCAGCGCCACCTTGTAGTTGTCCACGAAAGCCTTGTACACTCCCAACTGGCTGGCCTAGAGCACGTGAGAAGAGACACAATAAAAGACATTAGATACAGTCTATGTCTGCACCTGTCATTCCTTCAGTCGAGCCTTAATGCTGTGTTCTGGGCTGACGAGACAAAAAGAAAATCATGTTGGTGAACAAAAAGCTTCAAAATGTCACTCGCAAAGATAAAGATGTGACATTGATTGTGAAAATTCCAGAGTGAATGCACTGACAGGTATTTATTCACTTTGCCAACCGCGAGAGGGTCATGACGAGTTTATTCCATGTAGTAAAATATATCTATTAACATTATAATGTTAGAGTTATTTGTAGTAATTAATTTACAAAGTATTCTGAGTGGCCTATGAACCCCCAGTTTGGGGTCCACTTGCTATTGAAGTGGAATAGACTTGCATTAAGGTAACACCAGAGACATGAAGGGAAACAGAGACAGTGATCGCGGTATTTACCTTTCTCCCATTTCATCTGGGTCACAGATCCAGTGAGCAACTGGTTTACTGCCTAATATATTTACTATTACAGCACAACACAAGGATGTCATGGCAGTAAACCAAAATATATTGCAGTAAGCACAACGTGGAGTCACCTTCAATTATCTCCTCCATACGTTTGCATGCCACACAATCCAATTAAAATTCATACAAAGCTCTGGCAGATGAATTAATTTCTATTCTAATCAGAATTCTGCCACACACACACACACACACACACACACACACACACACACACACACACACACACACACACACACACACACACACACACACACACACACACACACACACACACACACACACACACACACACACACACACTGTTAGTCAATGCACAGTCTAATCCCATTCCCATAATGCCACAGCACTGGTGGCTCAGTGCACTCCTCCTGATTGAAATACAGAGTCACCCTCTCTTTCCTCTTCCCTTTCATTAACAGCTCCTCTCTGCAGCACTGTATGTGCATTGTGACACAAGCGGCAGACCAGCAGTGCATGAATATGCATCCTGCTACAGCTATGCTTGAATGCCTGGGCTGAAGAGCTGACTGCATCCTATTAAAGCAATGAGATTGGATTCAGCTGAATAGAGTGAATGAGTTAGACTTGTTACTTTTGTCCTTTAACTCCCCGTCCTCCTATTTTCATTTCCTCTCCTTCCACTTCCCCTCAGAGTGTGAAGTGGAAAATTGGACTCAGGAGGAATGAGGGAATCATCCGGCCTCATGTGGCATTTAAAAGATGCCGATCAATAGTAAGAATAGATGATGGAGAACGTTAAACAGATACGATGTGACATCATCTTAGTGCAAATCGGACAAAAACTTAAAAGATTTAAGGAGACCAGCGGTGGGCGAGTGTCACCATCCGTACATCATCTCATCATAACTGGAGACGTCTTTATATCAAACCAAAACTGTGGATGGAGAAGAGGAACCAACACGTGTGATCACTGAATTTACAAAGATAGAGATTTGGCAGTAACGCCAGAAAGTAGAAATGAGGCAGAATGACGTTATGATATTTCATCAGCTCATCATCACCAGTATGAAAGCTCCATCCGTCACTGCAACACCGACTCCAAACAGAGCGCCTTCACTTCAAGCAACAAGATCACAGGTCAAAGAGGCGGGTGGGAACAACTTGGGTCTGAGAGTGGAGGTGGGAAACAGAAGGAGTGAGGGGACAGTAGAAATAGACACTTTCTAACTGATAGAAACGACTGTAGATCATTTAAATCCTCGCTGACATGTTGGACAGCAGGAGGCTGAAGTTCAAGTCATTTCTAAAAATGTCTTTTGCATACAGCTCTGGATCTTCCGTTCTCGGTCTTGAATTTATTTCAGAGCACAGTTCATATAAATCTGATCAGTTAGACAACAAAGACCAGCAATAAAGCAATAAAACCTTTGGTCTGGTTTTCTGGAGTTTCCAAACAAAATGAATTCCTCTTTATGCTCATTTAAATCTTAACAAAGTCGGTTCAAATCATTATATAATTTGACAATCAGTCAGAGTGGAAACATATGTAGATATTTCAGTCATCAAACAATATTAGTTTTTTTTCCCACTTACATAAGATAATGTGAAGTATTTTTTCATCAGCTTGATGGATATTTAGCAATTAGCGATATCACTACACTGCACATGCTTGACTCCACACTTCCTCATGTTGCTAAGATACATTGTTCCTGCTTGATCTTTAACACTCAAACTTCAGGCAGTTGTGCACACAACTAGTATCTGCAGAGTACAATCAAACCAGTGAGATTTGAACTGGAAACTGGTGCAATCACTAGCGCCTAATTTAGACTTGAATCCAACTCCCAAAGTCAGACATCTGACCCAAAACAGGCTGTAAATGTCACAACTAATATTCTGACCACTCCTCACACTTCTGTCCACAATGAAATACCATCATCTAGTAACAAGACTCAACAGCAGAAGTCTGAGTCCTCAGGACAAGAGTGAACAAACCAGCCAAGCTCGTAGCGCCACGCAGATTTACTTTGGCACTAAAGTGTCATTTTTGCGAAGCCAGACTGCAGAGCTTCTTCTGCTGCCACGCAGGAATCACAACATCCTCTAGAATAGCAGCAATCAGCTCCGGTGGCCTGTCGGAGCTGGACCAGTCTTTAGTTTATCATTGAGTTACCATACCAACATGATCTAATTAGCATTAGCATAAAGTACAATTGATGATGAAGGGAATCTTGTTGGTTTTGCAGGTCTTTGGTCTTTAACAAAACAGTACTGGATAAATTCCAGTTGATGGAACATGGGGCTCAATGAGGCATCACCAAACCTATTACAGTTCATCCTGAACAGGATATGTCTGCAATACATTTTCACAACCAAGAATTCGGGAACATCCCCTTGGGAGTCTGACTGTGTGTAACATCTGGCAAATGATAATCAATCCAACAACTGTTTCAATATTTCAGTCTGGACTGAAGTGGTGGTCTGACCCAACGCTGAGGTCCACAGAGCATCACCGGTAGCATGGCTACATTATGAGGAGGGAGTAATCCACTAACCCACAATGACACACAGTTGATAACTATTAGAAGCCAAAGATGGAGGCATGTCTTCAGACATTTGTTTTAAAACCATGACCTTACCAAGTTTAAACTCTTCCCACCTCCTGCCTTCAGGGACTTTACCTTTTTCTTGGACAAATGCAACTTTCTCAGCCACAGGCTGCATCTGCATCTTGCCTCAGAAAGGTGAGAAACCTGCGGCTGTCTTTCTCCCCCCTCTCTGCCTGTCCACTGTAACTCGGTCCCTCCGTGTTGACCTCCACGAGGACACGAGGAGCAGTGGGGAGCAGAGCGGCTAATTACGCCGCCATCTGTAGTCTCCCGCCGCCGCTCTGACTAAATGTTTTGTTGCCACGTGACACGCTCATGTACGCACATACATGCAATGCAGATGGGAACTGATCACTACACTAATAGGTGTCACTTGGTGCTGCGACTCCGCAGAGAGGAGGGGCCCTGAAAGGAAGTGCTTTAACTACAACTGTAGGAGAGGCCTTTTCTACATGGGAGCACGCGCTCTGCTGCTCTGCTGCTCTGCTGCTCTGCTGCTAAACACACGGTGAACCGATGGCCCGCTGCCAATCAATCTCTGAGTTACTAACAAATATCTCAGTCAAAATTGACTCTTGGTACAATATCAAAACAATACTTGAGAAATGCATTCATATCAAATTAATTTGTACAAAATTATGACACAAGTTTATATCACCTGCTTTTAAACATACTCCACTTTGAAACATTGCAAGACATTTCTGTAGTGTCTCATTATATTGACGACTCACCTCGTCTGTGTTGTTGCACATTGTTCAGTACTGGAGAAACTACAGTAACTAGTAGTTACAGCTGTATTTATTCACTGGATAATTCGTAGCTTAGCTTGCTAACAACATCTACAACCAGACATGGCTTCATCTTCTTCCAGACCCCCAACTGTATCGTGTACATTTAGGAATTTCTTTGTACAAAAACTTAGATAGATATCCAGAGTTTTTATGTGCCCTGTTGTCATGCAATTGAAGATGCACCAAGGTGCAATTTAATAAACAAAATGAGCATCGATAGCTTCCTGTGACTAATCAAAATGAAACTCAGTAATCTGTGTAGTAAAAATCAGCAGGAACTTCTTTATTATCTATTTATTTATTGGCAGGTTAATTTCAGTATTCCTTCTTAGCCCTGTGTTTTACCCACTATGACCACTGACTTTGACTTTAATTGGTTGTTTATTTTATTGTCCTGTCTTTCAAACCTATATTTTAATGTGTGAGCTCTTGGATATCTGAATTTCTACCTACCCATCTCTCATCAACCAGTGAGCAAACAGGAAGCTGCAAACTTGTAGCAGTAACCCACCTCAACAGATTCAGCTGTGGCTGAAATGTTTCTGCAATACATCAAAATGTAGCTGAAAACTGAAACATGAAAGTGATTTTAACATTTTAATGTTTGTACTTCTGTCAAACCAAAAAGGTGAGAATGAATAAGTTGCTGAGTCATTGGTGTGGGAACAGATGTGCTGTCTGTTAATGTACGTTTGTATGTATTCAAACTTATGATAACGACAGACAGAACTATATGGTCACAAAGTTGAAGATGATGATATGAACAGACCTATGATAACATGAAGAGACTGACAGTGTATTGTGTGCTGCTCCACATGTCAGAAAAGTCTCGTCCACTGAAGCTAACATTAACTCTCTATTTTAATCTGTCGCATTTTTAGATCATTTCTCAATCAGAGCTGCCAGCTCACAGAAACAAACACTGAATCAGAGGCCAGCGGAGCTAGGAATATTTTATTACTTCAAACAGTCAGTTCTTTTTTCAAAATACTAAAATAGATGCCAAAGTCTGCCTTGAGCTGGCACAACACTTATTCTTGTCCTCCAGTCAAAACAACAATGTGCTCATGCCTTGGCAAAATGTCACAGGATCTCCTTCTAAGTGGACGTCTGATGAACTGAAATCTGATCAGTGAGAATAAATTACGTTCCTCTGATCCAAAAACATGGTGTAAACTAAACGTAGGATAAGATTCTCATGAGGCTCCCAGAAGTAAAATCCTACAGTATTCGAGAAGAGAGGCTTTTTTCTCAGCTCCATTCTTTCAACAATAGTCCAGGAACACTGTGTTGTTGTTTTTTTAAAACAGAAGAGTTAAAAAAAAGAAAAAGAGTACCCTGTTGTTTAGTGCAGTGGAATAGGCTATGCTTCTTAACCAGCTGATTCAATCAGCCCAATAACAACTCATTTGTCAGACAAAGAACATGTGTTGCTGTAGAACGATGCTCGTGAGTACAACACGGCGGACGCTGGATTGTTGGCCTTGAAGCCGATACTGATATGAGCGAGTACATAAATTCCAATATTGAAAATGAACCATTTACAGTGTCATTAGAACTAAATCAATTGGCAGTATTATTAGAATCTTAATAATATCCATACCTGTTCCTGACATAATGTATTTACAGGAAACTCAAGAAGCAATCTAAATTATTTCAGCCCCCCCAAAAAAGGAATGATAATACTTGTTAAATCTGGTCACATCTTTATGTCTCAACCTATTGGAAACACTGATATATATATGCTGTATGTGCAGTTTATAGCAACACACATTTTTGCAATGATCCTTCAGATGTGGCTATCAAACACTTTTGACAAAGATATGTAATGGAGGCAGGATATTTTACAGCTTATTGTCCCCACTGCTACCTGATACATTCATTTTAACTGGGACTATACTATACAATAACTATAATTTTTTTTTTTTAAAAAAACTAGAAGAACAGAAATAGAACAATTTATTATTTAGCCCAAGCATCTTTTTTTGGCTTTGTGTTCTGTAAAAAAAAGTTTTCATATCAACAAACATAAATGTTGAGATCACTATCTGCCAATAAAATCAGCTCGCTGATATCAGTCGGGCTCTACTACTGATCGCTCTTTGAGCAGCAGGATGGAAAATAAATTATACTGTTTTTTTTCTCTGTCTTCTTTCCATGTCCTGTTGTAAAGCGGGGCTCCGAACTTTAGAGCAAAACCTTGAGGCAGAGAAAAAAACGTTTCACCGATACTTTTCTAAACAGAGAATTTCTCTGTCCGTCGACTTTCCAGTCCAGGAAAATTAAAAACCACATTATTCAGTCACCACCTGCCCACAGTGGGATGTACTCCGAGTTGACTAACGGGACAAAGCCTGTCACCGGTTATTTATGTCAATCCTCCACTGGTGCTCGCAGTGCCACTGAAGTTCACTTCTACTGATGAGTGCTTCTGGATTTCACACACTGAATGGGTGTTACCTTGTAATTTGACTTAGTATTTTTCCTACCAGGAGTCCACTTTCTTCCATCTCATTTGAAAGTTTCTGTTACAGCATGTTGCATCAGCCTGTCGACAGGATGCCAAACACACACACTGTACAGTATCTGCACATGCACAGCGTCTTCCAAATCATATTATCCACGACAAATCTGACAGATCTAACACACTTAGAGCCCAGCCGAGGCCTGGAGCTTCTCTCAATTTACCCACACACACACATGTACACACACCTAGCAATGATGCTGTTACATTACATGCTGAGAGATCCTGTTTAAGCAGCAGAATCCAGTGCAAATCTGACAGGGTGATTCTGCCAAAGTTCTCAGGCTGCAGACACGCAGTCTAATTTAGACAAGTGATTTACAAACAGTGAGAAGCCTCACGATCCTCCATTTAGCAGCCATTTAAATGCACTCTGCTCATGATGGAGAGAGGGAAACAAATAGAAGAAGAGCTGCACACTGTAATTTCTGTGCACACGTCAGACTCACCAGCTTCTGGAACAGATGGCCCACTGTGACCTTCTCGTCCCACTGCTGGATGTTGGGTAAGAGGGCGTCGTAGAACTCCTTGTGGATCTCGAAGATGTCCTGGATTTTGTAGAAGATGGTCTCGATCTGCTGGATGGTCAGGACGGGCTGGGAGGTCGTGGCTGTGGCCTTCAGGGGACGCATGGGCTGCAGGAAAGGCAAGAGACAAGAGAGTCAGTGAACATGACTCAAGTGATGAGGGGACACTCGCGTGTCTTTACTAAAAAAGTCAAAAAATTAGGAATAATTTATCTGTACCATAAGTACTATAAAAACTGATTAAAAAAAAATGGGTTTGAGTCAGGCCTCATTTCAGAGCAGGCTGAGAGTAAAACTTGGGGCACTTAATTGGCCAATCAGAGGCTTAATAGGGCCGGTGATGGAGAAATGAATGTTTAAATGTATCACATAGTAATCTTAGCCTCCCTGCTTTGAAATTGTGATGTTTCTGAGCAGGCAGACAGCACGGAGGACCCTGAATTACAGTGAAAACAGAAAAAGGCTTCAGCGTCACTTCTCTCTGGTTAATGATGAGTCAGCCTCACACTGATTGTAGGGGGCTGGATGAGAGCTCATCAGACGATCCGGCTCATTTTTAAAGGCAGCAGACGCACTCCACGCCCCCAGCGTGGTCTATATATGACTATGAAGCAGCTGGCTGAAAATTCCTCATCTGGTAAAACTAATGTGTTAAACGGATGAGTGGATGTGTGACGACTTTCCAACTCCCTCTTGAATTTATCTTTCCATGTTACTGCTTACATTAACGGATGTGATTATAGAAGCATATATACACATTGATATTTGCTGCTGTAAAGAATTCTTTACCATTAGAAATGACTCTTTTAAAATGTAAAAGTATTTACAAAGCACTAGCTGATGATGAGCTACCTGCTAAATATAGCAAAATATAATTCTGTTGAGTATCATTTTGTTATTGCTCACATAAAATAAGCTTAATCAGCTGGTTTGATGGAGATCAGTTATGTTTCCATGAGGAAAAAAGGTTGGAGACCCCGGGTATACTGCATATATACTTTGAGTTTCTTTTAAAGTAAAACCTTACAGCCTTATATTTGACTCTTTTATGATATATTCCAACATATATCCTCTATTCATATCAATGACATTGAAAAGAAGAGGAGAAGATGTTTCTCATTTTTGTTTTTGCTTATGTCTTATATGAAGAGTAATGTTTCCAAAAAGAAATGATACAAATGTTCTCGAGTCCAGTACAGTATCATGTGGATCATCTTTCTTTGTCTCCAGCGTTAAATCATTTCTCTCTCTTTTTTCATTTAGATCCAGTTTAAACTAAATACAGTGGACTTGTTAATGACTTAGCTCCACAGGTGTTAATACCAGACTGCAGTTTGCCATTAAAGTATCAGCACCTGCCGGCTAAAAGACATCAATGTGAGTCTTCCTAGATTTTGTCCAATTCACCGCCATAACAGTTCAGACAGAGATGACATAATGTCGAGGGTCACCAACATCTTATTCAACACTATTTTAGACTTCTGTTAACAAATCCTGGGCTTGCCTTTAATTTATTAGAGTAAATGTAAACATTTCAAACATGTTTAAAATCCAAAAACCAAAGTATGCGGTGTATTTCAGACGTTCTCTCAGCGGCTGAGGAAGTAAAGGAGGACAGGAACAAACTCGTCATTGATCAAACTGGACGTAATGACTTGTGTCGTCACTGAGGGCCGTAAGAGAAGGAACTGAGAGTCAGACCAGATTTCTACCAGCGTTACACTAGTCTTTGTTTAACTCGATGACTGAAAACTAAATAAAGCTTCCTGTGGTGCATCGGTGGAGGATTTGTACCGTAACTGCAAGAGTGCAAGGTCCACTTGTTGAATTCGATGATAAAGTGACTGCATGTCAGTCAGAGTGCAGCAGGATATGACATAGCAGCTTAACATGAGGAAGCATGTATGAAGTGTTTCAGGAAACTGCAGCATCTGTGGCCGTTTTCAGTGTGACCGTCATCAACCACTGATCGTTTCATGATAGTTCACAGCAGCAGCACTGCACCATGAAGGCAGCCGTTTTGTGTGTGTGTGTGTGTGTGTGTGTGTGTGTGTGTGTGTGTGTGTGTGTGTGTGTGTGTGTGTGTGTGTGTGTGTGTGTGTGTGTGTGTGTGTGTGTGTGTGTGTGTCTTTCTCACCAGTAGCAGGGCCTCCAGTTGGTTGATGTAGATCTCCTCGCTGGCCAAGAAACCGGACAGCACCAGCTTCTTCATCTCCAGTCCTTTCTCTATGTCTCCCTGCAGGATACAACAGACTTGACTGTAATCATGTGTTATGTATGGCGATATACATTTCACACACATGAACATACACAAAAAGATATCAAATATCCTTTGCTTACATATTTATATCCAGGGTTCATTTCTAAACAACGGCACATTAACGTACACTGACTCGAGCTCATGTCCTGCATGATGCAGTCACAACATCAGGTAAACATGAGATGAATACACACACATTCGCAGTGTGTAGGAATGTACAGGCGCTGTTTACTGGGAATCATGGCTCATCTGAAAACATCTAAATGGTTTGCTTCCTCTGTGGAAACGCTCATTCCTCCTGCTTACAGCCAGCTGGTGTATTTTGACTTTAATATCACAGAAGTCGTTGCCCTAATCGTGTTTGAGAAATGTGAGGCGAGAGCAAAACAAGACACACACGTACTTTTGTCCAGGTTTTGCAGAAAATAATACCCACAGCAAAATTATCTGAGCTTGAAAAGAGGAATATACAGTGGTGTGAAAAAGTGTTTGCCCCCTTCCTGATTTCCAATTTTTTTTGCATGTTTGTCACACTTAAATGTTTCAGATCATCAAACAAATGTAAATATTAGTCAAAGATAACACAAGTAAACACAAAATGCAGTTTTTAAATGAAAGTTTTTATTATTAAGGGAGAAAAAAAAAATCCAAACCCACATGGCCCTGTGTGAAAAAGTGTTTGCCCCCTAAACCTAATAACTGGTTGGGCCACCCTTAGCAGCAACAACTGCAATCAAGCGTTTGCGATAACTTGCAATGAGTCTTTTACAGCGTTGTGGAGGAATTTTGGCCGACTCATCTTTGCAGAGTTGTTGTAATTCAGCCACATTGGAGGGTTTTCCAGCACCAACCTCCTTTTTAAGATCATGCCACAGCATCTCAATAGGATTCAGGTCAGGACTTTGACTAGGCCACTCCAAAGTCTCAATCAGCATGATGTCTATCTTTTGAGGATCTTTTAGTCTACTTCACTTTGTCAGGCAGGTCCTATTAAAGTGATTTCTTGATTGAGAACAGGTGTGTCAGTAATCAGGCCTGGGTGTGGCTAGAGAAATTAAACTCAGGTGTGATAAACCACAGTTAAGTTATGTTTTAACAGGAGGGCGCAAACACTTTTTCACACAGGGCCATGTGGGTTTGGATTTTTTTTTCTCCCTTAATAATAAAAACCTTCATTTAAAAACTGCATTTTGTGTTTACTTGTGTTATCTTTGACTAATATTTAAATTTATTCAAATAGCTGAAACATTTAAGTGTGACAGACATGCAAAAAAATTGGAAATCAGGAAGGGGGCAAACACTTTTTCACACCACTGTAGCTGTTGCTATTCCACACAATCAGAGAAAACATTGGTTCATAATTCACATTCATGCCATTGTTAAAAATGTTTGTACTTTCCACTGAAACTGGTGGCTGTTTTTGTCAAAAGGAGCCAACATTTAACTGATACAGTGCCAACAGGTAAAGGTGATGTACTTGAACACAACCACAAGGAAAAAAAAGGCATTTTCATTCATTTTTTCAGCAAAAATATCAGTAAATGTAATATATTTCTGTGGAAAAAGTAACAACACCTTTGGCATCTGATGCTCGTATTGCTCCCTTTTATCAGACATTACTCCTGGTAGGCGTTTAGTAGAATTGTCCACAAGTTTCTGAAATCAGCTTGATCAAACGTTTGATCATTCTTCTGATGCAAAATCCCTTCAGCTGCAAGTTGTTTCTAGGTTTTCCTGCCTGTTTCAAATCCTTCCACAACATTTAAACAGGATTCAAATCATTCCACAACCTTCCATTTTTGCTTTTCCAGCGATTCCTTTGGATCATTATTCTGTTGAAAGATCCACTTCCTGTTCAACTTTTGGACAGATCACCTGACATTAGAGTCAAACAGTTAGCTGTATCTCAGAAGGTAGAGTGGCTTGTCCAGTAATCATAAAGTTAGCAGCTCAATCCCCGAATCCTCCTGTCCACATACCAAAGTGTCCTTAGACAAGACACTCAACTCCAAGTTGATCCTGGCGAGCACCTTGGTGTGAATGTGTGTTAGTGTGCAATGGGAGGCAAACTGTAAAGTGCTTCGAGACCACAAAGGTAATAAAGCACTATAAAGGGGGAAACCGTTTATCAAACACTCTTTGATTTGATAGAGAAATTCTAGCTGAAACAAGTTGGACACTTCTTTTTCTGCTCTTGGGCTCAATTTTCTGGGGCAGGCAGTCCTTGACAAACTGACAGTCATTTCTAATCTATGTCAAAAGGGATAAAACGTTTGCTCATTCAGATAAATCACAAAAGCCAAAAATGTACTTTGCCATTAATTTAAGAGGGGCGAGCAGAGTAATAAATGCAGAGTGAATCCTAAAACCTGACCGCTCTGGATAAAATGCTGTCAAACAGGTCGAGAGACACTCACAGGACTGTCACAGAGACACAGACATGACCTGCTCACTTCCATTCACACGTGTATAGTTAACATCCCCAGTTCATCTGACTTATCTGGAATTCATCTCTCTTCATGTTATGCATGAACAGACCAGAGTATTCAAACATCCTGGTTACACTCAAATATATAATTTCCTTAAGCCAGCAAAGCAATAATAAAACACATGACACAAAACACTATGTGAAGGTGTGAATATCTTCATTTACACACACCTAACAGGTTTATATATTACGTACAGTGATATGTTGGTACTATACTATAAATAGTAATATACTGTAATCTAAACCAAGCAGATTCATTTCTAGAACATATTTTCATAAAGTTGTTGTTCAAAACAATGAATATGTGTGAAAGCTACTGAAGCACTCCTCATTCAAACATTCCTCCTTAAACATGTCACACATTAACAGTAAACCAACAACTTCCCCACCAGAGAGCACATGCATGGCTCTTCAGGCTGTCAGTCACTCTTTGCCCTCTGCTGAGGAGACACGTTCACAACCTCAACCAAGCTGCAATAAAAGCGGACAAGGTGACAAGACAAGTGTTGCTTATGTACTTTAAGGGAGGGCAAAGAGCAGCAAGGAAGCAGAAAGGAAGATTAATTATTAACACAGGATTTTACAATGATATCAGTACAGCCGCACTGCCTGATAAGAAAAGGAAAGAGCCACGACCTCATCGTTTTAACCTAATCACGGCTGACGCCCATATTTGGAGAGAAATGATGTAAGAAGTCATATTTGGATGAATGCAAAGCACCTGTTATAAGTCTCACTCTGACTGTCAGTTCTCGAGTACGAGCGACAATTTAAAGTGAAGCAGAAGAAGAACCAGGATTTATTTCGACACGTTATTTCTCTTTTAATTAAACAAACTGTGAGAAGTTTTTCAGAGAGGGATCCTGTTCAAGTCTCCACCTTTCTGTCATGTTGCATTATTACCACTGTAAGTTAATGAAGGATTTCAACAGCACATGCACAGTGTTACAGCCTCTCAGTCTGTTTTAATGCTGGTATTCCTTGAAAGCGATTCAAGCTCAACACAACCGCCCAACTAGAAATAAGTCACACTTTTGAAACTGAAACTCTTTGACATGCGAGTGCTACTGCTCACCGTTTATTCTAAGCAGCACAAACCACACAAAAAGTGGGTTTTTTTCATTAAATGACATTCCAGGGGTACTTCTAAAAATATTTAAAAGCTTTATTATGGTCAGAGATATGATGCCAGACCTCTCATTGATCCCATTGATTGAACAAGAAAGTGTGTGAGACAGCTCACTCCCTCAGTAACAAATATGTCACAGCAAGATAAAAAAAAAAAAAAAAGGACAGGAAAAGGAGTATTTTCCCTCTGCTGTACAAAGAGCTACTGTGTGGCGAGAGGGCAAGATGAGAAATGCATAAGCGGTGAGAGGATATTTTCCACGGCAACCTGCTCCTGTGAGTGTACCTCTCAATTTTCATACAGAAAAACACACTGCATGCTTTCCTGTCATCCCCCGCCCCCGTCTGTTCTCTGTGTGAGCTGATATCATGAGTGACCAGGAACAGTGTAAGGCAGCCATGCTTTCTGTCACTGCACACACACACAGTCACACAAAGACAAAAGTTGGCATGAGAGACAGAAGAAAAAGCAGGAGCCGCCTCGTCGGGCCGCGCTGACACACCGACGGCTGTCACACACACTTCAGCAGCGGCACAGATGGCTCACAGAGCAGCACGTAGTGACGCCACATCATGCCAAGACTCCCATTAGGACTCAGCTATCTATAGCACTCGGTGTTAGTATAGTAAAAGTGTGTACGTGTGTGTTTTTCCTGCATCCAGCTGTCCAGCCCCCTGCCTCACCTTGAACTGCCTATGTGTCGGAGTGATGGGATCCAGTTCCCCATCTCCATACTCAAACACCACCTCCTCCTCCTCCTCCTCCTCCTCCAGCACCCTGTCCAAGTAGCACAGCACCTCCTCCTCTTCCTCCTCCATGCTTCTCTCTTTCTTCTTCCCTCCTTTCACCTCCTCCTCTCCTCTTTTTCTGCCTGCAAAAATCGCCTTCCTCAGGGCCCGCCTGGACACATGAGTGCTTTCCCTTCAGAGCAAGTCGTCTGGACACCGAGGGAGAAAGAGAGCGAGGACCCCGCCTACGCAACCCCACCCCCTTCCTCTTTGCTATAGGGCTTCCTGGTGTTTGCGTGTGTGCTGCTGCATGTGTGTGAGGAGCCGCTGCTCCACCTCGGTCGATGAGGTCTGCCCTCCCCTCGCCTCCCCTCACAACAAACACTATCCAGCCACTTCCTTGATGGCAACACAGTCCCTTTCTGTCTGCTTCATTCTCCTTATTTCTTCTTTTATTCTTTCTTCCGTTCTCCTCAGGCAAAAGCCACTTCCTCATCACGCAAGCACACAGTTTCTCTCTTTCTGGCATCACTGCAGGCTGATTCCTCTCTTCTCCTCCTCCTCGTCCTCTGGCCATTGTCCCTATTGATCTGCTGAGAGCTCCGGATGCTGAACTGGGACCAGCTAATGTGCGGCTGATTCTAATTACAGGTCACATAGTTCACATGTTAAAGCAGTTTCAAAGGCAGATCATGGAAGTAGTGTTAAAAAAAAAAAAGAGACACGTGTGCAACAACACAATCTAGAAAATCCATAACTCTGGTTACTGGAAATGTAACATGAACAAGTCAGACTTAAGCTCTGATAATGCAGCTGTAGGTTTGTGTGTGTTTATGAATGAAAATAGTTCTCGCTGTGACCTCTGACCCTGATTCTGACCTTCAGGTGCCACTTCACAGGAAGTGACACCCACAACTGCTCTACAATCCTCCTTCTTGCTACTCTTACTCTGATTTCTCTGCCTGTCCGGCTCAGGATTTTAGCTCTTACGTGTTATTTGGGCCATGTAGGCAGTACTTGTTCAAGTTATAACCTTCTCGCCTAAATCATGTGGGCCAGACTTATTTTACAAGCCAATGACTTGGAGGAGTGTCAGGAAGACAAAACAGTAGGAAATTTACGGTCTGTGGTTTGTGTTTCTAGGTCACCACCAGTACATGTCAGTAATACGGGCAGAAAGGGTGTTTTAAGGAGGACAAAGGAGAGAAAACAACACCAGGCCTAAAGAGTGACAGAAGGGAACACGTAGCAAACAACAAGGAGGACAAAAAAACAAAAACAATCACCCTCAAGTAAAGAAAAACTCTTCTCCCTTTTCCAGGAGGGGAAGATACACAGAAACATCCCAAAATACAAATGTAAAAAAAAACATCTTGGAGGTCAGATTTGAGCTTTTGTGCTTGTTATATACATCATGCTGAATGCATCTTGGCATGGAGGCGTCAGTCTTGGCTCTCTCATGTCAGCAGATAAAAAGTCAGTGCAAACTAAGTGGAAAGAAAGGCCGACTTAACAAGAGAGTGAAGAGAGGAAAGGAAAGAGCTTTAGAGTCCACGAGGCAGCAGCGTCAAACATTCATTCATTCTCCACAAACCATCTCTCACAGCAACGCCTCTGACTCAGTTGGTGGAAACAGAGTGGGTGACTATACAGATGTATGCAAAGGTTTGGGAAAATTGTGTCAAATTATTAAATGAATTGAAGTCAAAACAACCCAGACAGTGAAAAGAAATTAAAAAAAAAAAAAAATCTTCAAGTGTAAAACAAATAACAAATAAATTGTCACTTTTTATTTCTTAAAAGATAGAAAACAGTAATAGTAGCCTGTGCAAAGTTTAAATGTCAGAATGATATGAACTCATTATTGAATCGTTAGCGTTTATCAGACAGGGCAACAATTTTCATTAAGATACAACTGATGACTCAAAAGTAAAAAAAAATTCTACTTTTGCATACGAGGACACCATCAGCACAGAAAATATAGAGATGCAACCAAATCATGGTTTATTGAAAGTGGGGAATTAAAATTTGCTGTAATGAAAATTAGCTGAAAATCTGTTGTCAGTTTTAACCCTTAATGTTCACAGCAAAGTCATTAATAATACAGTTCAAATGTAGTTTTTAACCTAAAAAGTACCTGGAGAATCGGTGTTTTTTGTCACCAGTTTGTTGTACTTCATTTTTAAGAGCAACTTTAGGCTCCCAAGATTCACTGCATTTAAAACACACCGATGATGTTCTCGGCTTTTCTTTATAGTGGACTAAAAACAAAACTTATTTTTAAGGTGACTCCATTCCTGACATCGGGTCTCTTGAAACAGGACACTGAACTTTACTTGTCCAAGGCTACATTTTCAAGTTTTCCACATGCGTGTTCTTACCACCGTTTGTCACTAGATGGAGACACATTTTCATTTACAACAGCTGACCCCGGCTCAGGGTGACTCGCACAGAACACAACGGAGTAACACGCTTAATAATTTACAAATTACCTTTACTAGAAGAAGGTAAACGGTCGAGACTACTGTGTATTTAAAATACTGTGATCATACAGTAACGAGCCAATGAGAGACAGCAGGCAGATTTAAAGATCAAACAGAGCAAGTGGAGGGTGAAGATGTACAGTAGAGTATGAGATTGAGGATGTAAAAGATGACATGAGAAATTCTAGAAAAGGTATCAAAAGTGACAAAACGGTTTCCAGGTCAATGCTTATCTTATGTTCCCCAGCTGTTTAATGGAAACATGGTTGGTTCCTTCAGAGCAGAGCAGGTGGCGTTTGGCCTTCACCTTTGTTATGGGACACCACAGCATTTGAAAAGCTCCTGTTTATTCTCCTTATCCCTAAGTGCTGTAAAATCCTAGCTGCAATGACAACAAACAGTAAAGTTTGTGCAGATAAAAGTACATAATATGAGTTTTATGTACCACATCATGCTGTTAAGCTTCACTATTAAATAAAATGTAATAGTGCTTTTTAATTACATTGGCCTACGTCTTATCTATGAGGAACTATGATCTTCTGTCTCTCCTCTGCTGATGCTCATGCGCTGTTAAGTGTGTCTGATGTCACTTTGTGCTGCCAGTCAGGATGAGAGATCGGCCAGTTGCACTCTGACAAGACAAAACTTGGCAAGATGACTGTTTTGAATTTCTGCAAAATAATAAAATTACTATTACACAGTCGTTTTTTAAAAATTATTATTATTATTACAAAATTTTGTTGTCGATTTGGAATGCCAATTTTCTGTCAAATATGTCATATTTTAATGAAACGTAACTTCACATAGCATTTATAAACATATATTTTTGGCCCGCTGCCCTCCATTCAGATTCATTTTTGGCCCTTATAAGAATTTGGGTACCTCTGCTGTAGAGCTATGAAGGTGTAAATCACAAAAAAATCTCTAGACACTCAGGACTGATGCAGTTTTCACTAATAACAGGTAACATGTAATGTCTGATATGAAAGCTTTATTTGTGGGTTTTTTTTATTTCTAGTTATATTCCAAGTGAAGTTAAGTGTTTTAATGCATTGATGCCATTTTGGACAATAAAGTTTATTGTTAAGCTGTAAAATATTCCTCCACCATTACATATACTCTATTTGTCAGAAATGTTTGATAACCACATTTCAATCGATGTTACAGAATCATTTTATTTTTTTCCTTCCTAATATTAGTATCAGCACAAAAAACTCCAACCAGGCTCGAGTTTTCATTCAGGCTTTTTTTTTAGACCGCATATAAAAGCTGCTGCGATGTGTGTCGCAGCCCGCTGACCTCTTTCTCTCTTTCTGTGTGTGAGTGTGGTGGTGGGGGATCAGTTCAGGGTCAACATGACTCCCGCTGAGTCTTCCCCGGGCTGCCCGAGCACCCACACACACTGTCACACACACACACACACACACACACACACACACACACACACACACACACACACACACACACACACACACACACACACACACACACACACACACACACACACACACACACACACACACACACACACACACACACACACCCAATGGGTCACACAGGGCGCACAGACACGAGCACATACACATAGCTGCGAGGCACGAGCAGAGCGCTGCCAACCTCCGACCCACTGACACGAAGGAGGGAGCGACTGTGTGACAGAACCAGGGACTGAGATATGCAGAGAAACAACCTCATAAATCATCCTGCATTTTGCTTCACATGTGGTAGGAATTAAGAGAGAAAATCAACAGGAAACAGCAAGTGTTGTATTATATTTCAAGCAGCAGCTAATTGGGGGGGAAAAAAACAAGACAGATTTCCACCTACAGTGTTTGAAATTTGATCAATTGTGGACTGTAGATGTATAAAAAATAATGAACCCTAACCCTTGCAGACGCTTGACAACAGTGAGTGGGGGTGGGAGGACTTATTTTATTATTTGATTTACTTATTTTACTTTATTTTATTTTATTTATTTCTTCATTATTTTTTTCCTTTCTCAAGTTGTTCTGTAATGTTCTCTGCGCACTCATAAATTATTATAATTTTTTTTAAATTAAATATTCAGAAAAAAACAAAACAAAACACTGAACACAAATGATTAATGAAATGACTACTTTAAAATATGTACCAAGACGTTAAACAGCAGCTACTTTGTTGGATAAACACAGTCCTCTGATGTCTTCCATTTATACTGAGACTGACAGATTGTTGCTGGTGGCGTCAGAGCCCATCTGGGTCAGTGGTCATTTCCTGCTGCTGTGAATGCGCCACCTGCAGAGCGCCGCAGGCAGTCCAGCGATTGTGGTTAATTGTTAACAATTACAGAGGTTTAAGATCCGGTGGCGAACTTCAGGAGGCCCAGAAAAGACACACGATCCGGGAGTTAAGGCATCTCAGGTGGAGCTCCCACTGCTAATAACCAGGACGAAACCTGGCTGATGACTTATCAGCTTTTATTGGATTATACTCCACCAGTGTTCAGACGATCATCATGTAGACTTAAAGAAAATTTAAATGCCTGTTGAAATAATTTACTTTTAAACACACCACTTCAACTATGCTTCATATTATTCAACATTTAGTCACATTACTGCAGGGTTTAGTCAAAGCTACATGGTTGTCATGATAATATGGTCAAATAGGGACTCCTCTGAATGGTACATTAAAGGTAAGGTTCAGTTGTTTTTTTTCAGGTTTGCCTTAAAACAATACATATTTCGTTTTTGGATTCCTATACTTGTTCCTTCTGTTGGTATCAAATTTCCTGAGTTAAACTCTGTCCAGGAAAATACAGGAAGAGAATGTCACAATAAAAACACAAAATTAAGGAGACACCTGCTTGATTTGAATCATATTGGCTGAACTTTCGATTTAATTCTGGCGCACAATGACGACTGTGCCGCAGAGCAATGTGTGGATTTTGTCCTTCATCGCTTACTGTACACCGGATCTGTTCAGGGCTAGTACACACAGCAGGAACAATCATGGCAACCAATTATTCTTTCAAAATACATACGAGTATGGGAGTATTGTAAAAAAATTGAAATTATCCTTTAAAACAAGCCTACAGAAGAAAAGTCAGTAGCTTCAACATGTGATATTCCTCAGAAGCAGGATTAATGTGACACTGGATAAAAAAAAAAAATTACATAATAACAGGAAACGCTCCCAAACACTGCACTTCCCGGCACCACTCAGTGAAGCAGTCACTACCGGCAGCCACATTACTAAGCAATAACAACATTACACTGATCAACACATAAACACATGAATTCAGTCTTTAAATCTTTACTGATGTTTTCCAAGACACATCATAATGAAATGAACTCAAATCAATAGTTCAGTCAAATCACTTCGAGTATGCGTTGGAAGAAAATACTGTTAATTACACAGCTGTTATAGTTGATCAGCTGAAACCAGAGAACAAAACTACCCGCAGGCCCTTCAGGATTTGTACAAATTCTACTTGAGCAGTATCAGTCATGTAATTTATAATCACAAACATCCAGCGATTTATGATGTCTCTCTCCCAGCTGTGACATTATTTATCTATTATTTATTATATATGTCTAATAACATGAAGGTGTCGACAAGTTGCAGCAACAAAGACTGACACTAATTGCACCTTTCTCTGTGTGTGTGTGTGTGTGTGTGTGTGTGTGTGTGTGTGTGTGTGTGTGTGTGTGTGTGTGTGTGTGTGTGTGTGTGTGTGTGTGTGTGTGTGTGTGTGTGTGTGTGTGTGTGTGTGTGTGTGTGTTTCTCACCAGTAGCAGGCCCTCTGGTGGTGTGGGGGAAACCGTTTCTCCATCGGGCCCCTGGGGTGCACACAGCTGGGGCGACATGGTGGGCGATTCATCTATATAGGGCAGTGTCTCCGAGCCATCCTGGGACTTGCCGTCTTCTGCTGCGTCCCCCTCGTAGCCATCTGTGTTGTAGTTAAAGTCTGGAGGAGGTGGAGAGAGATAGAGAGAGGAAAGGGCGGACAGCAAAGGAGAGATAAAGAGGAGGGACAAAAAAAAATAAAAAGAGAGAGAGATACTGGTTAACATTTCAGTACAAAGAACAAGGCCAACGCTCCAGTGAATCACAAGCAAGAGTCTGCAAACCACTGAGAACAACCCAGGTTTCCTCAATGCCATTTTCAAACACCAACTCCTATTGTGTGAGGAGATTAGCGGGGGGGGGGGGGAAGCTAATTGTACAGGTTTTATTTTGAAAGTCCTCCAGGTTTTAGATGCTGCAGACGAGGACAGATGCAGAATGTGTGAAATGAAAGCTGAAATTTTTGGAGACAGCTCACACACACACAGGACGAAATCACACACAATCGCAGACTGACAAGCTACTGTGGACAGCTGCTGTAAAGCTCAAAGGCATCAACGAGCTGAAAACATGTCAAGAACAACATGAAACAGTCTCAACTGGTGGCAGGGTCTAACAATATAATATATCAGTCAACTCCTGTGACGTGGACACTTCAGAGCAGCACATTTCACCTCCAAACTGAAGTTTAATTTTGTGTTCGGTATCACAGTCTTGTCATTTCCTACATTAGGCTTAGTGTCAGTATTCAGGTCAAAATTCATGTCCTGTGACAACGCCGGCGTTCAGGCCTGAGCAGCATTGACAGCTCCGGTGGAAGGGAACAGCGCTGACACTGAAAGGACTCCTGCCCTGCCTCTAAAAGAACACTGCCGAGGAGGACAGAGGAATAACAAACAGGCAGAGAGAGGTCCAAACCTACTATACGTCTGAAATGCTGGAAGGCTTTTAGCTTGAACCAGATGCAGGAAGTTGGTGCATTCTGCAGTCCGATGGTGTAACTTTATCGGTGCCAAACAATCATGCATACAGGGTTGGCCCAATATCTGAAAAGTTTCCCTTCTGCAAACCAGCAGGTGGCTTTTATTGTCAAGCAGCAACAGGAAATGCTTCATTTTTTGCTATATGTGTAGAAGTGGTTAGTTTTTAAATAACAAGATATTTGGGAGTGTCCTGTTAGCAGACCGGTGGTCAGTGTTTCTGCTACCAACCGTAAACGCATGCAGGCTTGAGGTTATGTTACTACACATTTACCTCATGTTTAATTATCACAGTTTTCTCGTATTTGGCCGATACTTTACGTTTATAACAAAAATTACTCTTGGTTGTCATCTTTACTTTCCAGCCTGCATATAACTATTTTTAATTGCAAATGCAAATAAAAAAAAAACTCACATATCTGATGCAATACCAGTATACTTACTTAATGAACTTGGAATAGGAGAAGTGCACGCACCAAAGCCTGACTATCAGGAAAAAAAGCTACATAGCAGGGGCCGTTGAAAATGCAGAAGCCAACATTTGTGAAACCGGCTGTGTATGGTAGGTGTGTGGGTGTGCCTGCATATAATCTTTGCTGAGCTCACACCACTGCTTTAAACCACAACTGTGTGTCAATGCACAGACATAGAGGAGGTGTGTATGTGTGTTTGTGAAAACCCCAGACAACTGTAACGAGCCTCGGATGGGAACTAATTGAAAAATAAAGGCAGGGGTCGATCCCCACTGGGACGACACACGCCGCCGAGCTGATGCTGCCGCGTGCCAAGACTGGCAGTCTGTCACCTACAGACACGCTCCATAACCCACAGTCACTGGACCACCCACCTGTCAATCACAAAATAGAAAATAAAAAAACAACTCCATCTGTTAGTTACATGCAAGTATGCGTGTGAACCGTGGAGAGTCACAGCTACCATATGGTCTATCTGTAGCTGTCGGGCAAATAGCTGACAAATGGTGCTTTCGGCTCTTTGCTGACTTTGTGATGCCCGTGTAGAAAACACGTTTTGCTGCAAAACGACACGAGCAGAACAGGAGAGGTTCAAGAAAAAGAAGGGGGTCAAAACACCGATTTGTCCAACTCCGACTGTCATCATGCCATCGATCACGCCACGCTGCTTCAATAACGCGAGCGTGATTGTATTTGTTTTCACTCTCTCCCATCTGTTCCCTCTCTCTGACCCCTCTGAACACCCTCCTGCCTCCTGTCGGGCTTGTTTGTCCTCGTCTGCTAAAGCCGTGCGAGCAGCAGAGAAAAACAGGCAACTCCGGGATGTTTACCTGACGTTGTAGCACTCAACAGTGTCGGCAAATCGGATGTTTTGAGGCGTAACTTTGAGTTGGACGGATGGACTTAAAGCACGCAATGAAATGCTCAGGTCTAAACGAGCACCAAGGTCAGTTCCCTCTTTTACAAAGATGTCAGCTGTGATTCAGAAACATCAATAGGCAGCAGAAACTATTCAGGAATATAGTTTGCATTGGACACAAAGCAGCTGACTCCTGTGTTGTACTTACAGTTGCCTGAGCTCTCAGTCATTTGTATGCAGTGCGTGTGTTAAACTGTTAATGCGTGTCATTACAGTCGCAGAGTTTGTACGAATCACTCTGTGAGCAATCTGGAGTGTGAGTGGTCATTATTCCTTTACATTATCTCTGATTAGCCAAATTGATGCAAGCCAGACAGAGAGGGAGAGAGAGAGAGACAAAAGAAAGGACAGTAGTGACGACGTCTCCTTCGCTTGGCTGCTGCTGCTTCATGGGATCAGCTCAAGATCCAAAACAGTCACACAACAGAGGAGGTCCCAGAGACAGAAATAAAGGGCTGTGAATTCAGTAGCACTTTCAGACTACAGCTGTACTGTGAGGAGAAAACACCACATACTCAGGTGATGATAGTGAATACATCCGTGTAGAGGAGACACGAGACAATGATGCACATTACAGTTAATTAAAACCACGCTTCAATATTCTGCACAGATGAATAAAGTAAAGTAAACAATTTCATTCTTTTAAAAATATGACAATTTAATTCAAGCCCGACTGATTTATCGTCCGATTTTGACCAGAGATCGCTGTCGGTGTAAATGTTATTCCATATTTTTTTACACAACATAATTCGGAAAAAGATGCTTTGGATAATTTAGAAATTGTTTTCATTGTGTATTTTTTTTTCACTAATATTTATTCATAATCATTACAGTTCACTGTTTCAGTGCACTGATTTTGGACACTAAAGTTTATTGTTAAACTGTAAAATATTCTGCCTCCATCTTTTTTTTACTTCCTAATCAGCCCCCAAAATCCAGTATCAGTCAGGCAGTTCACCATAAGACATGAATCCATCAGTTTTGAACTAAGAGACTATTTTATAAAGGCTGAATGTCAGATGTTATGACTTCAGTATACAGTAACCATCACATCAGTAAAACAGACAATCACAAAAGCTTCACGTCCACTTCTGTTTTTGTCACAGATGGGTATTTACAACCATGTCAGTTGTTTCAGTCTGAATATTCATACACTTCTGCTCATAAAGGACCGCGTTCACAGTCCAGGTCATTCATGGTAGCAGCTACTTCATCAGGTGCTGAGAAGCAGCAGCCTCAGGAAGACACAGGCTCAATGAGTTCATTGATATATCTGTTGATTGATGTGCTATTTAGCGACGAGCCCTTCAGTGGGGAAATTTGGTAAATGCTGTTAATTACAGCTCAGAGAGATCGACAGCAGTTCATACACAGACGCTGAAATAAAAAGGCAACTGTCCATCAAAAACATCGAGAGGATGGTGAAGAGCTGCGACTGCTTTTACATAATGTATCTCTCTCCAAAACGTGAATGAAAGGGACTTTTATTTTAGGGATATTTTGCCGACTTCTACTCAACATGCAGGGACAATGTTCGCCATGTTACCATCTCATTTTGAGTGTGTTAAGTTTGCTATTATTCACTGATTAACACTAAAAACACAGTTCAACTGAGGCTGATGAGACCGTCATACACCAAAGAAACCAACCAACCAACATTTTTATCTGACAATGAGTGTCCAATGTCAAAGCAATCCATCCATAAGTTTTAGATACATCTCAAGAAAAAAGTAACGCATTAACTTAATGTGTGTTTAGTGCCCACACAGCAAGTCAATGTTAGGATTTTTCACTAAATAAGTAACAACTCTAAATAGTTTGTGGTGCTCGAGTTAACGTCAGAGAATCACCAAGTCATTCAAGTCAGTCCTCAAGGGAAAGGCGGCAATCCATCTTATAATTGTTAAGATATAACAAACTGGAGAAAGGTGGTGGAAAAACAAATACTTCTACAATTTTAAAGGTGCAATGGGTGGGATTTAGAGGGATATAGAGGCAGAAATTTAATATAATTATGTTTTCATTTGTGTATAATCGCCCAGGACTAAGAATTGTTGGATGTTTGTTACCTCAGAATGAGCCCTTCATATCTCCAAAGGGAGCAGGTCCTGTTCCACGGAGGTGCCATGTTTCTACAGTATCCCAGAAGGGACAAACCAAACATGGGTTTGGGAGGTATAATCTGCAATCTGCAACCTCACCACTAGATGCCACTAAATCTTACACACTGCTCCTTTAATATATGATTTAATAGACAATGTTAGTCAAAGACAATAAGTGGTACAAAGTCGAAAAACAAAGTGATTTTCTTTCATGGCGTCATTTCTATCCAAATAAGCTGCCTTTTGTATTGAATCTAATGTTACAAATCACACTGCACCATTTCACGCAGGCCCCATTGAAAACAAGTACACAGTGGTGTCATGTGTAATTGAAATAAATATAATTATGTCACTGTGCATTTGTCAACACAGTGTTAATTAAAAGTGAGCGTAGGTTACATTGGTGCTTTGCTATCTCTGTGAAACCCAACCACGGTCAAAAATGCTCCCACGGGCATGTGCCGGTGACACGGAAGTCCTCAAGTGCACATGTTTATCTGCACGCGCTCTGACAGGCTGCCTCAGTCAGCTAATGCACCCTGACAATCCCCATGCGTGACAAACACTAAAATCAATGCTGCACTGTCAGTCCATTCAAGGGGATTTTTTTTTCAGCGGAGTGGATTTATTAGGCCTAACCTGTTGTTACTGCTCAATAGAGCTGTCTCCACACACACGCACACGCACACAGACTGGAGAGACTGCACAGTCAAACACGGTGCGACCTGACTCACCAACGCTGGAGAAGAAAGAGCGAGCGGCGCACACGGCCTCAAAGAAGAAAGCCATGAGTGTTGTCTGACCAAAACACCTTTCACTGGCGGTTATCCATGTCGCACTCTGGCAAACGTTGTGTCCAAACTACAAGTCCCGCTGGCCCCTGTTTCTTTGACTCGAATCCAATATCACAAACTGAAAAAGGCGCACTCAGATGTAGCCTACCGCTGATGAGAACAAGAGAGCCAGTCTAGAGCTGTTCACTGTTGAATACTTCCACTGTTTTAAACCTTTCAGATAGCATTCATTCAAATGAAGGCAGCAATGTTGTATTCAAGTACACCCACAGCCGAGGAGGAAGCAACAAACACACGCACAAAGAGCAGTTACTGTATTGAAGCTACAACATGTATGTCCGTCTGACGGATATTGTCTCGTCACTTCTCAGCTGGCCAGTAAAAACAGTTCTGTTACCGTTTACGGGTCATATAGGCATAAAAAAAATAAAACCAGTGGGAGTGTCTGTACACGAGTTGTAGGTCCACTTCATGTGCTGTACCATGAGGAACCAACCAAAACTGGATTTCTAGTTTAGACACTCTGAAATTCAACCACTTGTCAAACAGCTGATGGAAAGTCAGCGGGCCAAACTTAATTCTGAAGGCTACACGAGTAGAGGCGGTGAAGCCAGCTGTGGATTAGTGACGTCTTCATATTTGGAAATTATTCAAATCACCATGTTGTTGTGAACTTCTATGAACCCAGTGAGCTCGTGAATTTATGAAAAGAACCGTCATGAACTGTTTGCAGAAACATTTGAATATGTGCTTTGGGTTTTTCCAGCAAGGACAAAAACTTCTCCTGGCTGGCTGTTATCAAAAAGGGAAGCAGGTACATCATACAATCATTGACTGGTTTGTAAATGTACACGGTGAACTGTCCATTATAAAGGGGACATGCAGTGTCCATCCACACGCAACTAAAAGTCCATTTAGAGACGCCGCCAGCAGCTCTGAATCCACGACCAGAGTGTCCAACTTCTTTTAGATCTCATCTCTACTGTTAAAATGTTTTAACACAACTTATGCAGCTACAGATGTTGTTTTCAAGTTTTTCATTGTACAAATCAAAAGGTCAGATAACTGGACACAAAGTTGACCCTTTATGGACTTGATGGCTGACCTGATAGTGCCCGGACAGACTAACAAAAGTCCAAGAGCCACTTAAAGACATATTACTTCAGTGCCACTTAAATACTTGGCTAGAGATAATAGCCATTATTACACCATTAGCTGAACTGAGAGGTCGCATGAACATAGCAGTGGAGTCCACAGAGCTGTGAGGAGGATAAGACCATAAGTCAGTGTGTGCTGACAGAGGCAGGACAGACCAGCGTCCCTCCACTGAGACAGAGATTTAACGTTGAGGGAAGTTCAAACTCAGCTGTATCATGTTGCTGACTAGCTTTACTGTGAATCTCGGCTCATTTCAAATTAAAAAATTAACAGTTATTGTGTAAAAACAATGCAGGACTTTTGATTTTTTTTTAAAGATTTTATACACTTTATTAATCCCCGAGGGGAAATTTCTTCACTACAGCAGGGGGGCTTTCAGGGGGGAGATGCTGCAGCAGGCTGCCACTAGCGCGGCGCCAGGTAACCTGACCTGAGGTGCATGTTTTTGGATGATGGGAGGAAGCCGGAGAACCCGGAGAGAACCCACGCAAGCGCAGGGAGAACATGCAAACTCCGCACAGAAAGGCCCAGGACCGGATTCGAACCTGGAACCTTTTTTGCTGTGAGGTGACAGTGCTAACCACTGCACCACTGTGCCGCCCACAAGCAAGCAAGAAGTAGATTTGCTCTCTTTTGCGGTATTGAAAAAATTACCTTTTTTCCACTCCTGGTTTCTTAAGCTGTGAAATGTCATCCCATTTGTGCAACATGTCTTAAGTGTTGTAATGTGTTGTCTATTTTTATGTTAAGAGCAGTCATTTTTAATGAGGCAGTCGAGTACAGTTTGGCTGTCAAAAATAAAATGTCAATTTAAATAAGGAAAGAAGAGTTGCATTTTGACTTTGAGGATCTGACTCCAAATTATGTTTTATCATACTAAAATACTGAAAAGGTCCTATTATTCTTTCTTAACATCCACCAGACTGCAAATAAAACAGAGCAATACTGACTGAAACCAAGTTTGGCATTAGTAATGGTGTCAGGCGACGGGAGAATTAGTCCCCGTTTCCTTTTAATCTTTATATTGATGATCTGACCGAGTGATCAAACGCCTGTAATACTGGCTGCATGATTGGGAATACCAATGCAGATGTCTGCTGATGACCTTTGGGTCCTTAGTCCATGTAGTGCTGGTCTCCTTAATATATGCCAGTCAGAGTGTTGTCACGATCTGAAGAACCAAAGAGGACAGATGGTCTAATAACAATCTTGGTGTCTGTAATGAGGTCACAGATCTCTGACTTCTTATTACAATACAAATGACAGATGATGATATCCACAGGCAAGGCTGTCTGATGTATGCACAAGCAAACACTCTGTGATGATGATGATGATGATGATGATGTGGGAAAACTAGAGAAAAGTTACTTCCGGAGACTTCAAGCAGCTTATAATGATGCCACAGGATTACTGAAGACACCTCGACGGTGTTGTGTGAGTGAAATATTTTACAGCTGCCTCCACACACTGCTGGGCCTGATGCTGCTCCACAAGGCCTGATGCAGTGTGCGATGTGTTTTATTTCTTACCGTCATTTCCGTGTCTCACGTGTTTCCAGTTTCCAACAAGCTGAAAACATCATGTGTGTTTAAACTACACAACTGTGTTACTGATTTTACTCTGCTGTCCCTTCATGACTTCTTTTCTTGGAGTTCATTAAAATCATCCGTTGTCTTCAGCTGCGCTTTTGAAATTTAAGCTAAGAAATGTCAAGTATATATCTATTTTATTTATTTTGTCGTTTAAAAGTCTTATCTTGGTCTTACCAAACATGTGGTTGAAATGAATGGATGTAAGCCTACTTACTGACAAGATAAAAAAAAATATATACATGAATAAACAACAAACCTTGACCAGAAATGCAAAATGCATCACTGAAATTATAACGTAAGTGTTGCAGAGTTGATATTTCTGACTACTACTCTGAATATCAGACACACTACACTGTGTTTCATGTGTCTGATACTCTTGTTTCTCTCTCTGAACTGCCTTTGCACTCCACATAATGCTTAGGGAAATTAGTGCAGCCCATGAGGAAACATAGACACTGTGTCAGTTACACCACAGATATATATGCTCCACACAATTACCCATAGGCTCTGCTGAGTTAGATCAATGGGGTTAATAAGGAACGGCTTGCACTGGAAAACCTTTCAAACGGTGTTGCACACTCAGACACAAACACACAGAGCACACTGATCCACAAATGTAAAATTGCTCATTTCAGCGTCTGTGTGTCCCTTTGAGTCCGAAAAAAAAACCAAGCGTTTAAATCTGTCACTGAAAACTAAACCTCAGCAGTTTCAGAGCAAACAACTTTCACATGCAGAGGAAGAGAATTTATTACACAGGGAGCAAAGTGAAGGCAATGAAACAAATCAGAAAAATAGTAAAGTTGCCAAAATGCTGCCAATGATCTCATCAGAGAACAGAGTAACCATACAAATTTACTGGGTTTTTGCCTTTTAAATAAATGAAGAAAAGGGGTCTTCAATCACTTACGTCGATATGAAACCTCAAAGGTCCCAGACCTTGTACAAAATGTATTTGCAGGCTTGATATCTATAAGAGGATATTTTTGTCGTTTTAAGAACCAAAAAACTATCACAACATAGTTTTACATCTCCTCTCTTAACCCTCCTGTTGTCTTTGGGTCAAAATGACCCGCAGCTGTGTTCAACCAAGTTCTATTTTATTTTCATATTTTTTTGTGATCATTGGTGACAAGGAGATTGTGAGGGTTTCTTTAAAGAACGATGACCAATGATCCCAAAAAATATAAAAAATATAGAAATAAAATAGAACTTGGTTGAACACAGCTGCGGGTCATTTTGACCCAAGGACAACAGGTAGGTTAAGCTTCTTTCTGGAGCTCTACAAGGAACAGGCTCTTCTGTGTCTGTGACCCCTGACAAACACAGTGGTCCTTCTATCGCAGATCTAGCAAGCTACAAGATCAAAGAAAACCTTCGTGTTTTCTTTCGGATAAAAAGCTTGACGGAGGGCCGTGTAGAGGGTAGTGCTTGACAAACTCACTGAAGTACAAACAGCAAAGTTGCTGAATATGGACTGGGTGCTTTTCTCGGTGGAGTGAGCATTTAGAGACTTGAACAGTATTCATATAGCACTTTGAAGTTCTGTATAATTGAAAAACAAAATTAAATCTGAATTTATATATTATGTGACCTTTAAACACATTTTCCTTGATGTGACGTTTACGTGTCAGCCGCTGAACAAAAATCTCCAAGTGGAAATATAAAGAAAACACTATTTCCCACAGCGACACAGTTAGTCTGTCCTCACAGTGTGAATGCAACACTTCTCAGCTGCATTGCTAGGCATCAGTAACATGGCACGATCGACACAAAGCAGCAGACTAAATGTTCAGTGACATAGTCTTGGCAATTAGTTTTTCTGATGCCATCGCTTCCTGAAGCCCAAAAAAAAATTGAAGTGAAGAATATATAATCTATAATTAAGGTAATAAAACATGCAAAGCACATGAAATCCTTTAAAGAGGTCAGGGCAGGGTGAAGAGCTGCGTGGCAGGTTAGTGCTTAGACTCGGAGCTTGACTAACGAACACACAGATAAGTGTCATTCATTGATACACGAGTGCCTTTCGAATTTGGCCACCGACAGCTGGCAGCAGAAAAATCCTGGCAATGCAGAGAGTAAATATCTTCTCCAGAGAATCACTGCTGTGGTGTGTGTGGCAGGAAAAACAGTCCACCAAGCCTGCCGTGCGAATAAAGACTAAATATTGTTGCATAACCGAGCGGTTAAATCTGCAACTTGTCCCTTCAACACCACCCACTGACCACACCCAATGTCAGCTCACATCCCTCTCACTGTTAACCTCTATTGACGGACAGCTCTGAAGTCCACCTGTCACTCTCAATAACAAGCCCACGTTTCAATCGAAAGGACAAAGGCTGCCATGACAACCGGCCAGGTTGATGCAAATGGTTCCTGTTGGCCAATGAGCAGCTGTGGAGGTGTCGAGAGGTGACCGGTGCTGTTGGCAGGACTGTGCTGTTTGAGGACGAGAGAAATGTTTTAAAACTGAACAGCCTGAGTCATAAACTAGCCGAGGAGAATACTGTCTGCTGGATGAAGCTCCTTCACTCCACCTTCCACACTGAACAATAAACCTCTGCAGGGATTACATGGATCAAACTCTTCCAGCTAAGCACACACTGACACTATGAACACGGCTCAAGACGACTGTATATGTGCATTATGGCTCATAAGACCATAGTTTGCATGAGCGCTGTGGCTGCTCATCAGTTATTGAAGAAAAAGAGCTTCAATAAAAAAAAAAAAAAAATTAAAAAAGGGTTTTACAAAAGTATTTTACAGTCTTTTCCACATTTCCTGCTCCTAATGCAGTTCAATGAGCAGGCTTCTCTAATACTTTTTGGGTTTAGTGTTAAAACCGTAATGCTGCCTCACCAGGAAGCTGCACAGCATGAACCAAAAAAACCCCAAGTAAGATGGGATCCAAGAACTGAAGAAAAGGACCTCTCATGCTTCATCACCCACTCACACTCACGGAGGATAGCTGAGTGTCAGCTTCACTGCTAAGCGATAGCACACTCACAGACCCCTGTTCACAGCCAGAAAGTCTTCAGCTGTTTACCTGCACCGAGCCAGAGTCTGTGAAAATGTCTGCTTCTGTAACATCACCTTTATGCTTGATACATAAAAAAATTGTTTTATCTTTTTTTTGTTTTAAGAGTAAGCTGCAGCTGTGTGTGCACGTAAAATAGAGCTACAGAAAGCTGCTAAGACTTCACGCAGTCAACCTGTCCACTCGGCTGCTTGGGACTGACAGTGACATCCATCAGACGAGCACACCGAGATTTACTGCTGCTGCCATACACAAGTACACGGTACAGAAAAGAATAAACATACAGAAGTGCCTTTGACTAATAACTGCCGACGTCTACTTATCCAGTTATATGGAAACCCATCAGACATACAGATATGTGTTGGCATGCGAATGGAGATACTGCACCTGCATGTCGACCTCACGTATTTTTGAAATTTGAGAAAACGGTGCATCGATGGTCTGGGTGTGTATGTGTAGTAAAAAAAAAAAACAACACAGTTTGGTTACACCAGTTTGCTGGTCACGATTTGGGGCATGTCTGTTCAGTTCATTTGAAAAAGACTATAGTAGGACCAGAATACATAATATCAAATAGCTTTTAGGACAAAAAAAAAAAGGAGGGATTTAATAAAAAGTTCAGTTTTGCAGATACACCATCTTCATCTTCATGAGATACAGAAGCAGGTATCTCTCTAAAGCTGATTAGTGTGCAGCATAAACTTTGTGTAATATTTAGAAAACCTATTCTTTTAATCAGTATTTGACAATGCTGTTCTGAGCCCGATCTTTGTTAAGGCAAAACAGTTTTTTCCAACTACATGAAAAGCATAAATGTACCAAACTAAACAAGAATGCTGCAAATCCTCACTGAAAGGTAGAAACAGAGAATTTTTAGTGCATGTTGTTAAATTTTCTGTCAATCAACTTACCAATGAATAGACCAAATGCTGCAAGAGTGCTACAACCTCAACCAACAAATGGATTAAAAACAAATTCTCACTGTCTTTACATTTGTGAATTTGTCCGTACATGTTTTATTGAGGAGGGATAATCAGTAGTTGGTTTTCTCAAAGGAAATCTGAAAAATAAATCACAAAATAAAAGTGAACGTAAAACAAAATTAATATATTGATTTCATACTTTGAAGAACATCAGTAGAGCTCAGTAATTGGAGCAGCTGCCTTGTAACCAAACTGTCACTGTACTGACAGTTATGAAAACACATGCAAATCCTTTCCATCTTGCTTAGCAGCTATAAAACTGCCCAGTGGACACACAGCAGAGAGTTGAGAGAGAGAAAGTCAGTGTAGCATCTATACCGTCACCCTCACAGCTCTGTCTCTCTCGCTCTCTTGTCCACCTATAGCGGCTCCGATTGGCTGTGCACAGTTGCAAACTAATAAAGTTAGGGGAAGGAAAAGTTGCTGCTGCACTATGAGAATTCAATCAGGGAGTTGTGCTGCTTTGCTCAGCAATTTTTCTGAGGAGAAGAGGGATTACATCATACCCTGCAGTCAGCTCACACCGTGAGAAGCAGCAGCCCTGCAAACAGCTTCGGTACGGACACACACACACACACACACACACACACACACACACACACACACACACACACACACACACACACACACACACACACACACACACACACACACACACACACACACACACACACACACACACCTTTTTACAGTAGAGATGTGTGTTTATGAGCCAGGGCTCTGGGTGGTAATTAAAGGAAGAGGGTATGTGCGTGTGGGTGTGTGTCTCAAGATGTCCGTACATGTTTATTATTCAACAGTCCTGTATATAGCATATGTGCATTTTTGTGTGAGTGCGCAGGTAGGTGTGTGTGTGTGTGTGTGTGTGTGTGTGTGTGTGTGTGTGTGTGTGTGTGTGTGTGTGTGTGTGTGTGTGTGTGTGTGTGTGTGTGTGTGTGTGTGTGTGTGTGTGTGTGTGTGTGTGTGTGTTGTGGGTAGATGACTAGATATTCCTGATATTCCTCTGCATCTTCAGTGCCATCCTCAAAAGATGTGAGCTCGACCCGAACAGATCCGATTCTCCAGGGAGCAGATAAACCACAGAGGGGAAGACAAAAACAAGTAGAGTCTCCTGCTCAGATACTTGATTCCCCGGCCCCGTGACAGCATGACAGTACATCAGTCGCCTGACAGATGTGTGGTGTGTGTGTGTGTGTGTGTGTGTGTGTGTGTGTGTGTGTGTGTGTGTGTGTGTGTGTGTGTGTGTGTGTGTGTGTGTGTGTGTGTGTGTGTGTGTGTGTGTGTGTGTGTGTGTGGTGTGTTGGTGGTGTAAATGCAGGTTTTTACATGTCCCTTGTCCTGTAGTCATCAATCAGAGGCTGACACTGGGGAAATTAAAGTCTTTATGAAGGCCTATCTTTACAGCCTGCGCCTGTTGCTCCACTCATCAACATGAAGTATTTCAACAGCAGCAACATGACATGAGACTCTGAGGACAAAACCAGCAGCAATACAACATCACTGGAAACCAATCTCATGTCACCATATGCACATGCTTTGAATAAAAAGCTATCAAATGAAAGAGGAAGCTCTGGTGTTTATCTAAACAATTTTAATGTTTACGGTCTACATGTAATGACGCATTAAGGATAGAAATGGTCAATAATCACCTGTGATTTACTGCTTCATAAAATGTTTGACGCTGGAATCAACAGGTGCTCAGAGCTCTTTCTGTTCACACTGTTTCTGGTAAAAAAAAAAAAAAAAAAAAAACAAAACTGCCCAGAAACCAAAAGTAAACCTGCTGACCAGAGAGGCAGATGAGGAGCATTAAACTGCTTTTATTACTGCATGCTGCAGACACTCTCTCAACCATTTCGGTACTGGTTTGCTCCTGATTAGTAAGTAGAGTACTTTCATTAAAAATCAGCTTTTAAAGTAAGGTTGTACGTCTCACTGCGGCACTGTGGAGTGCAATTTGAGATCCTTACTCCACCCTCCTATTGCTCAGAGCTTCAGTCTTCATTATGATTACAGTCTGGAAACTCTGCTGGCATTTACGTTCTCTCAGCCACACAAAAGGGCGGACCAATCGGCCAACAGCGTGGGTGGATAAGTGCGAGGACATTTTAGTCAGGCATTTGTTTCTAAATGTAGTTCCAAGAATTGAACACAACGTAGGTCAGTGGTTAATGCCGCCTGGTTAAAGGTTGCTTCAATAGGTCTTTGCCCATTAGTACACTATGACTAGAAACAATTCCCTTAAAACCTGACAACACTGCTCCCACTCAGCTATTCCAGTAACTAAACTACACCACAGGCATGTCAATCAAACCAGACCTACAATGACTTGTGGAAAAAATTGATTGGCTTCGTATTTGATGCCACTTAAATGAGAGTCTGTAAAGCCAGAACTTTTTTGATACCAGCCCCTATTGGCCCTAAATGGTATTGCACTTTAAGGCTCTTCAACATTGGCTTCACTCTCTGGGCTCAGAGACTACGTCCATTTTTACAAACAGTCTATGAGTTTAGCAGTGAAACCATCTAGCCATCATCATCCTGCATGAGATACAAAACTTTTGAAGCACACCTTTCCAGTCAGAGACAGGTATGGGTGATCTTTGTCAAAGGCCACACTGGAGCAATTATGAAATAAACAGGCTTTAAAAAAAAATAGCAAATCCTTTTACAGGTAGTAGAAATATAGGTAGGCTATTTGGGCAAGTTATGGCCAAATAATCTAGCATGATGCTTGCAGACAGGTGAGACAGACACTGAAACTAAACCCTGCCCCAAAATGGGTATTTGGACAGGAGTGGTTCAGAGTTTCTTTGGCTGAGACACAGTACAGATGTAAACTTGCGTGCCACTACTGGCAACACAGTTTGCAATATGTCTGTCTCTTAATTTCATCATAAAGATATCTGATGGTAAAATCATTTTAAACATTTCCAGGAAAATACAAGTTTGCTTGTCCAAGCTCTGCAGCAAAACAGAAACACCAATCTGAGAGACGTGTGTAAATAAATGCTGAAGCCTCGACTCAATGGTTTAATATTCCAGAATCCCTTGCGAGTGAATTATTGCTAAAACTTAAAGAAATCAGATTTTCGTGGAATAATTCAACGTGAAATCCAATTTCACACGAATAAGACATTTTTACTTCATATTAATCCTAATTGACTACCAAACTATTTATATTGTTGAAATATAATCTCTTCCTTAAAATTTGTCTCATTCTATTATATAGATGAATCCACACATAGCGAACTTTAGAAGAAAAGACAACAGCGACCCAAATTTACAGTTAAATTTCCAGCAGCCACAGCCTCTATTTCAACAAACAAAAGACCACCGCTTTACTTTATGTTACATTAATGTTAACTGATGCTAACTAAGCCAGTGTCAAGAGCTGCGAGCGGCAGTCTGTGAGTCATCCAGTTAAACTGGGGTCTTTGTTCCCCCTTTTCCCTCATTCAGCCTGATCAACCTGATAATACTTGGCCTCTCTGATAGTGCTGTATCCCTGGGCTCAGGAAACAGGCTGACCACACTTTTAAGGTCAATAAGCTGCAGGACTGCCACACATTAGAAAGGCGGAGGGGAAGCAGGGAGAGAGAGTAAATAAGGAAGAGATGGCTCCAAAGCCTCACGCTTTAATGGAAGAAGACAGGAGAGTCGCCCATCCAGAATCAAAACCCCAACAGCTCCCAACGTCGAGCACAGACACACAGACGAGAGTTTTTTAACGCTGTGTGTGCATTCCACTACAAATCTCCTGAGATGAGGGTATAATGTAGAGGTGTGCCCATTATCTACTCCACAACCTGTGTGCACACATCCAGAGCACGTCCCTGCTGGAGAAGAGTCAGATAAAAGGCTGTATTGTACCTTAATACCTCAAATGAATGATAATTCCACCACTGCTGCATATCTTCATGTGCCATATGCCCGTAGGCAGCGAGCGATAAGGACCCCCTCCACTGCAGAGCCGCATGCATGAATTGCTGTTGCCCCCCCCCCATGTCCCCGCAGCCCTCAAACCCAACCAACCAATGTTACCATGGCAGCCAGCCACTATACATTGTAATTAGCTGGCCTAAATCCCCAAGACTGGGACTGGTTGGATCCGACCCACTGCTTCCATAGATTAGGACAGCCGCTGTCATACACGGGGCCTGAAGCCGTGCCTATCTGCGCACACACAAACACACACGAGAGGTCACATTCGAGCGCAGACACACCGACTGAACGCACCCACACAAAGAGATGCAAACAGCCGCACAACCTTCACTAATCCACCGGGTCCCGTAGCCCGCTTCCCACCTTCCACATCCCTCCGTGTGTTTGTAAGCAGGTATGAGATGATCAGTCCTTCACGTGTACCGTAGAGCTATTCACTGCCGACACACGCCCACGTTCAGCACAGCAGAAGTGTACAGCAACTCTACTGTGTGGGCACCGATGCCTCGGTGTGCCGCTGCACCCTCTGCGTGTGTTCGTGGGCATGTGCTAATGGAAAGTGTATCAAACCGTGCAGTGAAACAAAAGCGCTACGATGAGCGAAGCCATTAAAATGCAAGCGGCTGTGGATGGCCCTCAGGGCCAACCCCACGAGTGATTGTATACTGTCTATTTATTGCACTCTGTAGCCCAATTACGAGAATATGATGCAGATTGGAGGCATTGATAGACTTTAGGTATGTCACATAGAAGAGGACGCTGTGAGCAGCTGTGTGCAGCTCAATCAGGGCTTGCAGATGTTTTACATCACAATAACAACATAATGTTTACTTGAAAGGTTCCATATTGTATAAATTCAGATTTATTTTTTTAAACGGATGGTGAAAAGGTGCTTCGGACGACGGTTTGGTTATTTTGCAGAAGGGACCGTTTTTGGACGGTTCAGACTTACAGGCCAAATACAGGAAGCTGAGGCCAGCTATTGTTACCTATTAAAGAAGAAAAGAAGAAAAAAGACTTTCAGGTTGGAAAACGCCTTCAGTGAGGATTCAGACTGGAAACAACAAATATTTTGTCGGTGCTTGTTGTTAAAATGTAGAGGACTGACCGTAGAATAAGATCCAGGAAGTCTAGGTGCAATAACAGATGACTGGCTGATATCAAAAACACAGCGAATGTAATACTCAGACAGGATATACAACTCTTTTGCTGCTGGACTTTTCAGGCCAGCAGCTATTCCATCTTTTGTTGTGACAGTTACAAAGTAAACATCGTTCCCTACGAAAAAGTGATAAGGAATGTGCACGTATTTGATTGACCATTACAGCATTTTGTTGGATAACATTTTTGGTCTAGTTTCAACTTTTTTTCTTTTGAAAAATATATAATGACAGAAAGGGCTGTTTTTTTTCCCCCCACACAGCTGGTCTGAATGCAGCTTCTGTTGTTCACCACATGGAGGGAAAGAGAGGGACACAATCCCATGTGGAGGCAGCTTGTCTGTCCCTGGAGAGCTGATGGCAGGAGTGCAGGGAGAAAGAGAAACACCTGCACAAAGGAAATTGGGAAGACTACAACAAAGCGTGAATAAAAATAAAATAAAAAATAAAAAAGTCAATCTAACTTGAAACAGTCCGCTCCAGATTTCTGTCCTCTGCTCATACACACAACCATTAGCCAACTGCTTTATATCTGCCAAGCTGTAAAAGCAACAAGGTGTCTCACACATCACCAATAAACATCCTGTTTTGCCGTTTATGATGTAACCCATTGGTTTGGCAACTGACGTTTTAAAGCCTCCAGTTCGGCTTTTCTGCCGTCACCATCTTGGTTTATTTGGAGCCAGAAGTGACCACGTTTGGACGAACTGCGGCGGACTGAGCGGCGGATCTGACGGAGAACCAGAAGACACTACACCCACCCATTTATAGGAGGCTGAGTGCTCCCAAGGCATGTCAGTCAAACCAGACCACCCCCCCTGAACGTACCGCTTTTTGAGGCTGAATATCTAATTAATTATGGAATTATTTTCAGATGGTGGTCTATAATTTAATTAAATGACACCATAATGACTTGTGAAAAAAAAAAAAAAGACTGACTTAATATTTCATGATAGAAGCCGAATGCGACTCCATGGAGCCAGGCCCTCGAGGCCCACAGGGTATTGCAGTTTAAGGCGGAACTCGGAAGCTACGTCCACTTTTATATACAGTCTATGATTTACACACCAACATGCATAAATGCAAACGTATGCAGACTTTGGAAACAATGAGGCTGACCTTAGGGTTTGTTGTCAGAGTTTATTTGAAGAGATTTCTATTCAGTGAAACACGGGAAAGAGTGACAGGAGAGATAAGAGAGAAGGCAGGGATGCAGCATGATGGCCGATAAACTGAGAGAGCCGTCGAAGCACAAGGCCATCCGGCACAATGTGTCTTAGCACGCTGCGTACACACAGAGTGGGGAGAGACCTTGTGGATATCACCCCATTGATTCCGAGTTTGGCCGGTCTACAAAAGGCCACAGTTAAGTGGTGAATGAAAAGTGGAGATTGATGGGTCTTATTTATATAATGGAGGGAAAGTGAGAAGGTTAAACAAAAAAAACAGCGAGATGACGGGTAAACATAAATCAATAAATGTAATAAATGCTAAACATTTACAGAGGAAGGAAACAAGCATGTAGCTATCTGCTACCACTGTGAGGGCACAAGCTCGCTTCATCATAACCCCCCAAAATATACACCAATTTTTCTAATATCCCAAAGTCCCCTCTCTGTATACTGTACTCACACCAGCTCCCATCAAACACCTGTCAAAAGATTTATTAACCCTCCTACCTGTCCTTCCCACACCGAGGGATTCTCTAATGTCAAAGACCCAACTGGGCTGAAAGTGAACAACATACTGGGACCAGAATGCCAACGCTTACTGGGGCCATTAATATTTAATGCCACACACACACATGCATGCAGGCACAAGGGAGGACTACCTGCAGGTTTGTGGATTGTTGGTTTGACACCTTCTGATACAGGCTGTAAACATGAATACAGTCAAATCTATATCCAGGACTGAGGGTTGTTGTATGAGCCCATTTATTTTAAAACCCGATGTGATACTGGGTCTCTATGTGTTTGTTCACCTGAGTCTGGCTGGTTGTTGCTCGAGAGCATCCATCAGCCTTCTCAACTCACTCATAATGGCCTCATCTCCCTTCCCACCCCCCCCCCACCCCCTCCACCCCCCTCATTTTTTTTTTTTTTTCCCCCTCCTCGCCTCTCTTTTGCTCGACTACCCTGAATGCTTAATGATGGCCTCTGCCTTCCGGGAGCATGTAAACATGCCAGCCGCACTATTGGCCGAGGCAAAGGAGTTATTCTGTGCCGATTGGCTGAGGCGAATGGGGCATGGGTGGCAGAAGAAGAGGTTGGTGGTTACCATAGCCCTACAGGATGACTGCTGTCCACAGTAACACACACACACAGTAACACACACACACACACACACACACACACACACACACACACACACACACACACACACACACACACACACACACACACACACACACACACACACACACACACACACACACACACACACAGCTCCTGCCCCTCAGGACATGGTGCAGGTCCCCACAGACTCAACAAACGCAAACACACTCAGACATATGACACACCCTCTAACATCAAGCACAACAAAGGATTTCAGAGCTTCGCCCACGTGAGTATGGGAAGACATTTGGCACTGAAAGTAGAACCTGCCTCATGCTACACTTTGAGCTTCAATAAGGAGATTATTCGCCTACAAGTCTGTTGCTCACAGCGTCAGTTTTCTTCGCTGTGATTACAGTCTGGAAACCCTGCCAGTATTAACATTTGCAAAGCCGCTCTGAACGGTGGACGAATCAGTGTGATGAATTGAAGTCAACCAGTTTTTCCTAAATGTAGTCGCAGCAGCGGTAGAGTTAAAGGCTACTCCAATAATTTCAGAATTAAAAGACATCTGCACTCATTAGGATGTAACAACTAGACACAATTCCCAATGGAGGGTGAGACAGACCCACATATTCATTGGGGGGGAATTTAGGTCCAGTAACACCGGCCCAGTTAATTATATCTCGGCTTAAACTGGTGATTTGTGATTTGTGAGGGGTTGTGATAAACCAGGAGAAAATCCAAATTCAGTTGAACATGTTTTCTATTATTCCTTCATTTAATGTGAAGTCGGGGTCATACAGACCATAAAAAATATTCTTTCAAAAGCTCGCACAGAAAAACACCTGTAAGCACACACAGCAAGACGTTTGGGAAACATAAATTCACCCCATTTCTGTGAAGAAAAATTTCCCCTGGCTGAATAATTATTGGTTTTTATGTCAAATCACAAGTCAACATTTTCAAAAAGCAAAATTTCCAATTTCAACAACACAAGATGTCAATCTGTGGCAATTTTGCTAGCTAAACCGTCATCAGTACATTTCAGCAGCTGAAGCTCACAAGTCTAAACTGTTGGCTGCCATCTGGTCAGCACTCTAAATGGACGTATTTGCACTATTATCTGTATGCACCCAAACTGTTTTTATCGGTCAAAAGATTGTTTCTATAATAAACGCAGAATTGTGTATTTAGAAAAAAATTTATTCTTTCATTCAGAAATGATCACTGGAGAGTTTTTGTCTCAGTAAATCGTGCTAATTGCATCGTACTGTTATCGGAAAGCTAGCTAGCTTAATAAAAATGATTATGGAAAGACATTATAAGATTTATTACATTGGCTCTGATTTTAATCTACGTTTAGAAGCTAACATCAGAAGATAAAGTTCAGCCCGTCATCTAGCAGAGCACCTAGAAATCGTTTCATATCACCGTTGCAGTATTTAGACAGACAGGATTTGAATATTGTTCAGCCCTCGTAATACATTAGGTCTTGCTTGTTTGCAGTGTGTGAAGGAGCCACAACAACATGCTGAGCTGAGCCAAAAGCTTCATCTATTATTCACAAGGCTGTCACTGAGTGAACCCAGGCCACCGTGGTACAGCAGAACCCCAGCAGGGCGGGTAGTGTTGTGACTTAGTGCCAGATCGCCCCTTCACTCCTTTCAGCTGGACTCACTCACTTGGAACGCAAAGAAATTTGATGCGGCTGCCGCTTCGCTGCAGCTGCACAGTTGCTATAATCATGTATGACTGTGTATGACAGTTTAAGTTTCCACAGTTAATACTTACAGCAAAAATACCATGTTAACATGAATGCATCTTTTCTGTTGGGAACCCCTGCAGTTATGTAAGAGGTTAGGAAATAAACACAGGGTACAGAGCAAGAACACGGTCTCAGGTTAGTGGTAGCAGTCACAATGTATAACATGGGATGTGCACATGGTCCCCCAATAATATCTACAAAGCATCAGATAAATGCTATAAATTCGAGTTTTCCATCAGTGCATCTTTATATCAGACAATCAAACTGGGGAGCATCGGGTTCAGCAGCATCATGCAATTGTTTGTGGACTATTTTGGAGAAGTGACCATGAAGCCCATTACATAAGCGCAGGCTCTTTGCAAAGGTCCAATGGGAAGAAGATGCTGAAACCCAAAGCAGAGAAGCACAGCGTTAAAGAGGCAGCAGAGATGACTGTATTACATAACAACAGTGCTTAAGGCTGAGTCAGATTCTTTCTCGCTCACAGTATGTGTATGTGTGTGAGGACAGCTTTCATTGTTTGTTTCTATAGTTACAGGGCTTAGAAAAGAAGGAATGGATTAATCTATTGATCGGTATAATGGTGGAGATTGAACTGTGGGGAAGACAATGAAGACACAACACAGTTTCACTCCGACAAAGTAAAACCCCGACTCCGACTGCACATTTCATGTATAGACAGAGTGACTGCGTCACAATATGGCAGCAGCAGTAACACAACAGGATCTGAATGATTAATAATGGCTTCATCAGACATTTTACTGCAGTCACACAAGTGTTATTTTTTGTTTTGTTTTTGCAATGTATAAGTTATAAGTTCGAAATGATTTTAAATGTCTGCACTTCAGCACAAAGATGTTGACAAATGGGAAAGTCAGAGGAGGTTCTTGTCCTTGTTGCTGCACTAGTGACTTTTGCTTTTAATGACATTTTAATAATTCAAGTAAAACAAATAGACTAGCACTCCAGCTGTGAAAACACAGCACTTCCCAGTGAACCAGGGATTTAATGGCTCTCTTGGCTTCGATTGTGTTGTGTTTTTTTCTGTGGTCAAGCCACAATTCACATATCTTGAAACACTATCAGATATCATTGATTTGGATTTGTTTCTGCTGGCACTGAGGATACAGCCGTTCGCTGTTCACACACGGCGAGACAGAAGCTGAGAGAACAAGAGAGAGGGAGCTAGGTGGATTCGTCAAAATATATTTGCAGGCTGTGATAAATGAGACATCCCTGGTTGTATTAAGCTCCCCTAAGTGCTGCTGGGAAGCTGTCCAGAATCACTTTTTCTGTGCTCCCGTTTGCTGAAGCAAGCCGCGTGACAGCCAACTAACTACTAACATTAAACACTTAACGACAGAACTGGGACTGGGTCGAAGTCAGCCAGGAGCAGCTGGACAGCTGTGCAGTCCAACCTTTACATTACGGTTTATGTGCTGCAGAGGAGAACCAGACCATAATTTTGACATCCTGGGAAACCAGGTGGGATGAAATGTAGAGGCACAACTGTGAGAACTATTATCATCGGTTTCATGTACATTCAAGCAATTCGAAATGCAAATGCCACATAATCTTCTTTATTAAAGGTCCCATCTTACATAAATTCAGATTTACATTTTTTGTTTATAAAGCAGGTCTCCACGCTACATAAAGATAATGACTGTCAAAAATCTCTGTCCAAAGACAAATACACACAGACCGTATTCAGCAACTGTGCCATTTAGATGAGCTGTTTGGACCTCTGTAAAGTTTGTGATGTCATAAACTCACGCTGATGTCAAATATCTTTCCTCTGCGTAGACCACTGTCTAACCTCTTATGTGGAAGAAAGCACAAAGCAATCATTCCATCACAGAGCCAGCAAGCTACAAGACTAAACAAAACCTGTGGTTGGCTTCAGCATGCGTCACTCAGAAATGAGTCAGACAATCAGAAGAGAGGGTCACGGATATCGATCTGACATAAAGAAACAGACACAAAACAGCCTGTATTTCCAGAGGGAGGCTTAAGATGGAGATGTAAATTTAATTGAGATGGTTTTGGGACTTAAAACCACAAAATTATCCTTCTATGGATATCAAGACTGGAAATGAAACACTGGAAAAGTATAAAATATGGGACCTTTAAGACATCTAAAATCCTAACTGTCACATTAAAACAACTTCATAACTTCAAAATGTCAAGTTTAACAGTAACGTCTATACTATTAAATACATGGGTGTCTCATCATAATACAATAAAAGTGACTATAAATACTGTTTTTTCACAAGAAATCATGGATTTTATAGTCACATTCTCTTTCATGTATGCCTTGATGGTGAGATAGATGTTTTTTTGCGCCTATAATATAATAAAGATCCCCAAATTTTGATTTTCTGAGACGTAGGATTCAACATTACATTCATGTTTTTTACAGTTTATGATAAAAACACTTGTTGGATGGCAACAGGACAGGCAGCGGATTACTTCTCACCAGAAACATGTTATTTCATATTACTATCTGCAAATACTGACAACAGGAATTAGGGATTATATAGCACATATTAACCCTTTACAAACTACCAAATGGCCCAGCCTGGCTCACATAGAGATACTTTAGCATGGTTTGCTGGGCTGAACTCTAGTACTCTCCACCACACTAACAGGATGTACCAAAATGAGAAGAGGTTTTTTAATATTCCCCTCGGAGCAGCACATAAATTGGAGCCTTCCTCGCTGCAACCCGGATTAGGGAAAATAATTTTGACATATGTGCATGCGTATGTCTCTGCATGAGCACGTGCCACCTCTGCTCTGCCATGCCAAAATTTCCATATTATGGCTATTACATAATCCAGCTTTCCTTTGATGTCGCTTTAGCAGCACGTGGCACTGAAACGAGGCAGAGTCGGGTCTGGCTATTTCTGCTGAAGGTTACCGAGCAGGCTGCCAGAGTCGGAAGTGAGAGTCAGTCTGCTGCTCATGCTGGAGGTGGAGGTGGTAGTAACATTGCAGTTCAGGCACATAAGTGATGGACCGGGAGGAAAACATGCCCTTGAGAGTACAGCTTTCCTGTGAGATGGAAATTTAAAAGTCTAAAGCTCCTTTTCCACTGCCAGTACCGACTCGGCTTGATTCTACTCGCCTCTTCCCTTTTTTTAATTTGGCAAAAGATGAGGATATTAGCTTGCATTATTTGGTGTGATCTCCGTTGAGGTTCCAAGTAAGCAGAGCCGAGACTAAAAGTTGAAAACAGTACAGACCAATGACTGGTTAGAGAGAATCATCACGAACCCTGAGTCACTGCATGCTCAGCACCGTACATCCCTCACAAACTCACCTCTCCTGTTTTGTCTCTTTTGTCGGGCTGCCTCTTCTGAAACTATAATCGTCTCCTGGCTGTAACACACAGCTACATACCAAGAACCAACAACAGCATCCACTCCATAGTTAGTGTGTGTGTCGCATTGAAGATGACGTCACGGCAGTTTCATACGGCTTCACTATAGTAACGATGCCACATTGAGGGGGCTCAATCTGCAGGGGAAAACAAAATCCAGAAAAGCACCTGGTACCAAACGTGAGTCAAGTAGAGCCGGTACAGGCGCTTCAAAACGGGCATAAGATTAAGTGATTCACCCAGTATAAACTAGGGTAAAACAGTGCCAAAAATCATTTTGTTTATTTTTGTTGTTGTTTCCTAATGATGCTGCCTGTATGCTGTGCCCATATTCAACATCTCTACAGTTGTAAATTGCAATATTACAACAATATAAATAAATAAAACTCTAACCAAGATAAATCACTACTGGATATAATTGCTTTCTTAATTGAAAATGCACCAATAAACAGTATACAGGGACAAATGAGACACTACAAAAAACTTTTTTTTTGACCCAATAAATATTAATTAGAACTTCAAAAACATTCAAACCATTATTAGTTATCCTCTGTAGACTGCACTGGGATTCGGGTGTAAATATCAACAGGTTTAATGAAGTGACTTTAGCCCAACAGTAAACTCCAACTCATGGAGAAACTCATGTTTAGTTCTTATTCATTCAGTTAGTGCTGCTTTCCTTCCACTGATCCATTTTCCCCTTTTTGTTCACAACCATCCAGACAGCCTGCTTAAAATGTTGTGTAACGAAGGGTCTCAGGTCAGTGGTTCGAGCGATGAGGACAGGCTTTGTCCTATCGGATATATTGTTCTAAATCTGGGGCAAACTATGAAAGACAAATTCACAGATTTCTATCAGTGAAGGGCACAAATGGACAAAGCAGCTGTACGCACACCACTGAAGCAGCAAAGGAATAAAACAACGAGTATGATACACAGTAGTGGGTTGACTGATGGAGTAATGGTTTAAAGACAGAAAATGGAGAACTAAAAGCTTTTCAAATCAGATCATGGTTTGGAAAAAAAAAAAACTTTTACGCTGCTGCAAATTATTAGAAAACTGATTAACTGATGTGTGAGACACACTTGAGACCGTGATCAACCAATCCGATGAAGACAAGGAGAAAGAAAAAAAAAGAGGTGGGAAGGATGAGAGGAATATAAGAGACACACACACACACACACACACACACTAATAGCTGTCTGGGAGTCTACCACTTATACTGCTGACCGGACAAATGGGGCCGAGGATGACGGATGAGAGGTCTGAGCCGGAGATTTTGGTTCGCTGTGTGTTTGTGTGTTTACAATGATGCGAGTGCCGAAGCTCTGCACCTTCCATTCAGCGTGTGCAGCTTTTATTTCATTTTTTTAATTTATGTTTGTGCTGTGTGTGTGTGTGCATATTATTGTTTGTATGACTTTCAATATTTGCATCTGCACAACAAACACAGAGTTCTAAGAGGATGTGGTAGAAAAGGGAGGAGGACATGCACAGCGGAGATAAACAGAAAGACCTCAGCCCCTCGGGGGAGCAGTGCAGCTGTGGCTTTGAGCTTCCACTCCCACTCTAGTCAGGGAGTTAAGGATGCGCGGCCACTGCTTAACACCGAGCCATTAACACAGTTGCAGTGGGTGAAGAGAAAGGATACAATTACAACCTCAAGTTTAGTAATCAGCTACATAACAGAGGAGGCTTAAGTCCGGATGCAGAAGGGTTTATGAAGGGCGGGACTGGGGTCGTCATACACCATTAACCACCAGGTATGAGTCATCTTCCACACTTGTTATGTACTAGTGTTAGAAGTCAGTGAAAGGGCTGTTTCAGGGTCGGTGTGCCGGTACAGAGGAAGTACACTTAACGGTGGGCCTCGAAAAGACTCACAAAAGTGGTGGTGCATTGTTACCTCCCCGAGCGGAAGAGGGTCGCTTCAGCAGCCCTAAACAAACCAGCTTACCGACACAAGACACACACAAAGAGTACGAGGAGGATAAAGGACAGAGAAAGGGATGATGAAATGATGTGTGCATTAAAAGGATTGTGCCCTTTTCCCTCCGAGTAGGTTCTGATAAAGCCTGGCAGGAGTCTGTTGTAATGTTAATAGCTAGTCTCCTGGTGCACACATCCAGCCTGCTGCAGAATTTCAAATGTGTAAAAGCACATCAGGTGTTAAGTTATGATGTATTCTGCTTTTGCTCAGAACCAAAATAGCAAATATGAAAATAGTACAGAGGCTAAGTATACTGCACAGTCCCTGGTGATAGAAATGCATTGTCACACAGTTACACTGACCTGATCCACTTTTAGAAAGTGGACTAACGCTTCGACCGAGAATCCAGAGCTGAGAATATCCACGTCTACGGTGCATTCAGTGTCACTGAAACTTCACAGGACAAGTCGGACATACTGTAAAACATGCACATTCCTTCTTATGTTAAACAGTAGGACCGATAGCTTTTACGTCTGTATGCTACATCGGCAGTTAAAGCCTGCACGCATTTATCTTAGCTTAGCATAGAGAGTGAATGGGAAGACTCGGCAGGCGACTGCGGTTTGCAAGGCGAGGGTCACATGGTCGACTGTTGTGGCCAAGTTAGCACCCACAGTAATTTGCGAATTTGCTAAAATGTTTGTAGCAGGCTGTGTGAGTTATTATGGCCAACCCTGACTGTGTTACGTTCTTTAATGAGTTTTTATCTGGAAAAATGGCACGACTGACACATTTAAGTAGGAACAGGAAATTGAAAATCCTGCTTGTTGTCTAAAAATTACATTATAGCACCCTCTTAATTGTCAGGTGTTCCTCTCGGTATTCTTAAAAGAGCTGCTGGAAGTCTTAGGATGGGAAAACAATGTGAAATAATATAACTGTAATGTGATTTGGAAATCAGATGAACTAGACATTATGTAAGTTATGTGTATTCAAAAAAAAAATCAATACATACTTTGGATGGAGATGAGCTTACTACAAATCTTTAGTTTGCTTCCCTTGTGGTTATTATTTTTACAACTTAAAGTTTGCATAGTTCAAAACACAGTTTCTCAAAAATAAAAGGGGTGAAAGACGAATGTTTTACAAGCAGAAAAGCTGCAAGCAAAACGACAGAAAATCACCAACTCATCTTTTTACCGTCTCACTTTTCCACTGGGGTTCATGTATGAAGTAAACAAACTATATTTATCATTTTAACAAATGAGCATTCAAGGTGCAGAAAGGTAGAATTTCTTTTAATTTTGGGCAGAAGGTGCCTCCCCACTTCCTGTCTTTATGCTAAGCTAAAGCTAATCCTCGGTTTGTTATTAATTCAGCTTTAACGTAAAGACATTAAAGTATTATCAATCTTCTATTCTAGCTCTTGGCAGGAAAATTAAAAGTGTATTTCTTAAATAGTCAAACTGAAAGACTTTCTAAACACACAACAACAACAACAACAACAACAACATGTTTATCCCGCAGTCATTCATTTTCATAGTTCATCCAGGGAAAGGATAGACGTCCAACACTGATCAAATAATAATAATAATAATGAACCAAATCTTATACTAATGTTGTTTACTTGTAATTAACCAAATGAAACTCCTCCCAACTACAGTACATCAATACCATCACTCCTGTGCAGCTGCCTTGAGGAACTTCAGCAACAGCTGCCCACCAAACACACACACACACACACACACACACACACACACACACACACACACACACACACACACACACACACACACACACACACACACACACACACACACACACACACACCACCTTTGTTTCCCTTTCTTTATCACCCCACCTCTCTTATTTTCTCTCTCTCTGCAGATTAAGGCACGGTAACAATGGTGACACAGCAGAGCAAATCCCAAAAGACTGTGTCTAAAACTCCCAACACACACACACACACACACACACACACACACACACACACACACACACACACACACACACACACACACACACACCCCTCAACAATACGCCAACAGGGAATCACTGCTGTGCCTGACTGGATGTGTCTCAGCTCTGAAGTACAGCATGTAAAACCACTGCCCCAGATTATGTAAATTATCCTCATTAAAAAAAAATTTAAAAAACTTTCTTGTAAACACAGTTGAAAAAAACAAATCAAGGGCAGGCTAATTTGAGGGAGAGAAAGAGCCAAGGGATTTGTTTTTCCGCATCTCAACCTGAAAGTGCTGCTAACAGCTGATGTTAAAGCAACCCAGCGTACAGTATGGGACGTCAGACCGGAGCAGCAGCGCAGCGTGAAGATCACAATAAAGAGCGGATTAAATATTCAACATCACACAGCTTGTGTCCTCGATAGGATGGAACATAAAGTTCTACTTCCAGGTTTGTGAGCATGACTCACGCTCTCCTCACACGGTAAATCTCTGGGCTTCCCCTCCTGCCTCTGTGCCTACCAGCCAGCAAAAAGCATCACAACAGCTGATGTAAGTTGTCGTCACTGTCAGGGAATGAAGGCAAAAACATTTTCTTTTTTTTAAAGTGGGGAGGTTGGGGGGGAGGGAGGGGATGACCGTCTTGTTATAGACAGCCACAGTGATGCACACTAATTGGAAGTCCTGAGAAAATGCAAAGTGCCCGCCGTGTGCATGTAGCTGTGATTGTAAGGCGAAGAGGCAGTGAATGAGATGGGGGGGCGGAGGGGGGGGTTTAAAGCCGAGCACGCAGATACAGTAAACGGGAAGCGAGGAGCGGAGTCGATGGATGGATGTGGAGGTACGTACTGCTGTAGAGGGTGTCGATCCAGGAGAGCCGCGGCAGGCCACGAGCACTGAGGGGCTCCATCCTCCTTCCTGAATCCCGTATCTCAGTCACTCAGCTTCTTTCTGAGGTCTTCCCGCACCTTCTTTACGTCGCTCGCTTTTCACGTTTGCCCTCTTTTCTTTTTTTCCCCTTATCCTTGATAAACAGCCTTCATCTCGCAGGGAGAAGCAAAAAGAACCATTTGTGCGGAGGGGGTGGAAAAAAATATGTCAAAAGACACCCCGGGGTCCAACAGGCTGACGAGCGAGCGAGACGAAGAAGGAGTGTGTGAGTGAGAGGTGTGTGTGTGTGTGTGTGTGTGTGTGTGAGAGAGAGAGAGAGCGAGAGAGAGAAAACAACAGGCTGGAGACAGACACCACTGAGCGTTGCTAGGGGAAGGGAGAAGCACTCCCTCTCTCTCTTTGGCTTGCTCGCTCCTATCCACCCCTCCTCTCTCTCTCTCTCTCTCTCTCTCTCTCTCTCTCTCTCTCTCTCTCTGTCTCTCTCTCTCTCTCTCTCTCTCTCTCTCTCTCTCTCTCTCTCTGTGTCTCTCTCTCTCTGTCTGTCTCTCTCTCTCTCTCCCCCTCTCGCCCCATCTCGCGCCCTATCTCCCCCTGTCCCCCTCTCCTCCTCTCACCCCCTTTCCTCCTCTTTCCCCCTCCCCCCCTCCCTCCCTCTCTTCCAGGGAGGATTTCAGAAGTGGTGCATAATGACTGAACCAGTGAGCTCCATGTTATATGTGAGTTAACTGGCAGATTGTCTGACTGAGTGCCAGGTCCAAAGTTATTGTCCTTGTCTGCTCCTCTTTCTAATTTCATTTTCCTGCAAGTGTACACTGGGAGAACCCGACTTTAATGCTTATTGTTTTTGTTATGTTCTTCCTTAATTTAACCAGGTAAAGGTAACAGAGGTTTCAAGATCATGCGAGCTTAAAGATAATTAAAATGCCAAGAATAAAAAACATAACTGCTAGCCAAAGATAGATTTCCCTTGCTAAAAAAAAAAAAAAAAAGAAAAAAAAAGACATAAATAATTTGCATTGACAATTTTCCAGATTTTTAGGTAAATTCACTTATTTCAAGTCCCTTTGAGTATTGACGTACAGGTGGAAGGGACAGTGCACTTAAAACCTATTTGGGTCAAGCTTTGTCCGAGATAAAAAAAAAAAAAAAATCACTCTGCTATAGCTGCTCAGTTTCAGGCTATATTTATTTTGATTTCAAAAAGATATTGTTAATGGACATGAGAGGAACAGTCCAAAGAGAGATCTGGTTGCTTTCTCCTGAGGATGGTTCAGCGTCAAGTCCAGGGTTTTAACCTGATTTTACATTTTGTTATAAAGGTAGGTAGGTAGGTAGGTAGGTATTTACTTTATTAATCCCCGAGGGGAAATTTTTTTCGCTACAGCAGCATACATACAGAAGCAATAAGACAATAATAGAAACAATAGAATAAAATAATAGAATAATATAATAATAGAAAAGCAATAAAATAAATAGCAGTAAAAAATATAAATATAAAATGCACAGTATATACAGTACATTATATATCTATATATATTATATACAACAAACCAAGAAACACAGTCAACATATATATATATGTATATATATATATATGTATATATATATATATATATATATGCAGTACAGTATATATCTATATATATAATATACAAACAAACCAAGAATCAAAACAAAGACCAACCTAATCTAAATAGTTACATAAGAGTTCATATTTTTCATAAATACAAAATAGAATTAGAGCAGCAATGGTGGTCATGATAATAGTAAGCAATGAGGGACTTTCTAAGGGGTGTTTGATGAACTATAGTAGGAGCTGCACTAGATGATGAGCTCAAGATCACTGCCACACACAACAATGAGCTGCTTTGTGAGAAACAGAGTCACTCATTCAGTTGATTGAAAAAGAGAGAGAGAGAGCGAGAGAGAGAGAGAGAGAGGTTCACAAGTCATGTTTTAAACTAGTCCCATCTTCTGTTCCCGTGGCAACTCGCTATGCCCCCCTCGTCCACACAGACACACACGCTTGAAGAACATGAAAGAGACACACACACATACGTGTGTGTGTGTGTGTGTGTGTGTGTGTGTGTGTGTGTGTGTGTGTGTGTGCTGTAGAGAGGAGGCTGGACAGAGCTGAATACTGATGTAGAAGAAAGAAGAATGTACAGGTAAATGATGCTGGACAACGAGGGGGCTGTTTTTTGGGGGTTTTTAACAGAAAAAAGTTCATGATTATATTAGTGCACACCACCAGGATTACACCGACCCAGATTTTATGAGACTGTCCTCCAAAAAAGACCCAATAGGTAATTTTTTGGAAGCAGGAACGAGGGGTTTTTATGTTTTAAAGCTGCCTCTAGCAGTCGTTCAAATAATGTCAATCTGGTGTCTAGGAGAAGTGACGCAGTTCAGATGACGTCTATATGATGAGAGTTTTTCCTTGTTAGGAGGAGATAGGCTGAACGGATGTATCCATACGACAGTGGACAGGCCGGTGTCCGCCCGTGTTTGCAACCAGTCTAGAGAAGTTTACTGTTACATGACGACAAAGTTTGCATCACAAGAGATGTGGGAGACAGCTGTTCGTTTTACGTCTCCATCAACGAGTCGGGAGAAGTTTGCTGCTGCCGTGATGACGGAAGTTGCACAACTTTACACAAGTAGCAACTTAAACACACGACATTATCTCTACACACAAAAACCCAAACACAGTGTTTTCTCTGCCTGAATCTAAAATTGAAAAGTTTCATTTATAGAAAATAATAGACACTGAATTCGCATCTACTCTGTATATTCCTGGATGTTAGTTCATAATTATTTCCAGTGCAATATCTGTATTAGAACAACAAATCTCAAAGAAATACAGAAATTGGCCGCAGTACAAGCAAAGCCCCCAAAAAAATAATCTGCATTTTATCCTTATTATTTAAAAATGTTATAGTCTGATTTACAATTAATCTCTCAGTCAGGTTTGAACGGGGATATCAGCACATTAGCTCTCCTGTTGCATCCTGTTCCCAGAAACAGCTGACAGCATCCTTCCTCCTCATCAGGCCGAACTCTCTGTGTTTATGCACGCATGTGCTTCAGAGGAGGGCGATCACAGACGAGCATCATGCCAGCGGCAACAAAACCAGATATGAAGCTCTTTCCTCAAACCTCTGTCAGGTCCACTCCTCCCCCCCTCCGTCCTCCTCTAACCAGCATGGGGGAAGGAAAGAAGGGAGGGTTGAGAGGCAGAAAAACTTCAATTAGGACACAAAGGCTGACAGGAGGAGCCCCACCGCAGCTCTCCCCCCCCCGACAAGCAGAGCACCGGGCCCCAAGCACCGCTCTTTGTCTGGCAACACAGACCTTGTATGTGCCAGCTGGAGGAAACACACACACACACACACAACACACACACACTTTAAACGATAGGGCATCCCGACAGTCCCTCTAGCCAGAGGTCGTGTGTGTGTGTGTGTGTGTGTGTGTGTGTGTGTGTGTGTGTGTGTGTGTGTGTGTGTGTGTGTGTGTGTGTGTGTGTGTGTGTGTGTGTGTGTGTGTGTGTGTGTGTGTGTCTCAAGGCATTTAATGTGGACCTGCATGTGATAATGTGTGTTAGAGTTATTAATGAATATAAACGTGTCATTATGAAGGCGGAAAACCACCCTGGCATGAAAGAAACATGCACAAACACACGGAGAGCAGGTGTGCACACACAATTTAATGTAAAGGGAAAAGCCAAGCAGGCGAAGAAGAACACAGGGTCGATGAGTGGCACTTCATCAAAAATAGATTGATGTACTGTACAGCCTTACACCTCCTTTGTCTTAAATCTGGGACACACACACACACACACACACACACACACACACACACACACACACACACACACACACACACACACACACACACACACACACACACACACACGTATATAGAATTTGGGGTTTCAGAGCAAAGCTGCTCACCTCCTCCTCTTAAACACCTCATCATTCAAGAGGAATGGGCAAACAAAGAAAACTCATGTGACATGCCCAAAAACACACACACACAATATATATATATATATATATATATATATATATATATAAAATACATCAAGCTGCATGTTAGTTTTCCTGGAGCGTCAAAAACATTTATCAAATATTAATGAGCAGTCAAGCTGCGCAGTAAAAAGGGCCATTACTAACTGTCTCTACAAGCCTTTGCCCACCACCACCCCCTACCCAACCCCCTACCCAACCCCACCCAACACAGCTAACACAGTTGGCTCGGCCACTGTAGAGAGCAGCTGAAGTATCTGTCTGGTTGCAGATGTTGGGGGGGAGCAGTCTGCCTCTTTGTAACGCAACAACAAAGCTCAACACATCAGCGATGGTCCATTCTCCATAAAGGTCAACATTCAGCAACAGTGTGTGTGTGTGTGTGTGTGTGTGTGTGTGTGTGTGTGTGTGTGTGTGTGTGTGTGTGTGTGTGTGTGTGTGTGTGTGTGTGTGTGTGTGTGTGTGTGTGTGTGTGTGTGTGTGTGTGTGTGTGTGTGTGTGTGTAAGGACAGAGCCTTTGGATTGAATGGATGGATAAGATCTAGACCTCAGGCTCTCCTAGAAATTGTTTTTTCCCCGTAACAAAGTGTTGATCCAAAATATATATCTACTCATAGTTTCCTCATAGTTGTACACGCTTTTAATGAATTACATGAGTGTGTGTTATAAATGTGGGTGCAAACCAAAAAAAAAAAAAAGAGAATACATCATTAGTCAGTGCAGCCAGACTACAGCACAAAAAAAAATCTGTGGGAAAAAATCAATGCTGCCTTTGATCATGCATGTCATCCCACCGTGAGCAAACACCATGCGAACAAAGGACATCACTGGATCATTGTACTGCCTGATGCTCAGAGGCATATTTAGGCAAAATCAAAGTTGGAGGGACTCACTGACAGGGCTTACTATTGGAAATCTGTCTGTGAACTGTTTAATAAGCCACATCAATAAGTCATCTTACACCAACTGATTGCCATTGGAAAACATACGAGAAAGTTGAAAGTGGAAGTGGATTAAAAGCACCAAGAAAGTTATATTTCTTTACTGGTTGCTATAGCAACAGTTACACAATAATGTTGGTAACTCAAATTTCAAAGGTGTTGTGTAGAGTGATTGTTTACAAGATGAAACTATCTATGAAACAATCAGACAAAGGTGTCTAGAGTAAATATAAGGAATGTGATAATGAGTTTCATATTAACAAATAGTCATTAAATCATTAAAAAAAAAACAATAGCTTCCAAGACTATCATGTCTTAAAAAAAACATATTTTGTCTTGTTTTCACCAACACTTGGGGCTGTGTGGGGGATTTGGTGTATATCTGTTCCCAGGGATCAAACGATATTCACAGCAAGAATCTAACAGACAAACTGGGTTTAAAATGCAAACGTGAACGCTTCCATGAACAGGCTGTGAGTTGATCCACTCATTTATTATATCATTTAGCGGCTGTTGGAGGGGGGGGGGGGGGAACAACAAAGAGACGTTTTGACATTTAAATAAAAATTGTTTCAGGCTCTTATTTTGAAACTTGAACAGTTAAGATTTCCTGTCATGAAGCCTGGAGGAAGTTGGGGAGGTCGCTGGCAGACCTCTGCGGGTGTACGAGTGTGTATGTGGGTAATTAGGCAGCACAGCATCCCACCAGACAGTCAATCTGTCATCCACCATCCACTGCCCCCCCTCCATCCCTCCTGTTCTACCCAGATACCCCTGCCCCACCTCGCTCCACCAACCCCACCCACAGCTACCCCCTTTTTTACTCCTCTCCAACATTTCGACCCCGACCGTTGGCCTGGGGGATGATTGGGCGATGGGTGAACTGGGGGTAGGGTGTGTCCATCTCCGGGGAGAGGTGGCAGTGTGTGAGTGTGTGTTGCGCCCTATCTTTCCCCCTCTGCTACTCTTGGCTTGACACTGAAACGCCAACTAGTTGATGAGAATAAAATAAACCGGAAATTTTTTAATAAAAAAAAACTCGCTGATCTGCACATCCTGTAAACCTCCCATACCCCCCCCCCCCCCCACACACACACACACACACACTTAAAAATACTTTCAACCACTGGTTAGTGTGCGTACGTAGGGCTGTGCGTGCATGCACACACACACGCGCGCACACACACACACACACACACACACACACACACACACACACACACACACACACACAGGAAGTGGACAGCTGTGTTTTCCATGCGAATGGCTTCAAAAAAGCCTAATGAAGCACTGGGGTGACACAGAATTCACAAATATACCACAAGAAAACTGACAAAGACGACGGATGGAAATGGCCCTCGTCAGATGGAAAATATTCAGCGAATGGAAGTGGGTTCTTCTTTCAAAATACAAGTCAATTTAAAGCTGGAAACATTAACAAAAGAGTCTAAAAATCAACCTCTAGAAAATTAAAAATAAAAGATTGAGCATATTTGAAAGAACTTATTTTTAAACTACACAAAAATATTTCAACATCAATACTTTTGATCATTAAGGAAGGAAATGAACATGAAAACACAGCTGCAGACAACTTATAGTGCACTCTGCAGTTGGTCAATGGCAACCGCTGCCAACCATTACAAATCCCATTCAGCCTCTTAATCAACAAAGTATGAAGCATGTAGTAGACTGAACACACTCCTTGGAAATTGACGATATTCTCTGGCTGTATGTTTTTCCACACATGCCTTTGTTATGAGGGGGTTGGGGGAGTTGGCAGCAGGGACAAGCAATGAATATGCATTATTAAAAAGGCCAACGTACACCAGTGATGAATGTCTGCTTGTTAAATGGGAATGCCTGAAATCATGTGGGGTGTTGCTTTATAGTTTGTTATTGTCTGCCAGTTGCTTTGTTTTTAAGTGAAATTGCCTGATGAGCCCCCAGAGGTTTTTCTTTTTATCTCTCGTCTGTGTTTGTCACAATCGCTGTACATTTCCTGCATCACTTCAGTTTATCTGTTAAATACAGAGTCATTAATCCAACAGTTATTTCATTGATTCCTCCATTTCTCCTCTGACATGCAAGTGTGTGTTATGAGAATAAGACCTTCACCAGCTTTTCTTTTCAATTCACAAAGCCGCTGGCTGCCCTGTCTGTGTGGGTGCATCACAGCATGTGTTCAGGCAGGCGAGATCTCCTCTCACCTCATTTGCCCCGAGCCTCCCCCCCTGTAACTCCTTCAGCATCCAATTATCTGGAACGAGCATGTCTAGCAGACCACTGTGACATATCTACGTGTGTGTGTGTGTGTGTGTGTGTGTGTGTGTGTGTGTGTGTGTGTGTGTGTGTGTGTGTGTGTGTGTGTGTGTGTGTGTGTGTGTGTGTGTGTGTGTGTGTGTGTGTGTGTGTGTGTGTCTCAGACACTGTTTGTGACTGCTGTTTCTTTATTAAGCCAGCTCCTGATTTATGATAAGATTAAGGTTGCTTAAATACAATCCTGTGCTTGTTTGTGTCAAGGAGAAAGACAGAGGATGGGACAAAGAGATCGAAGAAAATGTGTGTGTGTGTGTGTGTGTGTGTGTGTGTGTGTGTGTGTGTGTGTGTGTGTGTGTGTGTGTGTGTGTGTGTGTGTGTGTGTGTGTGTGTGTGTGTGAGAGAGAGAGAGAGAGAGAGAGAGAGAGAGAGAGAGAGATTCATCCCATGCCAGCTGAATTCACTTTGATCTATTGAGGTCAATGTGGAAATCATCTGAATCATACTGTGATTGGACAGACAACAGATAAGGAGCAGTGGCCCTTCACACACACACACACACACACACACACACACACACACACACACACACACACACACACACACACACACACACACACACAAGTAACTCTGCCCTTTATAGAGACAACTCATTCAAGCAAAGCCAACATCAGGTTAGATTTTACAGAGATAAAAACCACACATACACTCAAACACATTCACACACCATAAAGGAGGATAGAGAACAGCAAAGGTAATGATGTCTAAATAAAGAACTACTGCACTCTAGTGTTTAGTTTCTGTCAACACCAGCTCTGAGGAGCAATTAAAACCTTTAGTGTGTGTGTAGTGGACAGAAATGTTATAATGCACGGAGAGAATTTAATGTGGGTGGATTTTTAAGTACAAATTTCAGATCCAAAAATCCATTAATACATTCTGTGTCAGATAAACAAGTGAATCTGTGAATGTCATTAATGGGAAAAATGGAAAAAGTGCTCAAATTCCAATCATTTTGAAATGCTACTTACAACAGTATCGTATAAGGTGGCACATCAGTGATTGCAATAAAGCTGTTGAACCCACAAGAGACAGATTAACAGGAGAATAATCAAAATGAAAGCAGCAGAGGCTGAACGATCCTCACATGGTAAATGGTCTGCACTTATGTAACACCGCCTCATCTTAGCAGACTGAAGGCACTTTACAAGTTGCCTCCCACACACCCACACACACACACACACACACACACCTCGCCTGCCATCAGGAGCTACTTCTTGCCTGAGGAGACTTCAGCATAAGAACAGGAGAAACCGGGTATTGAACCGCCAACCTTACAAGAAGTGCAACCCGCTCAACCATCTGAGCCACAGCCGTCCCATTTCATCCATGACATGATATTTAATCGTATCAATCAAGCTCATAATCCACTGGATCATATATTTCCCATAATGCAACTCTGCGGTCTTTCTTTATCTTCCTTCAAATGGAAGTCCGCAGCTTTTTGCAAGTTAAAATATCATATGGTTTATCCTCCAGATGAAAAAATACACTGAGCTCCTCTAAAGCCACAGAAAACACGATACACCTTTTCACAGGCTTCATTCATTATTGCTCACACTTAAATTGTTACAGCTCAACCATAACCTCTATTAAATCATTAATAACAAACTAACTAAAACACAACAGAATGAAAACAGGTACACCAAAGCAAAACTGTTATCATTACAGAGTCCACATGGGGGCGCTGTATCCATCTCCTCAACATTCCCACACTTCCACTGGATCTCCTCCTGTTACTTATTATTTCTGTGCAGCATCCAGGACCATTAAACTGTTTACTTCAGGGGGACTTTGTGGTGTGATGAGGGCACAGAGTTAAGGGAGGGAAAGACTAACCAGCAGCACTACTTGAAGGAGTCTCATCAACGATTTTCTCAAAGCCTCAAAGTTGTAAAGGAAATTCTAGATATTAAAACTTCAGCTGCTCCATGAAGCTGCATTAATACGGCTACTAATATGAGCTGTATTGATGCATGAATGATGTTGATGCTGGGAGCTGCAGAGGAAGTAGTACTCCACCCAGCACACCTCCTGAATCAGGTTAACTGTGTCATTAGGGCAGAATACAGCACGCACACACTCACTGACACACGAGAGCAACACTCACTGCAAAAAGAGAGTGAAAGCTGATTTGTAAAGGCGGCAGCAGCAGATCTCTCCTCCTTCATCCACATCAGTCTGTTTTCAGCTTGTCGATAAATGCTCAGGCTGTCTCTGTGAAAACCCACCTCTGAGTCAGTCGTTTGGCGCACATCTTTTTCCACCTGTCAAGTTCTGCTTGAGGATAAAAGAAAGAAATCTGCCTCTATGCTGAAGGTTTTTAGCATTCAGGTCACTTCAGAACATGTCGTGCTTTAGTCTCTGTTTCTGTACCACCGCGGAAATGAACGGTGGGACACCAAGAAGAAAACAAACACAGCCAATAATTCATTCGAAATCGTAGCAAACGCAAAATCAGAACGACTAATACAATTGATTCAAATACATGTAGACAGTGAAAGTTGGACAATTGGAGTGGCCTCAAATCAAATCCTCAGAGCAAACAGCACATTTCTCTCACTTCATTTGCCAAGACCTTGCGGCTCCAAAGCAATTATGGCGGTGCATCAACAGAACAGTGTTTGGTTCTGCAGGGAGTCCTTCAACACTGAGCAAACACTGAACTCAATGGAAGCAACTTCCTACTGAAAGCGATCTTCCTCCACGTACAACGCTACACCCCTGCTTTTAACCCTTGACCTGTCGGCCCAGAGGAGCTAGTGTTTCCACATGGGATCGTATACGGTGACACTTAATACCCTCAGCAGGAGCTCCTGTGACCTGAAGCACAAACAACTTCTTTCCTTTCTCTGCCACGGACATTAGTCAGACAACCGGTAAGCAAGCCTTCCCGTCCTGACTGTTAGTAGTCGTAGTAAAGTATCACATTACGATGGTTAAATACGACATAAGTAACTGGTTTCCAAATCAAACCAAAACTTTCACATTTATGTTTATTAGTTACTCTGTTTATGTTTTCACCAATCAGTAAAAGGAAGTGGAACTGGTTCATGTCACAAAGGACATCTTCTGAGAGTCTGCATGTTCTTAACAGGTGTTTTAACAGCGTTATACTTCAGTGAAGGCCAGTGTTTCATTAATTCCCTGGTGTGCAGCCGACAGCACAAACAGCTCTCTTGATGAGGACGCAGAAGGGAAGGAGTGACACAGGCTGACATGTTGTCTGAGAGGTAATAAGAAGTGTTCAGGAGAAAATGACAAGACGTCTCCGGCTGTGACGGGTAGGAAAGCTGAAAGGCACAGAGACCGATCTGAGCCTGCTTATTAGGGAGGTGCTGGTCTCCGTGGAAATAATTTTTCTCCCAGACTCTGGAGGATGGCATCTGACACGGTAACACTGTCACCACAAGGACTTCACACACCAGCAGGGAGAATACAAGCCCGACCACGAAAGTGTTCCCAAGTTGCTTTCTGTTGTCCTACATATCAGAGATTTGGCCACGAGTCGTGAAAATACTTATCCAAGCTGGAAATGAGCTCTAAAGAAATGACTATGAGCTTTCCATTGTTCAGAAAATGTGTCTTAAAAAAAAGTCAGCAAACGTCTTTCAAATTCAGCCTCCTTCTGTAACATGCAGCTGCCTGAAGCTACATACGACCGATGGAAAAAAAGACTAAAGTTTGTATTTCAAACGAGACAGGAGAGTCGCCGTATGCAAAACATTCCTCAGTAACACCGGAGACATTCAGACCTCCTCCCTTGTTGCCATAAAACAACAAGATATGACAATTTTACTGATTAAATTCAATGACCACTTTATTACACAGCCGTAAGGTATTTCTAATGAGGTGACCTGAATTTAAGGTTCATACTTTCAGATGTTTATGTTTATGAACTGCTTCCAGATTTAGCGCAGTACATAACTGCAACATCCGTGGGTCGACTCCTAACCAGCTGGACCTTCATTGCGTTTCTCTCTTGCTGCATTTCCTGGTCATCTCCATCTACGATCTCCAGTTATTAAATGACATTTAAAGATCACCTATAGTTTGATAAATAGGCAGCTAACTCCTTTTTGATGAAGCAACAACAAAGTCTAAATGATTCCAAAACCATTTTAATTCATATAACCCTATTCATTTAGCTCAACGAGGCTAGCAACGTGCTGGCTCGTGGTGATCACAAGTTTTGGTTTATTACTCAGCAGCAAAGGGAGGAGACTGTGTTAACGCCAGCAGCTAACATCACACTCAACTTTGGGAAGGACAAAACCACAAGAAGAGCAAGTTGATTTTGCTAACAACAACCTAATAATGATAGTTTAAACTCAGTTCGACCTTGGTTAACTCAAGTAACTGGTCACGGTTTTTAGGTTTGGAAGTTTAAGAGATGCAGAGAGAAAGTTATTGGCTGAAAGGTTTTACACAAATTATTCATATACGTATTACAACATGATGTCGTGAACACGTGGTGCTCCATACATACAGAAGAGAAACCAACAACATCGAGAGTTTTGAATAGTGTATAATTCACCGGTTGCATAATGTGCAGAATCATTAGAGCGATGATATATGAAGCCATGCACACCCACTGACGGTGTGTCAGAGGAGAATGCAGGGCTCTGCAACACACACACACGCACACACACGCACACACACGCACACACACACACACGCACACGCGCACACACACGCACACACGCAGGGGTCTCCATGGCAGCCGTGGCAGTCAGCCAATCATGTGCAACCTGGTGTTTCGGACTGAGAGGAAGTTTTCCTTCTTTTCTTAATGTCAACAATAGAAAGAGTTGAGTAAGCTGGCGAGATGAATTGACTTTGCTTTGATGATTTTGCCACTTCACACAAGAATTTATGATATTTACACTTAACAGGATTTATGTTAAAGAAAATAGACACAGGAAATCTTTCAGAGCAAACAGGATGAGGTGAGTCTAAATCTAACCTTTGTTTTACATATTCTGATAGCCTGGAAGTTAATGTGCTCCTTTCTCCTTTCTGTTAGTTCACAACTCAAAAACAGCTAAATAAAATCATTTTTCCCCCAAAATATTCTCTGGTTTCAGGAGTTACTGTTTTTATCAATGTTACAGTAAATTAAAACTCTTCATCTTTTGGACCAAGGTTTGAATACCATATTTTTACAATTTCTTTTTGCATTTGGATTCAACGATTAATTGATTATATATGAAATAATGAGCTCATGAGTCATTGTCAGTTGTCAGTTTACACTAACGGTTTGCTCATTCAGCAGGGCTTTGGCAGAGCTACATGAATCAGCCAAGTGACAGGAAAACCACAAGTTGCAACCGCGCCGCGATCTCACAGCAATTCATCTCAAATTGATTTGAGCTGAGAGAGAATCTCATGTCAAGAATGAGTTTGCACTTCCCGTCTGTACATTCCTCAGTAGAAAAACTCCTAGCTGAGCCATGATGTGCAGGAAACTCAGAGAGTGAGATAGCTGCTGTGTTTGTCTCAGTCTCTGTTTATAAGATGGGCTGAACAGTGCAAGACAGGGTGAGAGTGAGGAGTAATCCAGCTCAGCCCTGTCCCAAAGGAGAGACTAGGAACAACACAGTGATCGCAGGGTCTTGTATTAAGGAAAGTAGAGCACAGCTATGTCTCGATGAGCGTCACCTCTAGTAGCCTGCAGCCTCTTCCTGCTCCTGTTAATGTGAAAATCCTTGTAGCATATTTTCTATTAGAAACCCCTAAGAGCTCCACGCCTTTGTTGATTGTAGGACGCAGAAAGGGCAGCGTGCCAGTATCCCATCAGTACTAATCTGATGGGAAATCAGGGACCACTAACAAAACAAAACTGCTTTTGTAGCCCTTGAGTCGTATTCAGAGTCAGACTAACTTACTGTAAAGAAGCCATTAACTTTTTTTAAATAGTATTTTCTTCAGTACATTCTTTTTTTCGATACTATAAAGTGACAGTCAGAAACTAGTTGAATGGTAAAACCACTTTCTTACAGCTTTAACATTATCTGATGAATTCTTATGATATCAACATCACCATCATACATTGTCTGGCACCTCAACTACTTTCGTTACTCGTCATAGTTTCAGCAGGTAAAGATTGTGGCTGCTGACGTCAGCAGACGACAGGAGGACATTGCATCACAGGATTTTCTGTGACGTGACAGCGGCTACACTGTGTGCCATCTGAACCCGCCATTGTACTGAGGGAAATCCTGCAATGATGAAAAAAAAAATCCCCTTACAAGTAACCACAGGTCACCAGGTTGAGTTAAGTTTATCACCGTAGACTGCGGAGGCAAATACAGCCGTCACAAGTGATTTAGAGAAAACAGAGGATACACTTTGGCACGTTATTGTACTCTGCAAAGGTTTTAGGCTACAGATTTTTTTGTATCCATCATGCAACACCATCGGGGAGGCGTTTGATCTGCTGCATGACAAAAACCCTAAACAACATAAAGTCATACAAAACTGTCCTTAGTCACAAGGAGAACAAGGAGTCCTACAACAGATGGTATGTCCCCCACAGAGCCCTGATCTCAACATCATGGAGTCAGTCTGGGACCTCATGAGGAGACAGAAGCTACTGAGACAGCCTGGATCCACAGAAGGACTGTTACATGGTCTCCAAGAGGCTTGGAGCAACCTGGCAAGTAAAAGACCTGGGGACAAGTTTACCGCTGAGAGCTGGAGCGCTTTAAACGGAAAGGGTGCTCACGCCAAATAATTATATTTGATGGAGGGTTTTTTTGTATTTACTGCACTCTGTACGTGTAAGTTTATCAATCAAAAAAGTTGAGGCTAATTTAAAAAAAAACATTAATGGCATCATTTTGAAAAGCATCGTCCCACCCTACCTAGTGCTTGTTTGTTTTTTGTTTGCATGCATGTCCTCGAGCACATACCATACAGGCCCAGGTCTATATTATGTTACATAAGAGAGCACCAGGCAATGTTTAAGCTCTCTTATTTGCACTGCATTTCCTGGACTTACATTTCACACCTCTGATATAGAACTACGGTCAAGGTTCACACACGCACGCACGCACGCACACACACACGTGCACACGCACGCACGCACACAGCACACATTCCGTCTTGCATCCATCTCAGAAGCAAGCGATGATACTGCAGAACCCACACCTCCTCCTCCATCACAGATACATCCTGCCTGCTTCCCTGCGCAACCACGACGACACATTCATCACCAAGGTAACACTGGGACAAGTCAGACCATAAATAGTATTTTAGTTTGGAGGATTGAAAGCCATGGAGTCTTTGGCTGCCTTTACTTTGAAGAGATTTTGGATTTGAGGAATGGAATCCAGTGCTGCTTCACAGGAGGATACAGGGGTGGAAGTTGAACAGGAATTGTGGCGATATCATATTACAGAAATGTTGAACATATAATGTTTGGGTGCTTCATTGCAGTATGAAAAAGATTTACAAAGCTGAAACATAATGTGTAATTTTAAAGTATTGGTTGGGATAGAAGAGAAAACAATACTAGATTTGAAATGAATTATCATTGGTAAATAATGAAATAACGAGAGTAATTCTCATTATTAAGGAATGTAAAAATATAGTGGAAAAATGTCCACCACAATTTCACAGATGGCATCCTCAAATTGCTTGTTTTTCCAACCAAAAGTCAAAATATATTTAATTTTCTTCCATATGAGACAAGAAAATTCAGGAAATCCTCAATTTGAGCAATTTTGCTTGAAAAGCTACAATTAGGGCCTAAGAATTGTGATACCCTTAAACGATTATCACAATATTTGTCAGTTACTTTTCTCACTAATAAATCGACTGTTCATATTAGCAATAAACAATACAACTATTTGCAGATTTCTTCCTTTAAAATTTTCACATTTGTGTCCCATGATGTGGCCCAAAGTCCAGGAAGGTGAGTTTCTGAGTAGTCAATCAGTTCATCATTTGTCCATAAAAAGTCAGAAAAAAGTACAAATTAAAAAAAGGGAAGGTTCAGGATTACCCAGAGTCCAGGGTGATGACATCTGTTGATTGAGTTACATTTATAAAAAAAACAAAAAAAACAAGCAAATCCTCACATTTTGTCTACTCACTTTAACTCAGCACAAGATCAGAGTCTAACTTCCGTGTTTCCCGATGTGTTTATGTGCTTCTCTAAACAGACAAAGTAGCTGACACACCACAGGACCAGCTTCTGTAAATGTCTGCCTGAGCTCTGCAGCAGTGTTGCCTTGGAGATGAGCTGCAGTTTGGGAGAGATTTACCCTGATGTGCGAGGATTTTTTTTTTTTTTTTACCTCCATTCTCAGGAGACTATCCGTCATCGTGTAAAAGCTTCACTTTGCAGTGAGAGAGTGCACTAACTTGAGCTAACAGACTGTCCAGTAATAATACAGAAGGGAGTACCCAGCGTACATATTGGAAACTGTCATTTATAGGTTTATAAGAAAAGCACAAACAAACCAAATAGACCGAGCTTCCATTTACACCATAGGGTGCTAAAATGGAAACAATAATGACAGCCTCATAGTTCCCTGTTACACATGCTGTTCAGGACGGGTCTGGACAAGACTTGCTTATCGGGGGAAGAGGGAGCCAACCCAGAAGAGAAAAATGTGTCATATTCAACAGTCACCTAGAGACACGTCTGCTCCTCAGGTTTCTGTCCTCTCATGTTGACAGAACTCCTGTCTTCACATATCTAGTCATCAACCAGTCCTGCAACAGCTTTATGAAAAACAATCAGCATTATCTTTCTTTATTAGGCCAACAACATCAAACTGGAGAGCTAGCATGTGATCTCCCAGCCTGTCTGGAAATAAGAGTTCAATTTGTTACGTCACAGAAAACTCTGCTGTCAAAACCTGACAGATTTTTTTGGGGGTAAAATATTACCTATCGACTGCTGGGCTGGCATGAAGTCATGTGAAAAAGAAAAGAACATCTCATGGACAATGTTGGCTTTTTGACATATTTGGACAAGCAAATCTTCTTTGATAGTGCCTATCAATAACCCTAACCACAAGGGAAAAATGGCCTTTTCAATCATTTAATCAATAAAAATCTGAATAGATGCATTATTCTCCAGTTGAAAAAGTAACTACTCTCTTGGCATCAGAAGCTTGTATGTCCCCCTTTAGCAGAAATAACTTTTGTAACTTTTTCTAGTGTTCTTAGGATCATGATCCTGTTGAAAGATGCACTTCTGATTTAATTTCAACTTTCAAAGAAGTAGCCTTTACAGTATCATCAAGGTCTCTTTGATATGATGCAGAATTCATAGATGAATCAGTGAGTCCCTGAGGCGGCAAAAAGATCCCAAACGATCACACCCATTTTTTCCCCTGAAAATCTGTTTTTGTTCTACGCCAAACATGTGTACTATTTTTGGGACCAAACATCTCTGTTTGATTCGTGTGTGTAGAGCACATTATACCAAAAAGTCTTTACGTCACTTGTAGATGATTTCCTCACATTGGAATTATTTATTCAAAATAAAATGGAGGTCTTTTTAAATTGCATCCACAAGCTTTTTTTTGAAGACCTCAGAGAGCTTTTTAGACAGCATGACGATACCACACAGCTCAATAGTAAAGACAGCAGCAGACCATGAGACTGAATCCATCTGTCACTCCTCAGGGCAATTAAATTATGAAAATGACCACAAACTTTATGTGTCACTGGTTTGAATTATATCATCTTTACCTGGAGGCGCTGTTTCAAAGAGGGTCAAACGTTTTCTTGTTCAAATATGTAAAAAAAAAAAAAAAAAAAAGTAATTTCCATGGTATGTAGTTTTTCCATGGCTGTATAACATGTTTTGACATGACATTAAGTCCACAGATTTTAATTCCAAAATGACATGTCCACAGTCCAAAACCAAAATACTTCTAACCACAGAATATCTCTTACAAGTGTGACTAGTTATGAGATGATTCATGTTTACATAATAAAATAATTGCCCAGAAATGCCCCAATTCTGTCAGTTTTAAAGAATCTTGAATATGAATACTTCATCTCTTATGAAACGTCTACACATTTGCATGAAAGTGAACTGTTTTTGTTTCTTGTCTGCCTATTTTTCTGAGCGACCAGATCCTCAACAGAGAAATATGTTATAAGTAAGAGGAAGAGGAAACAGCCCTCGCAGCTGGATGACATCAGAGCAATGAACCAAAGTCATTTAGCGTTATTGTCACAGATAAAAACATATTTCTCAATGAAGATCAAAGTTACTGTTAGGTAATTATAAACAAGGTATCTCGCTCACTCCTTACTCTGCTTGCACTCAAAGCATTTAAAAGCTTTTAATAGCTAGGATAGCTGAAAACTGGAGTTTGACCATCCCTTCTCACAATAGTCTGCTGCATACTGGACTGGACTACCGTAAAACACACACCAGTGAGGACTGTTTGACATTTTCAGACTCGCTCTCCGAGATTTTTTAGTTTACAAAATAATTAGTTGGTTTTTTTTTAAAGATCAATGCCTATTGCAACAGTCTTGCAGTAACCGTAGATTCATCCAGGTTTAAACCAACATTGCTGTGAGTAAGAGGTGAATCAGGAACCATGCAGAGAGGCCAGAGCGATGGCCTCACACTCACATGACCTGATGGATGACCTCTTCCCAGCAAACGCCCAGTACACAAATGAGCAAGACCCCTGGTGTGAGCCCAATGCGTGCGTGCATGTGTGTGTGTGTGTGTGTGTGTGTGTGTGTGTGTGTGTGTGTGTGTGTGTGTGTGTGTGTGTGTGTGTGTGTGTGTGTGTGTGTGTGTGTGTGTGTGTGTGTGTGTGCGCGCGAGAGTGGAAAAAAAGAGAGGACTCTTTTATATCCCATAATGCCGAGTGACCAGGAGGTCTGTTAACTGCTGGTACTTCAATTGAAAATCTTGACCTGACAGCCAAACTGGCAGAAGTGCCACAAAGTGCCCTTTAGTTCTTCCCACAGCTCCACACACCCTCCATTGTTTTCAGCCACAAAGTCTCTCTACTGATTATCTCAGCTGTCACAGTAAAACATCAATATCCTGTTGGATTACAAAGATAGAATAGATTAAGAGATTTACCGTAAGTGCTTTTCCTTCCCAACCCACAGGTTTATGGGAAAATACTTCCCCTGCCCTGCAACAATGGGAGACCGAACAGTGTGTCGTGATCAAAAAACTCATCAGGTGCTCGCCTTTCTTTTTCTTGCTTCGTCAAGCTTTGTGTTTGATTTTTTTTTTTTTAAAACAGCTCTCAAGACACAAAACGCTGTCCTCCGACTTTCTTCGAGATCAATTTCCCACACATCCATTTCTCTTTAATAAAAACTTTCCACTTTTGCGTGAAAGGATTTCGACATATTGAAACTGAAGAGGAGTGACCGAGTGCCACCGTTCACAGCACTGATGCCTGGTTGTCACTAATACTTCTCTATTTCTGTAGCTGCCTGTTGCTCACAGGTTCAGCTGTCTCAGCGATTACAGTCCTGAAACACTGTTCGCATTAATGTTCGCTCGGCTCCTGTAAACACCAATTTGTGGCCAGCAGGGGGCAGCTACATGACATTGAAGTCAAGCATTTGTTCCTCAATAAAGTTCAAACAGTGCTGGCGGTGGTGGAGCTCGATTAAAGCAAAACAAACTGTTGTAGAAAAAGCTTGTTCACGTACGTCATATAGTGGTCAATGCTGATTGGTTAAAAGCCGCTCCAGTAGTTTGAAAACGAACCCAACCCGAGGTCTTCACCAATCGGATGCAACAACGAGAAACAGTCCCCATTGGAGCGTGGGCAGACGCTCTACGGGGAATTTGGCTTCTATTTTGGCCTTCGAACGCAAACTGTAAAACCAGTCAGCTCCTCATGTCCCTCTGTATCATTCAGAGCAGTTCATATTCACCAAATCCCTTCAGTTATCATTAAATGCAGCCGACAAAGGAACTAAAACGAAAAAGTACCAAACCAACCGCAATCTTCTGATATGAAAAGGACAGAACAGACTGGGAAACAGGGATGTGTCACAGAAAGCCTTCCTTAATCTATTCTCATGCTCACTTTAGTCACGCAGACCTGACTCACGCCGTGCAGACGGTCTCGGTCAATATTGCCACACGTTTTTTTATTTGAGGAAGTCTCCAAGTGACACAGTATTTGTGTGAATCCCGGCTTCTGGATTAGCCTTCTTATTATTACTTTAAATCACGGAGCTGGGAGGTCAAGCCTCACAGTAGCAGCCCTCCAGTACTGACAAATCCTTCATCCATATCATTCAATCCATATCGACGAGAGCATTTCTGATGAAAGGGTGAATTTAAAAAATAGTTTGACATTTTGGGAAATTGTTTTAAATAGAGAGTGCAGCCAGTAGACTGCTTCCAGAAACAGCTAGCACTCACTAATGAGCATGTTACGTCTGCTTTGTTTAATCGGTACAAAAAAACCGCTGTTACCGGGGGTACTGTGCCGGACTATTTCTTGACCCGGAGCGGCGACTTCTGCTCAGTGCAAACTGAACATCGAGCTGTCGCGTCGCATCAGAAAATCCTTCTCAGATACGAGGTGTGTTTGTCGACCTTTCAGGATAACTTTCCAAAACTGAAGATCCGACATTCCCCTCAGCTTCACACCATGAAGTGCTCCTCTTCCTATCTGAAAATATGCACCATTATTTCTGTTTTTAAAATGACTTTACGTCTCCCTTCCTCCCTCCTAGATTACCCCAACACAGCCGTCACCACACTCAAAACTCACTTTGCTTTTTCTATGAACTAAACAAACAAATGAATGAACTTTAAAGTTCACGACAGGCAGTCCTCGCCGTCTTTGTGCTGAGCTAAGCTAACCAGAAGCTGACGTATCTTCAAACCAGGCACACAGACGTGAATGTGGTTTCAATTCTAAAACTGTCAAACTCTTTTTGAGGCCAAGATGTGGCCTAAAGCGTGTCGGTGACCTTCATACAAGTAAAGCTGCAGTGATCTCTAAACTAATATAACATCCACCTTACACGCATGTAGTGTCTGATGTGGTGCATGTTAGCAGTGAGACGCCACATCTATGTTGGCTCTCAGGTTAATCAGGCAGGAGCCCTCAACAAACAACTAGACCACAGCTTACCGTCATCACCCAAATGCTAAAAGGCCACGTTAAGATAGCCATAAGATTAGGATGGCAAATATTTTTATATTATTGATTGATCCAGAATGGTTTTTATTCATGAGTGTATCAATAAGCTGCATAAAAACTACTTATATTTACTACAAAGATAATACTGTGGTTGCTCCCATCTCACTTTTTCCTTTCGACCGGAAGAAATGTCAAACTCATCTTGACTCTGGTTTCTTCAACAGAGGAGGGTTTTGTTTCTCACGTTCTCTGGTGTTACTTTCACAGTCATACTGTGTGTAGCAGTTTGTGTGGCGCTTAACCGTCCGCCCAACTCACAGGATATTACTTCAAGCATCACCTGCCTGAGCACATATAAGAAGGTAGAGGGGCTTTGAATGTAATTAGAATAAATGCAGTAGGTCGCATGGTAGAGAATTATCATCCATATTTTAGGGAGATATGACTGTATTGAATACATTAGACTGCATCGGGGGTTTTTCCCAACTACACTGCAGCTCCTTTGAGGCTGATGTAACACCTCTACAGACCTCTTAGCAGCCGTTAATACATCTGTTCCCAAAGGTCAGGCTAGATAGACTTCCTAATGGACTGCTTCACACAAAGAAAATACTGCATCCATCAGTAGAAGAGCTCGTAAAGTCTCAGTTGACGTACTGTACCAAAAGCACAAAGACTGGACTGCTAGTTTGAGGTAAACCTTGAACCTACATGATTAAAAACCCAAAGTGCTGCAGGAGGACGGGTTCACAAAGGAAATTACTTTTTAATCTCTACTACTGTGGCTTATTTTTCCTGTTTTGCCCGGACATGAAAAGTGCAGCAGGCTTTGTGGTGATCGGTGTTAGTTCTCTGGAGGCAGGTCTGACAACACTGCTTAAGAGTGTCTCATTTACTTCGCACCTGGTCCTTCCTGAGTCAAACCACAAGCAGCGGCTCTTTAGTTTGGTGATGTGCAAGCTGGCTAAGTCACAGCAAGAGGGAGCAGGAGCCAGGGATAAATAAATCACATAACAATGTTGATCTGTTGTAGGTCACTGTGTACTGGTGGACAGTCAATGAGGTTGTGCGAAAAGAAAATATTGACATGCTGGTCAGTGTCCAAAAAACTGATGCGATCCTCAAATGCAAAACTTGCACTGGCTGATAAAAAAATCTTTCTCTTCTTTTTCCATGAAAACATGCCATATTTCATTACATTTGGAGTATAGTGTTATCAGTGAAGAGGACTTAGTTCCCTGACAGCAGGCCTCTTGCCACATTTAAAATGCATTAGCTGTGCTTTGGTAAGTTTAATACTCGGGGCCTGTCAGACTTTTGCTCTGTACATCAACACCTTCATTGATTGCACTGCTGTGCTGTGTTATGTCAACGTTGTGTCATGCCATTACTTCTCGTGTTTACAGTTCGTCTTGTTATTTCTTAAGTTAATAGCAGCAGTTGTAGTATTGGCTTTACCTGCAGAGGAGGAGTCATCGTGGTCGGAGCTCAGGTACCCGTCGCTCCTGCGGTCGGGGGTGCTGCACCCGGAGCCCCGGGACGCTCTGCGGTAAATATGCGGGAAGGACGGCGACAGTCTCCCGTCGTCGCCGGAGTCAAAGTCCCTGCTGTGCCGAAAAGGCCGCCGGTTGTCCCGGTATGCGCTGGGCGTCCTCTGGCCGTCCCTGCCGACGGTCTTTGGTGCCAACAAGTTATTTCTGACGAAATTCTCGTTCAGCTCCGCATCCTCGTACTCCCGGTCGCTGCCCTCCTCGTTGTCATTGGTTTGGGAGACGGTGACAGGGACCGTGCCCGCTCTCTGGAAGCTGGGCTTCACTGGCGGGACGGGGATGGGGACGGGCTTACCTGTCTTGCCGCTGAACCTGCTCCGTTCCCGGCCGAAGGGCGTGCGGAGCCCCGCCGTGTTACCTGCGGTGTGGAGCCACACGCCCCCGGAGTCGGACACCTTGGTCCTCTCCCCGCCGCCCTCGTCGTCCCGCCGCAGCGGTTTCCAAATATTCCCCGTCTTCGAAAAGCCAAACGTCTCGGCATTAAAGTTTTCATCCTTCAGCTCGAACCTCAGCGGGTTGTTCCTCTTCTGTCGAGACATGGTGGTCTGCAGGTAGCACACCTTGAATTTCTCCTCCGCCAGAGCCTTCTGGAGCCTCTTTAGGTTGGATTTAGATGTCTCCAGCTCCGACTCGATGTCCTCCACAGAGTTCAGGTCCATTTGAGGCACTTTTCCGTCCGGAAATTCATTCCTCCAGTGTTTCGCAAATTCCTCCTGTTCCCACATCCTGACGTGCACGCAGGTCTCTCCGCAGTCTGCTCTCCAACGTTGAAGCGAACTGTTTCGTCTTCACCGACAGTTGCTGCACCGGCGTCTCTGTCGCATATATCCACCTCCCCGTCTTCTCCTCTTGTCCTCTGATGAAAATCACACTCCGTCGATATTAACTTGACCACTTTCTGACCATCTTCACGTATACAACTGGCTGGCGTACGTCTGCACGGTGCGCGCATGTGTGTGTGATGCGGATAACAAGTTTTGTCGCTACGCTTAAAAGTTTTGAGACTTCCTGTATCCAGACGCGCTGCCTTCACGTACCGCTGGGACAAATGTGTTCGCGTATGCTGTTTTTGCTGCAACATCAACCACGAAGCTCGGGGCTTACTATTTGTAAATGGCAAAATATGTTTTAGTGCTATCAAAATTCAATTTAAAAACATTGAAAAAGCAAAAATAAATAAATAAATCATGGAACAAAAAAAAATAACGCGATAAATAATTAAACGATAACACAAGAAACACAATAACTGCCTTGATAATAGTAGTATTTATAGAATGAGACTTATATCATAAAATAGTTTCCATCAAATGTTCGTACTTCTTGACTAAAGATAAAATATCAATATCATACCATACCACATAATTCCCGAAAAATATAAACGCAACATCTACTATGTAGAAGACGAAGCAATTGTCAAATGTTTACACCATGTGGTACACATTTTAGGTCACAATTTATTCGTATTTTTGAGACAATGATATGATAGATGAAATGGTGGTCTGTTATCAAAGTCAAAACAGTGTTCAGAATAATTAATCATTTTTACATCATTCAGATACCAGCATGCTCGAAGGCTTAAGATGTAAACTAGTTAACTGTCGTGGAAAATTTACCTTCATGATAAAAAAAAAATCTGTTATGTTCACAGTTAATTTAAGTGCCAGCAGCAAACTCTAATAGTTTGGTATTATTTGAGCACCTTTCAGCTTAAACAGACCTACTGGATAGAGTGTGTCCCTGCTAATATGCAGGTTTAGCCTGGTTTAAGTGAACATGTTAGATAAATGCAGTTGAAAGTCCTGAACAAAGGCGACTGATCCTATTCTAACGAAATAATAAAAATCACAGTCTGGTTTTCTTTCCGATTGTGTTCCTTGTGGTTTCTATTCAAGCAGCACTGCACAATGACACAGACCTTTTTTGTTGTTGTTGTCTTATCAGGACATATTTGAAATGTGTATAATAATATCCAGGAAACCCAAGTGAGTACCACAAAATGAAAATGAACCCTTGGCTCAAGGGGCCTCCTGTACTGGGTTTACCCATATTCCTTTCTCTTTCTATGATGTCACTTCATTTCAAAGGCATGGGCAGGCATCTTCCAAAGATACCAGTGATGATTTACCAAATTGCATTATTGCACAGCAGGACTGTTAAAGGAGGGCACAAGCCTCCTTCCCTCTAGCTGGAGGTTTTGGTCGTTTGACGTGAAGGAAGAGAAGAGCTCTGTGTTCGGGTTTATCAGGCTACTTTCAATCAGTCCTTAGAGGAAACACATATACTGCTGGAACCACATGTACATGCACACGTCAGTGCCTCTTAAATGCATTTGTCCATTGGATAACATCAAGTGGATAAACACATCTTCATTCTCTTGCTTGTTTTCATTTCTGCCATTTTATCCCTGCATAAAACCATGTGCTGAGTAATGGTCAGCATTTGATCTGTGGCACACCAGACAAACATTTACTTTGCCTTTCCTAGTACCGGTAGTTCAGTATGTTAAGAGTTAGCAGCAGAAAAATAAGACACATCTTACCTTGAAATCTCTTGATCATTGTGATTTTCATATTGATAAACATCATCACGCCCTGAGGACTAAATCTTCCCTGTGATCTCCTTCAGCTCAGCAGGATCCATGCAGCTGTGTCCAGATGATAAAACAAACAAAAAAAAACTTGGTAAGCAGCCAAGCAGCAGATTTCCAGTAAAGGAGAGCTGTAACGCTATACAGCAGATATCACTATAGACAGGGAGGGGAGGGGTGGAGGAAGAGATGGACACTCGGTATTTTTGAGTAGACGTTTGGATTCCTGCCCAGAACTGATAGATCATTCTCCCTAAAAGCTTTCAGGAGCCATTGATCAGCACTCATTGCAGGCCTGAGGACCCTGATTGGGTTACTGTAATGAATAGACTAGAAAGGCTATGACCAGCCAGTAGTCATGAAACTGCATCACTAGTAACAACACTGATGTGATACAGCAGGAAATGTATGGACTTTTCTGGTTAATCTACAGGTGCTCAATACAATCAGTTTGTGGAATGCATAACTTGGACTGTCCAGCTGAGACAGTCAGACTTTACTGATATGATTGCTTCATATCAGTAACACAGAAGCCTAAGAAGTTTGCTCAGTCTGGTATTCAGGCCAAAGATAATGACTCGACAGGGGAATACTGCAGGGCTCAGTGTAGCTGGTTTTCTTTCGATCTCATTAGCCATTCATCAAACGCCACTGATTCGATCCAAACCGACAAGTGTGCATTAATCAAAGGTGCTCAATAGATGCGTCATCTGTGAATTAAAGGACATATGATTTCCCCCCCAGAGTAAATATATCATTGGAGAGTGAGTTTCTGAAGTGTTAAGGGCCAAATACATTAACTTCAGTTTTGTCTGAATTTAGAAGAAGAAAATTGAAGGTCATCCAGGTCCTTATGTCTTTAAGACTAGCTTGAAGTTTTACAAACTGACTTATTTTGGTTCATAGATAAATAAAGCTGGGTGTCATCTGCATAACAATGTAAATGTATGCAGTGTTTCCTGATAATATCTAGCATGTACAATGTGAAAAATGTCCCAGTACAGAATCCTGTGGAACTCCATGACTTACTTAAGTGTTCATGGAAAAGTCATTTTTGATGTGAACTAACTGAAATCTTTATTAAATGTGGTTTAAACAAGACTAGTCCAGGTCTCTTAATCCCAATGACACGTTCCAGTCTCTATAATACAATGTTGTGATCGGTGGTGTCAAATGCAGCACTAAGATCTAACAGGACAAGTATAGAGATGAGTCTACTGTCTGAGACAATGAGAAGATCATTGGTAATTTTCACCTGTGTTGTTTTTGTGCTTTGATGCAAAACATACTATGACTTTACTCCAACAATTCTTGCACCACAACTGAACATATTCTTTAACGTTTCACCACACCTCTCAGCCTCCTTCACCTCCATCCAGACCCAGATGTCCTGGATTCCTGACATTTCTGATTTAGTTGGTAGATTAAATTTATTCCTGCCCATGAGGAGAAGCAGCTGATAACGTGAGGCAAACATGAGAGGCACGAACAAAATCTTCAACGATGCTGCAATTGTAGCACTTTACTGTCATTATAAACACATGTGTGTCTTCCATAAACACTGAACAGCCTTTCTGCTACATACAGAATCACAGCAGAAGCTCCATGTGTGCACAAAAATAATATGTCAGAAGCAGTCTGCTAAAATGCAGAGTCAGTGACAGATGCTGTTTTTTAATCTTAAAAATGACACAAATGAGAATAAAATTTGGTCAGGAGTTAGAGAACATTATTATCTCTTTCAATAAAGTGTAGCGAAGACAGGACTGCAAATGATTATTTTACCAGATCTAAAGAGAAAGTAAAGACATCGAATATGGACATGCTTCCAGATATATAAAGCATAAAGACTGTGCAAGTGTACAATCGCAGCTTCTGCTGTGGTGTAGCACAAAAATTGGGGCTCTGTGGGCCCTCTTCTTATCAATTCATGTCTCACACATTTTTAGAAAAAAAAAAAAATTATAAATATTTTTGCCAAAACCTATACACATGAACCTGTAGTGGTTAAGGGCAGTCACTAATGGACTGTCAATAGCACATCAAAACAAATTATAAAAATAATAATCTGTGATATATGCTTAAATCTGCACATTTCATTCCTCCTTTCTCATTGTACTGTAGACCATATGCCGGGCTTTTCAAGGGTCCCCCTGCACTGCGGCTCTGGGTAGTCAGACCAACTTTACCTTCTACTACGACTCCCTGCAGGAAAGTAAAGCAACTGAACTAGTTACAGGGTAAACTCCTTAAATGACTGCATGCTGGCTGCAGTCTATTGACATGCCTGCATCAGTGAGAGACGAAGGAGCCAAACATCCAACTCTGACAGTCTGCTGCTGCTTACTACATTATAATCTGTGCTGCAACAGAGTTTATTATGAAGAGAACTTCTGTTAGTGGTTGTGTGACACCCTCTTGTGGCTGCAGGTGAGACCTTACATGACAAAATGAACATCCAATCAAAGCAACAGTGTGGAGTGCATCAGCAAATAATAAAACAGCATAAATTAACATAGAACTATTTATTGTTTGGATAATTTCCACAGGACTTCTAGGACAATGAATTTTACTCATCACATAAATGGTTCCAACAGAAATATTGCTCATTGAAAAATGAATTACTGTAAGACCACAGCAAAACACTTTTAAGACAACACAGACATAAAAACATTAGAAAGTACATCTGCTTATCAAGATTCAACGAGTCCTAAACATCACTTGAAACCAAACGTACAGTACAAGTATATCAAAATAGACACAAATATATTATTATAAAACCTGTTTCACACCGTATCCAGAGCTCGTGTAGAGGGACAGAACACGTACCACTTCTTATCAAAATAATATCCTGACATCTGACACATAATAATTATACAAATTCCACTCCAAATTTGTTGTGCAACTTCTTGGTTAAGGCAACAATAGGACAGCACCACAGATGCAACCACTGGAGTTACAGGTAGGTAGTATCAAAGGCCACAAAACACCCTCCGAACGATGTTACAAATATATTTTAGGAGACAAACAACGACAGTTTTGTGTGAAGAGTTGCAGGTATGATCCTCAATGGCCTTCCTGAGCAGTAGAGGAAATTTCAAAGGAGTGTTTATAATGATTCATAAGCCATAAATGATTAGGCCTGGCCTTTACTATTATAAAAACTTAGCTGATTTATTGTAAATCTTATTTTTTTTAAATAACAACTGTATCATAAATACGTACCACGACAAATACAGCAGTCTTCAGATCAAAGACTTTCACAGTGACTCTTTGCAAATGCTTTTTGCATAGTTAATTGATTTTCAGATAGGAAACGCATACAAAACTAAATCAGTGTGTAAAAGTTGGTATCTAGTCATTATGTGCAGAGAGTCTGTCATTTGCTAACAGAGCAAAGTGCAAAATATGTACACAGATTGCCGCCGCAGCTGTTCACGTTCCCCGTTCGCCTCACGGGGCCGTTTTCATGCTTTTCTTGATGGCACTGGCTACCAAGGTTTCTCGCCTGGTGGTCACAAACGCCTGTTGTTTCTCATAATAGGCGGCCTCGTTAATGAAAGTGGGGTAGACGGTGCCGGAGCCCTGGTAGTGGAGGGTCTTTCCGTCGAACGTTTGGAACATTGGGTCACCGGGGTTCAGCGGCTCCCAGTCACAGTCCTGAAAAAACAACAAGCAATAACCGGAGGGGAGGAAACCAGAGAATGCTGCTCAAACTCAACTAATATATTCCCACGTCAAGTAAAAAAACACTCATTTCCTCTGTCATGGTAACTTAGATTTTTAGGTTCAGTCATGCAAACATACACTGATTAACCACAACATTAAAACCACCTGCCTAATACTGTGCACGGTCGGATCTGTCGAGGCCAGCTCTCCACCAGAGCTCTCGGGGTGTCCTATGATTTAAGGCACAATGATAGTAAAAGCAAAGTTGGGAATCAGACTTGTTTTTCCAGCTAATTAGAAAATCCACTGGATTGAGATCAGGGGAATTTGGCACCTTCAAATATTTGTCATGCTCCACAAACCCGTCCTGAACAGTTTTTGCAGCGTGGCAGGGTGCATTCAGTATCCAGCTGAGAGAGCCAACAGAGGAATATTGTTTCCATTAATGGGGTGTGCTTGGTCTCCAGCGATGTTTAGGTAGGTGGTGTCAAAGTAAGAACCAGGACACAAGGTTTCCCAGCAGAACATTACACAGAGCATCACACTGACTCTGATGGCTTATCTACTTCCCACACCACATCCTGCTGCCATCTCTTTCAGTGATAAACAACGCACACGTCCACATGATGTAAAAGAAACTATGATTCATCCAACCAGATGAGGATTGGACCACATGGGCTGGCCTTCGCTCATCATACCCATCAATGCGTACGTGTCACTGATTCACCAGTTGTCCTTCCTTGGATTACGTTCGGTCAGTATTAACCACTGCATACCAGGAACAACCCACAAGTACTGCCACTTTGGAAATGCCCTGATGTCTAGCCATCACGATTTGTCTCTTGTCACTCTGATCCTGACACCTTGACATTTTTCCTCTTTCCAACACATCAACTTCAAGAACTGTTTGTTCCCTTTCTTCCTAATATACTGTGTCACACTCGTTAACAGGTGCCAGTGTAACGAGATAATCAGCATTATTCACTCCAACTGAAGTACATAACAGCCTGTTTTGACTTGTTTTATTGTAACTATTAAGTCAAATCAATTTTTATGCTCTATTTATTGTCTATTGGCCTTTTATTTACCTTTGTATTTATTGTCCTTTTTATTATCGTGTCCCTGGTGGTTGTGTTGTTATTGCCAGCTGTACAACAAATTGTCCACCTGGGGATAATAAAGATAACCTTGCTGACCTGTCAGTGGTTTTAGTGTTGTGACTGACTGGTGTGTAATACTACAGAGTGTTAAGCAGCTGTAACTCAGACCTCTAATATTTACCTGCAGGTTGGGGTGAACCATGGCGATGATGTTTCTATTGGCATCTCTCGGGTAGTCGATCCTCTCTGACACCCGGAAAACTTCCACGGTACAAGGAGGGAACTCCATGCCTGAACAACACACGGAAAACAACACACATACAAGTGTGAAGACATGAAGCATATATAGTAATGGATGGAATTACACGATGAAAGAAATGTGCTCTTTCAAACTTTGTCTAGTTAGAAGTTCCAAACAGAGTCACCTGTCACTGGATTACAAGAGGCTTAAATAAAAGAATATATATGCAAGACGATGCTCAATGAACAGATTTAAATAAACATCTATGTTGAACAAACACAGCAACCCCAAGGGGATTCATGAAATAAGGAAGTGGATTGGAGCAGCATTAATAAACTAATTATTATGCATCTTTCTCGCCAGGATTTTGAATAGATCAGATAAAAGTCAGGTCCATGACACTTATTAACATGAAAAGGAAAACACTCTATGCTTTTAGTTATTTTTAAATAAAGGAAAAATAGCAGATTGGAGTAAATAGTTGGTTTTCTAGCAGCTCTGTTCTAACATGTACATAAGGACAGTGCTAACATGCTGATGCTGAAGAGGTATGATGTTTGAACTCATACTGCCAAATGAACAGAGCCTGTCTATATGTAGACGGTAGACAAAAAGATGCAAAGCAGCAGTATAATTATATTATTTTCTACACATAAGCTTTTTACTCAAAAGAATATTTTCAGATGAAACCCCTTTGTAATCACCAACATTTTGAATAGAACAGTATTTTAATTACATATGTTTTCTCACAGATGACAGTTACATTTATTTAGTATTTCGATGATGTAGCTCTGTTAAATGCAACTAGTTACTCTCCAACACAGCATATATTCATTTATTTGTATCTGTTTAGCTTTAATGTTCGTAGAGAATCTAAACTGCAGTCTCGAACATAAAAGTCAATCTCAAAGAGAGCTACATGACAATAAACCGGACGGTTTCATCCACTCTCAAAGTGTATCTGTTCAACCTTTGGAACAACACAGGTGTTTGGCGGAGCACAGACATTTTTGGAGTGACTTCTCCACCTGTAACACCACTGATCCGTGTTGATATGCAAGAGGCAGCAGAGAACAGGAAGGAGAAACTCTTGAACCCATCTGAGTCAGTGTGGAGGTTATTCTTCTGTTATTTTTCAGCTCTGACAAAAAAATGTCTCTTCCAGCTAAAGGAGTTGTTTCTTCCTGCTGGTTGGCTTCAAAGCCCGGGAACACCGATTCATCACCGTGCCGGGGTTTCATTAGCACCAGTGTGGTCCCACGACAGAACATTACCACAGCGTTGGCAGCCAGACTCTAATGACATGGAAACCGACCAACTCCTAACAAGCGGGCCATTCATCAGCGGGACAGTCGGGGGGAAACCGACAGACTGCGACTCACACTTGGCCCAGACCGCTTGTTTACGTAAAAAGAGGAGGGAGAGGCTGCCCCGTGCCTACACACATGGCAAACACTGTTCTGCACCTCCGGGAACAGAAAAAGGCTGAGTGGAGGCGTGACGGGCCAGATGCAGATAAATTTAGAGATCTGGGTGGAGGAACATCTGGATGAGTCAGACGCTCCGCCGGGGGCTTTCTGTCTCTTAACGTTACTCGTCAAAGAGATGCTGATAAAAAAAAAAAAAACTGATTGTAAACAACCTATTTGTCTATTACATAACACAATGTAAATCATAATGGCAGTTGTCTTCTGGCCTGGACACTAGAGACAGTTTAACATGAACTAATTCAGTGCTTATGTATGCTTCACTTTCAGCTGGATTGGTGTAATCCTTTAAAATCACCGGTTGTTATTGCCACATTGCTGATTTTGTTGGTGTATAGATTCAAATGTGAAGTCGTACCTTCGTTAAACAGTTCGATGAAGTCCAGCGCATGTTTTAGTATCACTCTCATTGCTTCGAAGATGTTACTCCTCAGAACACCTTGAGGCTGAGGACCAACTTCCAGACCTGCAATGAAACAATCCAAAGATGCATTTACACAGGAAAAACTGTTTTCTACCAACTGAATGGATGTTTTAGGAATATCTGAAATGTAATGTCCTGGTTCATTGTCCAGGAGCAGGGCTAGATGGGGAAGTCAGGGGCGGAGCAGCCAACCACCCCCTGCTGTCTGCTATAGTCAGAGGGACATACTGTAGGTAGTTGGCTTGTTTAAGTATCATGGCCTTAATGGGCCGACTGGATACAGTCCAAACACCCCAAGATCAGAACTTCTTAACATTTCTGGTAGAAAAGTAAAACAACTACAATGACAGTACAAATCACCACAAAGTGATGGAAAATATCCACAGAGAAGCAAAATGATCACAGAGACAAAAAAAAACCAACCTCTGAAAAAATACAAAATGACCACAGGTGAAAAAAAAAAAACACGAATAGATGCTAAACTACCACAAAGACACAAAAACAACTAGAAAGAGAGAAAAAGAAAAAGTGGCCACAGAGATGCAAAATGTGGAAAAAGTCCACAAACTTATGCAAAAAGGCCCCACAGAGACAAAGACCAACCACAGAGAACAGCATAACGACCATAGAAGTGAAAAACGAGTGGATAAGTGGTTCATAATTATAAAAAGATTTATGAGATTGAGAAACTTTACTGCAAAGATTATTTGTAGATTGGATAACAGTGGATAAAGAAGATGGACAAAATGAACGGTCCCCCTTTATTTAAACTGCTCCCCAACTCTCTCCCCCCACCCTACCACTGTCCCCACAGAAATCTGTCTGACCAGAGGACTCACCGACGGGGTGCTTGGCTACAGAGCGTGAAGTGGAATATTTCAGAAGAGGATGTTCATTCAGCAGAACAAGACAACTAGCAGGAACGAGGGCTTTCTGTAACACAAAACCAGCAAAAACAAGATCTCAGATGAAAACACACAAACGCAACACGGTACAGAGGCGTATGAAGGTTCTGCTCAACAGCATGGAAAACTAAATCTGCACCAAGTATGACACACACACACACACACACACACACACACACACACACACACACACACACACACACACACACACACACACACACACACACACACACACACACACACACACACACACACACACACACAGTGACCGTGTGCATGAATCAAGCTGAAGCTGGTAGCCCGTGTTGGTCTTCAGTAAAAGCCATCGTGAGTCATCTCCTTATGATTTATCAGGTAGAACGTCATCATAGTGGACCGAGGATTAAAAAAAAAAAAAAAAGTCCAACTATGTTCTTCTGAGTTGAATCTAAATATGGTTCAGGTTGTGGTTGTTTGTGTTTATCTGCTTTAACTCAGAGGTCTCTGAATCAGAGGCGGAGCTAGACGAATTAAATCACTGCCCTACAGGACATGAATACTCTTATTTATTCTACTTAATGTTTTCATGATCATCACCAAGACAAGGAATTTAAATATGAAATACTTTATGGGACAGTTTCTAACAGAATTAAGCCTGTTTCAGTTTATATCTCTGAAAAGCCACAAACACATTTCTCATCAGTTCTGTTGCTCACAGTCACAAAGTGTTTGTTGCCTTTGGCTCCGTTCCTCCTTCCTGGTGTTGCTCACCACGCTTTTGTTTTGAGTTTAAGAACAAGACAAGGAACAAGAGCCAGTAACAGCCTGAGCACAAATTGTACTCTAAATTGGTCAATAAGCAAATGTAACATAGTGCAGAGTAAGCTTGTGTTTCAAAATGCTATATGTAACATCATTATTAGTCCCTACATGGAATTCAGCAGGGCTTCTTTTCTTTTATAAATTAAAAATAACACATAAAAAGTATCAATAGGCCTGTCTCGATCCTGTCTGTGACTGAGGAAGTAAAAATGAGCACTTCCACTGAAACCAACAGTTTGCAATTAACTGACCACATCAGCGAGAGGTGAATGTAAACAGGCTTTGCAGTGTGGCCCTGCATGATCTCCAGAAATCTTTTGATACTTGTAGATTAAGGGCCATTTAGAGCGTAAATTCAGAGCTGCTGATTTCAGTGAAGCAGCCATTATAGGAATCAGTCCTATGTTACAGGTGGGTATCAAAAATGGAAGGTTAATGGGACACTTTCTGCTTCTAGTCCTCGAATGTATATTGCTGGGGTTCCTCAGGGAAGTTTCTCAGGGCCCAGAAATGCTGTTTTGATATCATCTCACAATGATAATTGTCAGGATTCCTGTCTGCTCCTACTGTTTGCTCCTCTGTTTTGTCCCCAATCACCTCCCCTCATGTTTTCTGTCATTCCCCTGTCTGTTTGTTATTGTTTTCCCATGTGTTCTGTGTCCTCCTCTCCCCGCCTCCTGTCATCTCCCATGGCCACACCCTTCACCGGTCTCAGCAGCTGCCACCACTCTCCCCAAATCACCACCATATACCTCCCCGGACTATATGTACCCTATACTCTGCAGTCATCTAGTGTCTGTCCATACTGTCTGTCGGCTCCTGCTCCTCTTTTTCTAGTCCGTGCGATCAGTCAGTGCCCCCAATCTCGGCTGATCGCCGGAGCTAAGCAGGGTCGGGCCTGGTTAGTACTTGGATGGGAGACCACCTGGGAGTACCAGGTGCTGCAGAGCTACCAGTCGGAGCCAGTGAGTCTGACCATCCGTCCAACGGTCCTGCCAGCTTCACTCTCCCCGGTGAGAGTCGGTTGAGTTGCCCTCCCGACTCGGGAGGAATAAGAAGACTTTGTCTTTAGGTACCCTGTGTTCAATAAAGACTGTTTTGAACTTGTACCCGAGTCTGTGTGCCTGCGTTTGGGTCCTGTTACACCTCACCACATAACAGATAATCATCTGTAGGAAAGAGCACAGAGGTGGAGAAGGTTGTTGTTGTTGAGTTAAACAGTTATAGCAGATAAAACCATTTCCTGTTAATTATTTAAGTTGTATGTTAGATAATCAGCTCTCATGGCACTAAAAGCACTTTGCAAATTTGGCAAAAGACAAATTTTGTATCCAGAAAAGCAGCTCTGTGTCAGTGTAGCATCAAATATTCTGCGTCAGGGTCCAGTTAACGTCACGTTCTTCTCCAAGTCATTAAAAAACATGCTGCAGATGCTCTGAGGCAATTTCAAAAATCTCTCTTGCTGTGAAAAGACTAATTGTTCAAATTAAGTTACAAAATAAAAAATCTTTATAATTTAGCTCTTTTTTTTCCTTCTCACCGGGGGTCACATAATTTTGTAACAAGGAATAGCTTGACTACTGTTATTCCTTTTAGATTTATTAGTTTAATTGGCGAAAATTTATTTTTATATGCTGCTACAGTGCTCGGAAGCAACCAGCTAAGAGGTTTTGTTCTTTTGGTTTATTAGAGGTTTGTTTGCTCTCATAGGTCTTGACTTAATACTTGCTTGTTTCTTATTACAGCATGCGTTTGTGCTTTAGTCTGTCTCTGTTTGACTTGAACATCTGACATCTTACCCCTCCTTTTTGTTTAAGAGGGATGCGATAAAACAATATATAGAATATTTTGTGTTTATATAATTTGTTCAATTTAATTGTAAAACAATGTACATTGAATTTACTTTTAAAGTGGTCAAATACGTCTATCTCACTATGGACGGCCTGAACATCACTATTGGTTGCATTTGAAAAAGATAAAGAAGCCGTCATCTGTGATTTTTGACTGAGAATAATTGATTACCGAAGACAGCAGTGTATTTGGGTGGTTGATCCTTTAAATGAGTTTGCCCAACACATAAAAGGTAAACAGGTCATTCCACTGTTTACACATGTTAACTGAGCCTCTGTGAAGAGACCTGATTTTAGTGAAACGTTGACTCAGATGGAGGTCAGAGGAAACCAGAGACCCCTCAACACCAGTTTACTTTCATTCACTTCAAGAAGTTGACCTAAAACTTATGTTTCCAGTATTCTTCACACTATTCTATATATACTGTATGTGCAACAACTCGTGTTATATAGTTCTCGATGATGGCTGGTACTAAATTTTCATTTTGACAGCAGAGGAACGGCTCCTAACTGAGTGCCGACAGGTGTGTTTGTGCTGTTTATGTGTAAAATCACAGTCAGACCGCCACCTTGATGTAGTTCATCATCTGCAGGTTGAAGTGGTCTTTGGAGCTTTCCAGAATCAGAGTGCAGCCCATGTTGGACGTCGTGTTGTGGAGGTCGAAGATAACGTCGTAGGCGTCCGGGCTTCCTTTGGGCCCGAATATCCTGTTGATCTCCTGAGCTCTCTGCACCTCGTAGGGCAGCTTGTCTCCTCCCGGGGCACTGCAGGACACACACATTACAAAACTGACAGGTGCCGAAGTACTCGCAGCTTATCAGACAATCCAGCTGAAGGAACAATGAGCAATAAAGCATGTTACTCATTTACATGAGAGCGTCCTACACGGCACGTAACACTTTAACCTGTTGGCTGATGGGAAAAATCACAACGGACACGTTGACTCAGTAACTGTGGGGTTAAATTGTACAGGGTGGATTGAAAGCTGCAGAACAAGCACTTCTTTCTGTGGTTTGTACTCAGACAGGAAAACATGAATAACTGCGAATGATGACTTGATGATCACCTAATTTAATGTAGAGTAACTGCAGGGACACAGAAGTTATTTTTGTGAGCGTTACGAAGAAACTAGATCCACTTTCTCCCAAAGTCTTGCATGTGTGCACTAAAGGATCCTTGAGGAATGTGTTTTGCCCTCAGGATAAACTTAAACTCTGCATGCTCTGACCACTGAATGAGACCTACCCTCTTTTTTCTGTCTCTTTTGAAGCGTTTCAGAATAACCACCAGTCCAGGACATTCTCCAAGCTCCAGTAGAATAGCCCCTGTGCTGCCCACATTGTCTCGCCACCCCTTACATCTACTCTTTAGACATTGTTTTCAGCGGCTGTCCGGTACAGTCTGGAGAAGCAGGACACTGGTACACAGGCGGCAGCAGATAAAGTGGACTCGAATGCACAGACTTTAGCTGAGAGGACATTTCATTTGTGGAAGAGCAGAGCTGTCAGTCTATTTAAGTAGAAGAAAAGGACACCATGAGCTATTTTTAGAAAGATTCTCCAACCGCTTAATCTTCTTATATGTTATCCTTCAGAGAGGCCAAACAGTGGAAGCTGAAGAGCGATGAGAAGATCTTTAGAGATCAACTAAAATCTGCATGAAGAGGCTGGAAGATTTCACTCCAAGCGTCATCTCAGTTTTACCTCCAGTAATAAAATGCAGACTGAATCACAAGAAATCATGTAATAATATTCATGTTTATTTATAGAGGGACAAGTATGCAGCATAAACCAAGGCCACAGCTTTTATAGCCTAAGCTGATTTGTAATGCCTGTCTCTAGATGGAACATAAAACTCAACAACTCACAACACAAGAGACAGAGCAAATCACAAACTCAATAAGTACATTCAAAACACGAAACACAGAAGACAACAAGAAAACACAGAAAATCTGGTTCAGTTTGAGTTAAAAATGATCCAAATCAGGATCCAGTCTGAGTTCTATAGGAAGGAAATTCCACATGTTGATCCCCAAATAAGCATTTATGTAAAGGCACTTTTAAGTCTGTCACTTCTGTATAAACTGGACCGAGGTGCAGGAAGCAGCCTGCTCCATTTATTTACTGAAGTAGAAGTAGCATTACCTCACAATAAAAGTACTATAAGTAATGGTCCTGCATAAAAAAAGTACTTTAATAAGTGCACACAATATTTAATAACCTGATTATATCTGTAGTAATATGTAAGTAACAGTATATATATACACTATATTTTAGCTGTATATATTTAACTATGTCTATCTATGTCTGTTACTGTGTTTGTACATTGAGAGCAAGTACAACTGCAGTCTAATTCCTTGTATGTGTAAACATTACTGGCCGATAAAGCAGATTTTGATTCTGATCCTGATGTTGGATGAATGTAGTGGGGGGAAAAGTACATTATGTCTCTGAAATGTGACTGAGATGAAGTGACAAGTAAATAATCCAGTAATCATCTTGCATAATCTTGCAGACTGCAAGTAGTAGGCTACTTCAAAATTGTACTCAAGTAAATGCACTTTCCACACACACATAAGACTAATATTAAGGATACTAGTAAGAAAGCAATAAAAGAGTATGTAAGACTACCAGCATGCACATTATTAAAAACACTGGGGGATGTTGGGACTGTTTAATAAATAACGCGATGCTGTTATTCAACCACATCAGTACACATAGGCTGCTGCATGTCTTCATGCACACTGACTACATGAGCCAGCGTTTGTGTAAGACTCCGTTTTCCGCTTTAGTGGACATGAAAGACCGAATGGGAGAAAAAAAAAAAAAAAAGAAAGAGGTCTTTAATCATTTGCAGCTCGGTCACGTTCCGCTCACGTTTTTCCTGCTGGCTGACAGTCAGCTGAAGTCGGGGAGGAGGGGACACGCTGCTCTGCTGTTATTGGGAGAGGGGCGCGGAGGAGGGTACGGCACGGACCACAGTAAACACACACACACACACACACACACACACACACACACACACACACACACACACACACACACACACACACACACACACACACACACACACACACACACACACCAGGGTACCTGTGATAGTAACAGTCGGATGGAAATTTCCACGTGACAGGATGAAAAGAGGGTAGATCAGCTTTTGAGGACATTTGTAACCTTCTTCTTTAATGGCTTCCGTATGTGTGCATACTATGTGGTGTTAACCACTGATCCCATAGTAGCCTATGTTCCTCTTTTGTCTGGCAGGGCGCGCGCCTGGATCACAATAGTTAAAAAATGTCACCACTTACAGTGCAGGTGTGCGCATGTGTCTTTTTTCTTTATTTCTTTCTTTTTAACATGATTGCGCCCACAATTAAATAATCAAACTAAAACAGGGGTCTTCTGGTAATCGTGAGTCTGTTTTATGGATCTGTGCCATATAAAAGTTCCATTCAACATGTAGCCTGGCATGACAACAAACAGGAGCACCACCACTACCCAGCAGCGAGCCTGTACCGGCGTGTTTACCTGAGGTTTTCCGGCGTGAAGGCACGGTTCAGGTCCGTGTCCACATATCTGGTGCACTTCTCCACAGCCTTGGGGTTGGTGATGAAAGCTCTGGTCTCGACTCCCTTCCTCTGGATCTCGGCGCCGTTCTTCATCCACAGGTTTACAAGCGTCACGCCGGACATCTCGTTTCCGTGCGTCCCCCCGAAAATAGCCACTCTCCGCGCCTCGCTGAAACGCGCGCTGTTGTTGTAAGAAGACATGTCTGGATACGGGCGAGGATGAAGACACGCCGGTCCCACGCAGAGGCTTCCCGAGTGGAGGAAAAAGTTTCCAGCTGGAGCTTCACAGACTGTTTTAAATGCCTGCTGAGGCTGCGCCCTTACGTAACGTGCCCGCTGGCTTGTTTTGGTCAGTCACCGTACGTAAAATGCGCTGAGTTGGACACGTATATCTCGTTTGTAGTCGAACACCCCCCCCCCCCCCCCCCACTGTTTACCTGTCACTTTCAGACTTACGGACAATAACTACGGGCTTCCGGTGAGGTTCTTTCAAAATAAAATGGAGTTTAGTTTTTACAGTGGTATAATAAGCCACACTCGATGGGATCGTTTACTTTCAGAATTGCTTTTTCAACTAATGTCCTTTAACATACTGTATTTGCAATATGCAAATATGCAAATTCAGTATGTTAAAGCAGCAATTAAATCCAATTGCAACGTTTTTTTTTCTATCCAAAATATCCAGTTTACAGTTTATGAGGCTCTATTATAACATAACTGGATTCTAAATCAATTTGATGTTAAGCAAACCTGTTGTTTGAGAGGATACCATTACTGATTTCACCTATAAAAAAAACAGCAGAAGTTAAATTCCAGAGAATATACCTACTTGCTTGAATATTCATTCTTGAAAGTGATTGACCTAAAGCAGTGGCACAAAATTACCTATTTAGTTCATGAATGGTTTGCATTTAAGGTGCACTTTGTTATATCTGATCGTCACTTGGACGTTTCTCTTCATTTCAACCCTCTGTTCAGACTAAAATTGTGGGGTTTTTTTCTTCCCCAAAAACAGCCAACAAAGCAGATCTGTAAACCTGAACAGTCTGACTTGGTGTTTCAGTGTGTACAAGGTAAATAGAGCTTCTTAGCAGCTCATTTGCAATACAAGTATAAACAGGTTGCTGAAGTAGTGGAAAGATCTCCCACACAGAAACCAACAATAGCACTTTCATCATCAGGAAGAATTATCCAACAGCAACAGTTTGGCGTTAGGGAGGCTTGAGAATTTAACTTAAGAAAAGATATGGGGGAAATGTATTGTCAAAGTTTTCTCAAAACAAGGCAAAAAAAAAAAGACCTTGATTTTTCTCATAAATGTCCATTAGGTGGCAGAATAGGTGTTTCGATTTATACCCGTTAGGTAAATTTGGCATTTTGATTACAAAAAAGAACAGAACCAGAATCCATAAAATTACAGCCATTCAATGTAGATTTAATTTACAAGATTGTGACATTATTCTTTTGAATTATGTAACTTTCACATTAAAAAACTTTTTATTTTGAAAAAAGTTCTCAAAATGGTATGTTGTGGTGTGTTATTTTTTACATTAAAAACAACAGCAATGATAGTATAAATACATAAAAGTGATCAAGGAATGTCACTGTTTTACTTGGCACTTCAACAATCTAAAAACACTGATGGCTTCAGTCAATCTCCATCAATGTCTGTCGATCTAAACCTCAACCAATCAGCGGCTTCACACTAACAGTCTGTGAGGAAGTCCTCACTTGCATTATGAAGTCTCCGCTTGACCTTTTCGTACTTGTTTTTCCTGTTACTGGACGTCTCAGGTCGTAAAAGAAAAGAAGAGCTGAAACTCAAATCAGCGGCCACCTTTTTTCTGTCCTTCTCCGGTTTATGAGCCGCAAATTCAACCGTCTTGGTCAATGATTTCCCCTCAAGCGAAACGTTATCGGAGTCTTTCAGTTTTTTCTTCTTTTTCTTGTCTCTTCCATCATTTCCAGGTGTCTCTGAAGTCAGTGAAGCGAGGTGAACCGGTGTTTCCTGGGTGGCTCGGTCATTCGATGCACAGCTATCTTTAGATATTTCATGGCTGTGACCATGGTTGCCCTTTGAAACCACATTTTGGTCCTTTTTCTTTGGTGAACGTGAGCTACAGGTATTCAATGAGGGATTTTCTGATTCCTCTTCAGTCACAACTGCTGAAACCTCTTGTGTACCTTTCTTCTTCTTCTTCTTCTTCTTCAGCACTACAGCCTCGTCAAAACATCCCACCTCAGTCACACCTTCCGATCTTTCCACCGACTCGTCTTCGTTTCTCATCCATTTCTTTTTTCTCTTGACCCCCGTTTCATCAAGAGTCCCCTGAAATGTTTTGTGAGGTTCCTTGTGATCTTTTTCCGCGCTCTCCTGCACAGCTGACCTCTTCTTTTTCTTTTTCTTGACCCCATTATTAGATTGCTTCAAACTTCCGGCGAGTTCTGCTGATTCGCAGACGGCGGTCGTTTCTGCCTCCCAGACACGAGCGGTCGCAGATTGCGAAGCAGAAAGTTGTTCCTCGTGTGTCTGAGCAGCTTTTTCCTCTGCATCAGCAATGAGGAAGGAAGAAGTCCTCTTCTTTTCCTTTTTCCGCACAGACACCGAGTCATCCGTTTGTGCCACAGTGTCATCGGAGGTATTCATGCTGGATGCTTCTCTCATTTTCTTTTTCTTCTTTTTCACCAATTCAGCATCTTGAACTTCCAGAGCCTCTGTTGGTTTCTCTGTATTATCAGCATTTTCTTCTTCCTCAGGAGTGTGTGAGATATCTACCTGCTCACAGAAACGTATCCTCCTCTTCTTTTTAACAGACGATCCGGTACTTCCTGTAGAGGATAAACCGTCTCTCGAAAAGCTCACCTCTTCTCCAACTGGAGCTTCACCATTCGAATGCTTCTTTTTCTGCTTTTTTCTTTTAACATAAATGGATTCTAATGTTTGCGGAGAAGCTTCAGTATTTTCAGCACAATTTGTTTCCTCTAACTGTTCTGCTGACTTTTCATCTGAAGTCATATTTTTCCTTTTCTTCTTCTTCTTGATCTCGCTATCATCATTTGGAGGTTTGGCAGCTGCTTTGGACTCGATCTCCTCAACCTCCTCTTCAACATCTTGTTTCCTTTTCTTCTTCTTCTTGATCTCGCTATCATCATTTGGAAGTTCGGCAGCTTCGTTGGACTCTACCTCCTCTTCAACATCTCTTTTCCTCTTTTTCTTCTTCTTCTCCACGTTGCAGCTCACTACAGACCCAGAATCCTCTGCTGCTCTCACATTGGATTCTAAACGTCCATCCACTTCCTGTCCAACGTCTTCAGCTGCCAACTTATTCTTTCTGCTCTTCTGTTTTGAATCAGGGATCTCCGTCTCCTCCCGTCCCACCATGTCGCCATGTGACAAGCTTTCCGTCCAACTGTTTTCATGAAGCTCCGGCTCACCGACGGCCTGCGACAGACTGGGAGTCTCCTCCACCTCTGTGATTCCCATGTCTACAGACATTGGAGCATGCTGACCTTTTTGCTCTTCCTGCCTCTCGCCTTTTCCTTCGTCTATACTTTCATGTTCTCCTATGTGCTTTTTCTTTTCCTTCCTCTTCTTCTTGACTCTGCTTTCATTGCATGACGTATCATTACTAATGTCATTCTGCAGGACATTTTGTCCGTCAGGGTCACACTCTCCCCGTCCTGTCAGGGACAGGTCGTCTGCTTGAGGCTCTGTTACACTACCAGATGCTTCTCTGCTCTTTTGTTTGGACCCCTTCAGGCTTCCCTCACAAACTGTAGCATCGCTGTCATCGCACAGCTCGTCCTCCTTTTCTTTCCCCTCATAAATAAGCTTCATCTTTCCTCTGGTAAAAGGTCTGTTTGTCTTTGGTGTTTTAGTTAGGGTAACGGCGCTTGTGTGTCTTGTCACACGTTTATCGCTCATCTCTTGAGCTCGTCCAGGAGAACCTCCGTCGTCAGAGCTCCACGTATCTGAACACGGTGGAAGTCTCAATGAGGGTCTTTTATGTGACCTCTTCGGTTGTCCTCTTTGTGGCGTCTCATGTCCAGCGATACGAGGACTCTGTCTCTGTTGTTTTACTTGGCCGTTTCTCTCCTTTGGTTGCTGTTGTTGCTTCCAAAGGTGTGAGCGCTTTGGTTTCAAGGAGACCACAAAACGTGTCCTGTCCTATCAAGAGACACACAGATTATAGTCATGTTCACAACTCATAAAGCGCTCTGACGTTTGTTATTCCTGCTCGTAACAAGCTGCTTACCACCACTTTGATGTTCTCCGCTTCTGACTGTTTTTCTTCTCTACAACAGAAGAAACGTTTTTATTACCAACTCACCAATTAAACTTCATTCGTGTCAAAGTATGCGACTGACAAGTTGATAATAAGGCAGCAAACTCAGTACCAGTCCACAAAGTGTGGACACACCTACTTGTTCAAAGCTTTTTCATAAAACTGGTATTAGCATGAAAAGAGATACTGCGGCTAACAATTGGATTAAAAAAAAAAAAAAGTAGCGGCCCTGCAATCGATACCTGAGGAACATAACAAGGTTTGTTTTTTATAGGTTTTGGAGCTATTACCACCACAAAGAACGATCTACCAGAAAGAAAAGAGGCAAACCAGTTAAAACTGTCCGATGTGACTGCTCAATATATTTAAAATATCTTTACGAGAATGCTGAAAACCACGTAGAAACATTTCTAAACCACGTGTTTATCAAGAAAACTATTGAATCGTATATAAATAAACATGGCAGACTATTCTCTTGTTCCTGGTTACGTAACTCTAAATAAGCACGTTTTTCCGAACTTACTCCGACATTGGAGACAAACTCTGGCCATCCATATCAACTGTTGAAGATAAGCCCTCATTTACATCTTCTTGGAAGCTCTTCATCAGCTCTTGGACGCATGTAAAGAAGCCTCCCATCGCACAGTTCTGGAACAAAATAACAGACATCAGCTCGAAAGAACATTTGTGAGAATTTGGTGACGTTACACACCAACAACAAGAAAACAAAGAGTGTAAACGCTGGTTATCCTTACATGCAGTGCTGTGTTCTGCTTGTTGTTTAAACGGGTGCTCCTGATCGGACCCTTCCTCTCTTTGAGGAAACAGAAACTGTGCCGAGGAAGACTGTACATCTTGTACTTCTTCTTTCGGCCTCTTTCGTCACAGGCCGCAGACGACGAAGAGTCATCCTCTCTTTCTTCTGGACCTCTAAGGGACGTGGAGTCTGACCTTAATCTGGAGTGTCGACGTCTTCCCGACCTCGCAGGCTGAGCTGCAGGTTTCTGAGTGATGAACAGGCTGTCCCCTGAATCACTACACACACACACACACACACACACACACACACACACACACACACACACACACACACACACACACACACACACACACACACACACACGTGTTAATAGTCAGACTGGAGCAGCTTCATACTGCTGCTACAGAAGAAGCTCTACCATCAGATCCATTTCTCACCCGTCTGCTCCAGCGGGGTCTTCGGATAGTTTCATCTCATCCGTTTTGTCCCAGGATTCAAAATACCGCGATAACTTCTCCCACAATCACTACGAAAGTTTTGCAAAACAAAGTGGAAGAGATGGTTGATGCCTTTAAAAAAAAAAACCCAAGATGAATTAAACACCTTAATAATGTCGTATAACAACCTACAGTTTCACCAAAACAGCGAATAAAACAATAGTCGGGACGACTCGCATGGACTCAAATCAACCAGGAAGTTAACCAGGACGTACTAAATACGTCACCAACGTGACGAATCATGTGACCAATCGCCAAAGAGGAGGCAAAATTCACTAAAAGAAACAAGAGGGTTCACTGTTTGTACTTCCGGTTTCCACTACACCGACGTCACTATTATGATAAATACTAGAAATTAAACAAATTTAAGCTAACATTGGAATCATGTTTTCCACAAATTATTTTAATATTAGTAATAGTCAAAATTGACGATTTGTTGGATGTATATTGTGAAATATTATTGTTTTAAAATAGAGATAAATTCAAATTTACAAAATTAAGATATGTTATAGACGGTGGCTAATATCCCACACTACAACTGCACATTCTTCTTCTTCTTCTTCTTGTCATTGTTGTTGTTATTTAAATTTTTCATTATGATTAAAACAAGGAAATGCTGTCTGCTGTGTGAATATATCCAACGCGGAATAATATATTATTAGAGTTATTATTACCAGTGAACAACATTTATGAATGTCACTGTAATTTCCTGTCCTAAATTGGCTGTAGTGGTGAAGAAACTCCTCCAGGGAGAGAAACTATCTTGTTGTTATTTATTCTTTGGTTGTACTTTAACCGTAAATGCGACTTTTCCTTCACGGCTACCAGCCACACAGCACATTCACCCTCAACCAGAGCCATGGCTGACATCAGCAAGACCGAAAAGGTTCAGCTGCACACCCCAGATCTGGAGGAGCTGCGCGCCGGTAAGCACTTCCGCTCCGAGATAAAAAAAAAACAAAAAAAAAAACCAAAACAACAACAAAACAAAACAAAGTGTCACAGGCGTGTTTATGAAAGAGGATGTTCATATGAAAACATGATTGCTGGTTGGTTGCAGTACTGCAAGGAGGACTGGAAACCAACTTTGCAGAAGTTCAGGTGAGTGTTGTGGAGTGTCCAGATCTCACCAAGGAACCCTTCCAGTTTCCTGTCAAAGGTAAGAACCTGTCCTGGACACTTCACGCATATCTCCGAGCCACAGAGTCCAACAGTCAGTTTGAAGCACTGTTAAACATGCACATAGAGTATAGTTGAAGTTCCTTTGCAGATTTGGGATTTAAACACTTACACAACATTGCATGTATGCATTATTGCATCTCTGCCAGGTCAGTGTCATCCTTCTCTTAAAGTCTCCCCTGTTCTCGTGCTGCAGGCTTGTGTGGAAACCCTCGAATCACTGATGTTGGTGGTGTACCATATCTGGTCCCTTTGGTTCAAAAGCACAAGGTAGTTTTTTTTTTAATGAATCTATATTGCGTGGAGATATAGTGAAGGGGTTTAGTAAAATGTTGTCCCTCCTCCTTCCAGGAATACAACATGAACACTGTGTCAAAGGAGCTGGAGCTGCCGGGAGCTTTCATCCTCGGTGCAGCGGCTGCCCCCTCCAGAGTTGTTGGAATGAATGCAGAGGTGAATTAGCTTTACGACCAACATTACTACTGCTACTGCCATTACTACTACCACTACTACTACTAGTCTTCACTTATAGCACAGCTTAACTGAAAACCATACGAGCAGTTTGGGTGCAATGTTTGCAGCTCTGCAAATTATTCCCCTTTATTCCTGTGAGACTATTTACACTTTATTACACAACAGCCTGTGTACACGCAGCCACTGCTGGACTGAAGAGAGTAAGACCTGCAAATCATCCAGACTAGAAGTTTACTTTTTTTTTTTCACCTTCATGTCTGATCAGAAAGTTGTAAAAGCTCGTTGTCTGGAGTTTATGAATGTATCTAACCGATCTGCTCACCTGGCAAACAGGAGTTATGTTGCACTGCTGTGAAACAGCTGATGATATTCTGGCAGGAAACGCAGGCAATGATGTGAAGTGTTGGGGAAGAAGGATGAAAAACATCGACTTTCTGTTCAAGCAAGAATGGAATTTAAAATTCTGCTCCTGAAATACAAAGCTCTTAATAATCAAGCTCCATCTTATATTGAAGATTTCTTGGTAACTTATAGTCCCATTAGAAAGCGAAGCTCTCAGAGTGCTGGTATAGTTACGGTTCTGAGCGTTTCCAGGAGCTGAATGTGGGGCAGAGCCTTTAGCGATCAGGCTGCTTTACTTTGGAACAAACTCCCAGTTTGGGTTCAGGAGGCAGACGACTTCTCTGCTTTCAATAACTTTGCTTTTAATAACGCTTACAATCAGGGCAGGTGACAATGAGCTTGAACTATCCCCTTTCTACGCTCTCTCTCTCTCCATGTATTTGTCACTACTTAATGTTGTTTTAACAGCCCCTTTAACACCAACATTTGCTGGTATTGAAATGTAACATTACTAGTTTAAGGCAGTTGTCTGCTATTATCCTGCAATCACTGCAATAGATGCACTGTTTTATTTAATATTTCCTTGGCATTGATATTTTAATATCATTTTTGTTTTCAATGAGCTTGTTCTTTGTGTTTTCAAAGTGTATTGGGACCAGGGTTTACAGATTCCAACAAACTAAATGTGGGGCAGGGAGTATATTTGTGTGGGACAATGTGAGACACGTTAACAATGCTGACAGGTTGTCTATCATTTTGATAGAAAATCAACACGCACAATATCCTATCCAGGTTGCAGGTTAGGCCTTTAGCATGTGAAGGTCTAAACAAATATAACTTATTTGAATGTGACTTTCTGAACTCCTACTCCCCCCATGACGTGAGCTTTAAACTACCACAGTCTGTTCACCCGTTTGACTGCGAGTGCCGCACAGTGTGGAGTTTTCTGTCTGTCAGTCATCTTTGAATGCTCTGACATGTATTCCCAAAAAAGTCAAAAACCTCTCTAAGAATCACCGTCCACTGACTTCCCACTGTTATAAGTAGTCTCCAGAGCTTGTTGTAGCTGTACGTCCTTTTCTTTGTGCTCATTTCCATCATATTCTGCTGAAAATCTGCAAAGCTCGCAACTTTGTGGTGACTTGCATTTTTCCCTGCTGGGCGTAGTTGTCAACAAAGATGGTGGCAGAATAACCTGTACTTGAGCCACATGTGCAGTTTGATTGACATTAAAAAAAAAGCCCATCTCTGCTTTCTTCATTGACTTTGGACAAAAGACACATTTTAGAAAACCACCTGCAGTGTTGGGATCATGTTCCAATGTGATTTGTCTGTTAATGATAAATTCTATCAAAACAAATTGAAAAACATCCCCTCTGTTTGTAAGCTGTTAAAGTCACTGATCTACCTGTTGAGGCTGGATACAAATCAGAGCATCCACTGAAAGTAAAGTAGCTCTCAGAAAAACCTGAAGAGTAGTTTGTAATTCAGAAGTTGATGGAATAATTCTTGTCATCCCCAGCTGATGCCTCTGGTTCTGACCGAGGCGGAGGGAAGGCAGGCGGTGAACAGCAGCTACTTCTCCTCCATCAATCCAGCCGACGGCCGGTGTCTGCAAGAAAAATACAGTGACAAATTCTCCGACTGCAACTTCGGTCTGCTGGGCAATCTGTACGCCTGTGAGGGGAAGCCAGGGAAGGTAATCAATCATATCTGATCAGTCTGGCTCTGCAGCTGTTTGCCTTGGAGAGGGATGGATGGTGCGCGTTTAAAAACACATTTTTACTTTGGTTTATGGAAAGTAATGAACATCAGGTTATATATTCACTTCAACATGATTATCTCCTGGTTAATAATATTCCTAAAGCTGCTGCGTATGAAGTTTAGCCCCACTGCATGTTTGGAAGAATAAACATTAACACGAAGACAGGGACGTCCCTCACATGTCCACCTCTGCAGGTCATAGAGGTGAGAGCCAAGAGGAGGACGGGAAGCCACAGTCTGGTGACGGCTTTGAGGACGACTCTCGAAGGTCACTACCCCGATAAAAGCCTGGCTCTAGGAGGCACCTTCGTCATCCAGAAAGGGAAGGCTAAAATCCACATCATGGTAACTACTGGACCTGACACTTTATTGGCAAATATCAACAGTCATACGCACTGATTCATTTCCTCGTTTTGGCTCATGAACAGCCGAGAGAGTTCTCCGTCTGCCCCCTCAACACCAACGATGACGTCAACGATTGGCTCAAGCACTTCGAGGTCAGCGCTCCGCTCATCTGCCAGTCGGTGCTCGTATCCAAAGACCCAGTGAGTAAAACCAGCACGTTCTCATCCCCGCTCGTGGTTTTCAAGCTCCTCTCAGGCTGCTCTGTTAAGTCCATTTCCTCGCTGTGTATCCAGGGTCTGGACCTGCGCGTGGAGCACACTCACTGCTTCAGCCACCACGGAGAAGGAGGCCACTACTACATCGACACCACGCCCGACAGCGTGGAGTACCTGGGCTACTTCGTGCCCGCTGAGTTCGTCTATCGCATCGACAGGCCCAGAGAGACCCACGTAGTCGGACGAGATTGAAAAAACAGAATAAAACAATAATAAATGTGCAGCGCAACATCTTTTGATAATCTAAATCAAGCAGGCAGAATGTGATTTATATTAGTTAAAATCATTTCTGCTTGTTTTAAATCATTTTTCATATCTTATGTCACTTTTCTTACATATAGATCAAATACAGTTGAAGTAATAAAATTAATAAGTGCCACAGAAGTGATGTGGATCGTCTTGGCTGGCTTTGATTGGACGTAGAAAGTTTTGTTACCTCTAAAAAAGCAATTTGTTTGGGGGCTTGAAATGTATACGTGTGTTAGAAAAATTACTCAGAGGCTGTATTCAGAATGTAATTAAGAAATTGTGCCAGAAGTAAAGTCAGTGTGCTGTTTGGACAGAGAAAACTCATTGTTGAAAGATCTCTGTGGCCCATCTACCCACACAGAGTTACCGTTCATTTGTCTGATCAGGCAGCTACTCCGTGGTGCAGTGATCAGCAAAGACCTTCAGGTCAACTGGAGTCCGTCTGTGTGGAGTTTACATGTTCTCCTTGTGCCTGTGTGGGTTCTCTTTGGTTCCTCAGTCGTCCTCCCACAGTTCAGTTGCATGTTAGGTTGATCGGTGATTCTCATTTAGCCATAGATTAACTGTAAGCATTGATGGTTCTGTCTTTCTGTGATGGACTGGCGACTGCCACTATAGGTGAGTATAGATATGGGATGGATGAATGATTATGTGCATATGTGCTTAAATGAGATCAACATAATATCTGTCTCACTGTTGCACTTGTTGTGGTGGGATTTAGGCATCCCAATCAGCCAGAAGTGAAAACACCTGGACTCTTACCAAGGTAATTTATATATACTGTACAGTATGTTCAATAGAGGCTGTAAGTGTATGAGTGCGCCTGTAACCCCCATCGGGGTTTGGTTTTAAAACTAGACTCAATTTCTTTGTTTCAAAACAGCATTGTTTTTTTTTTAAGGCTCGACACCGTGTTACGTTTTCCACACATAAAAATGAATACCTCCACTGGTGGAAGGGTGTATGACAAGTGAACTGCGGTATTTAAGGCTCATTCACAAACCCACATATTTATCATCCAGACTTTCAGTTAATTTTGTTGCAAAAGCAGTATGAACAAATTACATGTTCAAGCAATTACACATTTACAGTAGGTTGTAGAAAACCAACTTTGTGATTCAGCAACATGAACTATGGGCCTAAGTGGGTTTGTAACAGAAAGTTATTTAAAAATGAAAATGAAAGATCATTGAAATGTATTATTAGGATAGTAAACTAAAAGAGAAGCCAGTGAGATATCTATATATAAAACTATGTTTGTTTTAGCTGCTATTTACTTTTTTTCATTAAATATGTAATAATTTTAGGTTATTAATCTCTATTAATCTATATTTCCAATATAAAAATCAATCAATCAATCAATCAATCAAATACCTTTATTTTGTATTATTTAATTACACTAGAAACCACATTACATAATAAAATTCATGTCACTCTTTAATGTTGTCCGTGTTCAAACAGCGCCCTCTGCTGACCAGAGCAGCTAACGCATCATTTCCCACAATGCTGCTGCCGCACCAGCCCGGAAGTAGGACGTTTATTGACAATATGGCCGCCGAACTGGGTTTGGATTTGGGGAAATCTGTAAATTGACAGTACTCACCGGGGCTGCGATAACGACACGTTTCCACCTGGGGAGTGTACGGGACAGATGCATTTGAATGAAGGGACCCGCGGACCCGCGGGACGGAGTCAGTGAGCCGAGGAAACGTCCCGAGTGTGAAAGCCGTCATGTCGTTTTTTAAGAGGAAAGGTGAGGAAGAAGCTCCCGACGTCAACGGGGGGGAGGAGGAGGGAGAGGGGGAGTCGGGCTGAGCAGAGAGAGGTGCTCCGTGACATGTAACCTAGCGGGGCCCGGGCACCGAGCCGGGGACACCGGGGACACCGGGGACACCGCGTTTCACTGACGTTGATATCTGATCACCAAATGTGCTACGGCATGCTAGCTAGCTGTATCCGGACATCACACACACACACCCTGAACGCGACATGTGGACATGTGAGACAAAAGACAGAGAACAGCTGGCTGTGTCTGAATTTAAACGACCGCTTATCGTCAGTAGAAACGTGCCCGGCTGCAGCTGCACTGAGAGAAGTGGACCTGTCTGTTAGCGGCGGTGCTTATAAACACAAACATGAGCAGGTGGAGCAGGACGAAGGAATTCAGGACATATTTTGGAGGCCAACTATTTGTCCTGACTGTTCATAAAACGTGATCAAATGTTGGGGTCACATTTAAAAAGCAGTGGTCTCACTAAAATGCACAAAGTTGGTCGTTTTTAATGGGACCTGAGCCCAGATTAACATGCACGCAGTAATCCCCATTTTGCGGCAGCAGGAGTAAATAAAAAGCATTTCATTGCTGTTCCGAAGGGAAGTGTTCCCTCATCCAGATGTTAGTAGTGTTCCCTCATCCAGATGTTAGTAGTGTTCCCTCATCCAGATGTTAGTAGTGTTCCCTCATCCAGATGTTAGAAGTGTTCCCTCATCCAGATGTTAGTAGTGTTCCCTCATCCAGATGTTAGTAGTGCGAGGAGTCAGCTCCTGGGTTCATATTCACCAAACCACTCCAGGACTGACTCTTTATTTGGCTCAAGAACGTGCCGTTAACTTTCACACACGAACACACAAAAATCACAGGTAATTTACATTAATGCCAAACTCGTGTCACTTCTGGTGCCTGTTATACTACGAACATTCGAACAACCTCTGTATGATGCACAAGTTCAGAGATGCATTGATAAATTAGTACCTGCAGCCTCCACAGTGACCAGAAGTGAACACCTCTTTAAAACGAGGTCAACACGACGAAAGGCTCTGACTAAGGTGGCATTAATTGCAGACCTGCTGCATTAGACCACGTTAGTTTAAGATCGGTGTCCCAACAGCAACTAGATCTGATTGCTTTGATTAGAAAGTACATCAAAGTGATGCGACAGACTGGAGAAGCAGTGATTGTTAAAATTTTTCGAACAGTAACTTCACTGTCTAAAGTGGCCTAAAGTTGTTCCTCTAAAAGAGTGAGATGTGGTTTTTTTGGGTTTTTTTTTTTTACTCAAAGGCCACAGCAATGAAAGCAACTGACACAGCAGGTCCCCAAAATGAGGAAATAGTCAGAGTTTATTTGTCGTGCTCTGAACCAGGAAGATACTCAGGACGGACAGGAAGTGAGCGTGTTCCTCAGAGGGTAGGCTGGTTGCAAAAATTATTACCACGTGTGAAACACATTATCAATATTAGAATAGATTTCTTCCACTCAGGTTGTTGCTTATTACTTTTGTCAGGCACACATGTTGTTATTTTACATCAGATATATTCTGTATTCAGTTTTCTGGCAATTCACACAACCAGAATATCCATTGTTTGTGAGCCTTCGTGGTTCTCTGAATATTTACTGTTTTTAGAGCAAACACACCTGATATTTTTTTGTACCATAACTTCAGTTCAGAGCAGTGAAGGCTGTGGGAGTTGAGACTTTTTAAAAGGCTGTTAGTGTTGTCAAACTCAGACTCCTGGCTGACACACGATTCACAAACGGCTCCGTCCCAAATGTCTCGCAGAAACAGCATCTTCTTCATTTGGCGAAGCCTCTCGGTCCATTTTGTAATGTCACTGCCGGAAATTGATACTTGGCTCAATCTGAAGATATAAATGAGTCACTCTGATGAGTGGTTGCCATCGTGCTCTCCTTCCACTGCACGGTATATATCTTATTTTACTCTGTGACAGCCGCAGGGCTTTAGGAGTAAGGGCAGATATTTATACTGTGAAATAGTTTTGCATGAGGCTACATAGTTTTTGCTCACCTTCTAATCTATAATACAGTTGTTGTTTTTTTACAGACACTCTGTAAGTCGTAGAGGGCTTCAGGTGTAGCCTGAATGAAGGAAAACCACAGCTGATAGAACAAGGTCACAAATCTTACGAAGGACTCCGAATGCTGACGTCCAGTGGAAAAGCCACACCCGTCCTGCTGGCTGTACAGTGAGCAGGACGGAGAGGGCTTTCACATATCACAACCATCTTCCATATTTAACTCCACATCTTACAGCAGCAGCCAGGAAGCAATTCTGCACTAAATATTTCGTTTGCGTGGCGTCTAGTGGATCAATTTCCTGATGATGTCATTATGTAACCAGATAGTGTTTCACCCCTCAATGTAGCTCGCGTATCTTTTTTTTTTTTTTTTTTTTTTAATTTTTGCTTGCCAGTCTCTCCCTGTGTTGTGATTCAAAATGCTTTATGCTTCTCCAGTTTCAACTCCGCTCTCATCTTTCTCCCCCGCAGCCAAAAGCAAAGAACCTGAGAGAGTGACAGATGCTAAAGTCAATAGAGGTGAGTTCATCTTTACCTCAATGAGGTTATGAAAGTGTAACATACATGTTTAATTGAAAATGCTGGGTTGTTTTAAAGGTCCCATATTTTACACTTTTCCAGTGTTGTATTTGCAATCTATAACCCAAAAAGATATTTTTTGTCATTTTAAATACCAAAAACCTCTTTTCCAGTAACAGGCTGTTTTGTATCTGTGTCTTTAAGGCATATTGATATCATTGCCCCTCTCTTCTGATTGGCTGACGCACGCCCAGGTCAACCACAGGCTTTCTTTAGTCTTGTAGCTTGGTAGAGCTGCAACAGAACAATTGCTCTGTGTTTTCTTCCACGTGATAATGTTGGACAGTGGGTCGTACTGAGGGTGGACATATGACATGAGCGTGGGTTTGTGGCATCACAAACTTTTCGGAAGTACAAACCACACAGTTGCTTAAAATGGGCTGATTGTTTATCTTTGTGCACTAAGCGTGTAGACACTTTAACAGTATTTATGTAGCACCCAGACCTGCTTGATAATCATGGAAATGTGAATTTATACAGTACGTACCTTTAAAATGAAGTGATAACTTTTAAAATACAATATAGATGATTCGCATCTCTGTTTGCACTGAGAACTGTTACAGGGTATCTGCAGCTAAACAATTCACTAACTTCCGTTTCCTCAAAGAAAGTCCGAACTACATTAAACCCTGCATTAGCCTTTGCTTCGTCTGGCTCGCATCATGTTTAATCACTGCTGCTTATATACTGCTTACAAGGAGTAAAACTGGGGCCTCGAGCTATTAAAGAAACACGCAGCACAGTCAAACAGACACTGAGCAGTCTGTCTCCTCAAACATCGCTGACAGCCGGAGGCCTCGGCACACTGACTGAGAGCTCCCTCACTAAAAAGCCCTTTTCATTACAAGTCACACTGGTGTCACACATTCAGGCCGCTCACAACTTTCATGCCATTGTCGTTTTATTTTATTTATTTTTTTGCCTAAATTCTCTCTTCTGCCCTCCGTCCTCCTCTCCCAGCTCCAGTCGGCCCTCACTCTCCATCGCTGGGCCTGAGGAACCACCATGCCGTCCAGGACGCTGCCGGGCCCAGCCATATGGCCATCAACGCCATCTCTGCCAACATGGACTCGTTCGCCCGCGGCCGCACCGCCATCCTCAAGAAACAGCCGAGTCACATGGAGGCTGCGCACTTTGGGGATCTTGGTACGGAGCCCGCGTTCATGTGATTGGATTTATTGTTTAGTGATAATAGAAAAAGGCTGAATCAGACATTTGACTATTTAAGTATGAAGTACATTCAGAAACATAAAGGAAGAGGTTGTTTTATACATGAAAAACTCAGTTTTGAACTGATTTTAATTCAAAAAGGAGGTCTAGAGGAGGTCTGCTTCACCTCGTTGGGTAGTTATTATGAAGTAATATATTATTTATTGTTGCTGTGTGACATGTCAGCCAGTTTAAAGGTCATAGCTTGTAGTCTCGGCTTTGTGGATCGCCTTTAATTTACAGTATTTTGACTTGGCTAAACTAAAATTAGACTGTTGCAACAACAAAAGCAAAGTTTACAAAGCAACAGAAGTAGAACGACAACTATTTATTATTGTAATTATTGATTCATCTGCCAGTTAATTCCTACAGAATTTGATGAATCGTTATTTTATATAACTATCTACTATGTTTTAAAATGTTTAAACATCCAAAGATATTTGTGTTCCTATCCTATATGATAAAGAAAATCAACACATTCTCAAATTTAAGAAGCTGAAACCGGAGAAAGTTTGCTTTTGTGTTTGAAAACTGACTTCAGCAATTAATTAATTAATCATAAAAATAATGACTCATCTTGTATTGGTAGAACAATTAATAATCACGTTAGATGTACTGACACCAACAATTTTAGTAGGAAAAGGAGGAATAATATGTAGCAATACAGCATGTTTGCAGGGTACATCGAAAAAAATGATAAAAATAGATACTCAGTCTTATGAAAAGTAACAAACTGACAATGTAAAAGGAATAATAAACATGACAGTTATAATCCTCAGTTCCTATTTAACCTCATTGGATAATGCGGTTGGCTGGTGCTGTTGTTAGTGTGCCTGAGTGTAACTCTTGCGTCACTGAAACCGCCCTCTGTCTTGTGCAAGTGGCGGCACACCTTCATGAACCCTGCGTGAAGCCCTCACATGACTTCATGCAGCAGTTTTTACCCAAACATACCGAAGCCCGTCAGAGTGAAGTCGGGAGTAACAGTCATCTTCTCATGCCGCTTTATAATTAGACTCTGTGTACGATCGCCGGATGCCACGATATGGGGCGGTGAGTAAACACAGTAGCACGCCTGACGTGTCAGGAACTGTACGAGCAGGTTGTCCGGAGAACAGTCGGGCTGAGTCAGACGGAGGTGGAGGAACCTGTGCTGCAGGACGCTCGACAGACTGAATGAAAGTCACGGGTCAGAGGGGATTTCTGTGGTTTTAACGGCAGGAGGAGGAGACAGGAAGGGAGGATTGAAGGTCGGCAGCCCGGAGGCACTGACTGACAGCGGAAGCCATCACTTTTCTTTTCTTTTTTTGTACACAATAACAGGAAGCTCCCTGGTTTCTTTTGATGGAGTGTAACATGTAGCGAGGCTTTGACTCGTGTGACTGTGTGATCTTAAAGAGTCTGTGATTGAAAAGCACCTCACTCCGGGTGACACCTCTTCAAGCACCGTCTTGTTTTCAAAGAGCAAACGTAACACCACAAAGCAGCAGCCCACGCTGAAGTCTAGCTACTGCTGATGATCCAGTACGACTCGGTTTGTTGTCAATGAGCGCGCCCCCTCGTTTAGTTTGATTTCTGGGGAGGTGTGCTTGTAGTTGGAGTCCCTCAGGATGGAGGATGTTCCTCAAACGCACACTCTTTGGTTTGAGACATAGTAAAGTCAAGTATGTCATCACTACAGGAATCCGATTTTTTTTCTCTCAGTGTTCACTCGTAGCTGCAGTTTGAAGTCTGGTGTGATTGAACTGTCGGAGGTTTGTGTGGATGCCACAGTCAGCGCTGACCACTTCATACACGCCTGAGTGACGGAACGGGCGGGACACACACGTAGTTTTGACGCACAACTGTGAAAAAGTTTGTGCGGGTTTAATCATCTGTGAAATTGCATATAGTCTAAGGCCACTTGTAGTCAGACAGAGCTGGAAAATCACAAGACTTCAATACAAATATCCAGCAGTTGAAATTCAGCTCGCGTCACCGTTCGGCTCCGACCGAATGTTCGCTTGAAATTGAAGAGCTGAACACAGAAAATAATTTTCATGTTGCAGCTTCTATTAATGTACTGCACATTGATTTGATTCTCCTTCTGGTTTGAAAGCTGTAAATAAGAGAGAGTGCAGTGTAGCGCGGGAGTGTTTTCTGATGTGTAAATCTTACTGTCAGTGCTTTTAACACTGTTGTATCTGTTATTGTGAGGCTTTGAAAATACATAAAGTTTATGAAATACAAGCGTTTATGTTTTTACTGGTAGTGTAGCGACATCTTTTTTAATGAGTACATTTTTTAAAAATAAAATTGCAAAGTGGTGCTGCAGGTTTTTAAAGCATCACAGGCTTCGTACAGCATTTAACATTTTTGGCATTACATCACATTTATAATGTATTTCGATGGAGAAGTTGTACTACAATTTAAAACGACACAAAAAGAAAATACCATTAAAGTATAAAATCTAAATCCTGTAGATAATTTTGGTGAATCTGTTCAATCCTTTCAGGTCATTCCAGTGTGAACTATCAGCCGCAGGAGACCCGCTCTCGGCTGTCCAAGACGGTGGACCAGGTCCTCCGGGACAACGTGGCGATGCCCCACTACATGCATTTCACGGAGCTGCAGGGCGGCGACCACCTGGTCCGCTTCTGGTTGGAGGCTGAGAGTTTCCGTTCCACCAGCTGGTCGCGCGTCCGAGCGCACAGCCTCAACTCGGTGAAGCACAGCTCCCTGGCCGAGCCGGTCCCCGCCTCCCCGGGCGGCTCGGAGCTGCCGGAGCTCACGCCCAACGCCCTCACCCTCGCCAGGCACGGCAGCAGCGAACTGCTGTCCGATCGACGGGACCCCTCCTCCACGGAAGCGGGTCTGAGACCCGGCACACCTCGAGCGGGAACCCCCAGCAGGCAGGCGTCCTCCAGGACGGGGACTCCCTGCAAGGTGCAGTCGAACAGCACCCTGCGAGACCTCTCCGACAAACTCATGAAAAGTGAGTCCGCTTTTACAAACCCTTTTGTCTTCATATCTGTCAAGCTGTTTACATGTTTACATACTCAGTGGAATATTGAATTCAGTAAGGAAGTGACAAAGTGAATTAGTGTCACACACTGATGGTCAACACATCACCGTTTTGAAGATACCGAAAAACAATTATAAACGGCAGCTTTCCATTGATTGGCTACATGGAGATACTTTGATGGTCTCAGTTGGCAACCAGATTTTTATTAATTGCAGTTTGAAGATGCAAATTAGTGCATTTTCATCCACTGAAAACTCCCGACGGATGGTTATCATAAAATGTTCGTGCTCGTCTGTGGTGGAAATATTGGTTTGACAATAAAAATAAATGCCAGAAGAAAACAGACGTACATTAGACATCCACGGAAGAGATGAAAAATAGAGACATATGGAAGCATCAGATCTGTGTGAGGAGACTTTAACCTTCCTCAAATGAATACATGAAACCAGCATTACTGCCATCTTTCTTTCCTTTGTGTTCACAACATGGAAGGTTTGAATTGAAATATCTCTTCTGTAATGACTTCGTGGTACCCGACGAGCATGATTTGCAACAACAACTGTTTACATGGAAATGTACACCTGGAGGTGGTGGAGAGAAACGTTTTGCTGCTGCTTCATGTCACCAATGACGTGCAATTATTTGGTCAAATGAAGCGACACAGCGCACGATAAAGGGAGTGTGGAACAAGTACAGCAGCCGTGATGAGTTCGAGTTAATGGTCTCTGTGTTTCTGCAGGTATAGAGAAAGATGCTGTCACCATCTTCACCAAGTACATCTCCCCAGACGCTGTGAAGCCCATCCCCATCACAGAGCAGATCAGGAATGATATTGTTGGTAAGACTCGGATCGATCGTTCAAGTGCGCTTAAAAAGTTCAGAGACTGTTGCAGATCAAACACAGTGAAGCACAGTGATGTGTATGCAGCAGGGGGAAGCCATATATATTCCAAGATTTGTTGCATGATCAACATCCGCATACTTTTGTTTTCTGAACACTGAGCGGAGAGAACATCCAATAGTTGAGTCTGAAAACGGCACCAGAGAGCGTTTAAATGCTTCAGAAAGCCGACAGCAACAAATCAAAGAGCCAGTCGAGGTGTTTTGAGTGTTTCAAGAGGGGCAGAACAACACTGTCCAAGACTGGAGACAGCGCTTCAGGTCAGGCGGGTTTTCTTTGACATTCAGGGGGTTGAACATCATGAATTTGTCCCCGATAGTGTCAGACTGTAAACACTGAGCACTCCTGTGATGTTCTGAGGCGTCTGAAGGAAAACATTTAATACAAACCAGCTGAACCTGTGGCCGTCAGGACCTGGTGGAAAGAAAGACTTCTCTCTCCCTCAACCACACGACCGTTGCCGTGCTGTGTTATGTTTATCTTGTGCATTTGGTAGTGAGGATTTTTTTTTTTTTTAAGTGACAGGGTATCATTGTGATGATCCTTTCTGTCTGACGCCCAACTCTTATTTGAATTATTCTGGGGATAAATCTCCCGCCACACACCCCACCCGCTCGCCAGGTTTGGCTCTCTACAGCTTCTTTCTGTTGAAGTTCAAGCTGAAGGGTCGTTGTTTTGACTCTGTGGAGGAGATCCAGCGTAAATCACAGATGGCGCTTCACACGCTTCCAGAACAGGACTTTCAGGGAGCGTTCAGAGCGCTGCAGGAACGCTGGGAGCAGAGTATTGCTGCACGGGGAAGAGTTTGAAGTGGGCTGTGTTTTGGTTGCTGTAGGAGCAGTCTCTGAACTTTTTGATTGCACTTCATATTTTATGATACTGCAAATTAGGGTCCACCTACTCTAAAATATATATATATATATATATTTTTTTTTAACAATTGCATAAGTGATATAAGGGAAGTTATATCTTCTAGTGCAATAATATTCCTGTCTCGTCTCTGTGTAGCTAAGATCTGTGGAGAAGACGGCATGGTGGACCCAAACTGCTTCGTCATCGCTCAGTTGGTAGTCTTCACCATCTTGGAAGAACAGTGAGTTTCTGTCTTTTCATTTCCCCGAGGAGTTTTATTCACACTGCGAGGGTTTCATGTAAAATATTTAAGTGCAACTTGTCCCTGTTGTCATTTTTTCACTGCCTTGACATCCACAGTAGCAGATGTGTTCACCTCCCACGTGTTCTTTGATTTCCAGGCACTTTAGTGAATTCCTGCGGAGCCATCATTTCTGTAAATACCAGATTGAAGTGTTGACGAGTGGCTCGGTGTTCCTGGCTGACATCTTGTTCTGTGAGTCAGCGCTCTTCTACTTCTCCGAGGTGAGTTGTGGTTCCTGGAACCTCCTTTATTTGTGGCAGCTCACCACCCTTTTGTTTCACGTGTTTTTCCTTTCACACACACAATCTTTGCCTCGTCTTCATTCTTTATAACACACGTGTCCTCAGATCAGTAAACTGAGAGCACAGTAAACGTAACAAAACACAAAAAAAACCTTCAGATGCTCCGGTTACAATTTGCCGACCCGCAGACATTAAATATAACACAATCGGTGTCGGCAGTTGGCAGCGAGGCTGAACATCTAGCAGTAGATTTTCACGTGAATTTTTCTGTCTCTTTGCCCCACAGTACATGGAAAAAGAAGAAGCCATGAATGTACTGCAGTTCTGGTTGGCGGCAGACAACTTCCAGAACCAGCTCGCAGCGAAGAAGGGCCAGTACGACGGCCAGGAGGCTCAGAACGATGCCATGATCCTCTACGACAAGTACGTCCCCTCCCTGCTGCTTTCACATGTCGACATTTTAGTTTAAAGAATGGGATCAGACAGCAGTGAGAGGACGCCTCTAAGTCCAGGGAGGAAGAGTTAAACTGTTCTGTAGTAAATACCAATCTGTTACACTTGGTACACCCACAGCGTGGGTGGCTGTGGCTCAGATGGCAGAGCGGGTTTCCCACTGATCATAAGATTAGCGTTTCAATCCCTGGTTCCTCCTGTCCACGTGTCAAAGTGTCCTTCAGCAAAACACTGAAGCCCAAGTTGATGACTAAAGGAAAAAAAGGTGCTTTTATGTGTGTGCTCATAAAATTGTGTCTGCAGTAGCAGAGAAGTCCTAAAGTTAATCTTTGTTACTTCAGTTTAGATATTTGTGGGCTGACATCAGTAACTGTTGCAGAAAAGGGTTTCACTGACTTACAGGCAGCATGTCGTCCCTTTTTTCCTGCATTGCATTGATCACTATCACAGTTTAAGGTGAAGGTCTGTTTAGTGAGTTTGTTGTTCATATTACGGTAACCTGTGCAAACGGTGTGTGAGGTTGAGAAAGGGCAGTAACTCATTTACAGTAATACAGCAGGTCAGGAGGTGGAAGCTGGATCTTCCTGCTTTCAGCTCGAGTTATATTTACTACATTGGTATCAGTATGTATCGTCTCATTTGATTCATATTTTTCTTTATAGATTCTGCCATTTTTGCTCATACTTGCTCTTTGAAGTGCCAGACAACCTCTACTGGCCTGTATTTGAGGCAGCAGCAGCAGCATTACAGCCTCGTTTGAACTTTTACATTTTATATGCATTTTGGGTTTTGATTGAAATATGAATGGAAGTGCCTTTGTTTGAAGTCATCCCCGTGTCTCCTCTCCAGGTATTTCTCACTCCAGGCCACCAACCCTCTGGGCTTCGGCGACTCTGTGCGGATGGAGATCGAGTCGAACATCTGCCGTGAGGGAGGGCCGCTCCCTGACTGTTTCACCACTCCACTACGACAGGCCTGGACAACCATGGAGAAGGTCAGAGTCACTTGCAGCCTCTATATTACTGTAAAATGTGAGGATAGATGAATGATTAGGTATATAAACTAAAACCCGATAATATAGAAGCCTTCATGTGAGTATCATTGCCCTTTAAAACATTTAATTAAATATTTATTTCGATCATCTGCTTGAACTGTTTGCTGGTATTTAATAGGATCCTCACTTAAAGGGTTTGTGTTGTAAGTCATTGACAAATTGTCTCATTACACCGCTGACAAATGCTCCTGCCTTAAGTTAATGAAACGAAAGCTGAACACTTGTTAGCACGTAAAGGTCAGAAGCGAACCTTTGTAACTTGTGCGTGGAAATCTATCCAGGAGCTCATTATCATCTAACAAGTTTTCCCTGTTCTGCATGGTTTCAGGTCTACATGCCCGGCTTCCTGTCCAGCAACCTTTACTACAAATACCTGAGTGACCTCATCAATTCGGTGCGGGCCGATGAGTTTGTGAATGTCAGCACTCCAGGTCAGGTCGGACCCGCAGACAACGACCGATCCAGTTCAAATGCCAGCGAGGGCTCTCAGACTCAGGTGACCCCCAATCACACACACACACACACACGCACACACACACACACACACACACACACACACACACACACACACACACACACACACGCACACGCACACACGCACACCTTCGCCAGCTGACATTCAGACCTGTCCTGCCTCATTGCACAAATAATGAAGATCTTTTTGTTAATGCCAAAGGGTTGCGCTCATTTCTGTCTTTTATTTGTATTTGTAGATTAAAAAAAAAGTTGCATGTAACGCTGCTAAATATTCACTTTACGATGTCTTCACTACAGCAAAGCGCCAAAAAGGCAGCGATCAAGATCCTGAAAAATTTTGACGAGGCGATCACGGTGGACATCGCCAGCCTGGACCCCGAGTCTTTGTACCAGCGGCCGTACGCTGGGTGAGTGATGCTACCTTTACTGTCACTCCCAGAAAATCATCACTCAGGCTGAAACTACATAAACACCACAGTAGCATGTAGCTGTTCACAGATTTGTCTTTCGGTAATTTCTCTTGTTTACTTCCATATTTCTCTCCCTTTATGCCCACCGCTATTTGGATTTGATGCTTGTACCTATTTTGTTTTTATTGACTCACTCAGTGTTTTATGAGCGTGCTTTAAAACAGTCTTGTACAAAAATAATTCAAGAGGACGATCCGAAAGACAAAACTGAAGTACCTTCTGAAATTACAGTTGTTTAATGGATTCACACTTCAGCAGCGGTGTTTGATTGTTTTGCGAGTGTGAGTGTGTGTGAGTGTGAGAGACGTGTGTGAATGTGAGAGAGCGTGTGTGAATGTGAGAGAGCGTGTGAATGTGAGGGTGTGTGTGTGTGTGTGTGTGAGTGTGTGTGTGTGTGTGTGTGTGTGTGTGTGTGTGTGTGTGTGTGTGTGTGAGAGCGTGAGAGCGTCCGTCCCTGAGGCTCAGTTTGGTCCCATTTGCTCCGTCGGCTGCCTTTATCGTCCTCCTCTCCTTTGTCCTCTCAGAAAGATGACGTTCGGGAAGGTGAATGAGATGGGCCAGTTTATCAGGGAGGCCGAGCCCGAACCCGATGTGAAGAAATCCAAAGGTACGATGTGCTCCCACTCTCTCTCTCTCTCTCTCTCTCTCTCTCTCTCTCTCTCTCTCTCTCTCTCTCTCTCTCTCTCTCTCTCTCTCTCTCGCCCTCACTCTGTCGTATTTTTATCTCCTTTCTCTTTGCAGTAAAAAAAACTTCTCCTCCGGCCGTGAATATAAATCTCATCTGGCTGCTTCTGTTCTCCCAACAGCCTGTAGTCTGATGAAATATAAAATAAAAAAAATAAAAACTGTGTTCGCTCATCTTTAGGTCTAACAACATCAAAAAAAATAAAATCTATATTTATCACATCTCTTAGACATGTTGGCTCACATTTAAAGTGGTGGACTTCCTGCTAATATAATAGTATTCATGAATAATGTAAATAGCATCAAAGTACTTGAATATGAAAGTATTAACTTATCGTGACTTAATTTTGGGAGTGTTTTTCACAGAAAGTCATTCCGCTGCAGTTTGTTTATCAGTTTGTTTGTTCAGTTGAAAGAACAAACAGTGTGTTTATGTTTTGTGTTTACCGCTGCGGTCCCTTTGTCTCACGCTGCCTTCCTTTCTCTTATTTAGGTTCCATGTTTTCTCAAGCCATGAAGAAATGGGTCCAAGGCAACTCGGATGAGGTGAGGTGGCAACATGTTAAATGATTCAGAGGTCTGAGGCGTGTATATAGGACGCTCTCGGCGACATGTTTTAAAATTCACTTTGTGATGTCAGACGGCGGCTATTAAAGAACGTCATGGATGTCAGTGGATTTTAAGCCGAATGGAGGCCGAGAAGGACGGATTGCGTCACACTTCCTTAATAATATCCACAAAAACAGGACTTACTGGCTTAGTTGAGGGGATTAAAGGTGTTGACTTGTTGGGACACAGCAGATGGAGTGAATGTGTGAAGGAAAGTGCTGCTGCATCACTTTAATAACAACAACAAAAGAAAGTCAGTTATCACATTTGTACAATATGATCAAAGCAAAAACCCAGTGAAGGCTGTAATTATATCATGACGACACTTTTCCAGGTAAAGGTCAGGTTCCCTGTGCTATTCTCTCTCTCTCTCACTCACCTGTGTGTGTGTGTGTGTGTGTGTGTGTGTGTGTGTGTGTGTGTGTGTGTGTGTGTGTGTGTGTGTGTGTGTGTGTGTGTGTGTGTGTGTGTGTGTGTGTGTGTGTGTGTGTGTCGGTGTGTGTCGGTGTGTGTGTGTGTTGCTTCGTACGAGGTAAACACTGCATGACTCCAAGCGGTTGAACAACAGCGTCTTCTCTGCGTCCTCGTGTCCACCTCTGTCTGCTTCAGTATATAACGATAGTTTTGGTCATTTTCTTACAAAACAAACAAAAAATGTCTCCTACAAAGATCATGAATTTACGTTATTGTTTGTGCCGTGACCGAAGGCCCAGGAGGAGATGGCGTGGCAGATCGCCAAGATGATTGTCAACGACGTCGTCCACCAGTCAAACCACGACAGCCCCGGCAAGTCCACCAAGGTAACACACCGTCCCTCAGCCCTCCGCTTCCTGTGCGATGACCCCAGATCTCATCTCCGGTGTCTCTGTCTGTCTGTCTGCAGTTATGACCCCACCGAGGAACCAAAGGACCGTCGCTCCCTGCAGACGCTGGCCAAGTCAGTGATGAACTGTACGCGGGGTTCACACGGCAGTGAGCTGCATTACTCCGAGAAGGAACAAGGCATTTTATCACCTCCCCGACCACCATGTGTCAGCGAGTGTGTGTGTGTGTGTGCGTGCGTGCGTGTGTGTGTGTGTGTGCGTGTGTGTGTGTAGCTGCGAGCCCGGGTGAGTGATTGTTCACGCATGGACTAATAGAAAACTTGAAGTACTCCATTGTTGTCCATCGTACTCTGTAACCCTATCAAGGTACACGTGTAGTCGCCAATCGTGAAGCAAAGCAGAGTTCTGGCATCAGCCGGGAGGACGTCACTCCTGAGGAGGGAAACGCTCACGATACCTGAAGAAAGCTGCCGCATGTCCGTCACAACTATCACTACGCTCTCTGTCTCGTCTCGGACCTACGGGGGACGTTCTGCTCACGTCCTCATGACGTAGCTCCCCACACCTTTTTTCTTTTTAACCATTCCTTGTTTTTACCCGACATTCTTACGGCTCGGCTGCTTCAGGCTCATCAGTTTGGAGCGTTGTACAGTTTTTTTTTTGTTTTTTTTTGCATACGCCTCCCTCGGCCTGCACGGAGTCGTTATTGTCAGCTGTTCACCGACATTGGCCGCCGCACCTTGGCCGTTTACGTACTGTAGAACGTTTGGAAATGTGACAATGAAACAGAAAGAGCTGATTCAGGTCTCCGACTGGCTGCCCTTCTGTATGAATACCCCGGCACCTTTACAGAGCGTAAAAGAAATACTCCCGGATGAACTTAAGTGCTCCAGTTGTGTTGAAAAACTCAAAAACTCCATGTTCTTAATGTCCTATATATATAAATAAATATCTATTTAGATTTCTGGTTTACCCCATATATTAATGTTAGTCCTTTTTTATGGTGATCGCTGTTTTTTTTTTATTGTTTTTTTTATACATCGCTGAAACAAGCTTCAGTGATGACGGACTGTTCAACTGGAAAGTGTGCTCAGTGAATAAAACATTTTTTTTTAAATTTCCTTTGAGCATTACCAAGATGTGGAAACGAACCAGAAAAGACTCTTGGTACTATGTACCACTAATGTTTTCTGACATGTATGTGTAATCTATAATATATTTAAATGGTGTTTGATTTAAATACATATATTATGAAATGTTTTTTTTGTCTGTCCTCATTGAGTTTGTTTTCAAAAATAAATTAACTGTACAATTGGTATACTGCTGCAGTTTCAGCCCACTGCAGGCTGTTGTTATTTCGATACAGAAAACTGTATTATGTTTACAGGCAGATTGATTTGGATTATTATTTTTTTAATATAGCGTTAAAGTGTTGGGAAAGTGACAGCCTGTGGCAACATGAGGAAGGTGGACTGTTATCACCTCTGACCATGTGGGGGCGATGTTGATGCTTTTGCCACTTTAGGGTAAAACTGTAGAGAGAGCATTAATGTCACGGTATATTAGTTATGACAGGATCAAAATATTTATTTTTCTATCACTGAGGCTTCTCTGCCTCACTTTATAACAGGTCTACGCAGTCAAGAAACTCGTTTAATTGTAAGATACAGCTCAACCTAAGGGACACCTTCAGTACAGTGTACTGTAAAGCATTTAAAACCTTGAATTAATGTGTAGTGCTCTCACTGTTGCGGTTCCCTGTGGTTGTTTCAGGTATTATTTTGGCAGCATAATGTTCAGCTCTAAAATCAGCCCGGGATTGTTTAAAGAGAGCATAGTTTTATTTGTGGTCAGTTATGTGCTTTTTTTCCGTGAGATAATATTGGCCTAAAAAGCTCATGAGGTTGTTGTTGTTTTTTTCCCCCCGTATTGTTGTGGGAGTAACAATGGTGTTAAAAGCGCCTCCAGCGTTTTGTGGTTTCCAGACAGGCAACCTGCACGTGCACAGGCAACGCCCACCTAAAACTAGAAAACCCATCAGTGTCCTCGGCTCTGATTGGCTGAGATTTGTCTTATAGTAATTGAGGGACACAGCCCTGAAACCGCTCCACAATTAAGGAACAACCACAATAGTCACTTTTACTGTACATGTAGATAATCAGGAGAATTTTATTTGGTGGGAATTAATATTAAAACGTTTAATGAGTAATTTAATTTACCGTGTGTGTTTTTTTTTAACAATAGTGTATCTTTTGATCATTTTACAGAACATGTCTAAACAAAGTGCAAGGTGCATGTGGACAGGTGCTTGCAGACAGACGTCCTCCACGGCAAGTTAAAAAGATAATGGTTCAAAAACACCGGAAATTTAGGGTTCTGCTTTCAAAATAAAAGTAATATTAAAGCAGCGACTCTGAGCCTGAATCAGCATTTTACTGGTGCATTCCTGAAGTCCACGAAGATCTCTGTGTAGTATTATCAATAAGGTTGCGTTGTTGTGTCTGTCTACCTGTATATACATCCACTCATTAGGAATGACATCCTGCAACTTTATGTTGTTTACAGGGTGGGATATGATGAAGCCTATTCACTATTATATTCACTTTATATGATCCATGACAGTTTTATATAATAATTTTTTATACATAGTGAGGAATGTTTTAGTAAAATATTTCATAATTATTATCAGGTTCTGACTTGAGCAGCTTTTCATAATACATTACATTCACACTGCAGATATGCATGATGATAATGATTCAGCTGTGCTTCATTGTGACACACAGTTTTGGACACCAAAAGATACATATTTATCAAAGAATAAACATCATATCCTGAATATTAATCCCCGTGGGTCAATCTCCAAAAATAATCAATATAAATTTCCCTCAATGCAATTAAATATAATTAATTCATGGCATCGTCTCTGTTATTTTGTCAAACTATTCTCACAGGCTGAGACGGAGAAGCGTCCTATTCATTACGGCGAGTAAACTTACGTTTATGTGAAAATGTGTGCAGCTTTTATATACAGTTTACGGCAGCTCCTCTTTGGTTATTATTACTCGTTTTGCTGCGAAAGCCCCGGCACACAGACTTTGACTCTCCCCCTCGCCGAGCCTCCTCTGTCTGGACTTTACTTTGAAAATCTCATCCCGGAAGCGCTGCTTTCAACCTGCTTTAACTTGACGCTGTCCAGACGCACTGGCTCCGCGAGGTAAAAGTGCAGCTCTGTCCGTGTTGAAGCAGAGTTAAGTACCACCGGGAGTAGCACCGGGAGTAGCAGCGGAGAGCAGCGGCTCCAGGACATGTCGGTGTTTGTGTTGCGGGCTCCTCCACCTGCTCTGGTATGACAACTGCGCACCCACTTTTGGGTGTGACAAACATCCCGAGAGTCAGATCTGGTCTTTGTACCAGACTGAGTGTGGGCGCGGATGACTTGACTTTATTGGATCACCATCACTCGTCACAATTTTCTTAGTTTTGTTTTTCCAGAGCAGATGTTCTGGGGACGCACTTTCACACGGCTGACGCTGCGGTTGCACAGTGACTGTGTGCGTATTTTGTATTTTGATTTTGAATCATTTTTTGCTGATGTAGCGCCGGTCAGGAGGCTGAAGTTGAAGTGTCGCTCTTGAAGGCGTGAGCTCCAAATGCATTCGCTCCTGGGCCGGGAGAAGAAAGAAGAAGAAGCCGGGTTTGGGATCGAGTTGGGTCTGTCTCCGGGCTTTCTGCCCCACGCCGCCACCATGTTCAGCTGCGTGGGCTGCTTCTGGGTGCTCCTGTCCTCCGCTCTGGTCGCCGTCTGCAGTTTCAGCTTCATATCTCCTGCCTGGATTGTTAAGGACCAGCTGAGGAACAGCCACCAGCCCCACCAGCCCCACCAGCCACCACAACAACAAGGACTCCGTGAGCCTCGGCTTGCTGTGGCACTGCTCGGAGTCTCTGGATCACATGTACCGCTGCTACACCTTCGGCGGGCTGGGCAAATTCGCAGAGATCCCCTCCGGCTCCTGGCAGGTACAGTTGTACGCATACACACCCATCCGCGGCTGTCACATGTGGATGGATGAGAGCGTGTGGGGCATCAAGTGGGTAGGGCACGGCTGGCGCTGAACGGATGGCAAGGCAGCAGCCTTTTAGGAGCCAAACAGGATTACATTTGAGCACATCATCCAATCAGATAGAAGCCTAATTACAGCCCCAAATCAAGGAAATTACACCTGATTTAAAGAAATGGTTCCGGGTTTGAGACATTTAATCAAGCAAGGTGATTTGCATCCATAATGAGTGATTTGTTTGACAGAAAAGCTGGCTTCAACTTAAAAATAGGGATTTAAATGACTTGCTGTAACGTCGGCTACATTTCATCCTGCATCCACAGAAGTTCATTCAAATTTTCCACATTGTTCTCAGACGACTAAAGGCGTTAGTGACTGCTGACAGCGCCACCGGAAACTGAGAGACACTATAAGACTCCCCCTCCGACTCAACTTTTACAGAAAGAAAACACACACTTTTGGGGGGTGCAGCGGTGCCTTCAAGTCAGCGGAAACGATTCAATGATCAGGTGGGGTGGTGGTGGTGGTGGGTGGGTGGAGGCTGCATCACACAGGGCAGCACCTGCAGCACAGCACGCCAGACACACATCAAAGCTGTGAAAGTGGCAGCGGGTTGGCTGGCTGCTCGCCGATCAGGAGCTCCCTGCGAGCAGTTTGGTCTCCGTTGGTCGGATCAGAGCCGGTTAACTGCGACTGGACCGCACGGACGATGTGAACCGCTACACACAGATGGGAGCGCACCATCACATCATCATTAGGGGACAAAGGTTGATCCATTTTGTTTTTTCTAGACAGAGGGCTTTGACTCTCAGAAAAAGTTTGCTTTGGTATGACATCAGATTGTTGCCGGGGCGATGGGAAACGGGCTGCATAAGCTTGTTAGAGCAAAAACAATTGGCCTTGTTAGTGTGGTGTTGCATCTGGGACACTGTGGTTGGATAATGTCATTGCTTACTACAGGCAGGATGCTAATATCCCCTCATCCTTATCCAGCACTGCACACACACACACACACACACACACACACTGAACTACAACACACCAGCCACCTCTGGAGTTATGATTTATGTATGAAGGGGGAATTAGCATTTGAAAGGGAGATATTAATAAGTGCTGCTTGTGTGATTGTAGCGCAAGCATCTGCAAAGAGGGGAGGAAGAATGCCTGGGTGTCTTTTCACAGGGAAGCTCAGGTGTCGAAGCTGCGGTGGCAGATTGGGATCTCTGTGTTTCATCTCATTTCTATTCCGACATGAGCGGCTGCGTGTCGTGTGCCGGATTTAAACGTGGTAAACTGTGTCTCAGGCTCATTTGGCTAAACTCAGGAGCCATTTAGCCAGTTATCCAGTTGTCGGTGCGTTAATTAGTGCCCTGCCAGCTATGAGCTCGGCGTCCAGTTGAGCTGGTGGGTGTGATGGAGCTGCTTTCCCGTGCGAGAGCCACATGTGTTATTGTGGCGGTGAACCCGAGCGCACCGTCTCCGGCTCCCACAGCCATTAATAAAGGTGGAGGGGGTCATTAAGTTTTCATCAGCGCCACTTTATTACTCCACCACTCCTCGGTGATGTGCACATCGTTCTGCTGATGCCTTCAAACTCGTCAACAACCTGCACACAGAAACACAAAGCTGCACAGAGCGTGCAGCGTGCGCTCAGGGCAGCAACACTGCACACCGAGGTGTCTGTGACACACACAGACACACAAGCTACAAGTTCCACTCTGTGTTTGTGTTGGTTGAAGCAGACGACTATCGTTGGCTACACCACCGAGCTGTGTTGTCTCCATCAGAGTGGAAACGTGTACTCTTGGCTCGCTCTGAGGAGTCGGGCGGAGGCCCCGCGGATGCTGCGTGAGTGAACTGGAGGAGGAGGAGGAGGAGGAGGAGGTGGAGGAGGTGTGTGTGTGTGTGTGTGTGTGTGTGTGTGTGTGTGTGTGTGTGTGTGTGTGTGTGTGTGTGTGTGTGTGTGTGTGGGAGGGGGGTGGAGGGGGTGAAGGGTGGCTCCTGGAGAGGCTGGCCGAGTTGTGCTGGATTTTCTGTGGGCTTTTCGGTTGTCGCTCCATGTTGTCAAAGCTTTGTGCTTGTGTTTGGACAGCGCTGCCGAGCCGCAGTGCTGCCGGCGCTGTGGGGCCATCGCCAAGCTGGGAGGGCCACTGACTGTATTTAGACACACACACACACACACACACACACACACACACACACACACACACACACACACACACACACACACACACACACACACACACACACACGTTCCACTATCCTCATTGGGATTTTCAATGACTTAACACATTCTCTTGCCACTTAACCTAACCTGAAGCATCACAACTAAATGCCTTAATTTATCTTGACTCCAACCCTAAAACCAAGTCTTAACCCTCAAAGATCACACACCGCAGCCTCAGTTATTGTCCCCACAGTGACACATGTCCCCATGGGTTGGTGTTCTTTCATGTTAAAGTCCCCACCTGGAAATATAAACATGTATAGACACACACACACGTGTTTGTCAGGACAGTCATTGTCATAATTCATTCCTCAGCCCTTCACCTCAACTTTAACCATCACACCTAAACGCCCGAACCCTCAAACCAAGTCATCACTCTGAAGCAGCCTGTGAGAAAGTGAGGACTCCGACGTCCTCACAAAGATAACTGCACAAGTACACACACACACACACACACACACACACACACACACACACACACACACACACACACACACACACACACACACACACACACACACACACACACACACACACACACACACACACACACACACACACACACACACACCTGCTGCACAAACCCCTGTGAGATGTAAACGTGGATTGCAAACAAGCGTGAGCTTATGTTTCATGTCCTGAGGGAAGGACGGTGAAGATGACCTGACAGCAGCTTCCTCTGCAGGCTGGTGGGATCTGTTGTGTCATGTGTCCATGTTTGTTAATGGACTGCTGAATGGCATCATTCGCTCCGGTTTAAAACCAAATCGAGTACATTAACCATGTGCATTGATAATATTACACTACATCTGGCAACTTTCCTTGAATGATGAACTTCAGCTGATGTAAGAACTTTCAGAGAGATTAGTTTCTCAGTTATGATAAGTTTTATTTAAGTCAAAGTCAACTTTATTGTCAACCCACCATACAAGACATACAGAGAGATCGAAATATTGTTTCAACAGTCCCACAGTGTGCAAAATGACAAAATAAAACAAGAAAAGTATAAATATGACCACAGTGATGCTTAACTGCAATAAATAAGTACAATTTAGTGAAAATAATATGAATTAATTAATAATTAAGAATAATTATGGGTTTGGTGTTGATGCTCTTTGTAAGTGTTTCCACTCAGATTTCAATCGATTTGTGGAGCCCAGCACGCACGAAACTTAACAAAATAAAAGAGTCTCTCATTCTGTGGTGGTTTTCCACATAAGTTATTCCCTATATTACTCCTGCTTGTTTCTGCTGCGTTGGGTTATTCCATCAGAGCGTAATAGTCGTGTGAGAGCGCTGTTTGCGTTCGCTCGCTGAGTGTATACGTGTCACCGTGCAGAGGTCGGTAAAAGTGTGAAAGCCTGTGTGCTGCGGTGGTGGTTGTCAGGTTTGATATGTCAGCGTGTACTGTGAGCTGCTGCTAGGTAAAGTGTGGTGGAGGAGGAGGAGGAGGAGGTGGAGGAGGACGAGGTGGTGGTGATGGTGGAGGAGAAGGAGGGGGAGGAGAAGGGGGGAGGAGAAGGAGGATGAGGAGTAAGTGAAGGGGGAGGAGGAGGTGGTGGAGGAGGAGGAGAAGGAGGAGGTGAAGGGGGAGGTGGCGGATGTGGTGGAGGACGGGGAGGAGGAGAAGGAGGAGGTGGTGGAGGAGAAGGAGGAGGTGGTGGAGGAGAAGGAGGCGGTGGTGGAGGAGGAGGAGGAGTTGCTGGTGGTGGAGGAGAAGGAGGGGGAGGTGGAGGAGGACGAGGTGGTGGTGGAGGAGGAGGAGAAGGAGGAGGTGGAGGAGAAGGGGGAGGAGGAGGAAGGGGAGGTGGCGGATGTGGTGGAGGATGGGGAGGAGGAGAAGGAGGAGGTGGAGGAAAAGGAGGAGGTGAAGGGGGAGGAGGAGAAGGAGGAGGTGAAGGGGGAGGAGGAGAAGGAGGGGGAGGAGGAGGAGGTGGTAGCGGAGGGGGAGGAGGAGGGGCAGGAGAGGGAGGAGAAGGGGGAGGTGGAGGGGCAGGAGGAGGGGGAGGTGGCGGAGGAGGAGGAGGTAGCGGAGGGGGAGGAGGAGGGGCAGGAGAGGGAGGAGGAGGGGGAGGGGGAGGTGGAGGGGGAGGAGGAGGTGGAGGAGGAGGAGGGTGGTGCCTGCCAGCAAACATATTCACCTTTACTTGTTAACAGCTTATGTGCTTCCAGCTGCTTCACAGCACTAAACAGTGGAGCTGGATTAGCCTGGTCTCTGTAGTAACCAGCCAGCAGTCTGACACACACACACACACACACACACACACACACACACACACACACACACACACACACACACACACACACACACACACACACACACACACACACACACACACACACATATGCACATACATAGTACAAGTGTGTGTGTGTGTGTGTCTGGGCGAGGAGGCGGTGTGTCTGGGTGCTCTTGGATTGCACCGTGTGTTCAGGCTTCTCTTACAGGACATCACCACTGAGTGTCAAGGTCGTCTCGTAGCCTAAACCAGAGGTGGCCGAGCTCCAGGAGCGCTGATTGGAAAAACCTCGGAGTTCGTCCTCATCTTTTGTTTGTCTGTTTAGAAAATGGCTGCATGTCAAAGCAGAGAGATTCTGGGCCGTGGTGGAAAAAAATAAAACAAGAAAAAATAACTGTGACTGGCTTCCTCTGAAATCCTCTGACACACCAGACAAAACAATTGGCCCACGTTGTCTTCCCCACACGCCAGCAAGATGAATTGTTACTGGAGATGTTTTACCGTGCCTAATTGGCATCAACCTATAAAGAACACTTACTGGTGCATAAATCATGCCTGATGCCCATTTCACCACTCAGTGAGCTGGAACTAGTTTTAAGTAGATAGATAACTCACTAACTTTAATGTAATTCACCCATGACTCCTTCGTCTGGCTGCCGTACAGCTTGTGTGTTTGGCCTCTTTCGTTAATGTCAGAATCTTCAAAGGATTACACCGTGGAAGAAATGCTAACAGGAAAAAGGCTGTTGTTTGTAGGCTGTTGTTTGTGTGTTTTATATAAAAAAGAAATGTTCAGAAGAAACCTCAATAAAAGAAAAACATGTCTGAATATATGGCATAGAACCGCGAGACAACTTTTATTAAACCTACAAAATTTTGATTCTTTTGCTTCGAAGTGATGCAAACCGAGGAGGAAAGTTAGCCAACATATCTGTAAAGTAACTGAAGCAAGAGCAGCACCGATGCTCAGATGTGTCATCTGGCAAGTTTGCTGACATCATCTGATTTCTACATGTCTAGGCGTAGACTGTACATGAAACTAAACGTAGCCTGCGGGTCTGAAAAATGAAGCCAGTGCTGAAGTGCCCTAAAGTGCAGTGCCACTGATGACCACTAGGTGCTGGCTTCAGAAAAACTCCCAATAGGCTCCCATTCAAAGAGTGTCAACTTCTCTTTTTTTCAACATGTCATTGTGGTGTCATTTGTCAAGTCACTTCTTCTGATCAGTGTTTCAGTGATCAATCTGAAAATAATCCCATAATAGTTTGATTGACATGGCTGTGGGGCACTCAGGTTGCCGGTATAGAGGGCAGGCGTAGTGTCCTCTCAGTGAGATCCACCTGTTGTTCCTTCCCAGCTCGTCCAAATATGGTCATTTCTGTCTCCAAAAAAAAAGAAATTACCAAATTCGAGGCTTCAAAACTTCAGTTTACGTACCGGTGGGTAATACCACAGTGGCTTCTCTACTTCTGTCAAAATAGGATGACTTTGCTTATGATCTAAAACTAGAGTAAAAGTATCAAAACAGTCGAGTAAAAATACTCCATTGCAAGTTAAAGTGCTGCGTGTAAAATCCTACTTCAGGACTTAAGTGTAGTTGAACTATTGAAGAATTTCTTATTCGTTGCTATTTCTTTGCATTTTAGAACTATTTTGTTGGTGAACTCTTGCTCTTCTCTTTTAGAGAAGCTTTCCACAAGTGAGCATGTCAATCAGTCTCTTCCACTCTCTTTTAAATGAAGGCTAAAAAAAAAAGTGAATTGCGTAATCTGCTCTTTGAAAAACAGGGACTGTAACACTGCAGTGATAAGAACCACACAGCCTGTACGCTTTAATTACAGTTCCTGTCTCTATCTAAAATGCACACGCAGGCAGATGTAGCTTCAACACAACTGAACTGAACCGTGTACATGTTTACATTATGTGTGTGTGGGGGGGGGGGATTAGGAGGAGGGATAAGTGGTATAGAGGTGAAGGTTTCAAGAGGAAGGATGTTCTTCTGCATGTAACCCCTCTTTGTCTTTCTTTCCCTCTCCTCTTCCTCCTCCTCCTCCTCCTCCTCCTCGGTCGTTTCTCTCTCTCTCCACTCCTCTGTGTCTCCTCCACCTTCTCGTTGTCTTGAAAATGACATTTTTCATACTTTCACGTGCTTCTTGGAGCTGGTTGATCACATCACCATGAACTCATGTCAGACTAGCCTTAAGATGTTGATGATGATATATGGAGAAGCCCGTGTGTTTTCCTCAAAGGGCGTCGCCATGGCGATACGGCAAAGTTTGCTGTTTCGCCATGACACAGAAGGATGTTTTTTTTTTTTTTAGGTCAAGGGATGCTCAACCTCACGAAACGTGGAACATGCTTCAAACGTGGTCAACTCCACAGCCGCGTACACCCCCGTGCTGCTGGCTCCCCAACGGGTGCAGGTTCGAGGACCCGCATATCACTGCTTGCAGTTTTAATTGTCTTTGCTCTCCATTTTTTTTGTTTCCCCCCCATTTCCATCTGCTCTTTCTTTTCCTTTATTTGCTTGTCATTCTCTTCCTCTTTCTTTTTCTTCTCGTCTTGAGATTTCTTTTCCAGCCGCTCTTTTATGTTGAATGTGTGCTGCAGGAAACAGAAAGGCTGCATATATTACATTCTACTGACCTTTGAAGAGGTCTGTTTGGAGCCATTGCTGTGAAGTAAAGCGATCATCTGAGGCAGCGTACGTGGAGCTGGCTGATCCTCCATGGTTCTTCACTCCTCTTCAGCTTCAGTGCGAGCTCTCCATTTTCTTCTGGCCAGTTTGAGGAGCTCATCTTTTTGCTTGAGCTCTTCTCGGAGCCGGCTCACCTGCTGCCTCTGGGCATCTTCCAGTCTGCTCCTTTACAGATTTGTTGTCCTCTTTGAGAGACTTCATCTCTTTTATGGCGGGGCACAGGGCGTCCCTCAGTCCCTGTAAAATTGAATCCTGAGTGGGCTGGTCAGTGTAACCACCTTCTGATTCATTTTCAACTGTCATTACGTTATGATAAAAGCATTGTGGGTAAATATTCACTTAGTTTGATAAGCTAAAGCACAGAAAACATTTTCTTTTTGCTGACAGGGACTAAAACTACCAGATGTCTCTTCACCTCAGGAACTGTTCACAGCCTAACTTATGTTTCCTCTCAGGACAGGAGAGAAAATATTTATGTTTTTGAGAGTGGGCCCGTGGGCTCTCCAACAACAACAATACTTGCATTCAACCATAAACCAGACCGGCTTTTTATCACAAGTGGGTTAGGGAAGTGTCGCAGTGCACCACAGATGAAACTAGCAACACATACAATTGTCTATACGAGTTATAGTTCATGAAGCGACACAATCCTGAAGCAAACGATTTCATAAATCAGTGAATTACTTGTTAGAGTTTTTCTATCGGAGAGCACTGATATGCAGTGTTGGAAGAAATATCCAGATTCTTTACTTGAGTAAAAGTACCAATACAGCAAAGTGCAAATACTCTATTTATAAGTTAAAGTCCTACATTATAAATCCTACTTCAGTGAAAGTACAAAAGTATTAGCAACAACATGTAGTCAAAGTATTAAAATAAAAGTACTGGTTTTGTCCCTCTGGCTGATAAAGTATTATATATATGACATCATATATTATTTATACTGAATCATCAGTGTGTGAGCACCATGTTACTGTTGGAGCTGCTGCAGGTGGAGCGCATTTGAACTACTTTATATACAGTTTCATATCCTGTTGTCAGATGATTACTGGGAGGGGAAAGAAGAAAAAAAACAACTTCTGATCGACAAATCTGTTTTTTTACTTTTTTTTTTTTTAAACTTTTTTCTCTAATATTAGATTTTTGCTGAGATATTGGATCATTTGAACATTTATTAAAATGAAACTTAGTGAAAAGTTTAGAGGGAAAGATCAGTATTTGGTGGAGCTGTTAACAACTCATACACATCTGAAATATTGCCCCAACTACACAATATCAGAAACCAAACAGGTTGGAAACAACTGCTTTCATCTTTAACAATATATTCTATTGAAAAAGCTTGTTCTGTTATCCATCGTGTCAAATCTTCAGCTGAAATGTAGAGGAGTGGAAGTATAATTTAGCATTCAATTGTACTTCAGTGCAGTAGTACTAGTAGTAGAAGTAGTACAGTAGTGAGTTTTCCATGACAATGACCAGTTTCTATCATATTTTGAACATTTCGTTTTTTCACCACAGCATGAACAATCAGATAAGTAGTGGTAGAAGAATCCACAGCGTCTGTTTGACACACTGATACAAATTCCGTGTACGATACTGTCTGCTGCCTCTGGACCAGAGTGTGATGGGATGCTGTGGATGGAGAGCAGGTTCAGGCGGAGACTCGCCGCTTCGTGTGCCGCCTCATAACGGAAAGACGGACCATGTCTGGTCTTTTATCTCTGTGGACAACATGAGAGAGAAATGAAAGATCCGTGCTCTCGAGTTGGAGTTGGCCTCACACACACACACACACACACACACACACACACACACACACACACACACACACACACACACACACACACACACACACACACACACACACACACACACACACACACACACACACACACACACACAGACAGAAGCGGAGGGCTGTGAAATCTCTGCTGAACAGAAAGCCGTCATGTCTGGCCTGATGCAGCCTCGAGTTGCTCCTTAGATTTACTGTAGTAGTAAAGCTCCTCTCCCTCCTCTCTGCTTCTTACAGCCACTCTCCCTTAATGCTAATGGGGGAAACCTCTGTGGTGAAAGCCATTTGTGTAGAAGTGTGTCGGCGTGTTATAAATGATGTTATGGCTTCTAATGCACGCGCTGTATTCCTGCTCTCCGGCCCCATGGGGAGTCCACTGCCCAGTTCTGCACCAGAGACAAAAGGCCGACTTGTCTGGCTGTTTTTTTTCTCCCCCCCACCGACCTCATTCTTTTTAGGCGCTTTCAACGGAGGTTCAACACGCACACGAGTATGATTAGACGACTGAAAGTGATGTGCTGCACCCGTACACAGAGTGCTTTTACGCACGCACGCATGCATGCAGGGAGATGAAAAGAGATTCTCGCATGCATCAGAGTGCGATCAGAAGAGACATCGATGTGATGTACCGGGGCTGTTCATGTCAGCACTGATGCAATAAATAGAAGTTCAGAGGGATGGCCATCATGAAGCAGAAGAACCTGCGAGTTATTTCAATGAAAATATATGTTTTTCCCAAGCACCAACCAACAGTGACGTCTCCTGTTGGTTTGTGAGCAGCCGTAATGAAGCTTTGAGTTTGTATTTTGGCAGGCACCGTTTTGCTAGTCCCGATTGGTTTAGAGCAGGAAGTGACCATATTTGGACGAGCTGGGAGGGAGTGAGTGGTGGATCTGACTCGATCTGATTGGGATCCCAACGATACTATGTCCCGCCCACCGATAGTGGACACCTGACTGCACCACAGGCCTGTCAGTCAAACACACACGCTTCCAAAAACACAGCTTTTTAAGAGCTTATTTTCTAATTAATGACGGGATTATTTTCAGATGGACGGTAAGAAATCTAATAAGACGGAGCGACTTTAGCTAGCAAAACTGACATGACTCATGGAGAAATTTTATTGGCTGAGAACGTTATGAGACTAGTTGAATGGGAGTCTATGGAGCCAGAGGCTTTTTGGAGCCGACCTCTAGTGGTATTGCAGCTTAAAGCACTTCCACATCGGCCTCATTTTTTAGACGGGTTTTACTACTGACTCCGCTGCTTTCAGAGCAGAGCTGCACATCATCTTTGGTGCTGGTGGTTGCGTTCACCGTCGCTGCTTTATGAGACAAACATATCCTCTGCCTCCGGCTCGGCCCCGATATAAATTAGAAGTGTTTTGTATTTGGTTGTCTGATCACCTTGAATTATTCCAAGTACAAAAAAAACCAACAGAGTAGCGCAGGAGAGGGAGCTGGAACCGAAAGGAGAGATAGATGTTTGGTCCTGTGACAGTAAGTCTTGTGTGAAATGTGGTGTGCTGACTTATTATCATACTGCGCATGTTTATTTCAAGGCCACGGCTTGACTGGTGACAAAATTAATGGTAGGCAGTGTGTATACAGAGGAGCATTTTACAATGATAGATTTGGGGATGAATGGGCCCGACTCTCATTTTTATTTCCTCACAGGCCACAAAGTGCTTTTTCTGAGCGAACTAAAAATCATTCCAAACTCCTGTTATGTTTAGTTGCATAATGCAGTTTGACTCCAATATCTCTTGTATGAAGTTAACAGTATAAAATGGTGTGCTTATGTGTCGAGCTGTTATTTAGCTTGCATATCACGCTGAGACAGACATTGTTGCCTGCCTCTGATAGGACAACCTGACATCACACCAAAGCATGTAATATACTTGTCTGTCCACTGGAGGATAACATGTCAGTGTCACGTATTGCCTCACTGAGGTGTGAAAAATAAGGTGCCTTAGGCTTAGACACATGTGGTTAAGGCTAGGGAAAGATCATGGTTTGTGGTCAGATAAAAAATAAATAATGGTAGTTACCTAACATACGTAAGTTAATTACATTACGTCATGTATGTAACGTCCTTTGTAATCCAAAGACCTTTGATGTCCTTCACATTTGGCCTTCATCACTGTTTGTTCTTTGTCACATGACCTTCGTCCCTGCTCATTTATGTGTTTACTTTTGACGCCCACGTGAGATAAAAACCATAGATGTATAAATATGTGGACGTAGCTTCCAGGTCTGATATCTGAGGCCAATACAAAAGTGCCTTAAAGTGCAATACCACTGAGGGCCACTAGGAGTTGGCTCCAAAAAGGCTCTGGCTCCATAGACTCCCATTCAACTTCTCTCATGATATACAAAGTCTATAAATATTTTCCTCAAGTTATGTTGGTGTCATTCACTAAAGTCACTCCTTCCTATTAGTTTTCTGATTGGTCCATCTGAAAATAATCTCGTTGTTTGGGGGCGTGCCTGTTTGATTGACAGGCCTGTGGTGCAGTCAGGTTTCCGCTATAGGTGGGCGGTGCATAGTGTCCTTGGCTTCCCAATCAGATCAAGTCAGATTCACCGTTTGCTCCTCCCCAGCTCGTCCGAAAATGGTCACTTCTGGCTCTAAAATAGCGAGATGGCGACGACCAACATCCAGGCTTCAAAACAGCAGTTCACAAACCAATGGATGACATCACTGTTGGATGCTGCTGTGGTAAAACGTGACACTGACACGGTATCCTCTAGTGGACTGACGGGTGTATTACACACTTTGGCCTGATATCTAGCTGATTGGAGCGGTTTGTAGAATATGTACTCTGCTGGCTGTCTTTGTAGGCACTTAAAGCATCATACCAGCGGCTCAGTATTTATTATGCCATTAACGAGAAATCATGCATACGTTTTGAAAGTGGAGTTTTTAGAGCAGCAGGTTTTGTTTTATGTCGATGAAAATCCGCAAACGGTGATGTGAGACTGGCACAACAAAGAAAATTTACAGCAGCGAAAGAAGTTCCTTTATTTAATTCAATTACGGATTAATTGATGTTATTGTGTGGAAATACTGTAGCAAACTTATCAAAGCTCCTCATGGCGGTGCCTTCAAAAATACTCTGACATTTGAAACTTGTGAGTCGGCTGATCAGAAACCGTTTTCAAACACAGACAAAAACATTCATTTTGTTCCTGTTTGTCATCTGGATTTAAATTCGTAAAAGCATTCAGAAGCTCATATGTGTCTTCATTTTGCAAATTAGCGTGTCCTTGAACACACCAACAAATATGTGTACTTGCATATCTCAGGAAAGTTCCGGCTTCCTGCGAGTTAATTTTCACTCTGTTCCAAGGAGAATACGAAGCGACGGCCGCCTGGGAGGAAGGAAATCAATTTAAAAGGCTTTAGAAAAATGTTCGGCTGTAATGTTTGCGAATACTAGATTTGTTGTTCATTCAATTTAATGACCGAGCAGCTCTGCCGGTGGAAATCCGTTGTTGGTACAGTTTGTAGCAGCAAGGTTCCATCAACATGAACACAACGAGCGCATGAACACGATTTACAATCGAGAGACGACAAAACCCACACAGGGTGGTCCTTTAAACTAAATATTCATATAATGTTGCCTCTATTGATGGCGGCATGGAGAGCCGTTGTGTCCCAGGCTTTTAAAGTACATTGCAATCATCTGGCACTCGCTTTTGTCCAGACCTACGTTTTGTTCCAACACACATCAGCAGCATTATAGGGGGTCACCGTCTCATTCAAGGACACTGTGACATGATTGAAAAAGTGAATTGTGGGAAAACCCTCCTGCTACTGCTGCAGAGGGGTGTGTGTACTTTCCACCAAACAGTCCAAATGAATCTGTGTCGGTGGATTTTTGTCATCTAACCCCTGGGTGTCAGACTCTGGGCGGGGAGTGTGTCGACAGGCAGAACGGGCCGCGAGGTCAGCGCTGCACACGGGAGAGGAATTGAAAGTGCAGAGGAACAGCTGTCCAGATGATGGATAGAACAGGTGGCTGAGGGAGAGAGTGAAGGGAGGGGGGGGGGGGACGTGTTGATCTGCATTTTATATCCATCTTGGTGAAATGGAGAGGAAATCCGTCTGGCTGCGAAGGAGAAGGATTTATGATCTCATCAGTCTTGACGGATGGATGTTATCGTGCGTTGGCACGTGATTGTTTTCTGCTCCTTTTTTTATTTGATCTTCTCAAAGCAGTGGACACGGCGAACCACTTCCTGTGATGATGTTGATGATGTGCACCTCCAACGCCACCGATGGTCCAAAATGTGACATATTTCCCCGAGCAGGCCGCGGATGTTTATTCAAACATTGGCTGGATTCCCAGCAGCAGCAGCAGCAGCAGCAGCAGCAGCAGACTTGTCGACACTGTGATCTCTCTTATGAGTTATACTCTTTGCTTTGGTGATATTTAGGAGCCTCTGATCAGCACTTCCCAGGTAGACACAACGAGCCGTCTGACTGATCGGAGACGGGGGTGGGATGGGGCGGCATAACGGAGCGCCGCTTCCTTCACCGTGGAATTATGCTGAGTCAGCGGGCTGTGGGAAGCTGCCGTCCATTTGTTAAGCAGGCTGTCACTTCCACTGCCTTCACTGTGGATCCTGCGGGGTACTTTATGTATTGATTTAACAGGGAGCCTCTCTCCATTTTTTAATATAAATGATGGCTCACTTGGCTCAATGCACCCTGTATGTAGCCGGGCCTCCGTCAGTAGTCAAAGCACAGGGGTCGCAGGAAAACGAGCTCAGGCTAACAGCGGAAACACTCCCATACGGTAAATCTATCTCCGCCGACATGCTGCAGATGGAAAGAGCCTTTTAACAGGAGAAGATTGGAGTTTGATGGAACCATTTTTGTGATTTTTTTTTTTTTTCTCTTTCCGCTGTGTCTCGATATAGTTTTTGCTGCTCCACTTTTCTTCCACCTCTCCCAAATTCCTGCAGCATCAAAACATAAAGCTCCCGGGATCCTGCCACGCTCCCAAACAGAACTTATGTTGAGTGCAGCGCGAGTTTGGCAGCATCAGAGACGGAAATCCACAAGTCCCATGTGCATGTTGACTTATTTAGATTTGTATAAATGGAAATATCAGTTCATTTCAGCTACATCTTACTTTTTAAAGCTCTTAAACTGTTCAGACATGTCAGACATTAGAAATTAGCTGTTGGTAGGGACATGAATTCCCCTCAAACAAGTAGTTTTGGGTCAGAGAGTTTTATTCATATTTTCTGATATCCAACCAACAGAGGCAAATACTTTTTTCCTCTCTCACTGAAGCTATGCAGAAAAGCAGCCTTCAAATTTTTATTATAGCTCACTTACGTTGACAAAAGAGCCCTTTCCTTGCCCACTAAAACCAGCTGAAAAACGGAGAGAAATGCTCCTCAATAAGAAGTTAATTTCCTGCAAGACTTTGACACTGCTGTGCTAATGTGCAGCTCCACAGAGAGAAGCGAATGAACAGGAAAGATGAGTATGGCAGCACCTAGTAGGACATCTCTTATAAAAGTCTGACATTCATAAGAGAAAGCAGATGGGTAATAAAGCAGTTTGGATGCAAGATAGTTTGTGCATCAGTGTAATGTCTCTGACTTGAAGTCTAGATTTGACATTTTAAGGCTCTTTGTGATTCCAAGTCCACAAGAATCACATTCCTGCATTTTATGTTTTAATTCCTTCAGTCGGTCAATTAGTGAAACTTCAATAAGAATTATTCATGTAAAATTCTCTTAAACTTTCACTGTAAAACCATTCCAGTATCCCACCAAAGTGTGGTAAGTGTCAGTGTCACGTTTTGCCTGGCCGAGGCGTGAGAATTACACGCATGCATGACTGGCCAATTCTCATTCTGAGGGGTACAAAGTAAGTCCACGTAGCAACGAGATCCGGGGTGATTGGACAGGACAAACAGGATTTTCACCCAGCCGACTGGCAAAACTTCACATAACGTACACAAATTTCCACTGATGACACTGGACTCTTCATTTCAACAAAACCGCTGTTCTAGAAAGTTCCACAGACAAAAAAAGAACTAAGACAGTTCAGTGTATCTCTGCTAAGGACTTTTATCAGTCGTGTGAGCAAAACGCATCGAGGATGAACATCCACTTCCATGTTTTCAGGCAGGCATGGCTTGTGGGAACACAAATCGGTGGGGGAGCAGAGTTCGATACCAGACAGCCTTCATTAAATCCTCAGTGGGTGCAAAACTTCAGAATGTTTTCAAGAAACATTTATCGACCGGCAACAAGCTGCTCAGCGAGGGAGGGACAGGAAACAAAGCTTTGCGAGTCTAAAGAGCCTCCAAAGAGAGAGTGGCCATCGCACTGTAGAAGCTTGTGGGCCGCAGTGTTTTCACATCACGTTTTAGTATTCACTCAGCTCGCTTGGAACCCCGACGAAGCCGGCACTAAAATAGTACCAGATACCAGATATCATCCATGGACAATCAAAAACTCCAAAAAACATGTAACTTACATGACGTATGTAACATTAAAATTATTTTAACCCAAACCAAACTTCAACTATGTCACGTTTCACTGAAACCATGATTTGTATCTAAACCTGACCACAAGGCTCGTGGTGCCTAAACCGAAGGCTCCTTACTTTTCACACCTAGGCGAGGCAAAATGTGACACTGAGACGTTTTCGTCTAGCGGACTGATGAGTGTATCACATGCTCCTTTATAAAACACAAGAACCCCACAGTTCATCTTCGAGTGGTTAAATGCAAGCTCAGCTCACTTATCATTTATTAGTGTTCGCCCAGCAAGACACAGCCCATTACAAAACTGAGATTAATTAGTGTCCTTCTGCATAATGATAAACTGTCATCATGCAAGATGAAGGAGCTCAGTAGTAGTCATGTTGTTGTCCGGTTACATCATTCTTCCCCGGAGCCTCTGTAGACCGGCCTCTGAGCTCCTTAACATGCAGCAGAGGCTCCACCTGCCACGAGGATGATACTTTATTAGACTGATGCAACCGTGATCCAGACCCAGTAACAGACTTTATTTACGAGCCCCATGGAAATCTCCTCTCATCGTGATTTGTGAGAAAAAGAAGATTCCTGACTTATTTAATAGCAGCGCTCCACCCTGAGCTTAAAAAATTAGAGGTGTGATTGCTGCTTACTGAAGATGTAAATTAGGTTAATATTGCCCTCCAGGTAGAGTAGATGTTAGTTTTTTTGGGGGTCAGGGGATTTGCTGTAATCTGAGTGTAACGTGGACCGGTCCGACTCCCTGATGAAACGAGGCAGAGTGGTGGATGCAGATATGGTAGCATTTTCCAGTTGCTACGGTACAGTATGCATGAATTATGAAAGGTGCACTTGGGACTAGCGGTAGTGCAGATCATGCATAAATGCAAGAGCAAGCTGGGCTTCTGCGAGCTTTTGAGGGTGTGAGTGTGCGAGAGGTTTGCTGAAGGACGGCCTCCTCTCCAGCCCACATGCGCTCTTAAACTTCCCTGTAATGCAGGTAGAGGAGGTCGGGCCATGCGGACACATTTCAACATGGAAAGTCCTCCACATGTTACGACGTAGCCACACACAAACAGACTTTTTAAAGTCGGGGAAAGTCTATGTCTTGCAATCGAATGCAAATCTGCAGTATTTATAAATATTACATTCAAACTCAGAAGAAATCTCCAGTAAATGACCACATTTTTCAGCAGACTCGAAAGTCATCTGGGACTCGTCATCCGGTTCAAGCTCGCTGTGTAGAAGATGCTTTCCTCACTAATTGAATTACAATCTCACTCTTTTCAGATTATAACATTTTCAGAGACCCATTTGTGCCTTTCAAACTGTAACATGTGATGATTCAGTTTATTAAAACCCAACATTTCCATAATACAATAATGTGTTGATTTGACTATTATATAACATAAATTGTATAATAGGGAAGTGACTTTTAACCCAATTATTTTAACCCAAACCTAAACCTAACCAATAGTTCTGGTGCCTAAACCTTACCACGCTGTCCCCCAAGTCATGTGTTGTTACCATGACGATAAAGGTCCAGTATGCCTGTCGCTGGTACAACGATCAGATGACCTATTCAGACGTACATCTGAGATATAACGGGATAACGAGTGAGCTTTAAAGGTATTGGTTCTCAGATTTTGTTACTGTCGAACACAGCCAGGCTGTTTTCTCTTGTTGTTGTTGTTGTTGTTTATTCCAACCTAAGCTAACAGCAGCAGCTTCATACATTTCAGCATTATCATTTCATCTTACTCCCGGTATGAAAGCAAATACGCCTATTACCCTCAAAGTTAAAATGTTGATAAGATGCTAAGTAGTCAAATTAAGTGCTTCAGGTTGTGTTCCAAACTATAATTTTATTTTTAAATTTACAGACTTGTATTTTGTTGTTTATTTCATCATTTATCACAGGCATATCCTATCATTAAAATTTAATTTGAATAATTACACCATCAAATCGTAATGGTTCCTTCAAGTTCTTATCTGAAGTCAACATCACACCTTAAATAGAGACAAGTAATTTGTCTTTAAAAATCAGTCCTATAAGATTGATAGTAAAATATCACGACCATTATCTAGCTTACTGAGTAGATGCTGCATTAGATTTATAGTACAGACTGCAAATGTTCCATGTGGTTTTCAATAATTATTTAGACTTCTTTTTACCGGTTTGAGTAGGTGGGTTGATAAAGAGCTACTAGAGGGGTAGAACATACACAGATGGAGCCTGACTATATGTGGGCTGTGGTGTTATTATGGCAGTGTGAGCGAGTACAGTATTTCTTTTAAGGTTCTTTAATGGTCCTTCTGCCTCTCCCCCACATTTCTTTCACACTCCCCCATTCCTCTCATCTCACACTCTCCCATCATCTCTGCCTCTCCTGTGATGCTCTGGGTTTTCTTTTAATGTAAAAAGATCAACCGTATTTTCTGGATTGGGGTCTCTTTGTGCACCAATTACTTTCTGCTGTTTGTTGGGATGCCAAGCATACGTTTAATTCTAACGAGCAAAATGTACTTTAACTTATTCTCTTTCTTTTCTTCAGCGCTCTTGTTCCAAATTTTAACGGCACGCTTTTTATCCATTTCTTATTAGTGGCTGCTTTCAAAGCCCAGAGACAAAACAAGACAAATTCCACGTCTGGGACCTTTTGTAGAGTCTCAGGGGTAGCAAAGGAGGAGGAGGAGGAGGTGGGGGAGGTGGAGGAGGTTGGACACAAAGGTATCAGTTGCGCTATAATTCAATTACAGCATCCATTGAGAGGGAAGAGAAAGGAGCAACTTTGCCTGGGGTTCCTCTCTTTTGAATATCCATCACCCCCCACCCCCCTCACACACACACCACCACCACCAGCGTATTGTAGGAGCTGAATAAAAACCTCTGGCCTGGTTCGGAGGATGTCATCATTAAACCGAGCTGTGAGGGATCCCATACATTTCAAATCAGCTATTTGATCCTCCTATCTGATCTGATCCGCTTCTGTGATCTATTATGAACGAGAGCCCGATGGAGAGGAGAGAGGTATGAAGAAGTTTCTAGTTCGGTGGAATCTATCCCCCCACCCCCACCCCCAACCCCACCCCCACCCCTCCACCCACCCGCCATCCATCTACGTTTCAGTTGAGATCAGAGAGATCAACGGAAACAAAGCAGCGGGGAGAAAAGGGTCTCTGCTGATGCGATTCGCTGTTTGGATGCTTTGCGCCTCAGGTAGACTCTGATCTGAGCCGGTGGAGGCATGTGGCAGCAGGAGGACGGATAATGATGAGGACGGGATCTCTACAAACACTCGGCTTCGGTCAGGAAGGAGCAGATCTGTGAGCTGCTTGTGAACCCGCTGCTCTGTAGGAAAACAGTGAGCGTCAGCCCTGTAATCATTGACATGTGTTTGTGTGTGTGGGCCGTACTGACAGATGGAAACTGGATCACTTGTCATATAGTTCTTGATTAACCCATTGTGGGGACCCAACCTATGAGCCTTCATCATCATCATCATCATCGGTGAATCATTGGGCCTCATTCACCAATTAATCGGAAGAATACATTTCTTCTTAAAACCCGCTGACGCAGTTTCTGCGAAGATTCTGGCATTCATTAATGTTTTCTTATCTACGAACACTCAACAGCACACATACGCACGTTTGAGTGCTGACACATTTGTGAAAAATAATATTTCTTCAGTTCCACAGTTCTATAATATTATTTAATTCAATTTCCATTTATATTTTTTTTAATTCATAATTTTAATAATTATTTTCACTACTTTATAAAGCAGCAATAAACGCTATACTGACACTCTGAGGACTGGACAACAGGGTTAGTTTTCACATCAATTAACTGAAACTAATTAGACTTTTACAGTTTGAGTCTTTAAATATTGCAATTAATCTCAAGAAGGAAACACATCACAAACGAAACAAACAGGTTTCAGTGTATCTTTGTGTCTGGGCTACCGTGGGGGTTCCTCGGAGACACAGCCGACCCGCTGAGCCACAAAGTTCGTTTTACGTTTGCTTTATTTCTTAACACACACTTTGCTGCTCTTGATTCCGGCGCTCTCCTGTCCTGCCTCCGAGCGTCCGTCCAGTCGCTGCCTTCCTCTCCTCCTCACCAGGTCCTGCTCACTTATCAAGGAGAGAAATAATCACCTGGTTCAGTTCAGCTGCGCCAATTATCCTTCTCCCGGCACCGTTCCCTGAACCACTCCATCACTCTCTCCCCCCTGCAGCTGAGCTAACCACACCCCGCCACCACACTTTATTTAAAAAAAAAAATCTGTATTCATTTCTTAAAGTGTTTCTGGGATTGTAACCAGTGTTGAGGCCATCTGTGTCTGTGTTTGATCCGTTTACTCCTGGATGTCCAGGACCATCTGAGACCAGACGTGGGGACAGGGGATCAGGATCTGGGTGAAGGTGATCAGGCTGCGAGCTGGCGGTTCTTTTTACTGTCCTCCTGATACAGCGTTCACTGAACAAGCAATCACATCCCATGCATCTTTTTTAATATTTAACTTTTTGCTTATTTGTACCTACACTACGCTATTAAATGTAACTGCACTTTTGCTGTTCACTTCCCTCCACTTTAGACCTACTAAAGTTGTTCTTCCTCTTCGAGTCTGCTGCTCACCGTCTTTCAGCATTATTTATGTTTCTCTCATCTTGTCTTTTCCCCTTCACTTCCTGTGACTCTGTGGTCACATGGCCCTGCAGTGTCATGCCCTTTCAGGGGCATCAGAGGGGCGTTTACTTATGCTAATTGGGAACAACTAACACAAGTTTTCAATTTATGAGGACAATGGGATTCATCAATATAAGAAAACAAGTGCGAAGAAATCTGCAGTTTATGAACACGTCATAAATCTGACGCATACTTTTCTTAGGAACAAATTTCTGAAAAATCTTATAGATATTGCTGAATGAGCCCCATCGCCTCTTAATAGTGTCTATATATTTTTCAGTGTTTTGATGTGAATCAGTGGGATGTACAGGTCTACACTGCTTCATGTGGTTGTGAAAGAGAGACGTTTTCCTCTGAATAATGCTGAAAATAGAGGCTTTTCTCTGTGTCCTATAACCTCCACGTAACAGTCTCTTCCACATGAGTCAGTGTCTGTCTGCAGCTGCTCTACCTGAGGCTTTCATAAAGATGATTCTCCTTTGGGATCCTACCAGCATGCATCTATTTCCTCTTCCTGCACCGCAGCTGATGTGAAATGAGAGCTGTGTGCAGTTCTGGGATCCGAGGCCTCACTGAAGTTTTTTGGCACGTTGACAGCTACCTCAGGCAGTTTGTATCCACATGACTTCTATTCATAGAGTGAAATAAATCTTTTTCTAAAAGTCTTTTTTTTTCTCAAAATGGAAAACATGATAGTACATAATGGCTTTCACTGTGCAAAAAAAGCTCCATGATTTCTCTCCCGAGTAATCTTTGGTCTTATTTTCTCTTTTGTTGGTGTGGAAATGTTAAGGCTGCAATTTGTTTTACCTTTGAACATCCCTGATGAGCAGCCTATCACATGTAATGTTCCAGCATGTTCTTCACTCACTATTATTTCTGTTTGCTGCCCAGTTCATTTGGTTAGAAGCTGAGAAGGTGGAAAACAAGCGTTAATGAGTCCTGTAGGGAAATTGCCAGGATGAAATGTGGAAATTACAAATGAAAACTGGATACATATGGAAATAACAACTTACTAAAAGGAGGCCGTGGAGGCGTCAGAACAATAGGTCTTTTCCTGACTCAAAAAAATATTTATACAAGATGCAATCAAAAAGCACAGTAATGTGCATGGACAAGGGGATGCAAGAACTTCTGTGAGTACTTTTCAAAGTTACATCAATTTATCAACATCAGCACCTGTTTTCATGTGTTTTTGAGACCACTGGTACGTGAACATTTCGGATTTAAACGTGAACACACAATTTGTTGAGTCAAATTTTTGAGGAGCAGAAAGAAATTGAAGGCAGAGATGATTATGTTGTATATTTTCATGTTGATGAACCCAGTTTCCATTGGGCCACAGTCCCGATTGTTTGCGCTGAATGTTTTCCATCAGACGCCTCAGAACATCAAGATATATCTCTGTGTTGACAGTGTGACCCTGGGGGACGAATTCATGGTGGCACAACCCCACAAATATCAATGAAAACCCACCAGTTTCCCATGTTTTCCACATTGGACATGTGATCACATGTTTGACACGTTTACCACATATTGCAACATATAATAACATGGGGAAAATATGTGGTAAGATTTTGACATGGAAATCTACATGGACTTCACACATTACACCATGAAAATGTTCCAAAACCACATGTTTGTGCACAATCCCGAGTATGTGGTCACATGTGATATTCATGATGTTTCTCTGTGAGGGCCTGACCTGAGGCACCTTCCTCAGTCTTGGACCGTCACGTTCTGCCCCTTTCCAGGCACAATCAAAACACATTGCTCGGCTCATTACTGCATTGTTTTAAGCTTTCTGAAGCATTTCGAGGATCTCCATTGCTGATTTCTTAAGTTTGACATCAAATTTGATGTGCACTCTCTCCTCAAGTCCGTGGAGAAACTGAAAATTTGCACACATCAGTGGTCACAAAAATGTGCATAACACCAGGGCTGATGTTGATCAGGCAACGAAGCCCGGAATACTTAATCAGGAAAGTTAATGCTTCTCCCCACTCAGTGTGCATTACTTTGCTACCTTTTGTTTACAATAGGAACAGTTTCTGAACTAGTTTAATGCCTCTTCATGAAGATATTTACAGTATAGTAAATCATCTGCATTCAGATTCAGTGGTGACAATGCACTGGCTGTGAACACAGTTAGTGACTTGTTGATAGTGACAGGTCATAGTGCATCTTTGGCTCATTGATCAACAATAATTTAGGTTTATTCATCACCCCAGAGCCCCACAAGTGAAGTCCCTCCAGTCTCCAGGTGGTGCAGCAGGTGGTGGTTGGTGGCCTGGCAGAGAACCAACTGCCTGCAGCTCTGGACAAACTGGCAGCAGGCCAGATACACTGGAGGGCTGTTAGCTTGACCACATTAACTCCCTAAAAGGGTGTAGAGCCCCGAGAGGCCCCACTATTCATGACAGTTTCATTGTGTCTGCAGACATCCAAACACTAACCAGTGCTCTTATTGTTTTCTTTTTGATTTATTGAATAAGAAGATTGGCTGACATTTGCATGTTCATCAGTGCTGCAAACTGTTTGTTCCCCAGTATATTGTAGAGATGATTCACATATATAGTAAGTTCATTATCATTGGGTTTTTCTGCCTCACTGACACAATGAGATGCATTGATTATCTGCAGCAGCTCACTGTGAGCAGGTCTTTGTGACTACAAGTCCTCTGCATTATTCTCTCAGCACTAAAATACTTGGTGAATCTCTTTTAAATAAGGAACTACTAAAGTTAGAGCTAATACACCCTTTATTTTTGCGAGTTTGTTAAGCTGTTAGAAACTACTGTCAGACTGTATATTTGGTTACTACAGCCTAAGCTATGAGATTAGGTAATGAGGTGCCCATCACATTTGATGGTGCAAATTGCTAAATACATGTGCAATGAATCAAAGAGTGTAATACACCCGTCATTCCACTTCAGGATTCTGTGTCAGTGTCATGTTTTGCCTCGCCCAGGCGTGAAAAGTACACGCATGAGACGAAGTTGATAAAGTCCACGGAGGATTTTCCCCCGGTATACCAGCTTTGAAATCTGTGAGAAATCAAAAGTAAAAGTTGATTTCTTACATAATTTAACGTATGTTAAATAATGTACGTGACATAATTAAATGCAAATAATTTGTTTGAAGCACAACTGTGATCTTTTCTTAACCCTAATAAAAATGCAACGTGTCACATTTAACCCAAACCACGATCTTTTCTTAACCACATGATTTTTTGTGCCTGAACCTAAGGGGCCTAACTTTTCATGCCTAACCGAGAAAAAATGTGACACTGAGACGACATCTCCTAGTGAACTCAAGACTGTATTACACGCTTCAGTGTGAAACCGGGTTGGATAAAATTAGTGACGGGAACTTTTGTGGTCCCGAGGCATTGTCAGGCAGTTTGATTGGCTTTGGGTCTAGAAGAGACCGGCCTTGAAGAGTGCTCATTAGTCACGAAGAAACATCATGCTCGGTTGGTAAAGTACAGTCTACTGGACAGAGGTTGGAGTGAGAACTGTGGTGACCGGTTGCCGTGGCGTTCCTGCAGCCTCTGGTGGCTTTGAACCAACTTCCTCCATGAACTCTGATCCAAATCAAACATCCCTGCATGCTACTTACAGTATGTGACACACAAAGTTCAGTGTAAAGGTGTGTGCGTGTGTGTGTGTGTTTCCTCGTCCTTTCAGGGGTTGTTCCCTGCACGTTGTCACGCAGTGCGATACGTCTCCCAGTTCATTCAACTGTCAGTGTGTGAAAGCGACACTCTCTCAGGATGAGAAATTCCCGCCGTGTTTTCATTCAACGTGACACCGAGGACTCGACACCACATTAAAGCATTACTTTGCAGCGGGAATCGTCCTGTGTGGGTCCCTGCAAAAACATCACGGTCTGTTTGATGACAGTGAGGGAGTTTCTTGTGCCCCCGTGTGGCCAAAGATTAGAGGAGGGATCAATAAGAGTAGTGCACAAAAATTATAAATGGCCAAACAGAAAGGAAGCTTTTATGTGGACAGCAGCAAAAATATTTAAACATGTTGTAGACTGCGTACACTTTGTATGACATTTGACAGAACAAGTATCAGGGGTGAAGTAACATGAGGCCAAAACAGCCTCAGTCGACCCGCCTGCATGGTGAGATTAATGCAGAAACTTGGCTTTCTCAGACAGTACAGAAATGTGCTGAAACTCAGAAATCAGCCCCCTAGAGCATAAACTCTGAATTATTTAAGTGTTACATTTTTAAATTATTAATTTTAATGTCATTACTTTGATAAAAATTCCTCACATCTCCCACTACATAATGACATTAAAGCTGGCACTTGACCTCACTATCATAAAACGTACAAAATTCTTGGTGCAAAGTTTTGTGAAGTTGCAGCAGGATGGTAATTATCAGAGCAAAGAAGAATCTAGAAAACATGAAGTTGGGTTTGCAAGTTGTTGACTGACTCCTGGTGAGGAAAGAAGCTGGTAACAAATACATATAGGAGGCTTGTCATAACCAAAGCCTCGTAGAAACATAGAAACAAATAGAATATATTGAAGGTATTTTAAGTAATTGCATTTGCTCTGACCAACAAGTTCTGAGGCTGTTGTGCCCAAACAGAGCGTAGTACATTAATGTGCATGGAGCAAGTGGAAGCAATAACTTTTATGAGGAAGTATTCCAATGTTATGTTGCATGATTAATATCAGCACCAGTGTAACGTGTTTTTGTGGTCACTGATAGGTTGGCATTTGCTATTTTACAATAGACTTGAGCAGAGAGTGCACATCAAATGTGGATGTAGTTTCCAGGTCTGAAAAATGAGGTGCCTTAAGCTGCAGTACCACTGAGTTCCGCTAGAGGTTTTCACCCAAAAGCCTCCGGCTCCAGAGACTCCCATTGAATTAGTATCATAAAATTCTCAAGTTTTCTCTGTGTTGTTAACTAAATTCGCTCCTTATTCGTTTTCTGGCCGTCCATCTGAAAATAGTCCCGTCATTAATTGGAAAATAAGCTTCAAAAAGCAGTGTTTTGGGGGGGCTGGTCTGTTTGATTGACAGACCTGTGGTGCAGTCAAGTTACGGCTATCGGTGTAGTATTGATATTGGAACACGGGGCTGGTCTCACATCACCATACAATAAAATATCGACAGATTAGGTATTAGGCTCGTCCAAATATGATCTCTACCGGCTCCAAACCGCTCTGAACGAGCAAGATGGCGCCGCCCAGATTCCGAACTCGAGGCTTCATAACAGCCGTTGACAAACCATTAGGTGACGTCACTGTTGGTTGCTGCTTGGCTGCAATACAACTTGTAACTTTTTTTGTTTTTAACCATCACTACTATTCAGTTAAGCTCTGAACTGTTATCTACCCTACAAGTGGTTTAGTATGGCTGATATAACTTCATACATTTTATAACATTGTGTCTCACGAACCATAGTAGTAGGAATTCCTCTCTGTACGTACATGTGTTTGTGTGCTAACCCTGGATGAGTCTGTATGTGCGTCCCTGTGTGTGTGTGTGTGTGTGTGTGTGTGTGTGTGTGAGGGTTCAAGAGGGAGCAGCAGGCGCTCCCGTGTCCTCCTAAGTGCTCCTGAATGTCACATCCTATCTGCAGCCCGTCCCCGAGGCTCTAACGGACACTCCATCCACTTGTCAGGTGATTAATCTCCGCTCCTCTCTCTGCCTCGTCGGCTCTCCGCCGCGTATCCGCTCTGTACACACAGCTTCGTCAGCCGTTCACGGGGCCATCACACTCACACACACTCATCCAAATGACAGTCCCTCTCCCAGTCACTTCCCAGTGAAGATCAATGAGGGGACGGATGTATAATTTAGTACATTAATTTAGAGGTGGGGATGGTTTTTTTGTGTCAGTGCTTTGAACGGCAGGATAATCGTGATTCCTCAGAGGATGAAGTTACACGAGAGAGAGAGAGAGAGAGAGAGAGAGAGAGAAGTAGAGGTAAAAGGTAACAGGAATAGGAGTGGATAGCTCAAATCTTAGCTGATTCCTTATATATATATGTGTGTGTGTGTGTGTGTGTGTGTGTGTGTGTGTGTGTGTGTGTGTGTGTGTGTGTGTGGTGGCTGATGCAGAAACACCTGGGATGCCCTGGGAAGCTGTGTTACGGCGCTAATGGGCTTCTGGGGGCAGAGCGTGTCAGGGCTGGTGCTTAGGTGTGACCCCTCAGCTCTCACTGCTGAATGCTGATCAGCGATGGGAGGGCTGAGGCGAGCACACGGAGGATGAGACAGCAGTTGAGATGGCATACCTGTACATGTATGTATTAAAGGACAGACACAGACACGCAGAGAAAGAGCGGCCTATCAATATGACAAGCTGGACAAGCTGGTCACATATCACAATCAGAAGATCTTAATAAATCCCTGCAGGGAGATGGCTTGAATCTGCCGTGGTCTGCCGTGGTGAAGCACCTCTCGTCCTCCATAAAGGCGAGGCGTTCATGTAAAGTGGATGGGTTATTTCTGTCGAGGGCCGGCGCTGAGCGTTTACTGTCTTACTGTCTGACCGCCACTGCACCGCCGAAGAGCAGAAACCCTCCATTTTCCAGCAGCCCTGCGCTGAAATATTTAGCCGCTCAGTCCAGGCTCAGAAAGGCAAAGTGCGTTTAATGAGATGTGCCGTGCCATCTCCATCTTGTAACTCCCAATTGAGGTAGACAATGAGATTTCATTGGCCCATACAGTGTAATCCTTGACTTCCTTAATGTAATTGGAAATCAGAGTCCCCTTCAGAGTGTCCCTTTCTTCCTCAAAGCAGCTGGACGGACTTTTTTTTTTTTTTGTATCTGTGATGTTATTGGTCTCTAAAAGGCTCAGGATGTGGATCATTTATTGTGGGAAACCAATAAAGTTCCTTTATGACGGTGCCAGGTAGTCTTACATGTGTATCAGTGCCTGAAGCCTTTAGTTTTATCAGCAACGTTACACGGTTGTATTAGCGGCTGCTGCGGGCCAGTTTGTTGGATTGTGGGATTAAACTTTGGGTCAAGTCTGCCGGTTATTCTCCGTATTAATGATGTAAAAGTTGTGTCTCTGTTGAGTTAAGGTGTACAGATGCACAATATCCTGAGAGGATTACTTCCCAAAACAAGTTTTCAGAGTGGAAGACAAAGAGATTAAGCCATGTCTGCTTGTCTCATTTTCTATTCTGCCCAAAATATAAATATATAAATTTATATTTTTCTCCCTTTTTCACAATTTTCCACTCTTTCAACCCGTCGCATCGCTCTCCGGCTCCAGCTGTTGCCACGGCTCGACCAGTTATTCACACATAATTACAATCTATTTAGGAGGAATCACTGAAAAGACCGGCGCTGTTAGCAGCTCATTTTCTACTAAATTAACTTGTGCTCAGAACAACTTGAGTACAGCCGAGGAAAAGGGGCCCTCCTAAATATTTCTGTATTGCCTGTAAGTAAAAGTCGTAATGAATATGAGTTTTTCATCACACACAGACACAGTGTTGGGAGTTGGGGCGCCGTTAATTGAAATGTTGGTTGTTTTGTGTAAAAATAGCCGTGTGGCGCTCTGATAGCCTTTATTAGTCTCTCGGGCGCTGTTTAAATGGCACACAGAAAATGTCATGTGTATGAATCTATTACTGCTTGCAGATAATTGAGGAAGTGAAAAATGCACAGAATACACAAATAAAGTGGATTTAGACTTTATATATGTTTATATTTAGATTTATAACTGTATTTTTTTTTATGGTAATTGCACTTAATTCATCTGATAACGACGATAATCTGTCTTCCATTGTTTGGTGAAGGTGTACCTTATACAACCGAATGTGGCTGTCAGGCTCCGCCGGCCTGTATGAGACATGACTCTAATGTGTCACAGTGAATGGAGAACAGCAGGGCGGGAGGTAGGCAGCACACTTTGTGCCCACGAGGCACGCCAAGATCAAGCAGCGGAGAGCAAGGAGACATTCCTCTGCATACATGAATATCATTCCAGCGAGAGAGGAAGAAGAACAAAGGCCGCAGAAGTTAATGGTGTTTTTATCTCTTCCAAGTGCGTCTTCGGCGTCCTCATGCAGGCGCCACGTTCAAAGACGAGAGAGAAAGTAGCTCAGCAGGAGTTCTTTGTGGCAATGTGTTTTTCTTTACCTCCTATGTCCCTCATACTGTAGAGCCGTATCGATGTTTTATTATATGGTGATGTGAGACTAGCCCTGCGTTCCAATATCAATACTACAGTACCAGTGTCCTACTACATCCTGGTCATATTTTGCAGTAATTACACAGCATGCTACTCTGGCTGTTCTGACCCACAATCCTTTGCGCGACGGAAGATACGTCGCATTGACTGAGCCGCAGAGATAGTTGGTGGCGCTAATGCTCCACCCGCAAAAGAAAGAAGGAGTAGAAGAAGAAGAGGCATTAATAGGAAGCTACTCATTTTAAAATCTATCACTTTGTCATTTTTTTGATCAAAAATATCATTGGATGATAATTTTGTAAAGCAACTTATTAATTTCTACAAAATAAGTTGCAAGTATTTCATGAAAAATATTGCAATAATTGATTCTATCCATATTGCTCAGGTCTATTTTATGGAATATAAGATATGAAGAGATGGATTTGGAAAGAAAAACAAATGCAGCTGAACGCTGCGAGGTGCTGAATCCACAAATCGTACGGTGAAAGAACAACAGGAGTGACAATTTGAGCATGAAATGCTGCACAATATAGAATGCTCCTTTAAAAAAACAACAACATTAAATTATTAACATTTAGAAGAAGTATTTATTTCTATAACTCATGTACACGAAAAGTAAACTTCAGCAACTTCATTAGTCACAAAACCACGGTAACACCTACCATCTCCGAGCCATGTCAGGACATTCATCACTTATTAATGATGTTTGAAACTCATTTCCTTTGTAGTCTGAACTTTTCTGTATTAGGCTGTGTTTTCAATAGTGTTTCATTTTATTGCTAACACAAAGGAGCCCACATGTGAGTGACACCGTGCTGCTGAAGGACTGAGAAAAGATCGCTCTGCTGAATAATGATGACGTTTGAATCATAAATTAAATCAAATTAAACCTTTAATGTTTCTCCGAATGATTTGCAACAAAATCACTTGTCTGCTGAGGGAGTTGGCCTTATTCTGCACGCGCTCTTCCCCTAAACTTAATTGCTACGGTCAAGGTGCCCTTGGGCATGGCACTTAACTCCCTCTTCTCAAGGAGCTGATCTGTAACCTGCGTGTGAACATGTGTAAACACTCTCTTTATGTATGCACTGCGTTTCGTGAAGGAGAACACCCATGTTCAGCAAACCTGGACAAATAAAGGTCAAAAAAATAATGATCATCATTGCCACCAACATCACGGCACTCCAGCGTCCCCCTGCTCCCCTCGCCGCCTCTCTGCCAAACACCCAGAACAAGCTAATTAAATCTTCTGTCAGCCATGGAAATCGCTCTGCTTTCATCCTCCCTCCATTCACGTCAGTCACATCAGGGACATGCATAATGACACGTGTTTTAGGGCTGTAATTCCCCCGCGCGTGTTAGACATTTCTCTCTGGTCGCCCCCGCCTGCATCCTAATCACTAATGTGGCGCTGTTCTCACACTGTGTCGGTGCGCGCCACTCGGCCGAGACCCGCTCCTTTTCTTTTAAAAGGCGAGTTGAGGAGGACGTGTGGCAGCTTTGAGAGTCAGTTAGCGAGGCTGTGCAGCTCAGACGGCAGCAGGAGGACACACAGGTTGTGCCAAACACTCAGGTACACACACACACACACACACACACACACACACACACACACACACACACACACACACACACACACACACACACACACACACACACACACACACACTCTCTCTCTCTCTCTCTCTCTCTCTCTCTCTCTCTCTCTCTCTTAGGGCTGCCACTCGTTCAGGAATGCACACTTACCTAGGAGTCTCTGTAAAAGCAGAGCAATACTCAAAACACTGACAGGACATTTTACGAACAGCCAAAGCTCCTCACAGCAGGAGGATTTAATGCAAAAGTTATGTGTGCTTTCTGCCTGTGTTTGACTCCTCTTGCTCTCGGTGTGTGTGTGTGTGTGTGTGTGTGTGTGTGTGTGTGTGTGTGTGTGTGTGTGTGTGTGTGTGTGTGTGTGTGTGTGTGTGTGCGTGTGTGTGCGTGCGCGCGTGTGTGCGTGTGTGTGTGATGAAGCCAAGATATAATGAATAGGGACAGTGCCATCTCGTTTGGCCTTGAAGTGCTGTTTTCCAGCTGAGAGAGCCATTAACCTGTTAGTGGTGACTGAATGTGAGATTACACAAACTGCCCAGACTAAAACACAGACTTCAGGTTTCAAACGCAGCAACGCATCATGAATCTTTGACAATAACGTAAACATTTCTTTTTCACGTCTGCTCCCACTTGTGAAAATGTGGAAGTGGGTCAGTCGGCGTGCTGCTCCGGGTGCTTTCAGTTGAATACATGGGAGTTAAAATGAAATTGTTCTGTGTGTGTGTGTGTGTGTGTGTGTGTGTGTGTGTGTGTGTGTGTGTGTGTGTTCCTCAGACGAGTGCGGTGCTGTGTTCAGGAGGCTGTGCTCTGCTGGCTGTCAGCTCCCTGTTGGCCATCATCACCATCTTCCTGCCCAGTGGAGGATGTGAGAGGAGGATCTGCACCCTGGCTGGATACATGCAGATGGCTGCAGGTCAGTAGAGACATGAACACACACATCAACACAGCTGCATGCGGAGTACTCATATTTTTTTATTTGCCAGATAAAGAACTTCCTCGTCATAAATGTACTGACAAAGATCCTTAAAGTCTTACATCTATTTAACATAAATGTTTTCAGAGTCGTCCCTCTCAGATATAAGGGATGCTCTCGGTAACAAGCACTGATACGGCTGCTTGTTACCACAACTATAAAAAAAAAAAAAAAAAAAAAAAGGGAGCTGACTTTGCCCATCAATCAAAAAACGAAAGAAACAACTCGAGGACAACTGCTGCTAGGCAACCAGAGTCTGCATGGCGTGGGTGAGGCGGCGAAGGGAAGGCGAGCATAGATTTAGAGCCTGCTGTAAAAAGACAATTATGCCTCCTTAACACAGGTCATTGGTTCAGGGCTACGTGTGACTTATCAGGACGCCGCTTTCACTCGAACAGCGAAGTAGTCCCGTAAACACGACGCGGGCTCGTCCGCAATTGAGTTTTAAAAACCAATAACACACCACGGCTCATGTCACTGTTTGGTACCGGCCTCCACGCGCTTGCCTTGTGCATCGGACCATTTTAATGGCAGCTGGTCTACAAAGGTGAAGCGTTTTCCTGTTACATGAGAAGATACGGTTCATGTGTGTTTTCAGTCAGAGCAACATATTGTCCTGTACCTGTTGCACTTTTACGTTTACCACCGTAATACTGTAAGAAGCAGTGATTGCGCTGCTGGCTTGCTGATGATAAATTAATATGACATATTCCTGTGTACACACTTGTGCTGCTATCGAGTGAACAGCAAGACTCTAACAAATGACTGAAAGTAGAATTATTTTGGGACTAAATGCCTTCAAACCTTTTGACATTCCTCTCAGCTGTCGTTTGTGTTCAGTGCCAGTTAGCAAATGCTTTGATAGCATGTTGGCAAGCTAATGTTGAGCCTGTCGCATTCAACGTGCTAAATGAATACGCTTGACCTTCTCGACTTGAAGTTTGCATTTGGTTAAAACAATCGTTTTGCAGCTTGCCAGCATGACTCCTGACTCTCGGCCTTGTGTTTCTACAATTGTGGTCATTTCTGCCCTTCGAGCACTTCTGTTGCAGATGTAATTTAGTGTGCGACGAGGTGCAGTGCTATATGTTGATGCACCGCAGTGCATCTGTCACGTGTCACTGCACTGTTGGGTTGTGGATTGTTTCTAAGGTTGTGTAACCACTCTTGTTGCAAGCTTACATACAATAGTCAATGATATAGCCTTGAATATTTTCACATTAATAAAGTCAACAGTACAACCTTGCTATTTTGAACAGTTGTTCTGGATTACTCATCTAAAGTATGATTGTATATTTCATTCATCACAAGAAAAGCCTTGTTAGGAAATGAAGGGTTTTGTCTACGTTAGAGGGCTTTTAATTTGAAACAGACTACAGGAAGTGTTGAGTTTGCATTTTGTCGTAAAGCAGTAACTTTAGCTGGGCAAACAGTAGTGGATCAAAAAGAGGCTTCTGTTGATCAGTCAATACACTTTAAATGTCAATATGAGAACTCTGTTTTTATGGGTTCTCTTGCATAACACTTTAGAGATAATTGGATCTTCAAGCACTTAAAACATTAATTAACATTAATTTCAACCAGTTCAAGTGAACTGAACATTTTCTTTCCTCACTGGGAAGAAAACAAGTGTTGTAGTGTCATTTCAGTGTAGCCTGGCAGCACTACACCTACGAACTCAAGTCGCTTCATCTCCCCGGTCAGTTCTTCAGATGCACAAACCTTTAATTGGTATTTTTACCGCCCCTCATTTACTTATGTAACCTCTGTCCTTTCCAATATTGAGTAGCTAATTTACATCCCTGCATGTGGCATTTAACTAAGAATAATTAGAGAGTGAATTCATTGAGTCGGTTAAATCTTTATTGACAAAGGTGAAACTTTCACAGGGTATGGTTAATGGTGTGTTTAAAGTGGTGCTTATTGCTCACAGCCAGACTCTCATACTTCTCTGTCTGACTCCAGAATCAGATCAATGTTGCTTTGGGAAAATGAGAAAGAGTCTGCTCAAGGCGAGAGAGCTAAACCTCTCATGAGTGAGTGAGTGAGTGAGTGAGTGTGTGTGTGTGTGTGTGTGTGTGTGTGTGTGTGTGTGTGTGTGTGTGTGTGTGTGTGTGTAATCCTATTCTGTGTCTATCGTAGCTACAGACTTTGCTAAATAACAATGCGGAGCGAAGAGCCGGGGCTTTGTTCCATTTCCAGGTCGACTCTCTCGTCTAGATAGACGGAGGTTTCACAGAGAGCCCACAAAGCCCCCGAGGAGGGCAGTTCAGAAGAGTGTTTGTTTTCCCCGGCACTGTGAGTGTGTGTGTATGGTGTTGAGAGAGTGCTATCAAAGTGGCCTGATAAACTGCAACAAGCAGATTAAGAACAATGCTTTTCTTTGTGGTATGCATATCATCAGTGGCTTTCGACGGTGTGTGTGTGTGTGTGTGTGTGTGTGTGTGTGTGTGTGTGTGTGTGTGTGTGTGTGTGTGTGTGTGTGTGTGTGTGTGTGTGTGTGTGTGTGTGTGTGTGTGTGTGTGTGTGTGTGTGTGTGTGTGTGTGTGTGTTTTCGAGCATATTGGGAGAAATGAAGTGCTGATGAGATGCTGCTTGTCAACTCTCCCTGCGCAGCTAGAAGTGATGCCTGTTTTGATCCCCATGTTTTCTACAAGATCCCTGACAGGCAACAGAGATACCAGCGCACATGTGTGTGTGTGTGTGTGTGTGTGTGTGTGTGTGTGTGTGTGTGTGTGTGTGTGTGTGTGTGTGTGTGTGTGTGTGTGTGTGTGTGTGTGTGTGTGTGTGTGTGTGTGTGTGTGCGTGTGTGTGCGTGTGTGTGTGTGTGAGAGCGTGTGTGAGATGATGTGTAACTCTACTTATGAGGGCCAAAAGTCATTGAGAAGAGAGATAAAGAAAATAAAGGATGTCATTTTGCTGATCATACTTTAATTCAGAGTTTGGGATCAAGACTAAGATTGGAATAAATTAAAAATATGTGGAGACGAAGGTAAACTTACATTGAGACACTTGGTTGGTTCATACAAACTATTGTTAAAACTTTGTTGGTATAGTGAGACATAGTGTAAAGATGCGGTCAATAAAAAGTGGAACTGGATTTTCAGATAGTAAATAAAGGGTTGGTGGTTGGTGTTTTTGGTGACTGGATGGACAGAACGTCTCAGACGAGGGCTGCATGGGCCAAACCAGGAAAAGCCTTTTTTTCGAGGTAAACCCGCCCGGCTCCTTTACTTTCTCGGCCCAGCGGTCCCGTGGGTGCAGTCCAGAATTAGCTGTGAACTTGCTAACCCTCCATTGGTTCGACTCGACGCTCCATCCAGTGGTTTGAGCAGCTGCGCCGCCGAGCGCTGCCGCCATCAATGTTTTACGCTCCGAGAAAGGGAGGCACAGCATTTTCTGTTTGCTACGACGGGGAGCTTTTTTTTGCTGTCATGCATTTTTCATGTGCATGCTCTTCTTCGTGGTCAGGATCCATCGGATTGGATGGCTCTCTGGATGGGTGCTGGTGTGTGTGTGTGTGTGTGTGTGTGTGTGTGTGTGTGTGTGTGTGTGTGTGTGTGTGTGTGTGTGTGTGTGTGTGTGTGTGTGGGGTGAGAGTGAACAGACAGACATCCACAAAAGGCACACAAATTATAAATAACAGTTCTTTTTTTTTCCTATGACTTCAATCCTTCTAGCGGCTGAGATCTGAGTAACAGCAGCTTCACCTGAACTCTTGTAGGTAATAATAGTTAGTTTGACTCGGAGGCAGCTGAAGACGACGTTGGGGGTTCGTCGTGCTACGACGCTCTGCAGGCAGATTCTCGTAGTGCAGTTATCTGTTCAGGTCTGAAGACATGTCACACTCGGCTGAGTGTACAAGCACTTACTCCACATAAAAGCTTAATCTCAGCTGTTTTCCTGCAGGGTTATATCGCCACATTAACATATGGAGATCATTTACATTGTGTGCTTACATAAAAGCGTGCTGGAGATTTTATTTGCAGCATTGATTGCCTGTTGTTTTCTGTTTTTATTGATTGGACTTCAAGTGACTAGCAGGCTATTCCAGTTCAAAAACAGCTTTAGGTTTGAAAATCGTTCTTTGGGAGCTTCATGGGTTGAGAACTTGAAAGGGATCCGCCTGAAGGCTTGTTTTTCTGCTTTTGAAAGAGATATAAACCACAGGGTGTTTTTTTTTCTAACTTGTACAGTTGGAGATGTTTGTGTTGCTCCATCTGGAATAACAGCAGCAGCTTGTGGTTTTTCATTCTTACATAAAAGGAGAGAAATGGTACTCGGCAGTAGATAAGGAAACTCAAATCTGGTATTGGCGCTATATTTGGCAGCACTGTTTTAACAAATATGAGAAATTTGTTTCTGGTAGGGATCCTGCAATTTAAAAAAATGTATATTTCATGTGATGCATCATGAAAGTTGTGTTGCTTTTATCCCAAAATATCAAGACTTCACAGATTGAGGAAAGAAATCAGTTTTCAAGCTGAAAGTATAATGAATTAATTGAACACCTTTTTTGATGTTTCAAACCAAACAGATTAAGTCTCAAAAAGATGACTTAATCTTGTAGATTTAGACATCAGAATATAATTATTGTATATATATAACTTGGGAAAACCTTAATTGGTTTCAGTATTATATATTATCTACAACAGTTGTTCTTAATGTCTCTGACTGAAGAAAAAAGACATTTCAATGAGCTTTGAGCACTTAAAGATGAGTAATCGAAGTTGTTTTAGAATTGCTAGCCGTGCGACTTAGTGAAGGCAATGTTGATCCGAATTGGTTCAGACTACATCATCTCTAGTACTGGATTACTATTTATTTGCCTCTCAGGATTTAGATGTCAGCATGTTTAATATTTGCTAATTTGAGTGCTAAACACGGTTAGCATTATACCTGTTTAAAATCAGCCTGTTAGCATACTGTTGTTAGCATTTATCTCAAAGCATCAGTGTGAAGAAGTACAGGTTCTCAGAGCTGATATCATGGCATCCATCTTATCTTAATTATAGGTTATGAGAGGTAAGACTCAGTATTTCACAAACGTACGTGTCCCAACGCATATTATGAAGCGTAAATGTTCTTTTTTCTGCTTTGTCATCATCTTGCATCTTCTCTGATTTATTCTGTGACCCTCGGTGGCTCCCGGCCTTCGTGTTTGTTTGAAGCGCAGCAAGTTGCTTCTGGGGAAAGTGGAGCTCGTGTTATCCAACAACATCAGGAACAACAAGTCCACTCTTTTGATATCTGCTGATATCACAGTGCTTTGCTGCGTGTCAGCCGCAGATCTGTATTTAAATTAAAACCGTGACACTTTGGCTGCACTTGCCACGAAATGAATGAAAACTGCAGTCGCAGCAGAATGACTGAAAAAGGACTCTGTGCGGGGAAGTTATCACTCGCTCTGTGGGCCAACTTTTGGCTGAAAAAGGTTTGTAATTTGCAGCTGAACTCTGCACAACCTCAGCTGGAACCGGTGAATATTTACCTTCAAAGATCCTCTGAAACTCTGCCGTCTTATCTTCATCCTCATCAGGGTGTTTTTTTTTTTTTTTACCGCGACCCAGGGGCTGCTGGGGAAGGGAAGGGAAGGGGAGTGTGTGTTCCTGTGTGTTCCCACACATCAAGTTTCATTGTGCTGATGCTGAGGAAGCCCGGCGTGCTGTGTCAGCGCTCCCTTGGGCAAAGCTACGATGCAGATGTCCTCCGAAACACGGTGATGAAAATAGGAAGTGGCTTTGATCAAAGCACTTGCAGTCTTATTTCAGTGCTGCTGAGCCCATATGGCAGCAGTGCCAGGTGTCAATCATCTCTCCGATGCAGATGAATACATCTTCCATATCAGGCTGGATTAGAGCGGCAGACTCTATTAGCAGAACGTGTTCCTCCAACAATTAAATTACACTTAGAGACTCTTTTTTTTTTTTACTTTCATTTCTGCGTGAGGAAAGATGATTGGACCATCACTCATGTCACTATTAGTATTCTCAGAGGTCTTCGTGGGAAAAAGCTTCTTTTTCTTCCACAGCAAACCGAAGCATTGTTTGATTATCTCTGCCAACCTTGAACTCCTTCTGGCTGCCTCCAGGCACAAAATGTACTTCCTGTCCAGTTTTCCACACTGAGACGAGGGCAACTTCCGGTCAACCGCCTTATTATTTTTATTTCTGGTCAAGAGCTCTGTGCTCCGCCCTTCAGGCTGCTTCCCCTCTCATTTACTATGCTGTGTGTGTGTGTGTGTGTGTGTGTGTGTGTGTGTGTGTGTGTGTGTGTGTGTGTGTGTGTGTGTGTGTGTGTGTGTGTGTGTGTGTGTGTGTGTGTGTGTGTGTGTGTGTGTGTGTGTGTGTGTGTGTGTGTGTGTGCAGTTAATCCATGACATGTCACTCCTCCATCTTCCATCCAACTTTTCCTTTCATCTTAACTCCTCTCCTCCTGCTTCTAGAGTCTTCCCCACCAGCTCGTCTTTCTTTACCACAATCAGAATCACAGACTGCTTCTCGGTGCCTGTTTTCTGTCAATCGCTGATATTTCATTCTCTTTCATCATGAGTGCGGCCGGCTCGAGGCTTTCGCACGCACCTCAAAAGTACATTTGTGCAGTTAGGAAACTCGTTCACGGTCAAATTTCACTGATCCGCCGGAGAAGTCAGAGGCAGAAAAGTCGATTACGCCTTTACACATAAGTGCCTGCTTTGTTTTGTGCGTGTGTTTTGTGCGCTGACAGATTGTGACCCAGTTTAGATGCGGTGTGATGCTGACACTGTAACCCCCCCTTCACCTGCGACTCACAGCGCGCTGACAATAGACATTAATCATAGATGTGCGTCATGTCACTCAGAGTGTGTGTCTGTGTAAGTGTGTGTCGGTGTCACCTTTTGTTGCTTATTTTGCTCTCGCTGTTGACAGTAATGTGATTGGTCACCGTCCTCCTGTTCACACACACACACACACACACACACACACACACACACACACACACACACACACACACACACACACACACACACACACACACACACACACACACACACACACACACACACACACACATTTTTGCAGCAATGTGAACATGTTCTGTTGGTTTGCGCCCTCAAGTCTCATGAATGAAACAGGACAGGAGCAGATTTACACAGAAATTATTAATATTTACTGGAGAAACACTGCACAGCCGCTTCATATGCAAACTTAACAAAGCATTTACAAATACACAACATGTTTGATTCATTCATTAATGCATTTTCCTGCCGTATTACAGCATCTGTCAGGATTGCAAATGTAGCCAAATGAATAAACAAAAAACTGGGCCTAATGTCTACTTATGAATCAAAGCCTGTGTGTGTTAGTGTATTTGTGAATACTACTCTCACTCATTGGTCTAATCTGATGTCTACTGTAATTATGAGCACGGAGGAACTTGGCTCTGCTCACTCACTGATACATTACCCACAAAAAACACAGTAACAGGTCCAGCAGTCAATTAGAGCCGGACTGCAATTAAGACTGAACTTTCATCCTGTCCAATTCATCATTTCTTTAATGTATTTTTTTATTTACTGGAAAGGCCTCGTAGACTTTGTGTCGAGATCAACAGTTTTTTTTTTTTATTATCTAACTTTAATGTTGCCTTTTAAAGGCGTGTCTGTGCTTTGATATGTCCCTCCTCATCTAATGTGAAGAGGCAGTAGTTTCAGAGATTTTTTTTTCCGATGATATTAATGTTCTTTACAATGTTAATTAGACGTCCCTATCTTTTGTATATGCTGGAAACTCTATGATTATCTCTCTCTCTTACACACACACACACACACACACACACACACACACACACACACACACACACACACACACACACACACACACACACACACACACACACACACACACACACACACACACATACTGAAACTACCCAACCGAGTGGTGTGACGCTGCAAATGACATGTCGATGGAGGAGAGGAGGTAAGATGAAAGGAGGGAGTCTTATTTATTTTCTTTGACTTTTTTCATGTGTGTTCTGGTGGACCGCTTCAGTCCCTCCACTTCTGTCAGACGGAGGGTCCAAAACATGCCGGTCTGTTTCGTATTCCTCTCCTGTCTCTCTTCTCCTCCTGCTCCTCCGTCATTCTGCCATGAAAGCTCCAGCAAACACACACACACACACACGCACGCACACACACACACACACACACACTCACAGATTCACACACAAGCACACTCAAAGAAGTAGTGGCTATGCATATTGCATGAGTCCTCCACCTCTGAAGGCCTCTCTGCTTTTTTCATTTTGCAACTTACAGCAGAGATGATGAGGTGGAAGCCAGATCCTGCACTTAAGGGCTGTTTCCTCTCTTTACTGCCGGAGTTGCTCTTTACGGCTAGAGATCTTGTGTGCTGCAGTTTAAAATATCAATATGCAATTCAGTAAGATCTTTGTGTAGTGATTGTAAACAGCGGACACCAGGAAATTAAAGAAATCCTTTGCATATGGATGTTTCCCATAAATCCAATTACTTTGCTGCTTGTTGGCTTCACAGTCTGTGTCATGTGTTGGTGGGAAGGTTTCAACAGAAAGCTCTTCTTTTCTTGTGCCTTTGATTTGTGTCCACAAATAATATCACAGGTTTGATTGCAATAAACTCACGTATGAGGCAAGTGTCCAATTAGTTATAAGTAAATAAATAATCATATTAATCGTGAAATGTGGTGTGCGCTATGGTAACAACAATTTCTGTTATGAGGAACAGGAAGCACCTGTGCAAACACTCAGGTGTGTGTTCTGGTTGTTTGCTAGTTTTTAAGTGGATCTACAGTAGATGCTCGCAGCAGACTGCCTCAGATATGGTCACACAACTGTGTGTGTGTGTGTGTGTGTGTGTGTGTGTGTGTGTGTGTGTGTGTGTGTGTGTGTGTGTGTGCGCATCTCCCAAAAATTCCCACCAGTGCGTGTTTGTGTTTGTGTGTGTGTGTGTGTGCACGTCTCCCAGGAATTCCCACCAGTGCCTGTTTGAAGAGAACAACAGCCAGGATGACTCATTGTTGTGTCTGTGGCTGTTGGATTGCAGCTGCTTTAGTCCTCCAAACTGGGCCCTCAGCTGTAAACACACACACACTTGGATGTGTGTGTGTGTGTGTGTGTGTGTGTGTGTGTGTGTGTGTGTGTGTGTGTGTGTGTGTGTGTGTGTGTGTGTGTGTGTGAGCATGTTAATGCGTGCTCTCCTTTCAGTTTCATTTCTCTTAATGCGATCTTATCTTCATCCCTCTCATGCAGTGATTGATCCTCTGCTCAGAGGCTTCTCTTGAGTGTGCAGTGATGAGTGAGATCTTGTGCCACTTTGTCGTGTTTTTGTTTGTGCCATCTGTGTTGTCTGGAATTTGTTTTTGCTGGCAATATGAAGGCTCGAGACCGCCGGTACCTGTCACACGCACACCATGATTGATTAGGCAATGACGCTCAATTGCTATTGCTTTGGTTGTGTTTATTGACTTCCTCATTTGCATGAGGTAAATAAATGCGTTTACTCTGCTAAGTGAATTAAAAATGATGCATCGGAGACTTCTGTGTAGGTGCGTGTGTGCAGACATGTATATGCGTGTATGAATGTTGACCAACCTATTGTAAATTCCTCTACATATAGCATATGTGAAAATCATGTCATGAAACAATGGGGTTAGAGAGATTTCAGCTCATATCCAAGTCAATCACTCAGTAGCCGACTGATGTTCACAACGTAACAGAGCCTCCGTCAAGAAAGGTTGAAGATGAATTCATTTGTCACCTCAGCAGTGAATTAATTAGAAAACATATGTCGAAAATATTTTCCTTGTTAGGCAATAGTTTTGGGACATTTTGGAAATATCTGTTCATACAATATGAGTGCAGCTAGCAGCTACTTAGCTTAGTGGTGGAAAAAGAATAAAAACCATTGCTAGCATGGTTCTGGGATAAAAACTCACTAATTAACGTGTTATCCCTGGATTTCTATATTTAATATATTTTCTAAATTTGGAAGATGTGGCTGGGTCGGGGACCTGCGAAACTAAATGGAAACAAGACGGTTACATCCGTGCATAGTGGAAAATGGTGGAAAAACCGAGGGAACGATGCCGATGCCGTGTTTTGTCCCCCTGTGATCTCAGAATCTGAAGTCGTGACCCCCCGTGATTGTCGCCATTTTTATCGTTTCAGGCAAATCAGGATGTTCTGATTATATCCTTGTTTCTCGGTTGTGCCGTCTAGTGGAGTCCTCCAGTAACACACAGAGTACAGAAACAAGTGTGAGCAATAATGTTCACAATGCAAATTATTCTCAACGTGAATGTGTGGTTCAAAAGCAAGTATATCTGCAGCCTAAGCAGTAAAACTTAAATACAGCATTTTCCAGCACTAGAGTGTACAATGTAGATAAATTGTAGATAAAATAAGACGGAAAAAGAACATCCTGTTTTGAACTAGCTGAGAATATTTTCACTGCATGTGCAGCTGCTGACTTTGCAGGTCTGCACGGATAAAAAAAAAAAAAAAAACTAGAAACAGAGGTGATCCAGGGCATGTTTGAGCTTTCATGTGTCCACAGCAAAGAGAGCAGCAGAAGGAATATTTTCTCACAAGGACATCAGATGGCGGCGAGCAGCTGGGGACAGACTTTACATTCAGTGGGCTGGATAAGAGCAGGTCTCAGGTAGATTCAGGGAGGATGTCAGAGAGCGGTGCAGCAAAGGCAGCTCCACGTTTGTTGTTCTGTCTTTGAGGTAGAGAAAACCAGAGCTGCATGAGAGTTGAAGATAATCTGCACAGGAAAATAACATCTAGCTATCTCGTCTTTATATTTATGTACATACTCATACACATATATATAATACATAAAGAGATTATGATGTACAGTTAGCTGATGGGAAATCAGTTTCAAACACACAGTCATTGTGTCCCTTGGGGAGAACAATGAATCACTTTGGTCTCTTAAAAAGGCTTTTACACTTAATGGGTCTTTGTTCATTTATGGCTGTGCTTCATTTGATGCTGATGTCGCCGTGTCAACAGTTGCAGTGAAGCTGGAGGATCCATCTGATCCGTGTGTCCGATCCAACGAGACGGATTTCAAATGCACAGTCACATTTGTGTATTTAGACACCACTTCTGCTTTGTGTATAACAGTTGTTGAGCTGTACAGCCTGTAGAGTAATTCCTGTTTGCTCAGTCAGGAGGACAGTGTATCTAATGTATCACAGCTGCTTTCACATATTCACTGTGTGAAAGTAAGTCACGTCCGTCTGGCCACTCAGCCTGCAGACTACAATATATTACACCAGTGAAAGATGCCTGGAATTTATTGAGATTATAGAAGCTGACTGACATTTGGCAAGTGTGTGTGTGTCTGTGTGTGTGTGTGTGTGTGTGTGTGTGTGTGTGTGTGTGTGTGCGTGCGTGCGTGCGTGCGCGCGTGTGTGTGTGTGTATTTTGAGGATGAGCTCCAGTAAGATTGTAGCATACCACTTCGTCTTTGTCAAAAAGATGGTACACACAGGTGCATGTTTCCCCACCTTGACACACACACACACACACACACACACACACACACACACACACACACACACACACACACACACACACACACACACACACACACACACACACACACACACACACACCACATACCAAATGATGGAGAGAGGGCTTCACATTCCTATCTTGACCCCCCTGGGCCCCACATACCCTCGGCTTGATGCTTCCTTAAATCAAATACACACTCTTTGGCCGCCCTCTTCCCCACACGAAGCACAAAGCACAAGCACGCAGGCACGCACGCACACACACACACACACACACACACACACACACACACACACACACACACACACACACACACACACACACACACACACACACACACACACACACACGTGTCGTAAAAGCAGTCAGTTGTGGACGGTTCTTTATCCCTACGTCAGGACCACACTCGCATATTATTTAAGGCCTGTCCACATGCACTTACCCCCCCCCCCCCACACCCACACACACAAACGGTCTATTGACTTCATCGATCATTTTTGTAATGAAATCCGTCCTCATGTTTTCATCCCCAGATCCTCTGTTGATCTCGATGTGAGATGTTTTCGTTATATGAAACTGATATGTAACCTCCAGGATAAATTCAGAAGCTGATTAATCTTCATGTCTATTTCATGTCTAAATTGAATAAGTAAAAGTGATGAAAGAATATCTTCTGATTTATAAACAAAAAAAATCTATCATTATTTCCAGCCCTATTTTTAGATTTTAAAATTACTCACCTTATGATTGTTTCAAAAATAATAGTCCTTTTTTGTGGTGTTTCTGTTATTGTGTCCCCCTTCGCTAAACTTTCAGTTGACCTTAGATAAAGAAAATGTGTTTGCTTCTATGACACCAGCCTATTATGAAATCAGGTTTGCGCAGCGGTGTAGAAAACACACATGCGGTTACCTCCTAATTGATATGTCCTGTGTGCGTTGGGCTGCTCACGCGCCTCATGTTGATTGATCCACTGATGGGATGGATGCTCCCCAGCTTGTGATTTAATCTGTTACAGCAAAGACGTACACACCGTGTAGACAGAGAGAGAGAGAGAGAGAGAGAGAGAGAGAGAGAGATCTGCCTTTCCTCTTCTCTCTCTGGCCCAAACCATCCCTCACCTCGCTCGTCTCTGTGATTACAGTTAAAAGAGGGCACCTCACAGGAGCAGACAGACCGGGGAGGAAGATGGATGGGGCGAGCAGCCAGTCTGCAACCAAACAGATTAAAGCCTGGTCTCACCCAGCAGCCCCTCTTGTTCATTTCACTTCTTTCAGCCTGTGACTGTGGGGGTCACGACGAGGCTGCCGGGCTGAAGCTGCAGCATGAATAAGATGGGGTCACCCTGACAGATGCATTACTCAACAACACCCGGTTATGGTCTGGTTAATTGTCTTGTCTTTGAACTGGACACTGGCTCAGCTGACACTGGGACCTACTGTACCAGCCGGACCTTCCCATGGAACAAGGGGTTATGAGAGGCATTTTGGGAAGTCTCTATCAGTCAATATTTGAAGGTCCCTTCTTTTATCTGGTGTTTTATCAGTTGTCTTGATGTCCATGTTTTTGTTTTAGTACCAAAAATCATGTCAGTTTTAGTTTTAAATATCCTCCCTTCGGCCTCTCTGTGGAGCTCTACCAACAACAAACACTTTTGTGTCTGTGACTCTGAGACGCATTAATATCAGTGACCCTCTTTTCTGATTGGCTCTTTCCTGAATGGCACACGCCCAGACCAAGGACACATTTTCTTCGGTCTTGTAGCTCCACGACGGAAAGTCCGCCTACAACATTGGAGAGTTGTGCTCGACATCTGATATGAGTGCAAGTTTCAGACACCACAAACTTACAGAAGTGCAAATGGCCCAGTTGCTGAAAATGGCATAATTGCAATTCTCTGTGTACTGAGTGTTTGGTCAAGGCAGTTTAGCTGCAAGGAAAATAATACTTCATCCGAGCATTTCAAAGTCTGACACAGTGGGCCTCCAACAAAGACAAAAACCATGCCCCCAATTTGGCATTAACACCATAAAAAGTATACAAAATGAGATGATTCTCAGAGGTTCTGGAGTTAAAAGGAGCTGGCTTTGGATTTCAAAGTTGATTTATGGACATCGATTTGGATGTCTGAAACTCTGATAGTGCAATATCTATCGTGTTCAGATTCATACTTTACAGTAGAAGTCTGATATGTGATCCAAAACACTGCACTTTAGTCTTAAGATATTTAAAGTATCTCAACAGCCTCCGTGAGCCGTGTTACAGCCACCGCTGCAGCTTTAGCTGTTAGTAATGAGGCCAAATCAGGGGACCCAGTGAATCTGACTTAATATTGATTATCCTCAACTGCTGTAAATCATTTACATTTGTATCAATGTTTTATTATTGCATGTTCTGAGCAGTGTGTGTGTGCAGGCATGCGAGGCAGCTCCCCCCACTGAAAATATTCCTGCATCAATGTTGTTGAAGCAGTGTCTTCATGCTTCCATGTTTCAGCACTTAATTTGGTGAGTACAGTGTTATCAAAAACAGACGGTCAAAAGTACAACAATAGGACTCAAGTTTTAATAATAAGGATGATAATGATTTGATTATTTTGTGAAGAGGTGTTGGAGGCTCTGAATGTCTTTTAATCACAGTTATTTGCACGGACTAATCTCATAATCCTTCCAGCTACTTTCCCCATTACCCCGTCTCACTGACGGGCAGACACAAACAACCTCAGTAGGGGCTAATACTGTGTCAGCGGGGCTGAATCGCCCGTCCAAGGATGAGATGCTCGCCATCTGCTGTGTTTACACTTTCAGACTTACAGACGGTATTCTTTTGACAGCCTTTGATGCATTAATGATTTCCCTTGTCTCTCGAGTCTCTCAGTTCGGTCTAGCCCTGTTTACTCTGGAGTTAGCTGCACTCTTTCATCATAGCTGGAATTCCCCAGGTTCTCAACTTTTAACCAAAGGATGTCAGAAAGACGTGAAGTACAGAGAGAAAAGTGTATTTTTGGCAGATTTTGTAGAAAGGCAGGCTATCATTCTCACCTCATCAGTCTAATACTGCTCAACAGTGCTCATCTTCTGAACCCTTTAAAGATCTCTTCTGTGGAATTTCTGCTTTGTTAGATTGAGGGAAAACAAAACTCATGGTCTGGATTTTAACCTATGAGTTTATGGGAATGTTTGAATCTTAACCTGCTAATGATTCATAATCAAAAGCAGAGGAGGAATCATTACAAGTGATCAGCTGATTCAGGGACTAACTGTTATAGTCAGACTTGTAGAGAACCAGTAATGACCCATCTCTATCCTGAAGCATTTCTTACAAAATGTGCATTTTGTAAGAAACAGAAAACAGTTACCAGGAAGTCTCATACCTTCGTAGCGCCTCTTGTGATGAGATATGAGGCGTGGAAACTGGCTGCAAATTGCTCCTCTTTCTCTCTGTCACAGAGAAGCAATTTAATGTTGGCAGCAAAGCTTCTCAGGCATGAGACATCTATGTGATACAAGCTGTCTCTAGTCAAAAGACAAATGAGGAAGACAAACAAGGAAAACTCATGTAAAGAGATAGTAAAGAGGGGGAGCATAACATTTAGGAACCCCTGGCCATCTTCTTTGTTTCTTGTTGCCGGGGGGCAGAGCGAGGTGTGTGTGTGTGTGTGTGTGTGTGTGTGTGTGTGTGTGTGTGTGTGTGTGTGTGTGTGTGTGTGTGTGTGTGTGTGTGCGATGGCAGATTCCTCTCAAGAGGAGCATCAGGAGCAGGGAGGCATCATTGGTCCCCCGAGCATCGGTCTGTCACCACACACTCAGAGCTAACACACATCTACGTGGACACAGTACTCAACTCAACTGCACCATTTTCTTCTCTGAGGATCTTCAGACAAAGAAGTATCTGAACTGTTCTGAGACATTTTTAGAATCTGGTCCAACATGACGAGAAGTTTCCCCTTCAGCCGTCATCAAACATTAATGCTGAGTGTAGTAGCAGCCTGACAGTAATACACTCGGTTTGAAACAGGGGAGGCTTTTTAGCCATACTAGTGCCATTTATGGTCTACAGAGGATAAATCCTTAGAATCTTCTCTGTGCCGGTGTAACATGCAAAGTCACCAAATGCCCTCAACAAACATGGCATCTGTGCAATACTAAGTGTTGCAAGGAAAGTCCGAAATATAAGACGATCGCTTTATTTCTTATAAACATTTTCCTTCTCACTTATTTCCTACTGGGTACAGCCCCTTCTTTTTAGCCTGATGCGACCCTACATAGGGAATCGTTTGAAGTCCTTCCATCCTACTGGGGATAGCCCTTCAGTTTATTTTAACCAATCAGCATGTGCTGAAACCGGCCAACATTCTGCAAAGGTCCGTGTTCACCAAAGCATTTTTCCTGGGTACAGCATATTTCTTGGATTGTTTTAACGAACCCCAGCAGTGTTTTTTTCAATGCTGAAGGTTGAGCTTCTGGCGATATTCTTTTAGCAGCCAGGCTACCATCTTTTCACTCTTATTTAAAATGTTTCATATTTAACTTTTTCTTTATTTATACAATTTAAAAACAGAAAATGAAATGAAATAGAATCCTCATATCAGCAGATTCATACTTTCTAAGCTAAAATAAGCTTTCGAGCTCCCTGAAGGGAAGCAGAAAAGAATAGTGATATAAGTAGGTGTTTTATTAATAAAGGATATGAATAAAACAGTATTAAAGGATATAATGCAAAATAAAACAGATGAAAACTAGGGCATTGACTTTATCGTCATAAAATGTGTCTCCGCAAAGACTTAAAGAAAATGAGCATCATGATGATTTTTGACAGATTTACAGTGTGATGGAAGAATTATATACGGTCAGCTGTAAGAGTGGAGACTCAGGGATCGTAGGGAATTTGAATGGGAAACAGGAGTGACACCGCGGTCCTGATCCCCCCTATCATCTCTGCTTGGCCTTTTATAGCCAGGCTGTTTAACGCAGTCTGGGCCCGCAGAGGCCAGAAGAAGCCAACGACCCTCATGAGAGGTCACGAGGACAATGAGCACGTTGTTTGACCGGCATTCATTTAATCTTGAGGGAAACACTATCTGAAATCAGAAAAAAAGGAGTTTGACTACAGCACTTTGAGCTTTTTCTGTCTGAAAACAGAATTACAGGCTGTCAGATGCTCTGAAGGGAACAAACATCCTCAGTGGAGTGAAAAGCCATCAGCGAGACAAGAGAGGGATGTGTTCTCCGCCAGGTGACCTGAAGTGTGATATCTGCCCTGTCTTTTTTTTTACAACAGCAGGACTCCACTCAGTGACCGCAAGTCATCCGCAAGTCCAAACAAAGACATAGAGGGAGAAGAAATGGCAAAGAGGGGATGTTCCAGCAGGCAAGAAGAGAGAATACAAGCCCTCCTGACAACAAAAGCGTGGATGCAATTATCACCATGATGTCTTACTTTTGCCTCAAAGCGACTGCAATTTTTTCTCCAGAATATGTTCCCCTCTCGCCCTTTGTGCTTTCGTTCTTCCTTTCAACTCTTCCTTTTGTTCCCTCCTCCCTGTTCTTCCTGTCTTCATCTCCCCTCCAACCCCTCTCCTGATTTCTCCTCCCTCGCCGCCCGCTCACGCACGTCGAGGATCTTTGAAATTCTCTGAAATTGAAATGCGAAGTGTCCTGCTCCTGCACCGACCGCCTGGGACCGAAAAAGAGTTGGCCTCTCTCTCTCTCTGTTTTCTCTGCAAAAGGTGTCGCCGTCATGTGTTTTCCCCGTCGTCCTGTTGCATCATGCTAACAGTATGTATGTGCTATAAGAGGAGTGCCATTAATCTCTCTGTCCCGTGAGAACCGTGTTGTTTGTGTGAGTAATGAGCTCTGTACGTCTGCGCTGTGTCTCTGTTGTCTTTAATTGGTGCAGCGTGACTCTATTAGAGGGATCCAGTGTAATTAACGTCTTCTGGAGAGTGAGAGTCCAACCTCACTGCTTCGTAGGCCTGACTATTTTTTTTTAACTGAATTGATGGGCTGATTTGCTGAGCGGGCATCTGATGAGTGATTAATGGGACCGAAGTGTCTCCTGAAAGATTTCGCAGATTTACATTTGACTTTTTCTTTTATAATTATGTCTCAAAATGTGCCAGGTCATCCTTTTTGTGTGTGTTTGGCTGCTGCAGAGACATTTCTGTGTAGGATGTTGTTTTTTTGTTTCAGTTCTCTGTGACGTGTGTGTGTGTGTGTGTGTGTGTGTGTGTGTGTGTGTGTGTGTGTGTGTGTGTGTGTGTGTGTGTGTGTGTGTGTGTGTGTGTGTGTGTGTGTGTGTGTGTGGTGTGTGTGTCTGTGTGTGTGTGTGTATGCTGGCAGCTCCTTCATACATGTACCTGGGTGTGTGAGAGAAGCCACAGTGAGCTGATATATAATAATGATACTGCCGTCTGTCCCCTCTGCAGTTTTTTAATCAGTTGCTTGCATATCCGCCTCGACTTTTATTTTCTAGTTCACAGACACTTGGACTGCTAGAGAAAGTAGATCACAGTGTTTGAAGTGGTGGTTCAGTATCTGTTGTGCAACTTCAACAGCTTGTCGGCATTGAATACACGGAGTGAGTTTTTATGACGGACGGTTGAGTAATAGATTAATCTGTTGCTATTTGGACACATACCTGACTGATTGACAGAACTGGGGTGAATTCAGGTCTCGGCTGTAGGTAGGTGTGCATAGTGTCTTCGGATTCCCAATCAGACTAAGTCAGACCTACTGCTCGCTCCTCCCTTGTTTGACCAAACATAGCCACTTCTGGCTCCAAAAAAAACCAAGGTGGCGAAGGCAGTTTACAAACCAATGGGTGACGTCACGGTTGGTTGCCTCTTGGTGGTGGAATGTAACTCAGTAATGATATGTACTGTACTCAAAGAGTAACAACCTTGGAGACCTCCGTTACCTTCTCTTTGGCAGAATTTGTGGCAACAAGCGGTAATCGCAGCTGTGTTTTGGACTTCACTTCCCAGAGTTCCAAACCGTGTCTGTAGTTTAAGAGTGAGCCGACTGCGTTAGCTCCACCTTCCCTCTCTGGTGGAACAGTCACTGCTGACTGATGGAAAACGTGTCACTAACTGTGGACACACAGCTCATTCAGTTCATAATATTACAAATACAAGGGCTTTCATCAGTGCCACAGGCTCAGTCACCATTGAGTCAACTCATTTGGTAATAAATAGAGACTTAACAGATACTTCAATAAAAATCTTTGCGATGACTTGAGTCAAATATTGTGTTTGAAGCCCCGTCTATTCAAATCATAAACTGGGGAACGATGTAAAATTTGAAGGCCTTGAAAACTTAATATCGATCCATTTCATTTTACTATGTCCAATGGGTCCTATATGAACAAATCATTTTCCAGTTGGGGCCAGCTGGGCTTAAAGTAGGTGCAAGAAACTTGTACCATACTTCTGTGCACCAATCAGAGGTGGGATGTTTCAGTCAAATCACACTCTCACAGTCCTGATAAAGCAGATGGAGTTTTTGAAGGTTAACCTCTTAATTAGAAAACTGTGTTTTTGTTTTATTATTATCTTATTTATTAATGAATCGTTAACATTTTAGTAAAAGTATTTTCATCATTCCCATTCATATATCCCTGACTAAACTTTAAACTTGGCAGGCTTTTGCTCTAAAAGCAGATCCAGAAGGATGTCCATTCACTGCCCACTGAGATCAGCAGCTTAAGGACTGAATGCAGTTTGAATGATGAGCATTTCTGTGTATTGTTTTGAATTGAAGGTTGTATTCTGCGTCTACTGGAGGCTGATTCACTGTCCTGCAGAGTAATGAAAGTCTACCTTCGCTGACTTTCTGCTCTCTGTTTGTTTGTGTCAGATCACAATTTGTAAAGTGTAATAATATGTGGGCTGGCTGCGTGAGCCACTAACTGAGCCCAGGGTTTATGTGGTTTGCTTACGTGATCGGTGGATAATAATTTCTTTAAGCTTTTCTTTCGCTCTCAGAACTGTTAATTAACTGTTAATACCTCAGGAAGAATGTTGTATCTGTCTGTGTATGTGTGTGAGTACAGTGCTTATGTGCACTGCGGTGAAGTCCTGATATGCGATCTCCCTCCTGATCAAGGTGACTTGGATGGGTGTTGTGTTTTTGGGTGAGGCGGGCAGGCGGCCCAGATAAAGATGTCAGGCATCATTGGCAGGTTTGGGACCGCTGTGCTTCCTGTGATATGACTGGCAAACACACTCCCTTGCCGAGCCATGCATCACACACAAACACACACGCTAACCACTGCGAGTTCAAATAGTCTTAGTCCCTCTGTTTGCATTTGTGTGTTTGTTTATGTGTTAGCCCTCTCTCTCTCTCTCTCTGATGATGCAAATCACAGTAGGCTTGGCACAGCCTTGATGTCTCTGTGCCAGCAATCTGAAATCTGAACCTCCCTGCTGCCCGAACTGGCCTGAGGAGGGGGATATGGAGGGATGGGTTGAAAAATAGAGAGCAACAAAGGAGTTGAGACAGAGAGGGCAGGACGCAGAGACAGAAGAGGAGGAGTGACACTGCTTCACCAAGTTGATCTGAATCCTCAGGCCTCTTCTCCCACCTCTCAGTTCGGTTATTTCTCCGTCCAGGTGATGAAGGTTCACTAGAGTGTATGACCGACAGAGGATAATCCCCGAGCTCACAGATAATCAACTTACAGCCTCTCACTGCCTGTCTGCTCGCGCCCCGTGTCCAGCTTCGCTCCGACGTATTGATCAAAAAGCTTTATTCTTGTTTATTCTTCTTTAGAGCTTCACTCAACCTCATTTTATTTGCCCTCACAAACACAATCTGCACACAGTTGTCAGTCAGCCGGTGGGGGGTCATTCAGAGTGTTTTCTGCTTGTTAGGGCCTCCATTAGGCGTCAGATTGGGGTTTAGTGTAAATAATAGGGCCTGATATGGGGTTTGTGGGTTCTGTGTGTGTTTGTACAGGAACAGTCCCTGAGCTTTTTGATCGCCTCTCGTGTACAAGATGCGATCTAAATGTTCTGAGACTGATCTGGTTGCACACAAATGGATTGCAATACAGTTATGTGCTCAGGGGAGGTTGAAGCTTTAATCCTCGTGGGTATGAACTCCAAGTTTCGTTGCTTGATCAACATCAGCACCTGTGTTACACGCATTTTTTTTTTTTTTTCTTGCCCCAGAAACTTGAGCAGAGAGTGCACATCGAATTTTGTGTCACAGCTTTGGGGAACAGAAATAAATCACAGCCAAATCTGAGAAGAACGATTGGTGGGGAGTGATCATCGAGTTGTTATGGGTGAGAAACTTGCACGTGTTCAATGCACTTCAATGGCCTTTACAGAAAAAACACATGAATTTCACGTACAAAAGTTTGTCACGTGACCACATACACATGTGGTTTTGGAACATTCTCATGGTGTGATGTGTAAAGCCCATGTGAATATCTTTCCACATATTTTCCCCATCTTATCATATGTTGCAACATGTGTCTAACATGTTATCACGTGTCTCATGTGGAAAACGTGGGAAACCAATGTGTTTTTTCTGTAAGAGGGAGCAGGCGCATTGTCCTGTTGGGGAACCAAGTTGCGATCGTGCCACAGTTCAGTTGCTTTGCACTGAATGTTTTCCCTCAGACACCTCATAACGTCACAGTAGAACTCAATGTTGACAGCCAAAACTTTGGAAAATTCATGGTGCACAAGCACTCCAATGTCAAAGAAAACCCACCTGGTTGCTCCTGATGAGATGGACCTTTTTTTGGTCTTGTCGAAAACGCCACTCAAAACACCTCTCCCGCCTCATTGCTTCATTGCTGTAGGCTTTCTGAAGCATTTCAAGGATACTAATTACAAATTTACCGAGTTTGACACAAAATTTGATGTGCGCTCTCTGATCAAGTCTATGCTGAAATTGCAAATGTGCACGAAGCAGTGGCCACAAAAATGCATGCAACTCATGTGCCAGTGTTGATCAATCAATGCAACTTGGAATACAATTAGCTGACTTATAGCGTTAAAGCTTCCTCCTGCTTCATGCACATGACTCTGCTGTGCTGTGACGTTAGAGTGGGACGGCTGTAGCTCAGATTGTAGAGCAGGTTGTCCACTAATCAAAAGGTTGGCGGTTTGATCCTCCTGTCCACATGCTGAAGTGTCCTTGGGCAAGACAATGAAGCCCAAGTTGCTCCTGATGGCAGGATAGCAGGTTGGTGTGTGAATGTGTGTGTGAGTGGTTGAAAGAGAGGCAAATTGTAAAGTGCTTTGAGACCGCTAAGCTGATAAAGTGTTATATATGTGCAGACCATTTACCATGTATATACATACAGTATATAGGTCTATACATATATTATGAGAGACAAAATCAATATATTGCCCTAAGTAGAGAATATTAGGAATAGATTTCAATTAAAATTGTGGTGCTCTTTGCTGTTGAGGTAAATGAAGGCCTCTGTTGGAGATATTTGCGTCTATGTTGTAATTTGAATGAACATACAAGCAAACACTGACACATGTGCTTTCCCCAGCCTCACACACACACACACACACACACACACACACACACACACACACACACACACACACACACACACACACACACACACACACACACACACACACACACACACACACACACACACACACACACACACACACACCCGTGGCTCCATATCACATCCGCCTCATGTAAAACCTGCCGCTCCTCATGCACAGTTCTTACACATGAACATGTACCCCCGTCCCATCCCCAGCCGCTGACGACACTGATGCCAATTCCCTCCGTCATGTACAGTTACGCACACTCTTTGTCAGACAGCACGAAGGCTGTGAACCCACTAACAACCCGATCAGTATTCTCCCTGTGTGTTTGTGTTTGAATGTGAGTTTCCATTGAGGCCTCATTGTGCAGCCGTGGAGTGTCTATAAAGCAAAGATGGATAAACAACTCTCCTTTGTTTGGCCCCTAGTGTTGGCTGCACACAATCCATCCCACAAAAACACAGTCTATCAGCAGAGACGCACACACACAAACACAACTACACGTTTACTGTTGATGTTTAGTTATCATCTCTGTAATGATGGCCCCATTTTCCCCTCAACTCCGCACGGCCTGCACTTGGCTTCAAAAACATCCTATTTACTACGTGCCAATTACACATCTCTCCTCCACACACACACACACACACACACACACACACACACACACACACACACACACACACACACACACACACACACACACACACACACACACACACACACACACACACACACACACACACACACACACACACACACACACACACACACACACACACACACACAGGCTATACAGGTGGAGTTGTTTCCACTAAAATGACAAGGGAAGATACATGCAGGGAAACAGGATCAAAACAGAGGCTTTGCGCCGTGTTGCTGGGAGAACAAAAGTGTCTGTTGTCTTAAATTCAATTTATTTTGCACATTTTTGGAGGTGCAGTCACACTCTTGGATACTCACACTCCTTCACATGTGCTAAACACGGGTAGTGAAATATGAAGAGCTGCAGGGTGTGGAAGTATTTTTCCCAAACGTTACTATTTTCTCTTAATGATATCTTCGATACAGATACACGAGAGACTTTTACCAAACTGTGGCTTCATTTTATGGACATCAGTTTGAATCATTTCTGAAATTTTTTGAGTTTCTGTCAGATTTTCACGGCAGACGCAGACACGTCGGCTGTAATTATAGAGTTGCCGTGAGGTATTTCTCAGTTGTAGTAAATTCAAAAGTGTCGCTGCAGTTGGGAACAAAACACTGAACCATCATTGCTGAATTTATCCCAAAAAGTTGAAGAATCTGTAAATAGAGTGAATTACACTGCTGCATGTTTGCTCAGTTTTCAACTAATTTTTAACTCTTGCTCATCGTTAGAAACACAGCAGACTTTTAAACGTATTGATTCCAAGCTACTTATTGAAATGCTCCATGGGAATTATGGTTTAAAAGAGTACTCCACTGATTTATCACTGCAATCATTGTAGGACTCAGATCAAGATCAAAGGCTGATCTATGCAGCAGAATCAGAAATATGATCATTTTTTATTCCAAGACCAGGAAAAAACTTTGATGTTTATGAACCACTTTTTAATTAGACAGGCTTGTACTGTTGCTTTTTAATGCAGTTGCTTTTTTTTGTGCTGAAAAAGTGCCCGGACGATGTCTATACCAAAGATGAGCAGGACTTTCATTTCCATTAAATACCCGACATCTGAAGTGATGCTCTGAGGTATATCACATCAAAAATACTGATTACATTAAAAAAAACTGAATGCTGCCTAATTTCCAGATGAAGTGAGCTCCCAAAGGACTCAACATTGCTGCTTATAAACATTTAGCGTTTTGTAATGAGTTCAAATGGACTTTTAGACCTGAAAAAGAAGTTGGAGACAACTTCTGAAAAGGCTACAAATAGACATATACAAAAAAAAAAAAAAAAAAAAAAATCAATATCTATTTGTTGAATAAACATTTACTGGCATCAGCACACAATAATCGTCAAAAAGCTAAAGCCCGACCAAAACATCAGCTCAATGATTTTGATGGTCTATCACAGATATATCAGTATGTTAACCTATATGTGCCAATACAATTATGTTTTTACAGAACATAATGCGGAAAAGGATACTTTGAGTAAATTACAAATTGTTCTGTTTGTTTTATAGCTTTTTATGAAGATTGAATTCCCAGTGAAGTTTATTGTTTCAGTTCACTGACGTCAATCTGGACAATAAACCTTAAAATATCCTGCCTCCATCACAGGTGCTGAATAACCACATTTGAGGGATGAATGAAAAAACAAAATATGTTCATACATGCAGTAAATTTATGTCAAGAATATCGGCTGATGTATTAATATCAGAGGTTGTTTTTTTTTACTCCCTAATATAGGGATATAGTATAGTTATTGGCCCAGAAAATCCAGCATTGGTCGTCTAAAGAACTAAAGGTGCAAACTTGTTCTTGAGAGCGTCGGGTGAATTTTACAAAAGTGTTAAAGCATCATCAGCCTCACAGCAGGAAGAGCTCAGCTTTTATCAAGTGTTCAACTCTCACGCTGCGTTTAAATGAACTTTGTGTGCTCCTAATTACAACACGGGAAGCCGTGTGCACCGTGTGCTTGGTGTTCAAGTGGTAATAAAATCATTGCTAGGCAACGGCAACATGGACAGTATCTAGACGCCACAGAGGCTAACAATTAAGCAAGCTGTAAGCTGTAGGATAACATAATGCGGGAAATGCAAATACAACAAGGGAAAAGATGAGGCTGTTGGGAAGATCATCATTTTCCTCACACGTAGGCTATTATCTAAATTATAAAGACAAACTCTACATGACTAAAATTACAATATATTAGCTTAATATCCAACAAAAAATGAACTTCCACGGCTACCGCCATTTCTGTAAATGTCACAACTCGTGAACTCGAGGCTTATAGACTTCTGCCGTCGTGAATAGCACAAGAGGGGGCCGTCTGTATGGAGTCTTCTTGTGTAGGCAGTAAATATGACCCCAAAGGAACACAGCATGAAACCAGCTCGGCTCATTACACCTGTTCTGTTTCTGCCACAAGTCAGACAGTTTGTGGGGACAAAGGTGTGTTACTGCAGCTGAGTAAATGGCCCATCAGGTATCGATTCGCCGTTTCCTGACACCTCTACAGTACCTGCCTCTAATGATGGTTTTAAAGTAGAGCCAAAAGCCTTTTATAGAGTAACTCTAATACATGTCCCTTTCTTTTTAAACCCCCCTGAAATATCTCTTTTGGAGATCTACCCAGCAACACCACCGAATCAGACCCACTTTTATCTTCTGCTCCCCTCATGATTCCAAACCAATTCATTATCAGGATTAAGAGCTGCTCCGATGTTGTTTCAAAATGACCAACTGGAGGACAGATGGAAGCACGACTCCAGTTTAACGCGTCTCTTTCAGCACGTCAGCCAAAAGCCGCTCTTCACACGCCATCCCTGGCTTTGGCGTGTGTTTGCGTATGTGAGAAAATATGTGCGTGTTTGCTGGCATTTGTTCGCCTCGTCGTGATGTATGCTCTCACGTTCGTCTCTAAATCAGTTCACACGTAAACAAAGTGCGTGTTCAGGGATCCTTAACTAGTGCTGCCGAGTCTTTGGAAGATTCAACGTCATCACTATGCAAATACGCACAGAACAACAAAACTTTTTAAAGCAGCGAGATGATACTGTCGAGACGTCAGCTTCCTATCATCGCTTTCCAACAGACGCGCTGATTTAACCCTCTCTGTGTCTGGCTGAATGAAACAGAAGGCAGGGAGTGTGCTCTGGTATTTATCTGTATTCAAACACACACTCACATGTACACACTCCCACAGTATGGTATGTTAATCATGTGTGTTTTCCTCAGATGATCAGAGAACAGACTGGAGCTGCTTATTGAGATATAGAGCCGTATTAACTCCCAACTGCTGAAAACAGGGACGCATATGCTTCACAAATACAAATACAAATACCCACAGGGTGTGTGCATGTGTGCGAGCGTTTGAGTGAGGCTGCACAAGCATCTGTTGGTCTCTGCGTGTGTATCAGAGTAATGTGTTAGTACTCTTGTTTACTATGTCATATTTTTTTTACCGTCCTACCGTGACTTTGCAAACAGGCCACCAACTGGCTTCTCAAATTTGATCAAATTTTAACAAAAGCCCGTGAGCTGCAAAAGATGAGAGAAATCTGATTAAAAGTCATAAAGTCATATAAAGTAATGTGAAAATGATCTGTTTATGCTTCTAATTTATAGAAATGAGCCAACAATTTAATATTTTGTAGCCAACTGGACCAGAGATAAACAGATGAAAATTTTCTGGATCTAATTCCAAAAAGTAATTATCTCTTAATTTATTCTGAAATGTGTTCAGCACCTTGTTGTTTCAGTAATCTGTTTTTAAAAAAATATTATAATCACATGGAAAACACCTACAAAGTGCATTTTAAAAATTATGGGTCAAGCTTTTTTATACGTCACGTGAAAACACCAAATATGGTGATCACAAAACTTAGCATGGAGGCAAAATCTAAAACCGACATCGTATGCTGTCGTGGACTGACGGGTTTATTACTCACAGGGTTTATTTGTGATTGGCTGATATTGGCCGAAAGAATTTGACTTTAAGTTCATTGATCAACCATAGATGAATTAAATTGACTGCTATTCTTATGTAAATGTTCCTTTGTTCCTGTTGCAGTTTTGAACAGCAGTTTAAAGCTCTATCCTTTTCTTTCTCTGAAGTGCAGACAGTGAGCAGGAAGTGATTTAGTTTTTAGTTTTGTAGGAAGTGATGAGGTTGCTGCTCAAATCAAAACTGTAAATCACACTGAAAAAATACTTCAAGTCATTTTGAGGAACAAAAGGCCTCCGATGCGGCATCACACCCCCGCCGCCCTCCATCCATAAGGTGGCTGTCGTTTCTCTGATCTGCGTTCCCGATGGCTGCCGTCTATCGCTCCCTCTCTCTCCTCTTGTCTCTCTCATGCTCACCTTCTCCTGAAACTCATTTCTTATTCTCTTTCTTCCCTGCTGCTGCGTCCTGGACTCCTCCTCGATGGGGGCTTTAAAGATGGGAGGTTGGTTCGGAGGAGGCAGGTTAGCCCCGAGATGAGAGCGGGTTCAGAGGTCAAGAACAAGACTTAGGCTCTCTGTCGGCGCCGTGTTTGTTTCGTTCGGCCACAGGGGGTTAGGGCGCCGAGGACAAGCTGGATTGGAGCTTCCTCTGCTGCTCCTCGAGACGTCTCACTTTCTGCTTGTCGGTGTCGCTGCCGCGCTCCTCGGTGGGCGAGTGTGTCTGCGCCGCGATCGGTGGCGATTACGCCGAAGGACGAAGGCGCGTGCCGTCCGCGCTCCAGTGGGTTTGTGTGCCGTATTTACACAACAGCACTTTCCCTTTGATAGCTCCCCTTGAAGTCATTGATGCAATCTCTGCGAGCTCTGTGTGAAAACACGTCTTTCTTGTGATGCAGAGCAGATAGTCACAGCTCACGGAGAGCCGCCAGAAGCAAAGGAGGAATAATCAAAACAACGGCACGCTACGCGCTGCATCACACCCTCCGCTGCTGGAAGCAAAGGGAGGGGATGAAAGGAGGTGTGTGCTCAGTGTGTGTGTGTGTGTGTGTGTGTGTGTGTGTGTGTGTGTGTGTGTGTGTGTGTGTGTGTGTGTGTGTGTGTGTGTGTGTGTGTGTGTGTGTGCAGACAAAAGGGCTGTGGAACATCTGGATGCCGGTGATAGCTCTGCTCACATGCGTTACGAGCCAAATTAATCAAACCTGGTGGGGAGACTGTCGCGTGTTTACGTGCTTATGTACGTGTTGTGTATTAAGAGTCGATCCACGTCCTGGACAACGCGGTGCCAACGTATAGTCGTCCAGGGACGGTGGAGGGGACGGAGAGAGGAGCGAAAGGAAAGTATAAATCAATGGGTTGACGTCTGCAGGGTGACTGCGCTCGATACTGGAGTCGGTCCCGGAGAGATGAGAAGCAGACACGTTATGTTTGTCTCCTCTGAAAATCTCAGTCCTATCGAAGGCAAGCTGATAACACAACCGCATCTGCTTCTTTTAGACTCCTCATGAATACAACACACAAGATCTACAGTACCGACCTCGGTTCCATGAACAGAAATTCATCAAATATTTAGTCATTGTCCCATACTCTCTCTGTAGGTTTAAGATTGTGATTGTGATTTTAACGAGTGAGGCAAGATGTAAAGACTTCAGAGTTTAACTTTAATGACAGTTCTTGGTCTTTGGCCAAGCTAGCAGTTCCAGGGAGAGTCTTCTCTTTTGGTGCAGAATAAAATATCTCGAAGATCATTGGATGGATTGCGGTTACATTTTGCACATTCATGGTCCCCAGAGGATAAACACTGACTTTGGTGGGCTTTGGACTTTTCTGACTCCTCCAATTTTTGCAAATCAGATCCAAACACCGTTTGGAGCTGGACATGTGATTCCAATCAGATTTCTTCAGATGTGTCTCAGTCTGGATGCTCCAGTGGTTTAGATCCGATTTCTTGCGTCACTCGCAACGGGACACACAATGAAGACGTTGTTTTCAGACTGACGGAATGACGAGGGTCGATTCTACCGCTAGCAACGATAACAACAGTCCGTGGACAGACGCCCAAATAGGCTGTCTGCTGGCACTTTGCTTCTGCGTTGTAAAGCGTATCTGCTCGTACGTCCCGACCACTGCAGGATAGGTTGGTGATGTCTGGACACACCAAATCCGATCTGCTCACTTGCAAATAACAAGACAGTCTGTCCTGAAGATCACATTTGCCTGCAGTCTGAACAAAGCTCGCACCACCTCCAGGTCAGGTTGGATACACATGCAGTGAAATAGCTGCAACATTTACCACATGGACTGGTGCAAAAATGTGCTCAGACATTCACGTTTCCCAGAGGATGAATCCTGATGACTTTTCTGATCCCCCGACTTTTTTCCTTGTGCCACCATGACGGTCACTTTGTGGTTTAGAGCGAAATATCTTGCGAACTACTGGAGGGTTTGCCATGAAATTTGGTAAACTTCATGTCCAACTCAATGAATTGGTAATCACTTTGTTGATTCCTTTCCATCGTCAGTGAAAACGACCCAGTGTTTGTGCGGCAGGCCAAATTAGAATTGTCAAAAATGCTAAACATTACCTGGTGAACGTTGGCGTTGTTAGCATGCTGATGGCAGATTTTAGCTCAAAGCACCTCTGTGGACTCTTGTTCCTGTTGAATGCAACATTAAACTCAACGAAGAGAACTTGTTGTTTCTCTGTAATTGTGGCGCCCTGGGTGGACCGAGTTACTGAGGTAGAGAAACCATGAATGTGATTAAGCCACAGGGTTTTCTCCCTCTCTCCTCCTCCTCTCTCTCCTCCTCCTCCTCCTGAGTGTGATGGTATTGGGCAGGCAGCAGGGATGGACCACCATCACTTATTTCCCAACTTGACTGCAAGGTCGATAAGAATTAGCATTCCCCTCTAAATGAAACCTTTAGGGTTTTGCAAGCCACTGTTCCACTCGTCTGTCTCATTCACAGCTGTTAGCAAAGAAAATAAAAATAAAATCTTAGTCGCTACTTTTATGTGATATGAAAATGAATCAACGTACAGTTCATCCAAATCGTCTCTTCAACGTCTCCCCTGTAGGATCTCTTGGTGGACAGGAAGTGAAATGCTTTCTATAGAATAAACAGAGGTGCTCAGCTGTTATCGAGGGTTCGGCCTCCACTCTGTCCCGGTCTGTTTCATAGACCACCTGCGCGCTAACTATGAGGGAACATGACATTTTGTGGAGGGGGGCGGACGTTTCCTCTGTGGCCTCTCCGCTCCGTGCCATGTTAATGTGAGTGTACTGTATCAGCCTTGATTCTCTCTGCTGCATTCCTGCTTTCGACACATAAATATATCATGTTACCCGCTGAAGCGCGCGGGGTCAGGGCTTTATGCAGTGGTCAATGCAGCAGCAGGAGGAAGATAAAGAAACTCTACAGACTCTGTTCGGATTAAAGAAAGAGGAACGTTTGGCTCACGGCTCTTTTCCTTTTTTTTTCTCTCTTTGGAAAATCTAGGGTTTTCCCTGTTAAGTTTTCTTGGGTTATGGACAGTTAAAACATTTTCTACTTGTTGAGTTTGAGATGAAGGAACGTCATTGTTTCTTTGAAATATCATTTTTACATATTGCGGAACTTTGTATTTCGGATGTCTGAAGAAAACCAAGACAGAGTAGTCAGCGTTCGTATCGTACGGTCGATAAGTGTTTTTCATGTTGGCAGCTGCCCTTGAATGGATGCTGTGTTTATTGTCATTATTTATCTCTCCCCGTTTTAACCATCCCTCCCTCGCATTCTCTCAGTGTCTGTCGATGAGGGCAGGTAGAGCTGACGGCTGTGAAATTAAATTAAGCGTGCCTCCCACCCACCCACCCCCCGCTGTCCCCCTCTCCTTCTTCTCCTCTGACATGCAATGGTTTTAATGATCATGAAGCCGGGAAGCTTTCCAAATGGCAAACGCTTAATTGAGAAAAATGAAAGGGACAGCGGTGCGATTCATTCATCTAAATAGAGGAACGCGGGGTGCGGAGGGGTCGCCCCGTCTTCACTTTCTCATTTTTTTCCCCTCCCTTCAGCCAACTTGCACAAGAGGGAATGTGGGAAAATTTCATTAAGTGAGGTGAGGGATAAATCAACATGACAAATCTCTCCGCTCACCTTAATTGTGTTACGCTCAGCAGAAAATCCAACATGTGCGCTGCTGGGTGCTGTGGATGCCTTCGGTCATTTGGAAAGGTGATGAGTGATTAGAGTTCATGTGCGAGATGTTTGTTGACAGTCGGAAAAATAAACAAGGAAAAGGTCTCGTTTACCCTCCAAGCTAAAGATTTCTTAGAAGCCTGTATCCCTGTAGAACAACCAGCCTGGTGTCAGGCTGAAGTGTGTAATACACCCGTCAGCCAGTTAGAGGATACCTTGTCAGTGTTATGTTTCGCATCGCGTGTGAAAAGTAAACGCATGTATGACCAGCGTCGAAGAAGGAGGTCATGTAATTAAGTTAGTAATTAACTTACACAATGTATGTAAAGTAACTTGTCACATCAAATGTTAATATGTGTTCTAAAAACAACAAAAAATCACAGATGCACACGGAGCATTGCTCATGAACGCGACCGCTCCTCGGGGCTCCGTGTGCGTCACAGTGCTTTGAACCATTCGCGCACAACAGAGGCAGTCTCTAAGCTTTTTGATCCACCCTCGCCTTCACACAGAACTTTTTATTTTACCCCAAAAGCTGATTTTTGAACCCCAACCAATAAGTAAGTTTTGGTGCCAAACTTGTCACATTTACCTCAAACCCCTAATTTTTTCTAACCCTAACCACGTAGTGCAACATGCCTGTACTTCTCATGTCCAGACTTTAAACAACATCACACTGACACACTATCATCTGGTGGACTGACGGGTGTTTTACTCACTTTGGCGCGACATCAGGTTGAGAACATATGGTGACTATATTCTGGTTTATTTTGAACTTCATATCCTTTTTAATTTATTTTCATTGTATTGCTGTGACATTATTACTTTACAGTGTTGATATAACAGGATGTTTAATTGATTTTAAAAAGTAAAAAAAGAAAAGATAAGAAGAACATGAAGTAGCAGGTGGAGTGTCTTTGTGTGTTATAAGAGTTTTATCAGTGTTTCAACTGAAGGCTATTCATAGCAGAATGGAGAGGTAATATGGCCGGGTCCAAAGGGCTGACATCCTAATGAACCTCTCATTAGTGACATCATTAGCGGCCACCTCCCACGGTTTGAATCACACCTCAGGGACGAGCCTGCAGATCTGCTTAAATCAACTCCGAGCTCCGTCCTCCATCTCCTCTCTGTCTGTGGTTAGAGCTGTGCCTGGCCTCCTCTGCCGGGCTGGGGTTAATGTGGTTGATCCCCCCCCCCCGCCCCCTTCCCAAACCCCCTCCAGCCCACCAGTTTGGCTCGACCCATCAATCCCAGCCGACTCGGCCTAATCTGTGATTATGTGTCAAGCGGGAGGCCATTTATTCCAGATTAATTTATTCATCTTCCTGGTGCAGCTTCCGCTGCGGGGCATTGATGGCGCAATATATCTGAAGGGAAAGCAGAGCAGGAGAGGAGAGAGAACGAGATCATCCATCGGTGTGAAGGGTGGATATCAGCTTGTTTTACCGCTCGTCTCCCCTCTCCTACATGTTAACCCCGCGTCAGGTCATGTGTGACAGTCGATTAATCAGCTAATTAAAAAAACTCTACCAATATTAGGATGCTTCACTGGCCTATATCTTCATCTCGGTTTTAATTGTGCCTCGCGGACGGGTCATAACTTACTTGATAGTTAACGTCAATATTTCTCCGCAATAGGAAATAGGAGTGTTAAAGGTTCAAAGTCTTAATCTGAGTGAATCCGCAGCTCTCCCACCTCCTCTGCACTCTCCTCTATATTAAAGACATACCCGGAGGTTTTGGAAAGTCAGCCCTTTGATCAATTTAATGTTGCGCAGTGAGAAAATTGGTAGCCTCTTCACGTCTTGGTGTTAAATTTTCTAGTTTTATGTCACTCTCGAGATTAGAGTAAAGTTTCTGGTTTCTTCAGTCGCACTAAAATATCACCGTGTACTGCAGACAAGGGCTGTAGAAATCATCCTTAAACAAGACGAATCCCAGTTCAAGCCCTTGTTTGGCAGCAGCATTTGTTGCATATGTGTGGATATGTTAGTTTTTTCTTATCCACCAGTTTCAAAGTGAAAACATAATGCGTGCAAAGGCGACTACAGAGCACTCGTGAGCAACCGCTTATTCATTCATCACGGGGCTGATGAACGGCGTAAGACCATATGTTTTGTTTTGAACGGTACCTGGAGATTGGTGGCCGTTTATTTTATGGATTTTTCTCTCCTCGCCATAATCCCGCAACTCCCCCTGCCTCTCCTGTAGCTGATATTCTCAGCTATAAAGGTGAAGTGGATCTCCGAGACTGTAATGGCTCATTATAGAGCTCTTCCGATCCTGTTTTAGCTGCCTGACACTCACACAGGCAGCTCGCTCCTCGTTCTTCCTCCTAATGGACTGTTGAAGCCTGTCTGCGTGTTTGCGTGTCTGTTTTTGAACTCAGACCAGGAGGTGTCTTCTCCAGACAGGCAGAGACCACTTGCTCTCACTTTTGAGGGCCCTCAATGAAGGTGTTAAGGCTGCGAGACAAGCAGCGGCGAGGCAGAGAGGTGGGAGGCTTAGAAGACTCTTCAAGTTGCCCTCTGGCTGCCTGTTTGATGGGGCTGCCATGTAGCACTTGAATGGGAGGGGGGCAGAGGAAGGCCTTGCCTCGGAGCTGTGCTTTTGTAGGAGGAAACATTGGTTATGAATCTGCTACACCTATTTAATCCCATCTAAACCTATTCGTAGTCCCAGCAGTGGTTATTTCCAAGAACTTCTCCCCACTGAAAAATGTACCCTCTCCTCTCTCTAATTGCTCTGTGAAAATGTTCACACATTCTGCTTTTTCTTCCTGCTCCATTGCTTGCGGCAATTCACCCTGCTGCCATATCTCTCCACAGGTCGTAGAACTATTGTAAGGCACATATATAAGTTATAACAGCCCCGTATCACACAAAAGCGTTTAAAAAAGAGGATATTGTGTCATGTTTAGGCTTACCTAGGCGTGAAAAGCACACGCGTGTATGACAAGGGTCGACAAGGTCAAGTGATGAAGCACAAAGACTGATAACGTCTGAGTAGATATGAGGTCAGGGGTGGTTGGACAGAAGAAACACAAGACTTTCACCTGGACAACCAGAAAAGTTCTTGAGGAAGCAAAAGTTAATGTGGACTTTCTTTTGAGTAACGCCAGTAAGGTAATAGCAAATATTCGATTAAAAATCGAATAGTTCCGAGGGAATTTCAAATATTAGTTTTGCTTGAATTGCCCATCCCTAGTATTTAATTTACATGATGTACGCTAAGTCTTACGCGATATGCAGCGTTACTTATGTAAAATGACTTATTTTACCTAAACCGTGATCTTTTTCTTACTGATGATGACCATCAGTATTAGAATGTTTGAGGTCTGACAAGTGAAGAGCTGCAACCACAAGAAGGCGCGTGATTTTTGTTCACGCTCGGTTAGAGCGAGACACACAGACACAGAGGCGGGATCGAGAGGAGAGGGCACCGACAAAAGCACTGCCCTTCAGCTGTTAAATTATCGCCATGATATAATTAGAGCCCACGCTGGGTTTGTGCTATGATCATATAGTGCACATGTGATTACATATCGTCTTCCTGTCTATTTTTCCAGGGAACTGAGCACAGCACGCTTGAAAAATGGGCGCCCGGTCTGAGGCACCTTACTTTTCACACCTAGGTGAAGCAAAATGTGAAACTTTTTTTTTGTAGGTTGCAGTGGGTAATGCATTTGCTACAGTGGGAGTGTGTCTAAAAAAAATTAGAGGAAACATGTTGATTAACTTTTGTCAGATGACTAGAAGTCAAAGAGGAAAATGTGTTAACAGGTGACTCAAGGACGAGACGTTCTTAACATCAATATCCTCCTTCAGCCAGATGCTGGAACACAAGTGAGACGCATCGAGTGCGACTGATGGGAGAGGCTTATTGAAAGTCAAGTCAAACATACTTCCTCCATTCCCTCCTCCTCCTCCCCTCTGTCTCTCCTGTCTGTCTATTTGTATCTCTTCCTCACCGCTCCCTCTCAGAGCTGCTGTCTCTTCTCTGCTCTGTCCTCCCAGATGTGCCACATTAATTCCACAGCTGCTGTCCCCATTAATGTTCACCGTCACAGCTTGCACACCCTCATTTTCAGCTTTTTTTCAGCCCCCTCACCCCCTTATGTGTGTGTGTGTGTGTGTGTGTGTGTGTGTGTGTGTGTGTGTGTGTGTGTGTGTGTGTGTGTGTGTGTGTGTGTGTGTGTGTGTGTGTGTGTGTGTGTGTGTGTGTGTGCGCGCAGTTCATGTCTGTGTGTGTTTGAGAGAGAAGTGCAGCAGCTGTTAGCCCTCCACTTCCTAGTAAAACTATAGTAGCAGTGGTGTGAGGAGGGGAAAAGCAGCAGATTTACTCATTCATGGAGGTGTCATCAGCAGCAGCGCTCATGCTTGTCCGTGACACTTGCACACGGGGATACACACACACACACACACACACACACACACACACACACACACACACACACACACACACACACACACACACACACACACACACACACACACACACACACACACACACACACACACACACACAGCATCAGCAGCACCACTCCCTTTCCCATTTAAAACAGCCCTGCCTGAGAAGATTTCAATAATCCCCGCTCCACAGTGGGCTGTTTTTCCAATACATTGCCCCGGCCAGTCGAGCCCGATGGACGATATCTGTTCTTTACCCCGAGGCTCCCTCCCCCCTCCCTCCTTTCAAAACATAGTGGGGATGTTTTGTGTGGTTGATGGCTGCAAAGCTGCCCCTCCGAAATCTCTCAAAATGGAGATGTGCACATGTAAAAAAAAAAAGGAAGAAAAAAAGTTCAAAATCCATCGCGAGTGATACATTTTTTAAATCTCATTGCATACACATTAATCATTAATTTGTTTACTTAACAGCTTTGCCTCTCATGTAATTACAACCTGATGGTTAATATATGAGTGGTTTTTATCTGCGGCTCATTAAAGCCTGCGGTAAGCATTAAGGCATTAAACTGATTTGTGTGTAACTTTGTCCTTTTGCATACCTATATTTCATTGCCTATTTGTTCTGTGTAAGTCCCTCTCCTTCTTGTCCTCTTAGCCTGTGTCTCTCAGGTTAATTTGAATTTGGAGGGGGGTAATTTTAGGTCACACCTCTGTGTTGGCTGCTTGCTTAATGAAGGCTGAAGTAGTCCACTGGAGGAGAGCTGCTCAGAAGATGTGAAAACACTATTTCTGGAATATGTTGTAGCCTGCGTTAGAAGAGTTTGAAACATATTATCCAGGTGCGCTCTCAGAAGTGTTGGATGTTTTTGTTGATTCAATACTGAACTGCTGCAGGATCCTTTCAAGTTTAGTTTGTAATATTTCAGGCAGGTTGTTTTGGGGACGCCCCTGGCTACCATGGTAACAACAACACTCTTAACTATGGGGCAGCAAACACTCTCTGAGCTGCTAAGAGCAACTGGTGTGTCTCTTTACAGTGCTGCCAGCTCGTTGAATAAAGAAAGTAATAAATAATCTGTCGGTTTTAACCATGTCACGAAAAAACGTAATCCGATTTTGATCTGCCTTGTTTTGTTTGCATTACCGTTATCTTAATAAAGCTCTGATACCTGGTGAAGAGAGTAAACGGTAGAGGCGGTTATCAATGAGATCAAATTCAGCAGGCTTACATACATTTTTCTTTACTTGTTGACTCTTTTGTCTGTAAATCCACTGCAGGAATTACAGACTGTAGCCGGATGTTCCCAGACCTAAATTCACTTTATGAATAGATCGGGTCTATCTATGCTCCACTAGGGATTGTTTCCAGTCCTTGAATCCTAATGGGCGTGGACCTTCGGGTTCATTTGGGAACTGTTGGAACAGCATTTAACCAATCAGCATTGACCACTGTCCATATGACAAATGTTGTACACCGGGTGTGACGCCACGTTGGTAAATGACTCACAAATTTCAGGCATTGTTTGACGCCTTGGCACTTAGCCAGCGGTAACTGATTGGTCCTCCCTTCTGAGTGGCTGAGCAAACCTTTATGTTTAGGCAGACTCTACCATTACACATGCGAACAACTACATAGGGAGTTAATTACAGAGTGCAATTACACTGAATGGCTATTGCATGAAAAAATTAGACCACATATGGTAATAAAAATCAGGTAACAATATGGTAACAAAATCATAAGGAATATGACTTTAAAGTGATCCCTCATTGACAAACTCTGCAAATATTATAATGTAACAGACAAACATCCCAACTTTTGTGGGAATTGAGTCGGAGGTGAAGCCTTGCACACTCTTCCACTCCCTCTTCTCCAAATAGACATCTCATTGCTTGAGGAGCTGTATGGTGCTCTTATTGCTGATGGCTGCCACTTCTGTCACACTGCTTCCTTGCTGTTGACAGGATCTCAGCTCTGAAGGATTACAGCGCTGGCCGGGGAAATCCTCATATACAGTCACAAATAAACACACAAGCATGTGTGCATGTACGCGCACACACACATGGACAAACAACAGTGAGCAGTAAGACTGAGGTTGAGTGTTGGACATAAGGAATATTGGACTAAGGGGACCCATTGTATCTGGAGCCATGACCCAGCCCTGCCTGCCTCAGATAACAGAATTACTGCAAATTGAACTTCAGGGTTTTCTCTGTCGCTTTGCTTTTTCCTCTCTCCGAATCACTCTATCTTTCCTGCTGCCTGTGTCACCTCTTCTGCTGCTTTCTCTGGGATTTACGAGTTTCCGGAAAATCATTCTCTAACCCAGGGGTGTCAAACATACGGCCCGCGGATCCGCCGGATCCGGCCCGCCAGGGGGTCCAGCTCAGCCCGCTGGATGACTTTGCTAAGTGTGAAAATTACAGAAAGACATAAATTGCATTTCTATGAGAATATGGAGGTTTACGAGTACAAACGTTTTTATTTATTTATTTTTTTTTAATCGATCCAGTAATTGCTTCAAAAACAGCGTAAATGCGACGTCTGCTCCGGAGGAAGAAGCGCTCGGTGCCACAGGCAGCAGCGCTCGCTGCTCGCTTTGTGACGCGTTTGACGTCAAACGCGTCACAAAGCGAGGGAATCTGCAGAGGAGAGCCCAGGCAGATAAACAGCGGGCTGATGTCTGAGTTTTTGGTCTTTATGTTTCTAGTTTATTGTAGAAAGACCTTAAAACAGGGTTTATCATCCAAAAACCTTCACCAATGATTTAAACAAAGAGAAATATTGTCGTTATGTATGCGTTATTATGCTATGATTTTACTGGTCTGGCCCACTTGAGATCAAAGTGGGCAGTATGTGGCCCCTTAACTAAAATGAGTTTGACACCCCTGGTCTAACCGCTGCGTTGGAGCACGCTACCCCGGAAAGAAAGAACGGGGCGCAGAGACGGAGAGGAAGTGGGAATGAAAGAGAAGAGATGGGGGCAGAAGCAAAAAAGATGGCTGTTGGGAAGATTGATGAAGAACAATGAGAGCGGAGAGGAAAGTGAGACTGATGTGTGTGAGGCAGAGGATGGGGGTAAAATGACGGCAAAGGGAAGAAATCAAGGCTGGAAAAACACTCGAGGGAAAGCTCTGCACTCCCCAACACCTTTCTTAATTAGGAAATATAATATTGAGAGAGGATTGAGGTGGATCAAATGCGGGAGATAATGGTTTTATCTACAGCCGCCACACAATTATGGATACAACTACCAAGGACCTTTCCAGGTTGGCTACTTGGTGTGAGAAGAAGTGTGCAGAGAAGAAAAGCCTCGGGCTATGCACAAAGGAATTTAACAGAATTGTATGGAATACTCTTGCATTATTAAAGCCCCAATTAAAGACAGAAAAGGTAGAGTGTCTATTAACATAAAAGTGATTTTAAACCCTGAAGGGACAGACAAAACCAATGATACAAATTCATCAAACCAAATGCCGATTCCAGACATTTATTGTTGAATTATAGGTTTTCATGAATTAGGAAGTGAAATAAAACAAGTTTGCAATTTGGGGTTATTTTTTTCATTATTTATTATCCAGTATTTCCTTGATTGATTGATTAATCAGTTAATTTATTGAAGTGGTAACCCAGCGATGTGGCATTGTACCTTCATAAAGTTGGACAATTGACAAGAGACATTAAAAATAGGACCACTAGAAAACGGATCAAAAGGAGTGCATTTAACAAATGACCCCATCATGACTTGTGGAAAAAAAATGTAATGACTTTGTATTTCTGAAGAGAAGTTAATGATCTTTGAATGAGAGTCATTGGAGCCAGCCCCTAGTGACCCTCAGTAGTATTGCACTTTAACGCACTTCTGAATTGGGTTCACTTCTGACTGCGTCCATTTTTATACACAGTCCATTTTTATACGGTCGAACTCCAAAAATGTTGGGTCCTACATTTCTCATTATGCATCTCAAAAGCATCTCTTTTAAACGACCACCGAATTATTAAAGCCTTTGAATGCTGTTGTGGCGGTTAAGACGATGTTAAAGCACTAAAACAAAGAGGTATTCTTGGGTCCATTTCCCCCGTGTAAGTCACACCCACACAACCCTCAGCTTATTTGGGGTTAAAGGTCGTGATTGTTGGCCCGTCAAAGCAATGTGTGCTCCTGTTGATAGTGCAGCGGAGAGTCTAACGTTCGATCCTGGCGCTCCATCCAGGGAAATCTCTTTTACGACAGCTTTAAGTGTGTCCTGTGGAGCCTTCATGGTCTGCTCAAGAGCTTCCTCCACTCTGATTGAATCCTAAATGGATTTCTCGCCCATAAACCCTCAACATTCACAATAACCTTGAGTGTTACTATAGAGTGCACACCATTTTTACATATATACATACCACTCTCCTTCCTTGAAAGATGCTATTAAACACAACCGTTAGAGTGACGATTGCCTCCTTGGAATGAGCCATTTGAATTTCTGTTTTTTGGCTTGAAGGGAGTGGCGATTGTGAATTGTGAAATTGCACACAGAAATGCAAAATCTTTTTTTTAAGAGTGCCAAAGAAAAACTATCTTTGCTTTTCCCAGAATTAAGTGAGAGGAGCTGACCAGAGTGGCAGAACTCCCACACGAACGTTCAACACCCTGGGTTCATTTTGAGGCTTTAGCTGCTATTTTCATTCTCCTCCACTCTCGCCGCACTTTCGCTCGGTCCTTATTGTTTTTTAGTCAGCTCCATTTCCATCCGTCTCTGTCCTCTGCCAAGTGGGAAGCTGTTGTCATCGTAACCACAAGTGTTTGTGGCTCTCTCTTCTCTCCCCATCCCCGTTTTCCTGTTCTGCCTCTCCATCCGTCTTCCTCTTCATTTTTTCCTATGATGTGATAAATATTTATTTCCATGCCACTTGAGGAGGAGGTGGGAGGTATGGTGAGGAGAGCTTGAGTGGTTTTAAAGGATCTAACAGAATTGGAATTGGTGACTGGTTTCTTGAGGACAGAGCACACACACACACACACACACACACACACACACACACACACACACACACACACACACACACACACACACACACACACACACACGCTCGGAGAACACATACCTACACATGCATGGGTTGAATAAAAGGGAATTGACAGTGGCGGCATCCTCATGCTTTTTTTACAAAGCTGTCTCATTCTCTGAGGGAGGCCTCTGGCTGCTCGCCCTCTCAGGGGGGTCTTCAGTATCTGTTATGGGTGGGTGTGGAGGTCTGCACTGTGTGCCAGTCAATTTTAATCATATAAAACCTGTCTCTGGACTGCACTGACGGCATGCGGTCTTTGTATTCCACTCCTGAAATAGCATTTTGAATCAAGTGTAGAAGTTTCATGAGAACAAAGGGCAGTCAGAAATACTTCCTAAACCTGGAAACTGCTTGAGGATTCCTAAAACTCCACAAGGTATATTCAGACTGAAGCACTTGTCTCCCAATAAACAATATTTATTGCACAAAACTGGAGCAGATCTCAATCTGGGATTTGGAGGGCTCTATGTGTGTGTTTACATTCTGGAGAGACGTTTTCATGAAAACAAAGTCTGGCAGCTTTTACCATGAATTCTTGCTTTTATTCGGCTTTCTATTTTGAAATGGGCACCACAAACTCATGAGCCCTCCCATTCTACTCTCTGTTGTCTCTCTGAGCCACAATTACAAATCTTCCTCCCACCATATGGGCCAAAATCCTATAAGAGTTTGAGCTGAAAGAGGTGTGTTTGCTCGTAGTCTCTGTTCTTCATTCGCACAAAAATTACACGCATTAGTAGCTGTGGAACAAAGCGGGGCTAAAGAGGGGGGGACCTCTTTTAGGCTGCGATGCGAGATGGTGCAGGGTTGGAGAAGAAGCTGCTGTTTTGCATGGCAATAGGCTGATAGTGTGTATGGATGAAGTCATGGGGCTGGCTGGCCATCAAACATAGCCTGAATGGGAAGGAGGCCGAACCTGGACGCTCCATGGCTAATTGTGTTACCCAGAGAAAGCTCGGGCCGGCCTGTTCTCAGCCATTGAGGAGTGAAGGGCTCGAAGGCTTTCAGGACAAGGTAGAATGGGTCCCGGTCTATGAATGGACCCTTCCAGAAACTGAGAACGGCTGAATGACAAAACGAGAGGAGGAATGTGATCATTGGATTGGACCTTTTTCCCAGAGAGGAAACTCTGTTGGCAAACATGCAGTTGAAAGAGTTCACTGGTGCTTTTGAGAAACTGATAGTGTCTCAGCTGAATGGGTGGTGGTGTAACAATCACGCCAAAAAACAATGAATCTGTTCAACACTGCTCGGTGCTAATCATAGACTATATATAAAAATGGACATAGGCTCTTGCTTTGAAAAGTAAAGGCAATGCGGGAGTGTCTTAATGTGCAATACCACTGAGTGCCACTAGGGCCTGGCTTAAAAAAAAACAACTGTGGCTGCAACAGACTCCCATTAAAAAGTATTAACTTCTTTCATGAAATACAAAGTCAATAACATTTTATCACACGTCATTGCGGTGTCATTGGCTAAATTCACTTCTTTTGATCAGTGTTCTACTCGTCCCTCTAAAAATAACTCAATATTTATTTAGATATTAGACCTCAAGGATGTCCAAATATGGTCACTTCTGGCTCCGAACTCGACTGGACTTGACTCAAGGCTTCATAACAGCACTTCACAAAGCAATGGATGACATCACAGTGGGATGCACACTTGTTGCAATGGCCATGATTAGCCTTTGATTACCTTGTATTAAACCCTGATAGAAATCTTTGTTCACTGCTGTGCTTTCATAACTCACTTGCTATGGGAGGACTTTGGCTAATGACCAGATTACCTCCTTTTACACATCTTACACTGGATACACAGCACCTGGTATTTTACTACTGAAAGCACACCTCCTCCGTGCTATCAATCTTTTTCTCTTCTTCACTGTCTTTTTGTCCTTTTTTTTTCTCTTTTTCTCTTTGCGGTCATAATTTACAACAACCATGAAAATACAGAGAACGAGAAGATTTACCTCTGTTACATCAGATTCTGTGTCTCGCAGGCAGGTTGGTGGTTTCGCGGAGAGAAGCACCAATAACCTGCTCGCCTCCCTGTATCATCTCCTCCACCTTGACTCTGCTGACCTTGGGTCCAGGGATGTTTAACCACAGGTATCCTTGAGCCTCGTTATTTTTATGTCTTTCCTAACCTTTTAAAAAATGTTCTACTCGGCCAATGCCTGAGTTTATAATCTCCATCCATCTCTGTCGTCTGGCAACTGCAACCCTGAAAGACATAATCGGATTTTGGTGGCATTAAACAGCAAATAGCTGCTGTCACCGGACGACCTGCTAGTAACCAGGTTTAGAGGGGAGCACCACATTTGTCAAGTGTCACAGCCAAGGCACAAACACCAGATATTGTCATGTACTGTACACTTGCTCTCTAGTCTCATAGGATTTCACACAAGCTGTTGGGATGACGGGAGAGCCATCTCATTTCATTTACTGTCAAGCTGGATGTATGAGTTAATGGGGTTCCTTAAGCCTGAATGAAGATTTAAAATGTAAGGGGGTTGGGATGGTAGCCTCTCTTAGGGTGCTGCTACAAATTCATGAGCAGTACAAATTGCTGGGTTAAATCTGACTCAGTTTGTATCAATAGCACTGATTAGCACACCAATTTGGCTCAGTGGCTACCTTTGTAAAGAAGACCATTGGTTCACCAGTCAATGAAATCTGAATCATGACCTCAGTTTTCTGTTCTTTTCTTTTTTAGTTTGGCGTTTCTTTTCCTTGCATCTTGTTGTTTCTAGCCCTCCACTGTTTATTCCTTCTTTCTGCCACACCCACGATAACCATTTCCAGTTCCCCAGTCTGCTCACCTGCAGCCACTCTGCCAATCAGCACAATCAGTCCACTCCCACTGTATCATTACCAGGCTTTCAGTTCATAGTTGCCTTTCCCTGTGCTCAGAGCTTATTTGTGTACCCTGCAAGTTTGTCCTACCGTTTATCTGATTTTTACTTTGGATTCGTCCTCAGCCGGCTCTTTGCGTTTCATTTGCATCTTACATCATTTGCCTGTCCTATGAAGCAGGTTCAACACACCGAGGATATCTTTTTGCATCTGGTTTAACTTAACCTAACGACCACAGTCTCACTAAACTGTCACACGCCGGGTTGTCAACAACTCGATAACTCAATCCAGGGTTTTCCCAATCTAACCATGAGCACGTGCACAAAAAAGGGGACAGTTTTTTCCTTTGATGACAATTTTAGCCTTATTCTTCTCAGTCGTGTCAGACGAACAGGGACAAGTTTGAATAAGAAATAAATATCCAAAGATAATTCAAAGCAGTAGGTAGGCTTACTGTCACCTCTTGTAAGTACAAGTGCAAGGTTTTAGTGCTTCAATCAGTCTCTCTTGAAGAATGATATATTGAAGCACACTGATGACACTCGTGTAAAAATCATCAGGAGAAGCCTGAGGTGTTTGCCAAAAAATGTGTTTGTTTTTTAAATCAACATGCATACAACATTCAGTACTGAAAGACAAATACAGTATATGGGGACATAGTCTTATACATTAAGTTTACCATATTTAAGTTTAGGTAAATAATCTGACAGTACCATAAAAAACACGAATACTGTCAGGACAACCCATCGTCTTGGGTTTGATTGGTGCCCACAGGTTTTTTACCAGTGGATTCTGGGTAAAAAAAAAAAAAACTCCAGCATCGTGTTATTGCTTTATTACCCAACACTGTGTCAAACTGGACCCAGCAATCTGTAGTGTAAAGAATTAGAGCAAGTGTTTCCTTGTGTACAAATTCTCTTAGTTCCTGGTGCCTGCCAAGTGACTTGTGTTGCCCGTGTGCCTTCATCTGGCGATATTCATTTCAGATGTCTGCATTGTTTGTTCTGGAAATGAGAAATAATGTGGCGATGTCTCATTCATCACCGGCTCCGTCTGTCCAAGTATCTCTCCACCAAAGACGGATAGATATGACAGAGTATTGTCTGCGGCTGTCAGAAACGGTCACTGTGGATGTGAATGCGTCTCTTTCCAGGGACAGATAAAGCAGCGACCTCTCTTCTTTTTCCCTCTGTAATTGTATTCTGCCTCCATGCACTGAAGATGTAAGTATCAGATGATATGAGTAATGAAAGTCCTGAAAGGAGTTGCTTTCCTTTTTTCAAGTGTCATGCACAAACTTGTTTGTCGCCAGTTGAGAGGGCAGATAGATTATTTGTGTGTATGTGTGTTTCTAAGGAGGGGGGGAAACAGTGATTGGTAATCATTTGGAAGGGGGAAATGAGGCGCCTCATCAATCACATGGTGTTCGTTAAAGGTTACGTCGCCACATCTGAAGGAACGTATTCAGCCTCAGCGAGGGGAATAAAAAAGTAATTATCCTTTATCATCAGCCAGAGGAGACTTGACATAATTAGGTTTTTTTTTGTTTGAAACTGATTTGGACTTCCTGTCCTTGGGGATTCAATATATCAGCCCATCATGTGACTGTTCAGCAGCTGTCAGGCCGTACAATGTCCTAACAGACCCCGGGACAGAAAGCGGTCCATGACTCTGTCTTCCAGGTCTTCTATTGATCAGCGACGATGATCTGTGTTGCACTGCTGCTCCTGTAATTTATCTCTTGCCTCAGCTGAATCCTTCTGTCTGTGCATGTTGTGTTTTCATGGCCCGACATAAACAGTAATGCCTCCATGCGTACAGTAATATGATGTGGGGGGTTTCTGGGATGGCAAGCAAAAATAATTTCCCCTCAGGCATCAATAAAGTATCACGCTGTACATTAATAAAGCTATGTTGTTATTGGCAAGTCCGCAGTACTCAGACCTCATTTTCAAAATAGCTCCATCTTTAAAACTGAATATTACAAATCCATTTGAGATGGACATCTAATATGTTCTGATGTCTGCTGCTCCCAAAGCCAGAGCCCTGAAACTCTGAAAATATTGCATCCCAAAATCTCCTTTAACAATGGAAATGTGATTGTTTTTTTGAAAGGGTTTAATGTAGCTCACAGCTTCAAAACTCATTCTGTGGGGTTTCATTTTCTGAATTTTAGAAACAATAAAGAGCTCATTTTAAAAAGTTTCTACAGCTCCCCGAACTATCTCCACATGTTAAAAGTATTTTACTTTCTTAAAAGTTATTAAATTCTTCTTAAAACTGTGTAATATATTTTAATGTGCTGTGGTTGCACAGTTGTTGTCAGTATTTCACAGTGTTACGAAAGAGTGTTACTAATTGATAATTTATAGAGTAGTGTACTTTCTTTTACAGGCAAAATTAATAATACAACCGTTACTTGGCACCAGGAAAATGCTGTGAACACTACACTGAGATAACATTCATTTGGAGTTATGCTTCTGGCCACCTGATAAAACTAAGTCCATCTCCTCATTGCTTTTGTAGCTCTAGTTTTGGTCTACATCAACTCCCGAGGGAAACTTTTGGTTCTTCAGCTGCTAAATGCTTCACCATGATCCCTCGTCCATTATTGTTTCTCTGCTGTTTGCAGGTGAATTTACAGAGATTTTATCTGGGGGAAATACAGATTTTTTTTTTTTTTGGCCAAAAGTGATGCTATGAGAGCAGTAAGAGAGGATCATAAAAGTTGTGAGCCACAACACCTAAACAGTGAGATGAAAGATGCTGTTAACCTCTACAAAGTTAACGAAAACTGCAGTTAGGTGGTTGTTTACCGTCAGTTTGTCGCTTCACCCTTTTGACTTGTCACGCGATTCACATGACCTACAGTGTAAATAAATACAAAATAATATTGACTACAGTCACTTTAACCCTTTACCAATTATTTAACCTGTACTCCAGGGAGTTAGTATTGTATCTAAATATGGTTAAAGCTTCAACACCTGCAACAAAAAAAACAAGCCAAGGTGAAGTGCCGAAAACTGGCTCAGAAAATGAGTGAATCACAACAGACCTCCATGTTGAAACCGCCAACTTTACAGCAGAAAGAAAGACGTTTTCAGCCTGGTATAAAAGCAGTTTTGGTCTCTGTAGCTAATGAGCTAATGGCTGAATTTTTATTTTTGTATTAAGGCTTTAATTCATGCACAATTAAGGGTGGGGCTGCTGTGATTGACAGGTGGGTGCTGGGGCAGTTGGCGAGCTGCCTTCGGGTTTCAGCCAGGAACTGAGCTTTTAAAAAGCTCCGCAGGAAACATATAGGTGACATCAATGAGGCATATCCATCTTTTATATACACTACAGTCTATGGTCAAAATTCAAATATGATGGGTCCTACATTTTGCATGCAAAATGTAACTTAGCTTTAGTCAGCTCCCACTTCTCCTAAATATCCGTTTCTTTTAAAATTCCATTCTGCCCCTTTAGAGGGGATTAATTTGTGTTTGACTGACCCTCAAAATGAATAGGACCGGTGATAGGATACCGTGATTTCCAGGTTTTAGTTCTTCACTCAGACTACTTTTAGAATGATCACAGAATTATAATCTATTGGTGCATACCATATCATGTATATTTAAAAGTATCCATGTATCACTGCACTAGCAGACTGTCAGAGTAACCTGCAGTAGAACAGTGGATGGTTAAAGGTTATATGAGCTGAAATCAGTCGCAAGTATGTTATATGGAGGCTTATGAGTGGCCTTTTTTTGCAGTTCAAAACACACACAATCTGTCTATATTTTTTTCATATATGGGTAAATCTGTTTTTGCTGACAATGACCTGAAGTGCTGATCTCGCGCCTCCTGGCCTGAGAGCAAGCTGCAATGACTCTGAATTAGAGGAAGACAAAGACAAGCAGGCTCCTCTCCACACCATCACAAAGCTTCTAATTACCTGCCATCCTCCTCAGTCTCAGAGACCTCATGCTGGGTTGTAAAGACAGAGAGAAGGAGAGGGAAGACTTATGGAAGAGGGGGCAGAATGAAGGAGGGGGGTTGTGAGACTATAAGAGAAAGAGAGAGTGAAAGCCAAGTGAAAATCCATATACATGATTTATACGAGTGCGACTGTGCGCGGTAGGCAGGAGTTATCTTTTATTTATGAGGGCATCAGCGGCAATGCGCCCAGATGTTAAGCTGTGTGGGGATCTCACCTAGCCAGAGTCGCTCTCCGGCAATAAAGCTAGAAGGTAGGCTGTTCGGAGCCGAGGAGGGCGGCTAAGGATATGTGTGGAAGAGCGACAAGGCTTTGTCTTCTTTGACAGAAAGCTTTAAACTGGATAGTTGTGGCTGCAAGCGGAAGCCTCAAAACTTCAGTTTGATCTGGTACAATTTGTTGAACTGGCAACTGGAGAAAAAGAACCACAAGTGCTGATGGAGTCATTTACTGGACAGACTCATTTTCCCCTCCGCCATTATTTATCTGTGCAAGACAAGGCACTTGTTGTTTTCTCCTCTGTCAACGGCTCATCAAAGAGGCGCTGAGGATTCATTATGGAAATGAAGCCCTCATTGTCAACCTCTGCAAAATCAGATGCAAGATCTCCACTCTGAGCATCATCATCATCATCATCAATCTAACCTTACATTAACACGGCCTGGATATGAAAAACACGCCTGGCACGCTAATAGCTCTAAAAAGACGGGGTGCTAATGTTGTGCTGCGGAAGCCCAAAGGGAGGAGGTTGCTGACGGGGCGGCAGCGCACGCTTTACACGTTTCCTCCGAAGCAATGTATTTTTTCATCACTTTGTAATATTTTGTGACTAATGCCTAACAGCCAGCGGCACCGAGCGCACAGAGGTTTGTGAACCGAAAGAACAGAAAGGGAAAGGTTATGTTACGACCGGGTCACCGAAACCCTGCGGCTCTGGTTGGCAAGAGTAACAACATTTCAAGCATCATATGCAGAGTGTGTTCGTACAGTATATCTCCTTTAAACCCTGGTGGGGTCTGTACGTACTGTGGCTATGGATTCGGCCTCATCCTTATATCACAGGCTGGAATGATATTTTCCAAAGCAGCCTGAAACTACAAGGTCAAAGAAGATCTCATCCATCGGCTGAGAAATAAGCTGAGATTCCAAAAAACGACCTTAAGGGGCTGCAGACAGAATGACTGAAAATGTTCAGAGTCGGCTTAAGAAAGTGAGGTCGGTGTCTTTGTGGTGAGACCACTCGATGTGACGCTGGCGTTAACTTGCCCCTCCACCTCTTCTCCATTATCTCAATTGAAGCAGTTGGTTACAGTAAATGGACAGTATTAATGGGACATTTCTTGGCTCCTGAAGCAGGTGCTTACGTTATAAAACGCTTTCAATTCCAGAGCCGGGCTGCAGCTTCTTGATAGCTTATTCCCTATTAGCAATTACAGAAAATGAAAAAAAAAAAAAAAAAAGGATTGGCCCAAGTGTTTTGGACCTGTCGGGGTTTTAAAATATCTTCATCTACCTTAAAAAGATCAGAAGAGAAATGAAGGGATCCCCAAACGTTTCCAGTTTTCCACTTGGGTAACCAGGGGCATCTGCTGTTACGTGTTTGATAACACAAATCCGTATAGCTTTCATATCAGCGCTGCTGCCGCTGCCGCTGCTGCTGGAAGGTATAATCTCAGGCGCTGACAAATAAGGACTGTCTTCTGTCTACTGAAGGAGCCTTTCAGTCGGTGTGTGTGTGTGTGACTGTGTGCATGAGTAAGACAACATGTTGAATGCAGGCGCACAGACAAAGAGCCACTCCCTCCTGCTTGTGGAAAGCAAGTCATGTTGAAGCATCTGTGTCTCCTAAAATAACAATAAATCCACAGCACAGGGGATGGAGAGTAATATATGACATTTTATTGTTTAGCTTTCATCATGGGACTTTTTTTTAATATCAAGAATTGTGATACACTATTTTCTAGTCTAAATTAACATGGACCGATCCTCCCAGAACAGCTGATTATGACGGCTTCTTCTCATCACAGCAGCACTGCACAATGTAAATATATTAACTGGGGAGCTTGTGGTTTTTCAAACTCTAACATATATTATTACATGTATCAATGTTAGAAAGTATACCAGTTATTTATGTTTCCATATCACCAAGTCAAACGAACTGTCTGCGTTGTAATGTTGCAGTCAAAACCTTTGAACCCAGAAGTTTTCTTTTTGTAAAGGAATTTGCTGTCTACAGTGAGGATTGATATCAGTCTCATATTGGTCTGTTAAATATGAAGCTGGAGTCAGCTGCAGTTAGCTTAGCTTAGCATAAAGACTGGAAACAAGGGGAAACTGGTAGCCTGGCTCTATCCAAATGTACCAAATCCCACCTATGCTCTATAATCAACATGTTGGTTTACTTTCTACAGAAAACAAAGTGTAAAAGCAATAATTAGTGGTTTCATACTGTGGTTATATGTGGGAATATTTCTCCGTCAGCAACTGACTTCCTCAACGGTGACAACGAGACTCCAGGAGAAAATTTTAATGGAGAAAAGCGATTTATAAATATTGAATTGAATGATAATGGGGTTAAAAAAAACACGTTTTAATTCAGCTAGTCAACATTTCATTTGACCTAAATCAACACGCCAATATGAGCATAACTAATTAAAATATATGTAATGCAAATACAGTATGACATGACTCTATTTCCACCACCCTTCACTACGAATACTCACCTGCCCTGTGTTGCTTCACTTCCTCACCTCCAGTAACACATCGGTTGGGAAAGACAAACAGTGCGACGCTATTATGCAGCAGAGAACATTAAATCTGATAAGAATGGAGGAAATGTTCACGAACCTGCAGCCAGGCTGTTGGTATTGTATCCTCAGACAACACATCAGCCTGCATGGCATCTATTCCTCTTACAACCTCTATTATCATAATGTCCCTGGGCTCAGCACCCCCATCCCAAAGGCCAATGGGGTCTCCATTTCACCACTCTAATAATGGAAAGTACTTCAGAGGCTCTCCAGACCTCCAGGTTTAGCCTGCTTAGAGTTGGGCCATTAGGAATATTGTGAGGAAGTGTGATACATGTTCATGTGTGTTTTTAGCGTGTTTTTTGCACGTGAAAGCCGGGACCGATGTAATACAGAAATAATTCATCTACAGTTAATGGGATTTCAGTAGGAGCTTGTGCTGTTGACAGTTTACTGCAGCCGCCTACCTCCGTGTGAATTATTAAACGGCTGTGAGGTCCTATTAGTGGTTGTGACAATGGAGCAGGCCAGACAAAGAGCTGGATTCACAAACACACACACACACATATATGACAGAAAACATGTCACTAACTCTGACATAATCGCTGGCCACGTGAACACAAACTGACTCTTTTTTAGAAATTGTTTTTGGTTGGACCCAATTAAATTATTATTCAGACAAGTTTGCCGTAACGCAGAATTTAAATGGGGCTTAACAAGATTTAAAAAAAGGCATCCACTCCTCACTGCCTGACTACTGACATACACTCACAGAAAACACATGCACGCACACTGTATAACCAACAGGAGTGAAGAAACGGCACTTCCCAAGTCGCAGGGAGCCTTAATTTAATTTGCCAGTGTTTGCTTCAAGATGAGACAAGGTCATTTGCATTTCCTCTCTGAGTACTTTTTTTTTTAGCTGCTACTCAGCCCACCAGTAGAGCAGAGACACACACAGGGCAACGAAAAAGCAGCAGAAGGCTTAAATCAAAAGGAGAGCATTGTTCTCTGTGAGTGTGTGTTGGGACTGCTCGAGGTTCTCTGTGTCGACGTCTTTGTCTATCTCATTATGCAGGTACACAAGGTTACAGTGGCTGCCTGCTGGGTGTCAGTGTGCATTAGTTGCAGTGTTTTACTATCTGTTCCCGGCCCTCCACGTGAACATGTGCATCACGGACAGGACTATTAAAAAGCCAAGGTGCGCCCTCAACCCAGCTGTCTGTCAGCGTGATTGGTTGGCTCCTTGTAATCGATGGAGCCCGGCCCACAGGCCGGCCACCTAAATCCATAGAGACGGCGAGGAGAGATGAAATGGCAGTGGGAACATGGGCCTCAAGAAAACTGTCAACCACACAAACAACCCCCACCCTCCCAACACACACACACACACACACACACACACACACACACACACACACACACACACACACACACACACACACACACACACACTCCTTGTTTAAATGCCCCCCTCCACCCTCCCTGCTATTTAAGACCCCATCTATCAGTTAGCGAGCGCGTGGCATTTTGACTTAAACTGTGCATGGATAATGGGCTTGGCAGGCACCATACATATAGTGGGACATCAGCCCAAGGAACAGGCAGATGTGGGGGGTGGGGAGCGCATTAAGCCAAGACCGTGCCGTCGTGCCTTGACATTGCCAACAGGCTGCAGCTGGATTGAGAAGCATCTGGAACATCGCACCCCCCGTAGTTGGCTCGGCCCTCTTTGGAGCGATGGCCTGGCCCGGCCCGGTGCAGCTGACTGCCAAGGCAGATGGTATGTTGGGTGGGTGCAGGCTGGGCATGAGATGTGCATGGGCAGTGATGTGGGTGATCGAAGCACACAGACATGCTTTGGCATGCGCTTGGCCCACTGGTCATATTTACTTAGCGATGGAGTGAAAGGCAGGGTTCATGGTTGTGCATTTTGGGTGACTTTATGTGGTTGAACATCAGGGGGATGAAGGGAATTGTTGGCCGGTAGTGATTTTCTGCATAAACCTGGGACCAGAGTATGTCATCCTGCAAATAGCCCAATCCACCAGGCAAACGACACTGGGCATGACTATTTATCCTTTAATCCTGTGGAGGCACCTGACTGTGTGTGTGGACGCCTCATGAGGCCCACAGACATGCATGTTATAACTAAGACTTAAGGACAGGTACTGAACTTCGATACCATTTTCAAATTGCTTTGATACCATATAGTATCAAAAAATGCTGTTTCACTCACTACCAAATTTTTAAACCTAATAACTTTTGTTACATTTACAAAAGTAAACCTCATCAGCGACTGACCTGACTCCCCCCCCCCCCCCCCCCCCCCCCCCCCCCCCCCCCCCCCCCCCCCCCCCCCCCCCCCCCCCCCCCCCCCCCCCCCCCCCCCCCCCCCCCCCCCCCCCCCCCCCCCCCCCCCCCCCCCCCCCCCCCCCCCCCCCCCCCCCCCCCCCCCCCCCCCCCCCCCCCCCCCCCCCCCCCCCCCCCCCCCCCCCCCCCCCCCCCCCCCCCCCCCCCCCGTGCGACCTGCCCACCGAGACAAACTCACTTAGTTTCAACTGAGTTAAATCACCTTCTTTCATGCTTTTCAAACAAATTGTTGGCCACATATTTGTCTGAGTTGTGCGCTGCAGTGACTGGAGGCTGCTCTGACCACAGCCAGCTAACCAGCACTTACAGATAGCCAGTATTTGACAGTTAGCAGCACAGAAGGAGGAGCGTTAGAAAATATTACAGCTTTTTGTATGTGCTACAAAAGTGGTATCCACAATCTATCTTGTATTATTTTTGTATTATCGTAGTATCTACAATTTATCGATGCTGTGATGGCCATAGCTGAGATCTTAGAGCAGGTTAACCCTGATTCGTAAGGTTAGCGCTCTGGGTCCTCCTGTCCACATGTCAATCATTCCCCAGATTGAACCCCATGTTGCTCCCGATGGCAGGAGAGCACCTTGCATAGCAGCTCTGTCGCCATCGGTGTGTGAATGTGTGTGTGAGTTGGTGAATGGGAGGCAAATTGTTAAGTTCTTTGAGACCGCTAAGGTGTTAAAGTGCCATATAAGTGCAGACCATTTACCATTTAGTCTGTACGTGAGGTGTTTAGGGGTCTTCTGTATATCGTAGCTACAAAAAAAACAATCCGGGTTACACTCTCCTCCTCTAATCAGTATGGAAATGTAAGATCAATACTGTAATGTCATTTTCTTTTTGTTAAAACAGATTTTATGAAATTGGTAAAAAAAAATAGTATCATTCAGGAAACAATATCGAACGCAAAGTATGGTGTCAAAAACATTCGAGAGCTTCCCCAACCTGTTGACACTGAGGCAGCTGACATTGTTAAACAAGCTGTGGCACGACCAAGATGACCTAATCTGACATGCGAGACAAATGCGAAAGAAGAAACATATCTTTTTCCTTTTCCTCATAAAAAAGTATCATTCATAAGGAATTAAAAGGCTCCCTTGCTGTTTTTAGTCACAGCTGTTTTGCTGCTACAACCTGTCTTGACCTGCTACCAGAAGCTTATGGTGGCCAATAGTTGCAAATGTTTGTTAATCTAAAATTAGATATTTTTGTGTAACTGATATTACTGGGTAAGTTTGCTCACTTTATGACTCCACTCTTCTTGTGTCACTACTTTATCATGAGACATGTATGTTGCTTCCTGCTTGTTGCCCTGTTTTGTCTTTAAAGGTACGGGCTTGAATCATGGTTACTGTACAACAAAAGTCTCAAAGGATGAATGTGAGATCTGACTTGCGCTCACACAGAAAGATCCAGCCTGGCAATTACTGGCCGGCCAGTCAGTCTGACCGGCTTTACAGATGGTTTTATGGTGATATTTAGTTCACACATTCATCACGCTCTGCTGTCCACATCTCCGAGTGCACGTCTGCATATTCGAGTTGTTTTTGCCGCTCAATCAATGACGGCACTGACGGGGTCTTTCACCTCTGATGCATCAGCCCTGCAACACCTCTGTGTGTTCCTGCAAAATTACACCGTCATTACAGACTAAACACACACTCGGTGGTTTCCAAGTTCAATAAACTAATCACACACTGAGTACGAGCCAAACGGACGTCAATGCACCACAGTCGCAAATGTCAACTGTAATGAATGTTTCAGTGTAAACTCACACGCACAAGTTTAACTGTTGGAGGGCAGAAAGGTGCAAAAGTGAGCCAAGTAATTTACAGTCCCTCAACTATATAGACTGTTCATCCTCACGGCTTAAGGTTCCTCCCTTCCTTTCCCACATGAGCTTGACCTCTGACCTTCCAATGGATGTGCCAAGAAAAAGATAGCGAGAAGCTAACTTTTGGGTATAATTTTGACTCAATAGAAGATTTGTTGTTGTCTTTTCTAATTATACCGATTCTTTTCTGCACACACACAGTCGCAGCACATCGCCTCTCATTAGCCAAGATGGGCACCAAATTGAGCTGCTTAATTATCCCAAAACAGAGAGAGAAGAAAATTGCTAATGACAGGGAACATGATCCACAATACAACAGAGCATGTGCGCGCACACACTCGTGTGTTATTCTGTGTTCATATTTATATCTGTGTGTGCTTAGTTAAACCCCATTCTTTTTGCATGCAAAGTGTTGATGAGTAAAATCTGGAGCGCATATGGCTGTTATTCTTGTAAACAGCAGACAGTCAGATTCTAATTAACCCTCTAAATTAGAGGAACAGGAGGCTGCAGTTTGTGTGGGCGTGCTGGACCGGCGCTACCAAAAGCGAAACCTCATCATGGTCTCATTGCTGGGACCTGAACTGTGGGGGGAGACATCTGATAGGCTGACTGT